>NC_139831.1:27575575-28175575 GCF_963691815.1 Echiichthys vipera
AAAAAAGTGTCCATCACTTTCAAATGTTATCCCTTGGATCCTTTTTTGTCTTTCTATACCTAAAAATAAACCAAACAGAACCAAAACGGTTGTAGATATCTGTGAAATATACCGCCATACCATTCTGTCATTTTTAAATCTTTCTCTTTGTGCCCTATGTTGGTCTCTCTTGAACTATTGACTGCACCGCACCCAGAAGGTACTGCTGCTGTGTTTCTCTCTTAGCGGTAACATTTGACACATCAATTAACTCTTTTTTATAATAGTAGCCTACTTCACTAATTCGCCTCACAGCAACAGGGTTACTGGTTCAAAATCCTCCAACCATCCAAATAAATGCATGTGTTAAGGTAATCGATGACTCTAAATTGCCCCTAGGTGTGAATGTGAGTGTGAATGGTTGTCTGTCATTGTTTGTCTCTATGTGCACCCTGTCTAGGACGCCAATTTTATTTATCAACAAATAAAAAAGTGTACATTAGCAGCAAAAAGGAATACACTTCCATGTAAAATGCAATGCAAACAGATATTTTAAAATGTAATATAAAACCCTAACCAGTGTTGCAAACAGAATTGAAATGACTAGATTGCTGTGACTGTATATTAATAAAAAAGAAATGACAGGATAGGCCTCATTCATCTGATATCCAATCCAGGTAACAGTGCATCAGATTAGTCTGTAAAGTGTCCTGAGATAACTTTTGTTATGATTGGGCACTATAAATAAAATTGAATTGAATTAAATTGAATCTCCAATCTTCTTATGTTTATTCTAAATTACATGGCAAATTAGTCATCAGGAAAAACACTATTTAATGTCCCATTTTCGGTGCTTACTTTTTAATGTATTCATAGTGTACTTAATCAGTCATTTTAAAGATATTACTGTGCAGTACTGTGCAGGAGAGAATACTTTTTAGCACATTTTTCAGTGAAGTTTGGTGCATCACAGGTGTTATATGTCTTGTGCTTGTTGGTATGTATTAAAAGTTCGAAATAGAAATGATATGTCATGGCACTGGTCAAAGGGATAAAGAGGGTTTTTTCCTTCTTAAATAATGATAAACACAGTCTCTACAGTGCCACTATATTGCATTATGTCTGTCTGACATCATATTACAAACTCATAATACTCAACTTTAATGTGATTCATTTAACTCTACACTTTACATTTATTGAACGTAATATATCATCTTTAACTGAAAAACATTAATATTGTCTTTGACACATGGCAGAAAAGAAACATTTTTGCAAAGCCTTCTTGTGTCATAGTCGTTGTATCCTTGGGCAAGACACTTCACCCACCTCTCCTTGTGTGAATGGGTATGACGGCTGTATGTTTGAGGAGGTGCCGTAGGCGCTGATTAGCAGCCACGCTTCCGTCAGGCTGCCCCAGGGCAGCTGTGACTATTATAGTAGTTTACCACCACCATGTATGTCTGTGGAAATGAATGGAACCTGGACTCTGTAAAGCGCATTGAATACTGAGAAAGGCGCTATAGAAATCCAATCCATTATTATATCCAGTCCATTATCAATTATTTCTTATTCAACTGAATCTGGCAGTCTTCTAATATCATTTTTTCTAAACTATTTATGATATCTATATATCTACTTGTATATATATAAAAGCCTGCTTGCTCGACGGATTGATTCACAGTGATATATGCAAACTGTGTTCTTGAGTTTTTCCAAAGCAGTCTCTCCAGTGTGTGTAGATTAAGATGTATTACTGCAAGTGTTTGTGTGTGTGTGTGTGTGTGTGTGTGTGTGTGTGTGTGTGTGTGTCTGTGTGTGTGTGTGTGTGTGTGTGTGTGTGTGTGTGTGTGCACACGCTGATATTTGACAGTCTTGGACATGTTTCTACACTGGCTGTGAGTGTCCTGAGGGAAGCAGGCCTACTAGAGAATGAGCCAGACAGTTGGCAAAGCCTCTGCTTCCGTCTCAGCTGTCGTTGGTAGTCTGGCCATGTGGCTGAGACACTGCTTCCTGTGTCCAAACACTGGAAAAACCGTGAATCTCATGTGCTCTAATCCTATTTGTTGGGTTAAAATAAAGCATTTTATTATGTATTTAAATAGATTCATGTGTGGCACCTCTCATTTTCTCTTGTATTGTCCCTCACAGCCCCTGCGAATGCTGGGAATGCCTCCTGTGTGAGGATTTTGTGTTTGATGTGTTGCCCCCATCCGGACAGAAAAGTAACTGCACTGCATTTGTAAGACCGGTAGGACATGCTGCTCCGGGGAGGCCTGTCCACTCTGTTTCCTCAGTTTAATAATGTTTCAGAGATTTGTTTAGCACACCTCCTCACTCACTGATCAGTGTGCCGGCCTGTTTGAATCACGGACACCTGTTGTCCTGCGGCAGCTGTCTGCCAGCAGCACTGATGCAAACTCATATAGCAAGAAAGCTATTTCTAAATATGATTTAATCCAAAAGAGGAGTGTCTACAGTTACAGTAAATTTCATTTACACATGCCCCCATTACTTATGTTGTTTCATTAGATTGACAATTGAGTTGTTTTTGTTTGTCTTGCATTGTTAAAGTTAAGACCCATTCTGTCATACCAATACTAACTTGATTTTATTTAATATTACTTACATATATAATTTTATAGGGGATGTTCAGAACACAACACTGTGTGTCAAGTTCTTCTAGTCAAAGATCAGAAATAAAACGTAAGTGCTTAAACGAAATTGTGAGAGTATATTAAGGGCTGTCTCTCAAGTTGTTGCAGCACATTTTGAGTTAATTCAAGATTCAAGATTCAAGAAGCTTTATTTATCCCGAGGGAAATTATTTTGCAACAGTTTAATACAAAGGTGGGAAAGGATCAGAGTAACAATAAGCATAAACATAAATCAAATCAAAATAAAGCTAACGTAAAATAAATCAAGCAATGAACTAAGTGTGACAGAGTGCAACAGACATCGTGGTTAAGCGTAGGTATATACAATATACAACAATACGCACTGTGCAGTTTAGCAGCAGATTGAAATGAAATAAGTACAAACTAAATAAGTGAGAAGGAGCGATAAGTTATAAGTGTTAAAAATGTTTAAAATGTAGCAGCATTTCCTACAGAACTAAGTGACAGTATGGCACAGTGGAGTGTAGCAGCATTTCGTACTGAAGTAAGTTACAGTAAGTTTCAGTAAACCACAGTGAAATGTAGCAGCATGTCCTAAAGCACAGCAAGTGTAGCAGCAGATAGTTACAGTACCATTAAATAAATAAATAAAGTGATGTAGTGGTGATATAAAGAGACAGTGTAAAGTGTAGCAGCAGTAAGTTACAGTACCACAAAATAAATAAATAAAGTGATGTAGTGGTGATATAAAGAGACAGTGTAAAGTGTAGCAGCAGTAAGTTACAGTACCACAAAATAAGTGATGTAGTGGTGGTATAAAGTGACAGTGTAGTATAGCAGCATTACTTACTGAAGTAAGTGACAGTACAACTGAATAAAGTGGTGCAGTGATGGTATAAAGTGACAAAGTGACATTTTCAGGATACAGTGTCTCCACTGTTCCTTACCTTACCGGGGGGAGATGAATTATAAAGTTTGATGGCCGCCGGAAGAAAAGACTTCCTCCTGTGTTCAGTATTACACCGGGGGAGAATGAGTCTATGACTGAAGGTGCTTCTGCTGGAAGTCAGCAGATGGTGGAGAGGGTGAGAGTTGTTGTCCAGGATGCTGTGCAGTTTAGACAGCATTCGCCTCTCAGACACCGCCACCAAAGAGTCCAGTTTGACCCCTCAGTCTGCTGCCCCAGCACACAACAGCAAAGAAGATGGCACTGGCTACCACCGACTGATAGAACATCCTCAGCATGGTGTTACAAACATTGAATGACCGGAGCCTCCTCAGGAAATAGAGACGACTCTGGCCCTTCATGTTAACAGCCTCAGTGTTCTTGGACCAGTCCAGTTTGTTGTCCAGGTATACTCCAAGGTATTTGTAATCCTGGACAACATCCACAGTCACGCCGTTGATGGAGATGGGTGTGGGGGCAGATTTACTCCTGCGGAAATCCACCACTAGCTCCTTAGTCTTGGTGGCGTTTAGAATCAGGTGATTAGCTGCACACCAGTCGATGAAGGAGTCCACAACGCCCCTGTACTCCTCCTCCTTCCCCTCACTGACACAGCCAACAATTGCAGAATCGTCAGCAAACGTTTGCAGGTGGCAGGACTCAGAGAGGAACTGAAAGTCTGAGGTGTACAGGGTGAACAGAAATGGGGAAAGAACAGTACCTTGTGGAGCTCCAGTGCTGCTGACCACAGTGTCAGACACTCCGTCCTGCAGTCTGACATACTGTGGTCGACCCGTCAAGTAATCCGTAATCCAGGAAACCAGGGGAGGGTCCACCTGCATCGCCGTCAGCTTACGTCCCAGCAGAGCAGGCCGGATGGTATTGAACGCACTGGAGAAGTCCATGAACAAGATTCTCACTGTGGTTCCCGGTCTGTCCAGGTGGGCGAAGGCAGGAAGATGATAGCGTCCTCCACACCTAGTCTCGGCTGGTAGGCAAACTGTAGAGGGTCCAGTGATGAGCTGACCAGGGGCAGAAGAAGTGAAAGGACCAGCCTCTCCAGGGACTTCCTCAGGTGCGATGTCAGCGCCACCGGTCTGTCGTCTTCAGAGGTGCTGGGACGCACCTTCTTTGGTACTGGTACCAGGCACGATGTCTTCCACAGCACAGGGACCTTCTAAAGACTCAGGCTGAGGTTGTAGATGTACTGCAGGACTCCACACAGCTGGATCGCACATGTTTTGAGGACCCTCGGGCTGACACCGTAGGGACCTGCTGCGTTGCCTGGGCGGAGTCTGCACAGCTCCATCCTCACCTGCTCTGCAGTGAAGGTCTGTCTGCTGTGTGTGTTGGTGGGGGTGGAGAGAGGTGATGGCGGGGGGAGGGGACAGGTGGGGCAAAATCAGGAAGGAATTGAGGGGGAGGTGTCAGCAGGGTTGGAGGTTTGGAGGTGGATGGTTGTGGAGGAGCCGTGGGGGGGTGATCCAGAGCCCTTTCGTCAAATCTGTTGAAGAACAGATTCAGCTCATTGGCACGTTCAGTACCACCTCCTACTGTCTGGCTACCAGATGGTTTGTAGCCAGTGATGCTCCTCATGCCACTCCACACGTCCCTTTAAACTGTTCTGCTGGAGTTTGTGCTCCGGCTTCCTCCTGTAGGTGTCTTTGCCCTGTTGGATCCTCTCCTTAAGCTCCCTCTGGACCTGCCTCATCTGCTCTCTGTCCCCTTCTCTGAAGGCCCTCTTCTTCGCATTCAGCAGGACCTTGATGTCTCTGGTGACCCACGGCTTGTTATTTGGGAAACAGCGTACAGTCCCTGTAGGAACAACGCTGTCCACACAGAAATTGATGTATCCTGTTATGCAGTCCGTGAGATCATCAAGGTCCTCCCCATGTGAATTACAGAGCAAATCTGTAATTTGGGGCCATGGAATCTATAAATTAATTTGTTACACAGATTTGGTGCAAAATGTAACCTTTTTATTATTTAACCACGGGAGAATTTACAAAAAGTAAAAACCCTTTGATATTTAGATATTTCTGTAAGAATTGCATTTTTTCAGTCCATGAACCCCTTTATTGTCGATATACAGTACAAAGGAAAACCATCCATCCTCTGACATGCCCTAGGTCACAACAGCTACTTTTATACAGTGATTCAAGTTTCACTACAATGAAATGGTTACTATGAAGAGTAACATCATCACACATGAAGACAACTAGGCTCATTGAATCCACAAGAGTCTTTCCAGCCAGTCCCAATCCATGCAATTCAAAACTGTTGGACCCCAGTATGCAGAAATATTCAAATACACCCATTTAGAATAGGCCAAAACAACTGTACTGCATGAGAATAACTGTTTTTGCCCAAACTGTCTGGGAGTCTCGTTATTATATTTATTTATTATAATATTTAAGTGAGCATCTCTGTTAAGGGGAGTCTCATGGGAACCTTTTTTACATCCAGAAATCTTGAGGTCAGAGGTCAAGGGACCCCTTTGAAAAGGGCCATGCCAGTCTTTTCCTTTCAACTGTAACTTTGCACCATTTTTAGCCCTCTTCCTGAAAAGCATGTCATGATTTCTATTAGTTCAATTCAGTTTTATTTACAGTGTTAATTCATAACAAAAGTTATCTCAGGACACTTTACAGAGTAGGTAAAGACAACACTCTATGACTTATTTATGATTTACATAGACCCAACAATTCCCTTATGAACACACAGTGGCAACGAAAACCTTCCCTTTAACAGACAGGAACATGGAACAGACCCATCTCTATGGAGGACGGACATCTGTCTTGACCGATTGGGGAGGGAGAAAAGACTAGAGAAAGAGACACAAAGACAGACAGAGACACTTCCAGAGATGCAAGCAACCGTAAAAGTAATCTATAGTAATGTGAATATGACTGATGATGACAGATATATTACTGATGATGTTTTAATGGCCCCAAAATTTCTAATTTCTAATACTACTGATAGCTACACGGTGGTGTAGTGGTTAGCACTGTCTCCTCACAGCAAGAAGATTCCAAGTTTGCATCTCGGCTGGGGCCTTTCTGTGTGGAGTTTGCATGTTCTCCCTGTGTCTGTGTGGGTTTTCTTCAGGTTCTCCAGTTTCCTCCCACATAGTGTTTTTTTTGGCAGCCTGTTTTACTTTTAGTCTAGTCTAGTTTTAGTCGACTAAAAGTCTGAGCATTTTAGTCTAGTTTTAGTCGACTAAAAGTCTGATACTTTAAGTCTGGTTTTAGTCGAAGAAAACTTATGACATTTTAGTCTAGTTTTAGTCAAATAAAATTGAATAATAGTCTCTTTTTAGTAATGCAATTATATTTAATCAATATAATAAAAGTAGCTAGTAGTATTGACAAAACCAACATTTTCTTTTAGCCAAACCCATGCAGATATCTTTAGTTTACAGCATGTACAGGTCTAGAAGAAGTAATCCAATTGATGTTGATGCCAAATTCAGTTCAGTGTTATTTGCTCTGTGAAATACAAAACTAGTGAAAGTATTTGGCCAACAAGGGGAAGTTTAGTGCACTTATAGAGTGAGTCAGTCAGGTAGGAACTAAAAACATACTTTGAACTCTCTCAAACAAATACAGACACACACACACGCACGTTCTCAGCTCCAGTGGCTAACGTCTAAAGCTAGCGTTAAAACCCGAGACATTAACCGTAGCCTCATGTCGCATGAGCTTTCTAAAACAGAAAGTATCGTTACGTTATGACTTGACTTACCTAAGTTGTCGTTGTTGTTAGTTGTCGCTAACCCTAATTCTAACGTTAACGCTGACCCACAGCAGCGGCATCTTCAGAATCTAAATTATGCGCGTGTGGGGATTGAGGAAGTGACGTCGCCCAGACGCGTGACTGGGTGAGAAACTTCAAAATAATAATAATAATAATAATAATAATGTGACTAAACCAGATGAAACAACGTTATTTCGTCTCGTTTTCGTCAACAAAAATGAAGAGCCATTTTGTCTAGTTTTTATTTGTCAACGAAATTGCATTATATATTTAGTCTTAGTCATCGTCACACGCCCAGCATTTTCGTTTCGTCTCGTCTAGTTTTCGTCACATGATAAAGGTTCGTTGATGAAGATATTTCGTCATCATTTTCGTTGACGAAAGCAACACTACTCCCACAATCCTCATACTCTAAATTCCCCAGGTGTGAATGGTTGTCTGTCTGGGAGTCTCTATGTGTCCTGCACTAGACTGGCGTCCTGTCCAGGGTGTGCCCCGCCTTACGCCCGATGTCAGCTGGGATCGGCTCCAGCCCCCCACCACCCCGACAGGGACGAGCGGTTGAAGATTGAAGATGAATGAATGAATAAAATTATATATGAGTAATAGTGATAACAGCAGCAGGAAGCGTTATGCACGACCACGGCAGCAGGCAACACCACAATCAGCAGAGATCTGCGAGACGACAAACCAATGGATTCTTTAGAATGTCAGATAATTAAATCATCTTCCCTTCAGCTTTAAAACTCTGAAAAAAAACAGTTGACAAGGCCCGAGGGCGAGCCATCCGACCATTAAGAGATTTTAACTAATATTGTTATTCATTGTACTTTTTGTTCATTTCAAACATTGTCTTTTATAACTGTGTTTTGGCAACATACCAATAAGGCCTTTGTACGTGCATTTATTGCATGATAAATATCTCCCAGTGCATTGACAATTTGATCTAGAAGATCACTGACGCCACGGATTGCTCTCACTATTTCCTCCTGTGATTCCAGCACAGCTTGTGAAAGGACACGGCCAGTCGGGCGGACGTCAGCTGGCGTGGAGTCGCCGGGGCGCGTGGTGCTGGAGGTGCCGGTGGAGACGCCAGGGCGCACGGTGCAGAGGGAGGAGCCCTCTCCTGTCTCATCGTCTATTGAGAAATAATAATAAAAAAAAATGAAGTAATTAAACATGAGTCAATGTGTTTATATCCTGGCAACTTAACGCACGAGCATGTGTAATGTGAGCAGCCTAGTATAATGACATTTCTGAGTTTAACACATTTACCTTGAGGATGATCTGTGTCGCCTTCATGGCCCCCCACAACTCCGCTTAGAGCTGTTCCCTCCACAATAGCCGCCACTCTCTGATCAAAAGGGGGTCAGTTCCTCCCCTCCTGTCACCCCGCCCGTTGCGGTGATACTTCGGCGGTGGGCCGAAATCCTCCGCTTCACCTCCACCTTCACGTCGGACCATTTTTTTTTTTATTTCAGTGGTTGTGCGCTGCTCCGACCCAACAGCGTTCACTGCCTCACACACACACTCCCCAGAAATGTCTTTTTCTTTGTGTTTATCCCTGAAAAGAGGCTACCAAATAAAACCGCTCTTCGGTCTCCACTTCATTTAATAAAATTTCGAGCTTAGACTCGTTGAAGTTGCGCTTCTTACCTTTACTCATCGTTTAAATCTGATAGTGCAGAGAGGGAATCCCCGGTGCAGGCCCTATTTACATTGATTTGCATATTTAAATGGGGGCGTGGACAGGGAGGAGTTTAGCACTTCTGCATGTGCGCTCAATTCCACGTTGATTGGGATGTACAAAGGAAAAATGCTTGGATCCATGCGTACGCACACTTTGATACATCTGAATTTTTTTGTGCTTACGCCAGTTTCTGGATTCTAGCGTACGCCATGTTTTAGTAAGAAAGCCACGCAATTCTTAGTACATGAGGCCCCTGGAGAGGCGTGATTGGGAGGAACAGCCTCCCTGATCTAAATCCGAGTGGTCGTCAGTTATTAGACTTCTGTGCTAGTCACGGATTATCTATAACTAACACCATGTTCGAACATAAGGAAGCTCATAAGTGTACGTGGTACCAGAGCACCCTAGGCCAAAGGTTGATGATCGATTTTGTGATCGTATCATCTGATCTGAGGCCGTATGTTTTGGACACTCGGCTGAAGAGAGGGGCAGAGCTGTCAACTGATCACCATCTGGTGATGAGTTGGATCAGAGGATGGGGGAAGATTCTGGACAGACCAGGTAAACCCAAACGAGTAGTGCGGGTGAACTGGGAACGTCTGGAGGAGGCCCCTGTCCGAGAGATCTTCAACTCACACCTCCGGCGGAGCTTTTCTGGCATCCCTGTGGAGGTTGGGGGCATTGAACCGGAGTGGGCAATGTTCAAAGCTTCCATTGCTGAAGCTGCAGCGGTGAGCTGTGGCCTCAAGGTCTTAGGTGCCTCAAGGGGCGGTAACCCTCGAACACCGTGGTGGACACCGGTGGTCAGGGAAGCTGTCCGACTGAAGAAGGAGGTCTTCCGGGATATGCTATCCCAGAAGACTCCGGAGGCAGTTGCAAGGTACCGACAGGCCAGAAGGGCTGCAGCCTCTGCTGTGTCAGAGGCAAAGCAGCGGGTGTGGGAGGAGTTTGGAGAAGCCATGGAGAAGGACTTTCGGGCGGCACCAAGGTGCTTCTGGAAAACCATTCGACATCTCAGGAGGGGGAAACGGGGAACCGTCCAAGCATTCATTATCCACACATTAATTTTTTTTCGTTTTGTTTCAAGGACCGAATGAAAAATCTGTACAGTAATGATGTATAATACAGCGGTGAAAAATGGGACACACGCTGGGTGGAAGGCATCCTCGACATTCTTTTAGCTTATGGTAAGTCTTAATACAACGCAACGACCCACTGAAAAGAGATTTCTTTTTCATTTCATTCTGAGGCCTTGGCTCTGCCGAAGGTTAAATGTGAGCAGTAAAAATAGGCCAATGTGATGTAGTATTGAACCAGCATTTTATAGTTTAAAGCTTTAAATTTAACACTGGTGTCGGTGGTGTAGTAGTGCAAGTAAAGAACAGAGTTCTCAAAGTAGAGGTGAGAATTTGGCTAAGAGATCCCTGGTTTGAATCTCCACACTGATAATTTAAATATTAGTGTTTTTTGGTATTTTTTCACTTTTTATTTGACAGCACAGCTCAAGAATGACAGAAAAGGAGCGATAGAGAGAGGGAATGTCAAGGACTCAGCCTTTATATATGCGGTGTACGCTCTACCAGTTGACCTAGGGAATGCCCCCAAAACCTCATGGTTATTCGCATCAATATTATTATTAAGTTCCAGTCCTCTTTTAAAGGATAAAGAAGATCAGATATAATTTTAATTAATTAATTCAAAGGCACAGTAAATTCCTAAAACAGCCGGGTGCTGTTATTATGAAATGTTACCTAGAGTAAGGAGTAAATTGTGCATTTGTTAAGGGACTTATTGCTAACCTGACTCCTTGATTTGCATGATTCTCATTTGCTCAGATTATCTATCTGGGAACTATTGTTTGGAGATATTTTGGGAAGGGATGAAAATACTGGTTTCTCATTGGATAAACCATCCGTCTATCACCAACATACAGGCCAAATCAACCAATCAGATCAAGACAGGGTATGACATGCTAACAGCATCAAAGCAAAGCTCAGAAGGTAAACAACATGAAGCTAAATGATATCTGCTGTTTGTGTAAATTTACGGAGAAAAGGCACAATTTCAGGTGCCCAGTCCATATTCCAACAGAAGGATCCAAGAGAAAAAAGCATCAACGAGCTGCTTGCTCGATAGATGCGCTCATCTCATCCGTGGAAGCCGCAATGTTGTTCACACTCGTTTCATCACATTTAAATCTGCCTCAAAACCAACGCTGATTAGTTTGGTCGCTTGGCAAAACCAAATTTTCTCAGTTGCATGTTACCAGACTGATCTGCGAAAAAAAATACAATGGAGCTCACAAGATCAGGATGGTCTCACGAGGCTAACTAATTGCAGCTACAGATTAATACAAATGTAGTGCCCTAGTGCAGTGACTGACCACAGAAAAGACATGTTAATTAGTATTGATACTGCTATGTTTGCCGATAGTTCACATTAAAACACACAGTGCTGTTGGTTTCCGATCTAACCAGCAAACTGCATCACTATTAGGAAATGTAAACCAGTCCTTACTTGGAAACAACCTGATCTTACAGAAATACGTGAAATGACCACCGCAGTACGTGGTGGTGACACATAATGTTTTGAAGGTTAAATGTATTTGGAGGAACCCTGCTTAAGAAAATTTACTTCTAGGTCAGCAACCTCCCCACTTCTGATTGATTGTCACAGTGTGATCTGTGCCCTATATCTAACAGTCTGGGCAGGACATGCTTCTGACCTACATGTGCTAAAGAACCTTCAGCGGTTGGATTCTGCTTCATTTTGTGAGCAAGCAGAGAAGGACAATACATGTGAGGACACAATCTGAAAATCAATTACCAGTACAAGCAGAGATCACTGTTTTATGGTCTCCATGTAGCCTCTGTAGCCCATGGTCCATATTCACAAAACATCTAACTCTAACATAACTCTAGGACTCCTTCATATCTAGTCCAAGAGTATTTCACAAAGTGTTTTAGCGCTAAAAGCCATTCCTAAATCTGTCAAAAGTTAGAAGTCTTCAAGAGGACTCCTCAGTCACTAAGAGCTAAAACGGATGCTGTGCCAATTCGCCTTATATTCGCATCAACATCTTAGAAACCTTTAATGATAGTGGGAAAGTCAGTTATTTTCTTTTTTTATCTTTTGTAGTTATCCCTTTTCTGAATTTCCCTATAATAGTGTCCTTCCTTTCATGCAGAAGTTGGGCAAGAAGTTAAAGCTGTTGTTGTTTGCACCTCTTACTACACAGTTATTGTAGTGTGATCATTATGCTTCACATGTTGTGTTCACAATGGCCACATGAAATCACTTTACACTGCATTATTCGCACCACTTGCGTTGAAATATTTTGTTGTTTGTGCTGCCCATTGAGAGTTTGCATCTCTGCATTGTTTTGTATGTAATCCGCTGCCCAGTTTGCGAGAAACATGGCGGTGTGAACACATTACACCTGCCAGCTGTCAGACATGTAACCGGGCATTCACACCAAAAGCAATGGAACCGATGTCAGCGACGCGATTCAAGTGAAGCTGGAAAAAGAAGCGTTGATCGCGTCCATCGCCTCATCGTGTGTTGCTTGAAGTTGAAAAATTTAAACTTTCCAAGCGACATTGCGTGAAGCTGTGCCACGACAGCACAACACAACGGCTCTTTTAACAGCTACACAATTCATTTGAGAGCTCATTTCTGTTCTTTTAAAAACATTCAGACCCGTGGTTAGCACTAGCATAACTTCCCATTTAGCACAAGATCAGAGTGGAGCTTGCTTCAGTTAGTTAGCCGCCTCGGCTGCTACCTGTGATCGAAGCGATGATCAAAAATGTGAGAAATGTGATCAAGCAAAGATAAACAAAAAGAAGCCTTTGAAAGTTGACTTTTAATGGACTGGTTGGCTGACATTGACAGTTTCATAAAACATGACATCATACATAGCAACGGGGTCAACCCTGTCCTCTCTCCTAACTTATATTATGTATACATGTGTTTTGCAGTGTTACTTTTGTACAGTTTTAGACTGAAATGGCCAAGATTCTGAAAATAAGGAAGCTACCAGTCTACGTGTATAATTTTTATCTATGTTAATAGCAGTTTTATTTTTGAAGTCACTGAGAATTGAGATATACTACAAAAATTGTGCAAGTTCAGCAGAACCTCTGCATTGTAAATCATTTTCTTGATTTATGAAATAAATTAAATATTATAAAATATTCAAATGTCACTTTTAGCAAATTTTGACAGCCCTAGTCTCGACCACCCGTGTCTGTGCTGAGCATGAATACTATATAACTTCTGTGACCGAGCTCTCATTGACACAGATTTATGGCCACAGAGAGTTCCAAATGTCAGATTCAATGTGTTTTTTCCCTATTCTATTCTCACTTTCATTAAAAACCAGTGTCTGTCAAAAATGACAAAAAGAAATGTACTTCTTTTAACTGCAGCGTGCAGCCTGACCACAGCTGTAGGGATAGGGTAAAAAAAATGGTCTGGAAACAGTGAAGAGATATTATGGTAACACTGTATTTGTCTCGTCTTTTGTAGGTATCAGGTGGCTAAAATTAGATATTTAACACACAGTTATTGCTGCACCTTGACAGGCTACCCAAACCCTAAAAAGAAGATAAGCCTTTGTAAGGACTTTGACAAGCCAAATAAAGTGCAACAATTATTTTGGGTGTAATAATCCAGACAGAATTATGGAAATCAGCACTGCATGACAGCTTTTACCCTGATAATGACACCCTATTCTGAGTCGAGTGTGCAGCCCATTACTCTCAACCAGTGACAAAAGGAAAATTGATGCCTACAATGCCGGCTGGTTTTACATAAATCGGCAGTGTTTGATAGAAGAAGAAGAATTACTTTATTTATCCCGCACAGGGAAATTTAATTTTTTCACTCTTATTATTATACATGTTACAGACACAGGCCCGGAATACACACATGCACAAACAGGACCTATATACATGCAATTAAGGAGAGATGTTAGAGCGAGGGGGCTGCCAGTGACCAGCGCCCCGAGCAGTTGGGGGTTGGTGCCTTGCTCAACAGCACCTCGGGAGTGTCCAGGAGATGAACTGGCACCTCTCCAGCCACCAGTCCACGCTCCATACATGGTCCACACAGGGACTTGAACCAGCGACCCTACGGTTCCCAGCCAAGTCACCTATGGACTGAGCTACTGCCGCCCCGATGATAGCTCATTATTTATTATAGTTATTAGAGTTATTATAGAGTATGTGAATATATGCAAACGCAGAGACACAGGGACTGTTTATGGTCCCAGAGAGGAAAGGGGACAGCAGATGAGCTGCTGCCTTAAAAACACAGAAAAATGAATCCCTCTCATTAGGATGTATCCAATCGTCTGTGGTGTCTTCAGGGTGAAGTTCTCGCCATGTTCAATCCAGGGCTCATCTCCCGTGTCTACTGAGACACACAAAGATGAAGACAGGGGTTAATTGGGCTCAGATGCACCTTGCTGTCCTGGTGAACTTGGCCTGCCACTCAGCCAAAACTGAGTTTAAGCCCCAGTTTCCACATGAAACAGGGGGCTTTGTCCACTTTGTGCACTTTACTCTTATGGGTCACAGTATGGTTACAGGGGTGGATCAGCTTTTATAAGGTACTTATCCAGTCAGTGTGTTACCTCCTGTAGATGAGTGTTAGCACAGCACCGGCTTGGAGAAGCAGACAGGAGTCTTGACACAGAAGCTAAGCATGTAGTGTTGGGAAAGGGGCCAGCACTCTAAATGTATTTTAGACTTAAAAGTTCTACCTTACAAAAAAAAACATTTTAGTTGAATGAACATTTTATTTGGAATATTTTCACCCCTTTACCTTGCTGTCAGAAAATGCTCTCCTCCATTTTCCACATAAGTTTCCCCTTTTCTGAGAGTTTTTCTTCATACTCCGTCTCATAAATGGATCCTCTTGTCTCCAAAGTGAACCTAATTTATCGTTGCTGTTATAATCACACATTTAAATTTTTGTGTATTTGTTTATTCCATAAACTGCGGAAAGTCTGACTCACACAGCTGGTCTGTGGAGTAAGCTTGCAAGTCTTGCTAAGTAACCACATATCAAATTTAAAGAAATATTATTAATGTCTTATGGTAACCTAGGGCAATAATACAAGTCGGCACGCATGTTTACGGCATGTTTAACAGACATTTGTAGTTCACTAATAAGGTAAAACATTTTGTTTTTGCTGCATTTTGTTATGTAAAAATACATAATATAAAATACAGAACATACTTTGGAGGAAGAACAGCAGTGGTGAAAAGTAAGACCAGAGATGTATTAGCTTGAAGAGATGAGGAGGTGAAACTGAAAGTAACAAAAGTGTAAGATTGTAAGGACAGTGAAAAACAGATTGAAAGTCCTTGCAAAGGAAACACAGCAACATATTAGAGCGGTAACAGTAATGCAATGGCAAAGGGAAAGGAAAACCCACACAAGAAGGATAAAATCACAAAAGGCCTGTCAGTCTACCAAACTGATAAGACTGACAGATGTGAGTGTCTGCGTCAGTTTTTCCAAATGCCATCGTTTCTGTCCCTCTGTCCAGACTATAACACAACCCTGGGGTTTTAGAACTAAAATGAGCTTAATATACAATATATATATGCCCAGATAACATTAAGATCAGTTTCAATGTACAGTAGGTATTTTAACTCTTAAAGCTGCAGTCGGCAATATTTGTTTGATCATATTCACTGAAACACATACTAAAGTCCGATAGAACAACATAAATCATCCGCTCTCAGAAGTGAGCAGTTGCATGCTTCTGAAGAAGATAACATACTCACTGCAGAATAAGATACATTTTTTCTATAAAGCATGGCAACCCTTTATCAAATGCACGGAGAATCTCCCATCTAATATGATTGACTAAATGTCTGATTGGTCTCTCTATCTTCACCACACTAGTGTTATAAAAGACAATTACACTCTGGCTATTTCAGTTTTTACTAAAGTATGTCTTCATTTTTAATTTGTTTTAATTTTTGTTGTATTGTCATGACTTGTTTTTGGTGTCTTTTACTTTTGAGATGTCTTGAGTGTACAGTATGCTTTTTTGTATCATCATTGAACAGTATGTGACTGTGGTGTTATCATTCTACTTGAAAATAATATATAAATACAAAGGCTGAGTTTTACTTGTCCACGACTACTGAAAGTCTGAAAAATCCAAAGAAATTTTGGAAAGCAATTAAGTCCCTGTTGTCTACCTCTAAGGGTGCACTCACACTGTCCTTCTGGCCGGGGCCAAAACCGTTTTTTCAGCTAAAGCCTAGTATCTTTAAGCAGTGTGAGTGCACCCGTTCCGTGCATAACTGCGGCCAGCGGGCCGTCCACGGAAAGAGGTGGGCTTTAGCGGAGCCGTTTGCACATGTACGAGCATGAGCGTGCGCACGTGTACGAGCACGAGCACGAGCCCTACGGCAGTAGCGTTATGTCCGCCTGTTCGGACATGTAAATAGAAGGACGGACCATGCGCGGACATTTAACAACAACAACAATGGCGGTGAAAGGTTCACGTTAATGTGATGCGGAGGTGGAGTGTTTACTGCAGATTTGGTTGGATGAAAATATTCAAAAACAGTCGACAAGACGCACAATAACGCCAAGGTCTGTGGAAAGATTTGTAAACAAAGCCACACACACGCGATCAATGCGTGTGACGTGTTACGGCGTGATGGCGTATGGACACAAGAAGCATTGGCCGGCCCTGGCAGTGTGAGTACAAACGGGGTTGGGGCGCGGGGGGAGAGGGAGGGGGGACAAGTACCCTAAAGCCCGGGTCGCGGTGCGGAAGGACAGTGTGAGTACGCCCTTAATCAGTTAATCTTCCTTCCAGTATGCTAATTGATGGCAGCAGACTAACTGACAGAACAGACATAATAAACTGTTTTAACAAACATTTTATTTTCCTCTGGGTTCTTGTTTAACTCTAAAAACCTCTCGAAACAACCCACACCTAGTGATAAGGCCTCTGAACCTCCACTGGTTGATAGGGCCCCTGGTAATGTTCAGGCTTTTAATTTCACACCTATTTCTACAGCAGAGGTTGCTAAGGCTCTTAAAGACCTTGATCCTAAAAAAACACCAGGACCAGATAATTTGGAGCCTTTGTTTTTAAAATTGGCATCTGAAATTGTAGCTGTTCCATTGTGTTACATTTTTAATCTTAGTTTGTTGACCAATGTAATTCCAAAAGCCTGGAAATCTGCGTTTGTTATTCCCCTCTTGAAAGGAGGAGATCCAAATATTTTAAACAATTATAGGCCTATTTCTAAACTGTCTGTTCTGGCTAAGGTACTTGAATTACTTGTCAGTGAACAAGTAAAAGAATATCTGGCCACTAATTCTATCTTGTCGATTTCCCAGTCAGGATTTCGCAAAAAACACAGTACTACCACTGCAGCCTTGAAGGTTATAAATGACATAACTGAAGCCTTAGATAATAGACAGTGTTGTCTCTCTCTTTTCATAGACTTTTCTAAGGCCTTTGGTACCATGGACCATGACATTTTGACTGAACGTCTTACAGCAGCTGGGTTTTCTGTACATGCAGTTGGATGGTATGCTAACTATCTTAAAGACAGAAGCCAGGCTGTCCAGTTAGAAGGTGTCACTCCATAAGGGGGTGCCTCAAGGTTTAGTACTAGGCCCTTTGCTATTCATTTTGTATATAAATAATATTGAAATTAATATTCCAAATGCAGCCTTTAATTTTTATGCTGGTGACACAGTCATTTATTGCTTTGCACCCACACCTGCAGAAGTGTTTGCATATATGCAGAATGCATTTAATAGAGTCCAAGAACAACTCTGTCAATTGTAACTTGTTCTAAATGCAAATAAAACAAAAGTTGTGATTTTTACTAATTCTAAGTTAGCAAGAGCAAGTCAGTCCGTCATTGTCACCAGTAATAGTCAGCAAATTGAACTTGTATCTACTTTTAAATATCTTCTTAGTTGATGACCACTTGCACATATTCAGTACACTGTAAAGAAGCTGAAGCTTTAACATGGATTTTATTTTAGAAATAAGTCTTGCTTTTCCTTTAGGGTGAAACAGAAACTGGTGGAGTCCTTTCTTCCGATTATTGATTACGGTGATGTGTTATATATGAAGGCTTCAGTTCAATGCCTCCACATGCTGGATAGTGTGTATCATGTTGCTCTTAGGTTCATTACAAACTGTGGAGCTCTAACTCATCATTATGTCTTATACAGTAAAGTCAATTGGCCATCGTTATATGTACGCAGGCTCGGTCATTGGTATGTGCTGATTTACAAGGCTATTCTTGAGATGATTCCATCATATTTTCTTCACTACTAATCTTAAATAACAGGGCCTACAGTCTCCGCTGTCAGGAGTTTTATCATTTTGCTGTACCTAAGGTGAGAACAGAAATGGGGAAGAAAGCTCTTAGATTTTCTAGTCCAAGTACACGGAACATTTTGCAGTCAGAGCTTAAACCCCAAAGTCTGGAATCTCTGAATGTATTCAAGTCCAAGATAAACTCCATTACATCCAGGCTTCAGGAGTGCAAATGTTTTATTTGAGTGCAAATGTTTAAATTAATCTTGTAAATTCTTTTAACTATTTTTTTTTTTTGAAAATTCAATTGTTATTGTATTCTAATTGTTTGTTTCTTTTTTTTTTGTCTTTGATTAATGTGTCCTCGTGTGTGTTGAAATGTCATGTGCTGTCATTCTTGGCCAGGTCTCCCTTGCAAAAGAGATCTTGGATCTCAATGGGACAAACCTGGTTAAATAAAGGTTAATTTATTTAAAAAAAAAAAAAAAATATATATATATATATATATATATATATATATATATATATATATATATATATATATATATATATATATTCTTAAAAAGTGCCTCTAAATGGACCTAGAGCTTGTTGTTGCACATGCCACAGACCCCACATTCCTACTCCCGCATTATAAATTATCACATGCACATGCCTCAAGCTAGGCATACGCTCAATGACTATCTATGAGTAAGTTAGCCAGCCTACTCCATGTAGCATGTACCCCATGCTGTTTATCGGTGAGAGAAGACACAGGTGCGTTCATAGTAAAATCTGGTGCACGTGCACTGACGAGCACTCGAAGGGAGGGAGAGAAGGGAGCCCGGTGGTAGAGGGGGAGGGGCATGACAGTTGTAAACATTCAAAATTTGACTGAGTCAACTCGATCTGCCAGACTTGCCGACTGCAGCTTTAAGCAGTGAGTTAAGATTCAGCCACTCACACCCCAGCTATTCATTAAATTAACACAGTTTAAGTGAAAGTGTCACAGATACCTGAGTTCATAATCTTCGTTCCTGCTTCCTCTCTTCTTCATCTTTTATATCATCCTCTCTCTCTCTCTCGCCCGCCTTTGTCTTTTGATATGCTAAGCAGCACCCTATTTAGAAATCATTATGAGAGAAAACATATTAGGTTAGGGGACAAATAACAAATACCCCAAATCTGCTGAGGGAAAGAGAATGATAAAAAGAAAGATGAGAGAGTTTGAGTGAGGAGAGAAAGGGATTGTCTGCTTGGTAGCTCCTTACGAAGCATGTCACCCAGGCTGAATACATGTACATATCATTATCTATCCCCAGTACATGGTGATAATGATATAAGACAGGGTAAGGGAAAAGAAAGGAGTCATTGTGCAGTACAGCTGTGAGCCAATAAGCGAGGCCTGTAGGGGAGCCGATTCTCTGACTCTATTAAAGTACACAGGCAAGCAAGTTCACTTCTGCAGAGGCATATGGTGGCCAAAACAAGCAAAGCCCTTAATTCAAGTAATGATAATGTATTCAATGAACATTCAATATAAACATTGGACATTTCGTAAGGGGTAATGTAGAGCGAACCAGTCATTATTCAGGGTGATATGCTCCGTGTTGAGGAAGAAATCAGTAGTTTGACACAAATATTGATTTCAACAGGATGTTGTTGTTTTTTTTTTTTTTTGCCACAGCTTACGTTAAATTGAGCAGACTTCTTTCTGCAGAACTGTTCTTGACTTGTGTAACGTTTTATCTTGTGCAACCCCATCTCCTGAAAGATTACGTTCCCATACAAAAACACTCTCAATTACATTTTGAGATTTTGAGGTTTAAGTTTTAACATGTTCTCGAGTTCAGTCACATGTGAAACACGTCGTTAAACGTTTTGAATGGAAGCAAAACTATTCGATTAGGTTAAGGAAAAGATTGGGTTGATGTTGGTAGCCTAGCAGTAACTTAAGTTAAAATAAGTATCTTACGTTATGTACAGAGGTTAAAATAAGTCAACATTGACTTTTGATCAAAAACAAACATAAATCAAACAGAGATGCGTAGAGGGTGCAACACGATTGATCAATTCACTGACGTTTCCACCTCAGCCAAGCGAAAAAATACGTTATTTCATAATTTTTCCCAAATTACAGCTTTTATTCAGGTTTTTTTATACGCAAACTAAAAATTTGCATTTAAACAGGTGAATGGAAATGCACCTAGTGACAATGGCTATGACAATGCCCACAGGGGGGCATCATCAGAAAATGCCCATATGAAATGTCTGCCACTAGCACATAGTGTATACTTTCTTTCTTTCTTATAGACCACTAAAGAACTTGGACACAGGGACAATGGGGAATTTGTTCTGCATTCCGATTAGTTTGAAGTCAAATTAACCATCAACAGACTTTTGCAAAGAGCACTACCTCAGGAGTTTAAAACAGGAATTAATTTTCAAAACTATTTCAGCCGATCACCATTGTTTTTGTGACAGGGTGACCTCTGAGAAGAGGAGAGCAGAACCACTATTGCAGTGAGTGAATGCTTATAAATAATAGATGTTAGTCCAGTGAGTTAGAAATAGGAATTCAATGATGTGCGTGCAAAAGTTTCAACGTCTTCGACAAAATTGAGAATAATAGTGACACAAGGGAAAGAAGTCAGACAGACAAACATTCTGACTGAGTCAATGTACTCGGTGTGTAACATAGCAATGGTGCAGATGCACATTATCTCTCTCTCTCTCTCAGGGAAAAGTCATAACAAAACAATTTCACTGCAGTAAAAGCAGTCGAGTATTGTGGTTGTTGGCTGTGGAAGAGCAACAGTGGGAAAAAGAAACCGACCATTGTGTGAAAGCTCAATAGTCAAAGAAGAAAGGAAAGGCTAGTTTCTTTTCTATAACATAGAGTTGGGAAAGTCAAGTAATCCAAAAAGAAGTCAGATAAGGGCTCATCTAAGACGTATGTTTGATATGGATTTTCTACTACATAGTGAGTACACTGATCTGACTGCTTTTCAGCCCGAAAGAGGAGGTAATCTGTTCGGTGTAAGCTACAGTTTGACAGGCTGTACTCCTTAAATACATAATAAATACACATTTTAATCTTTATATTCTGTCACCTCAGAGTCAGACACACATTCTTTGTTTTTCGGAGATGACATAGTTAAAAGCTAATGCTGTTAAAATGACCAATTTTTCGAGGCTACTAACCTACTGCCTACATGTTTTTGTCTTCCATTATAGGGGCAACAAATGTTTTGGCAGCACCACACAGCCTGTAGGTTCAAGCTAAATTATGCTTTTTCTAGTTAAAACCCATCAACAGCTTCAGCAAAAATGATTTGGGAATTCAGTTTAATCTTCCCACAGCCCACTCCTTGGTCCCCAGCCCCGCTAGTGTCTGATAAGCTCTGCAATTGATGGGCACTTTCCCGACGTACTCGTGCTTAAGGACCCTGAAAAAGATGTTCTTTTTGACGCGGACCTCCACAGAGTCACATTATTTTCTAATGCTTTCTTTGATTGCAGTAATGCAGTACATTTTTTTATTTATTAAAGCTTGAGCTACAGTCAAACCCTCTTATGTCGCTGTTTGGCATTATCCCTGAAGGGATGCAGTTACCTGCAGGGGGCCATAAAGTCGTTGCCTTCACTACCCTCCTGGCACACCGGCTGATACTTTTGAGGTGAAAGGAGGCTGCTCAGCCTTCAGTCTCCCTATGAATAAGGGATTGTCAGCTCCAACTGCTTCTTTAACATGCTATCTGTTTCTTATAGGGCTGAACTTGCACGCAAAAGCAAAAGCGCTGCCAGAATAATTGGTCTACCCACACCCAACCTCTCAAAACTAAATAAGGCATTGCACATATTGCAACCTGGACAGCACAGGACATCACACACACACACACACACACACACACACACACACACACACACACACACACACACACTCACACTCACACTCAATCCCCCTCCTGCCCTCTGGATGCCGGTACAGAGCACTGTACCGGCAGAGGTACTGGACAGTTTGCTTCTGTAAAAGTCTGATCCCCGCTGCCATAGCCGCCTTAATTAAAAGACCTTGCTGAATGGGCCTGAGTGGGTACTGTCTGTCATTATGTTGTTAACAGCCGTGACAGTGATGCTGCTATTGTTTATGCGTTTGCGTGTCTGTGTGTGTGACTCTTAATAACAAGATGTGGTCCTGGAGACATCTACTGTAATGGGAAGGACCACATATACTGTGTCTGTCTGCAGACAAACTTGATCATCACAGCCATGAAACTTTACAGGAGTGTAGTTGACAAAATGAAGGACAATTGAAAGCAAATTCCTGAAGACATTTTTTCTTGTAGATGGGTTATACGACCGCGGAGACTTGCTTAGTTTCCGGTTATTAATCTAGACTTCTCCTGCTGTTAACTGGAGGATTACTACCAATGTGTAACCCCAACTTCTTACCAAACTATGCTGCAGCCAAATTTTGTTAACTCCAACCCAGTTGATGGAAACACATCTACTTTAAATAGATTTTTGTTGGTCACTGTTCAGCAGAGGTTACATACGCATGTTTGCTTCAAGCCTCAAACTGAATCTCAGCAAGTTTACACAAAACAATGTTTAGCTATCAATATGTGTTAAATTGTTACCTTTCTTTCCTGTAAATCTGCTGTTTTAGGTTCTAAAATGAGTGGTAGCATAGCATAACACATATTGCAGAGGTGTCAGCTTTCTTGAAATCTTTTCTGTAACATGCTCATCACTGTGACCTTCAGGCCATCTCATCTATTCTTCTGAGGATGGGGACACACTAAAAGAGTATCAGGCCACTTTATATCCTGACATTTGGAAGGCAAATCCTGATCTGAGGCTTGGCTGGGTAGATGGTCTGTAAAGATTACCTGGTGCCGATGTGTGACGGGATTACAGATTCGGTCGGAGCAGACTGAACAGAGCTGCGAGAATATAAAACCAGACATCCGCTGAGTCCTGAATGATTTCAGAGAAACATCTTAGTAAGGTGGATCTGCTGCTTTAGGCTCTCATTAGAGATCGATGATCTAGTGGGGACACTAGAATGAAGAGCCTAAGTCAGCCATTTTTCTGAAAAATGTATGCCATCAAAAGAATATAACAGGTTATCATGAAGCAATCAAAACATAGGTGATGTGTACCAAATTGCGCACTTCCACCCTCAAACTAACTTTTTTGAGGGTGGAAGTTTGTTCACGCCGGTAAAATGCAGTGTACTGCATTTATCCTTTTTTTGTGCCCATTTTGGCTATATAGCAGAAGAGCCTGGACTTGCTGAGTCAGAAGAGTTGTGGGAAATGCTATTGGAAAAATAAACAGAAGAAGAAATACAGTCGTCATTTCCGGTAGGTGCTCGGCGACAGTGTGTGATAAAATTATATGAATACTTGTAAGATAATTTTGTTTGGTTGTAGTTTATCAGTAGCAAGTGGCTTAGGCCTATCTGCATGCTGACGTCACATTCAGTACACAGATAATGCTAGTGATTGCTAGCTGTAAAAAAGGAATAGCTAGCATTTTCATGATTAAACAAATATATATGTCTATTTAAGAGCTAATGTCTCTGGATTTACAACAACTTACTGCCCATGCATCCACCATTTTTCTGTTGCTAGTTATCATGAATATAGCTGGCTAGCTAATTAGTTAGCCAATTAGCAATGCAGGAAGCTAACAAGCTACCTTGCTAAAAATATGAAGCTGAACATTATGAATTCTGGGTATTATTAGATCAGTCATGCTTTTTATTAAGCTTTAAATTATCTCAAAAATCAGATCTTTTATGTCTCCTGATTCACACAAGGTTATGCGTGTTTTTATTTTTTCTAGCTTAGATTATTGTAATGCACTTTATGCATAAAGTGCTGGTATCAGTCAGAGCTTCCTTTCCTTTCACTCCAACTGGTGAAATATGCTGACACCCAAATTTTAAGAGGCACCAAGAAATATGGATACATGACCCCTGTGCTTTCCAGCTTACACTGGCTGCCCAGCATGTTCAATATTGATTTTAAAATTTGAATGGTCACCTTTGAAGCTTTAATGGACTTGCTCCAAATTATATCAAGGATTTGTTGACCCCTAATGTATCCGGGCATTTCCTCAAATCACTGGTTGCAAGATCCCAGCTTGTGACTAAAAGTGACCAGGCCTTTGGTGACAGAGCCTCCAGACTGTGGAACACCTGCTGAGATTAAAAAAAAAATGCTGCCATAGCCTAAGTTTGATCTGAACTGGAGAGGTTTTCTTCATTGAGAGGAGAGCAAAGAACAGCACTGAACGCTATTCTCGATAAAAAATACATTTTCCAGTTTGATAGACGGATGCTTCAACCAATGACCTGCCATGAATGTTTTGAAAGTGCCTGCCCTTCTCCAAACAGGTACAATTCAGGTTAGGTTTTAACTGCTGCTTTTTCCCTGAAAAGCACTTTGTAACCTTGTAATGTATTATTATTATTATTCTGTTATTAGTTCTGCCTTTTGAATTCTGATTTGTTGACCAATGCTTGAACCCATGCAAACCTATACTATGTGTGTTGTTCAGTTTCCGGAACGCAGTCCTAGGAAAACATTTCTATGACACTTAACCAAACAAAACTGTGTAAGCATCAACACTTAAATTAGCAGCTAGCTAGCATTGAGGGTAGTGATGTCCAAATGAAGCTTCATTAACCATTAGTTGTATTTGTCAAATCCACTAGATGGAGCTTTTGGTTTAAAGAAAATGGCTCTACGAATGGTGATTCAGTGTGTTTTCAACCCTTTGTTGAAGGGAGAGCTCCATAATAATTAAAATAATAAAAATGGTTCATGAAGCTTCATTTGGACATCACTAATTGATGGATTAAGGTTAGGTTTAGATTAAAAGACAGGGTTTGGGTAAGGGCTCCAGTAAATACATTCTAGCATAGTAGGCTATCTACCAAATAAACTGGGGTTCCAGGAATGTAGTCCTGCTCTCCTTGTACCCTTAATGGTCAAAGTCCAGCACTAGTTTTAATGCCAATGTGAAGCTTACAATCAGTAAACCACTGTCATGTCTGCTTGTATACAATTGTGGTCTCAATGAGGAGAGCTTGAGATTAATCAAATCGGCTGTACCTATCTCTTTTGCTGCAAAAGTGCTTAATTATCTCACTTAAATGTGTCACACAACTCTCTGTACTTCATATTTATTGTATCTAAGTGTATCTTGTTGCATCTAATTTGCCTTAAATGTGTCTGTATTTCATCCAGTTTGTTTAAGAATCTGTTTGGCGCATGGTAAATTTCCCACCGGGGAAAAGTCTTGAACTTGAAGTACCCGCTCAATTTGAAAGCTGTTATATTCCTCTCACTCTGTCATGGAATTTGGGATAAAATATGTTTAATTACAGTAGGGAAATAAAAATTGTCCTAATTGTCTCCTTTAAGCACACTGGACTCCCTTGCCTCTCTCTCTGGCTCTCCCTCTCTCAACACCATACTGAATACCTTAGCAAAGTGCTTATAACCTATATGTCTGTGCCAAGTATATCACACTGTCACACTGTTAATTACCCTATCACTCCCTCCTGCCAGAACCTTATCCAGCCCTGTTGTATTAAAATCAAATTTGCATTATCACTAAAAATCCCAGTGCTATAACCATCTTATTTAAGTGCACTGACACCCCTCTTAATCATGCTCCGCTCCTCTCTTTCAAGCCTCTCCTTTTTACAGTTCATATTATTCATAAATCATATTTTTTATCACCCCCAAATGTCTTACTTATCCACATCTACCACCTTCTTAATCAGCCCCTCACACTTCTCCCGTATTCTAAATAATCACTGAGTTTCTACATCAGCAGAAACAATGATGGCATCTGTTTTATTAGTACGCTGTAGCGCATCCTATCAAATATTTACAACATGCTCCGGAGAAGAGAGTGAGCCACTTTGTAGTTTCGACTTGACAACGTGAGTGAGGAAATTGGGTTAGAAGGGCCGGTGTTTTTCTGTTTGAAGGGGGCTTGTAATCAGTGTCCGGGCTCATGAGGCTGATATGAGCTGGTGATGAATCACCAATCACAAAGAGCTGTAGGGTTGGGTGGGGCTGTTTAGCATTTCTTATTACATCATAGTGTCTGCATTCAATCCTGACATCTAAGACAGCTTTGATTTAAGTTAAAAGATGAATGATGTCCAGAGTGAAAGTTCACATCAGGTTCAGGTTCTACACTAAAAAGGTAATGCCTTTGTTTAACTTAAAGAAAGTGGGGTAACTGGTTACACTTGGCATTTTGTGTTGCGTTTATTTCAAGGCTTTTTAAAGTAGAATGAACACCGTAATAATATTTAACGTGAAAACAGCATCAACATCAAGTTAAGTTAACTAATATTATTGATATTACTTGGTTAGATGAACTTCATTTTCTTTGTAAAGGTATCACTTCTACATGATATTGTACATAATGAAAATTATTACAGGTGTCTTGTAGCAACCTAAAATTTAAGTTTGATTGACTTAATTTTATTAGTAAAATAAACCTAATCAAACATCTGAATGAACTGATCACATTGAATCCAGGCTACAGCCACTGGTGAACCAATTTTGCTGCATTAAATTCTATTAACATGAATTTCCACAAATACTACATTTTGATTCAACGTGAATCCTTTCCTGCCAATAAGAATGTCAAATTAGGGAGAACAACGTGGAAAGAAAGATTTAAGATGATTAAATGTATTTATCAGAGGTTTAAGGTATTTAGCAACCCATTGTTGCAAAGGTTCTAATTCTAACAGTATTATTGATTACAAAACAGGCCATACATGTAACCATTACCCACATTAAAGGTAAATGTGGGACATACTTTTATAAATTTCAATATCAACATAAGAGGTTTTTTTTTTAAACCATACGGTTCAGCCCTATTTTGAACAAATCATTTTTAAAGAACTGCTGAATTGCAGACCCAATATGGTTAAGTTTCTACCTCATGAGGTATTGACTGGTAAAAAACCCAGTTAAGTCAATTTAATTTAAGGCACATTTGAATGTATTAAGATGATGGTTTAGAGCGTATGGTGTCAATTCCAACAAAGAGCCTCTGGTGTGTCTCAACCGTGTGCAGCAGTTTTGGTGGATTCTTTAGTTCCAGGCCAAAGGTAAGTCCAAAGAGAAGGCACCATGCTTGTTACAGGATGCCCTTGTGTAATAAAGCCAATGGCATCAGCATAATGGTACATGTACATTTTCATTGTGCAACTACTGAGCTCTGTGGGCACCTTGGTTTCTTTATGACTCTATAGATGGAGACAAAGAAGAACAAAGAGTTTTGTCAGTGAAACAGGAAATGAGATAATCACATCAACCAGGTAATAAGATGTGGAGCGTACCTATGTTCCCCGGTTCCTATATTCCCTGCTTTGTATGTGACCGGGGAACATCAGACCCTTTTTTCCCCATTTTTCACAGAAAGGGTCCTATGTTCCCCCAGACACAAAGTAAAAATTGTACCATTAGTGTTTTTTTAACAGTATGTTAGTAAATAGACTGTTAGTATTTATCGATTGAAATTATTTTTTTATCAGTTGACAGTTAATTATTTAAGCACTGTGAGAAATAACCAAAGATTGACCTACCTTATTTATCTATGATGTAAATCCCTGTATGTTGATTAACATAACATTCAAGCTGAGAATGAGTGTCAGGGGGATTGTGGATGGGAGTCACATGGGGGTTTGCAAATGGTGACAAAAGGGGGGTCGTAAACACTGATAACATCCACTGGGGTCATAAACATTGAGTAGTGTGTTTTTGTTACTTTAATGTCCTTGTGTTTGTAAGATGCTTTGATGTGAGTGTATATCTGCTGAAGAAATTTGGAGACAGGCAGAGATGGTTGGAGACGCGGCTGTTGGTATGACCTCTCTCCTGTTATGCATACAGTATTTAGTAAAGACATGATTTGAGAAACACTGAGGACTCCAGAGAATTTCTTTCACAGCACCCTACTTATTATCCTTTGCATTTGTCACTATATAAAAAATGAAACCATTTACCACAGTGATATTCAGAACGATGTGAAGAGAGCAGTGAATTTGCATCAGTCCAGGACTGTGATTCAATGACCGATGACAATTTAAAGGGAAAGGAGTCATTCACAACAATGATGCCACTTTAACAGGCAAGGACAGCAGAATGGCTTGAAAAGTTATTTGTGAGTTAGTGCAGAAAACAGTAGGGAAACATATTGCTAAGAGTTTCAATTGGATTGCAACCAATGTGTTTGATTACATTTCAATTTTATTGTGTTAAGGAAGAAGTGATGAAAATGGCTAAGACACAGATATGATTACATTTGGCTTTGGAATACAGAGGCATGTTGGGTGTGCATATTTTACACACCTCAACATTTAGTAGGACGATTAGAAGTGTTTGACTGACATGTTTTACTGGGGTTTTGTCTATCTGTAGCAAAAGAAAAACATCAACCGTGCTAACCACAGACAGGGAGACACACAGCACATACTACAAGATACTTGGCATACTGGAGTATAGGATTGTAACTGGTGTCTGAGCCAAGAGTTTAACAAGCTATGGAGAGCAAAACTGTGGCACCATAAAAGGTCCAGCTGCTCTGAAATCAAAGTCATGACTACAGGAAGGAGGTTTATGCCTTCGGTGGCAACTTTACTGTCCCTCAGAACAGTGTGATTTTTAGGTGGCATGGATTCAAACAAGTGTTGGACACATTTCTGAAAATGTTAAGTCCATGCTGACTCAATAGCTTAATGGAGTTCCCATTTTGTTTTTGGTCTGGTGTTCTTTCTGCACATTTCTCTTGATGGTATTCCGACGCTACTCTATTGCAGTATTTTGTAACCTCAGAAACCCCCACAATGGGTCAAATTAATACATTTGAGGGTTTGTTAGATAATTACCAGAAGAGTAAAGCTGAAAAAAACAACCTGAAAATGTATGCTATTAAAAGTTATTCTTATTTTTTAGACTTTCCTTTTCTTAAATGATCCAACTAAAAATATTCTATTCTATTCTATTCCATTAAAATGGAAGGTGTCTGTCTGCCTGTCCAAACAACTTCACACTTGGCAGGTTCATTGCTGGGAACCCAAAGAAGTGTGCAAGCTCTTGCTCACGCTTGCTCAAGCTTTATTTGTAGTAGTGCGTAATGTACACACTGTATTGTGTATTCAGAGGGGCTGCCTATTAACTGTTACCCCGCCAAACTACATGCTGGGTACAGTACATTCAAGAACAGATAAGAAAGAGAAATCAAAGATGTTACAATGCATCAAACTCAAACATTACAGCAGTGTTACTTTCTGTATTAATGCGTTTGTTCCCTGAAATTGCCTGGTCCCAAAGGTTTAGATGTTAGCAAATGACGCAAATACTCTAGCATTACTAGAAGATGCAACTTGGCATGTTTATCGCTCAGCACCCAAGGAAGTTAATGTTGAGTGTGAAGTTGTTAGGATCAGCAGTTCTCAATAAACCTGCAAGTAACAATACCAGATACCAAGCAATCCACCCTAGCTCAACACAATGTTTTGAATGGGTACTGCTCTAGTCTTTAAAAATATCAGATTGATGATGTGTGTGATGGTTTTGTTGGTTTCGGGTTTTTAACACGTTCAGTATGAGGTTACCATTCAAGTAATTTATATTACCAGATTCTGCCAATGGGACAAGATTTGGGTAGTGGATGCAGACTGGTTATCTGTTTGTGGTTTGAGTAGTATTGGTCAATCATTGTTGAGCATGCTTTGGTTGCATCCACGTAAACAGTCCATGTGGAGGGCAAAAGAGGCGGAGGCTTTGGCCTAAATGCAATCTCAGACCTGTCTGTTATTGTCCCATGTAGGGCTGGACAATATGGCCATGACACAACTGTGTGTAACAATATCTCAATATTTGATTTAATCATGATACTTTTTCACTGAAAGACGATAAATGATCATCATATCGAATGATCTCCGAGGCGTAGCCTGGAGAATATTTAGCTTTTCATTATCTCATCTCATCTTCAACCGCTTTTTGTTATTTTTATCTGCATTCCCATGCAGATATCTATTTATGTATATATATATATATATATATATATATATATATATATATATATATAATTATATATACTATATATATAGATTCATGATTCACAGTTTCAATACAAAGGTGGGAAAGGATCAGAGTAACAATAAGCTAACATAATCAAATCAAAATAAAGCTAACATAAAATAAATCAAACAATTAACTTAGTGTGACAGAGTGCAACAGACATTGTGGTTAAGCGTAGGTATATACAATATACAACAATACGCACTGTGCAGTTGAGCAGCAGATTGAAATAAAATAAGTACAAACTAAATAAGTGAGAAGGAGCGATAAGTGATAACAGTGTTAAAAATGTAGCAGCATTTCCTACAGAACTAAGTGACAGTATGGCAAAGTGAAGTGTAGCAGCATTGTTTACTGAAGTAAGTTACAGTCAGTTACAGTAAAGTACAGTGTAGCAGCATTTTACTGAGATACGTTACAGTAAACCACAGTGAAATGTAGCAGCATTTCCTACAGAAGTAGGTTACAGTAAAGCACAGTAAGTGTAGCAGCAGTAAGTTACAGTACCACAAAATGAAGTGATGTACTGGTGATATAAAGTGACAGTGTAAAGTGTAACAGCATTTCTTACTGAAGTAAGTGGCAGTACAACTGAATAAAGTGGTGTAGTGATGATATAAAGTGACAAAGTGACATTTTTCAGGATACAGTGTCTCCACTGTTCCTTACCTGACCGGGGGGAGATGAATTATAAAGTTTGATGGCCACCGGAAGAAAAGACTTCCTCCGGCGTTCAGTATTACACCGGAGGAGAATGAGTCTGTGGCTGAAGGTGCTTCTGCTGGAGGTCAGCAGCTGGTGGAGAGGGTGAGAGTTGTTGTCCTGAATGCTGTGCAGTTTAGACAGCATCCTCCTCTCAGACACCGCCACCAAAGAGTCCAGTTTGACCCCCAGGACGGAGCCAGCCTTCCTGATGATCTTACTGATTCTCTTGCCGTCTGCTGCCCTCAGTCTGCTGCCCCAGCACACAACAGCAAATAAGATGGCACTGGCTACCACCGACTGATAGAACATCCTCAGCATGGTGTTACATACATTGAATGACCGGAGCCTCCTCAGGAAATAGAGACGACTCTGGTCCTTCTTGAAGACAGCCTCAGTCTTCTTGGACCAGTCCAGTTTGTTATCCAGGTATACTCCAATGTATTTGTAATCCTGGACATCCACAGTCACGCCGTTGATGGAGATGGGTGTGGGGGCAGATTTACTCCTGCGGAAATCCACCACTAGCTCCTTTGTCTTGGTGGCGTTTAGAATCAGGTGATTAGCTGCACACCAGTCGACGAAGGAGTCCACAACGCCCCTGTATTCCTCCCCCTTTCCCTTACTGACACAGCCAACAATTGCAGAATCGTCAGCAAACTTCTGCAGGTGGCAGGACTCAGAGAGGAACTGAAAGTCTGAGGTGTACAGGGTGAACAGAAAGGGGGAAAGAAAAGTTCCCTGTGGAGCTCCAGTGCCCTTTCGTCAAATCTGTTGAAGAACAGATTCAGCTCATTGGCACGTTCAGTACCACCTCCTACTGTCTGGCTACCAGATGGTTTGTAGCCAGTGATGCTCCTCATGCCGCTCCACACGTCCTTTAAATTATTCTGCTGGAGTTTGTGCTCCAGCTTCCTCCTGTAGGTGTCTTTGCCCTGTTGGATCCTCTCCTTCAGCTCCCTCTGGACATGCCTCATCTGCTCTCTGTCCCCTTCCCTGCAGGCCCTCTTCTTTGCATTCAGCAGGACCTTGATGTCTCTGGTGACCCACGGCTTGTTATTTGGGAAACAGCGTACAGTCATTGTAGGAACAACGCTGTCCACACAGAAATTGATGTATCCTGTTATGCAGTCCGTGAGATCAACAAGGTCCTCTCCATGTGAATTACAGAGCAAATCCCAGTCTGTGAGTTCAAAGCAGCCCTGTAAAGCTTCATCAGTCTCCTGTGACAATCTCCTCACAGTCCTGGTGGTCACAGGAAGCCGCTGGACTTGGGGCTTATACAGGGTTGGGCTCTGATCTTCCAAGAGGAGGAAGGGCAGTGGAGCTGTAAGCCTCCTTAACATTAGCATACAGCAGGTCCAGTGTCTTGTTTTCCCTGGTGGGACAGTCCACAAACTGCTTGAAAGTGGGCAGTGTTGCAGCCAGAGTGATGTGGTTGAAGTCTCCAGATATTGCAAGGAATGTGTCTGGGTGCCGTGTCTGAAGGCCCGCGACGACGGTGTGGATGACGTCACTCGCGCGCGCCGCGTTTGCAGTCGGAGGAATGTAAACAACCAGGACGATCACGTGTGAAAACTCCCTCGGCAGGTAGTATTGCCGCAGACTAATGGCAAGCAGCTTAATGTCCGGGCTGCACACACGCTCCTTTACAGTAACGTGTCCAGGATGACACCACTTGTTGTTAATAAGAATAGCAAGTCCCCCACTTTTCCTCTTGCCACTCTCATGGTGACTTGTGTCCGCCCGAATATATATATACATATATATTGGCCTTTTCATGGCTTTATATGATAGTGACAGCTTTTGAAGAGTGGAGAGGGACAGGAGAGGGAGAGCAAAGGGCTCCAGGTGGGAATTGATCCCCAGGCCTTTGTGTTGAGGACTTTAGCTTCTGTATATGGGGCACTTCTATTTTTAGAGAAATTGTCTGTCAATTCCATCTCCATTCTCGCATCTGAAGCTGCTAATCGTAAACAGAGGTTAAATCGTCATCAGACCAATAGCCAATGGGTTCAGAGACTGCCATTTAAGATTTTTCCAGGAGATCATTTTTTTCTAGGATGTTAAAGTCTTGAGGGAACACTTAAGGCATTTGAATTAGACAAAAATGTATAGAACCCTTATGGCTGGGAATAATCAGTGGAAGTCTTGACACACAAAATGGAAATCATTTGATTTTTGGGGTCCTTTGATATTCTTTTCTTTAACTCATTTTAGAGCTGCTAATATATCAAAATGTTAAGTTTCAGTAATAAAGACCCCCAAACACACTCTATATGGCCCCAAAGGAAGAATTGGGACACCCAATTTGTGGAAGTTGATGTAACCCATGCCTTATTAAGTATTAAATGAAGCCTTTGAAATTCTTCCCGAAAACAATTTTCCACATCTTGGCCCTAAGAGAGATGGAAGAATAAAAAAGATGCACATACGCATAGGCAGACATCCAACCACCCACATGAAGAAAATCAACCATGCCTACATTAATCACAGCGACTCACCTACTCTTCAAAATTACACATGAACAAGCAGCCTTGAATGCATAAAATCTACACATATACAGAATATTGCCTTAATACATTTACGCAAATGCACAACACAGACAAGTAAACAAATACAACGCATGCACGCACGCACAAGATACAATTTCACCCCCATCTCTCACAAACCAATTCAAGCTGACACTGTGATTTGACCAAGTGTATGTAAACCTACAACAGGTGTTGGTTTGCTTATTATTATTTACACTCTCTCACCACTGCTAACCTCAACATGCATCTGTACCACATCAATTTAAATGGAAATACCTGGAGTCATGGCACACAGCAGACATCAGAAATGGACAGGAGGAGAAAGATTGATCTGGACAGACATCACACATGTAAAATAAGAGGCAAGGTTTCTGACATGAATAAGTCAGGGGAATAAGTGAGAGAGAGAGAGAGAGCTGGTAAAGCAGGTTACAGTACATTTAACAAAAAACAGAGCCAGGAAATGTTACATTGGTTGTTTTTCGCCTTGAATGTTTAGAAAGCCTGTGGCAACATTTTAGTTCTAGAGGGTATAAGGGGTCTACCATTGTTTTATTATGAAACAAAGAGTTCTTATTTCTTTAGATGTAGAAATATCAATTGCAAGAAAGTGCTTTAAGTACCGAACTGGGGTCAAGGCATGTTTAGCCTGTCTTAGCATAAAGACTGGAAACAGGGGCAACAGCTAACCTGGCTCTTCCCAAATACATCTACGAACATTGCTATCTGTAGATAATCAGAAACGTAAAAATGAAAGTAGTTATGTGCTGGAACTCTCTTTTGCTTTGTACGCACTGACTATGTAAATATTCCTGTTCAAGTTCATGTTTCTACTTTGTTTGTCATTTGAACTTCCAGTTGATCAAATGTTGTTTTTGTAGGACCACAGTAAAGTTTGACAAACATTTAATTGAAACGGATAGGAGGCAAAAACATCAAACCATCTTTTGTAAAGGTGCATCAAAATGTAATAAAAAATTTGAGTATGTTTGCATAATATAGCAAAAGGGAGATAAAGCAATATTCAAGCATTCACCAAACACTGTATAAGCTTGAAAATAGCCTAAAATTTATACACTTTGAAAAGCCATTACCCCCCTCTACTCAATAACTAAGAAATAAGTGCATATAAAAAAATAGATAGAAAACACGTGGTTTTCAAAATAAGACCATTGCAAGGTCAATTATAATGGTGAGGAATTAGCTGAATTCACCAATCACAATTGTTACCAGTGACCCCCTAACAGTTTCCTTAGAGTTACAACATGGATCTGAGAAGAGGCTAAAAAGATTTTTTCCACTACACTTAATATTACATGGTGAACTACAGATGATGTGGTGTCCAACTAAAATTGTGAGTCTTATATAAATAAGATGTTATTTTATTTATCTTACTTAAATGCCAAGGATGCAGAGCATTCAGTGAGGGGTAAAATTGACGCCCACATATCTCTCAGCTTTCAGAAATGAAGCTGTAAACAAATCACAAGATCTACGAAGCTCCACTGGGAATCAGATGGGATCAATCGGTGAGTGTTTTGTAGGTCTAAGGGCCCTTTGGGACTCACCATGGGATTTGTTGGAATTCATGTACATGGAATAAAAAGGGACTTTAGGAATCATCACAATTGGAGATCAAACAAGGCTTCAATGAGGATTTGAATCTTCATGTGAATGTCAGATCTGATGTGAAATTCCTGAAAGGCTGGCCTTTGGTTAACACCATTAACATGTCAAATGGTAATGGAATTTAAGTTTTTTTTCCCCCCGAAGATACAGATGCCTGTGAAGAATAATTGCACGATACATCAAGTATCGCTGGACCGGGTTATTAGAAGTTTGGCATATTTGCACCTCTAATTTAGTTTATTTTACCAGGTGAACACCAAAAAGTGACTTTCTGGGGGAACTAACGGCGGGTTTTCATTGGGGAGGTATGCCGCATGAAGGGCTACAATGTATCCAGAGACAGCTGTCCGGATTCTCTACACCATCAGTTCACTCATCTGCTCTTCACTTAAATGTGTGTTTGTCTGCATAGTAGCAGACCGCCTGCATGCTTCTCTCTGTTGCTCATTGTCTGGACTCAATTTACTGACAAATGTAAACAATCAACAGGTAAAAGTATGTAATTAAAGAAAAACAAACAGCAGTGACACAGAGTTATTAGCAAATGGGCTAGTTTTGATCCTGTTCTGTACGTAAAAATTGGTAGAAATGAAACTCCAGCAAAACAGCTGGTAGAGAGGTAGGAAAATTAAAAGTGTGGTCAAGCAGTGGATGCATATTTTATCCTTTCTATCCTATGTGTCTTATGTGAACAGGCCAATTGATTGACGGTGGGCTTGGTGGTGCTTCAGCGGACGGTGGAAAACCATTGAAAGTCCCCTGGTAGAACATGTGCCCCTATGTAGGCTGAAGAAATATGTCTTGCCATGTAGGCTGCACCGGCCTGAGCTTAAGTCCATCCAGCCTTTTAATGCGTGTCTCAAATCTCCACCCTGTCCTTGCCAAAGGAACATTAGTCTATGAAAGATGCAAAGTGTAGCTTGACATGTTGTTGGCACAATTAAGAAATACCTGCAAACTATTGTTATTACACTTATAACAATTTGAGCCTGTCAGGGGCAAAAACAAGCACTTTTAGTTAATGTATACACTCAAAGTGCTCTACACTACATATAGTACATGCATTCACACACTGATGGCAGAAGCTGCCGTGCATGGTGTCAATCTGCTCAGCAAGAGATAATCTAACCATACATGCAAAATTTGGGGTTCAATTTCTCAGCCGAGGACACTCCAACAAGTGCACTGGAGGAGGATCATAATGCTGATCTTTGGATTAGTAGAGGACCTACAGCCACCCCTGCCATCCTTAACACTTTCTTAGTCCAAACACTAGTAAACCAACTCCAGTAACTGAACAATATGGCTATAAAGATAGTTTATGAAAAGGTGACCCAAATGACGCTATAAATCAAAGTCCAACAAGGAAGTTACAAGGAAAATCAATGTCACTTACAATTTAATAAATTTACAAAAATAAACTTTCACTCTACTTCTCACTTCCAAAGAAACAATTCAGATGTCCCGAGTTCAAACGCCACACCTCCTTGGGAACTGAACAGGGACGGAGAGGTTCCAGGCTATCTTGCATTTGAAAATTTGGTGCAAATTAGAATGTATTACGGAAAATAAATTATTATTCTGAAACACACACCAGAATTTATTTCATTTATGAAATAACTGACCTTTTTTTACATTTATAGTGCGTTTTTGACTACAAAATTGCTTTTATCAGCCTCCTGTATATGCTAGTGCACAAGCGTACAGCACAGATCACATCCATACACACCCAACAGTAGAGCTTGATGAATGAAAGGTCAGATCTGCGCTCTAATAGCTTTGACTTGTTGACATTAGCCGTCTGGCCTCGGAGAAAATAGAGAGATTAGACTACACGCGCACACCCACACACAATCAACCTACACACACACTTTAACGCTCCCATATTCAGGCAGGCATGTACTTTCCAGACACACACACAAGGTGAACCACACTCGGATGCACATACCCAGTAACAAAGCCCTTGATTCTATCCGGCTTTCAAAATATGATTTCCGGGTCCAAGCCTCGTATTTCTACGACACAGCAGTGCCGTGTTCCCCGTTGTTTGAACAGATGAAAAAGACGTCTAACTGACATAAGAGGTGATCGCAATTGTGGTGGCAGTTGTTATCTGACAGCTGGATAGACCTTTTCAACGGAATCCCATTGCAAGGCAACGGCCTTGGTCCTTTTAAACTTCCTGTCAGCTGATGTCATTCACATTCACTGCAACAGGAACCAAACTCTGACACATTTAAAATGCTTATGTTTACAACTTTAAAAAGGTCTATACATTTACTGGGTCTACAAGGACTGAGTTGTGCATCAGCTGGAGGGAAATATCTGCACTATTGAGAAACTGTTGTATCCAGCAATTTTGCAGTGTTGTTAATATGCTGGCTGTTACACAGGTTTCACGATATGATTATTTGCTATATTAAAATATGATGCTTCAGAAAAGCAGTGACAATGATGGAGCGGCAGAGAGAAAGCCAACTCCCGATTTCCCCACTTCCCAATCCCTCGTTCTCCGATGTATCACAGTAACTGAAATGTCAAATCAAGCATCAGCGTTAAATACTGAAGTGCCTCTGAGAGGTTTTCTGTCTCCTGCTTCTCAAGTGTGACTTATCGTTCTGCCACAAAGGAAGACATCTACAGTGGAGAGTTACAGATACTTGTTGGAAATGTTAGTAAGAGGCATATCATTAGGGTTAGTGTTTGTCATTTTATGTTCTTACTCATTTACCATTAAGACCACTTGTAACAGCAAACATTTCCCATATAAGAGTAAATTGATGATAGCGTTATTAGGGTCTTTTAATTTAGAAGATGAGGCAGTGTGTAGATAGATATCGCAGGGTCACAACAGACACATTGACAGCCTCAGGTTTTACCCGTTTTATTGGAACAGGCCCTGCCCTCCCTAAGAGTTTTCTCCAATTTAAAAGGAAAAAAGAAGGTTTACTCGCTCGCCTGTTATTCTTGACGAGTGTGCTGCATGCGTGTTCCGGGACTGCGCTCACTGACCAAACACAGCCAAGTTAGTTAAACTTGTGTTCATGGTTCTGCTGTAGCCTACTTCAATGCTACTATGCATTCTCTTGCCGCTACTGTTGAGGCTGTAAAACGGTGGTTTTGAGCATTGCAACTTCATCAGTTCGGTCTGACATTTAGTAAGTTGCGCAATTTTATTATGCCATCCCCATTTAAGATGTGGGAAAGGGAGGGTAACAAAACCATGCAATTGGTTGTATTGGAAACGAAGGATCCCCTTTAAGTGCCCCTTCTTTGCCAATATTTGCCATTGTAAGATATTGCCAAGCATAACACCAATATCAATAATACAGCTGCCCTAGGCACTTTGATAAATATGTGCAAACTGGTACATTCCTTGAATTTTTTCATCTGTTTGGATTCTCCTCACAGCCCGTTTCACTTTCAGACACTAAGGTGGACCTTGAGATAGATTTTTTTGAGTGGTGATACGTTATATTAATAAATAAATGTTTAACCTGTTCCTTTGAAGTAATGGGAAACGTTGCCTATGATGTGACTACAACAAAGAAAAACAAAACATCAATCTGTTGCCTTGGTGCCCAAATCTCCCTCCTTTCCATTTGATGTATTCAGCGGGGTCCCACCATTGAGTAGGAGGATTCACAACTGTGCAACCACTTCTTTTCTCCTCTAAGTCCCTCCTGTAAAACTCTTCCTTACACTGTCTGTCATTCCAGTTCCTTGATCCCCAGTGCGTTGTCAGCAGGTCCCAGTCTTAAGTGGGTGTCTCCACATCTGTCATTTAACTGGAACAGCACTTATTTCTCTCCTGTGACAGCTATGTCTTGCGTTCATTTTCCTTCTCCTAAATCGTACTGCATAATATATATATATATATATATATATATTTTTTTTTTTTTTCTTTTCTTTACTTTCTTCTACTTTCTGTCCACAACAACCCTCCTTCCTGTGACTCACTTCCCAAACTTCCATCCCCTCGAAAAAGGCACCCCTTGTAGGCCTCATTGTTTTGCTTCCATTGGAACCACTGGTGCTTGTACTGCAGGGAAGATTTGATTAAAGTGTGGCATGAAAGGTATTCTGGTTCACAAACAAGTTCACTTGTTAGACCCTATTTAGGATGTTAAGCTCAGGATTTTTTATTTTCATAGTTTTGTTATAATTAATACATTAACACATTTGTAACACTTTATGCTAATGTAATGACTTGTTCCAGTAACAGGTAGCCTAGGGTAAGGGATTACGATTTAAAATTTAGTAATAACTTTACAGTTACTAATCTAAGTAATGCTTCATTACAATGGATTGCATCAGTAAACATCATTGACTTTAGAAAATAATAAACAGAGATTCTTGTCCTGAAAAATGAAACTAATGCAGAAACACTTTTTTTTTCATAAATGTGTGGTATGTGTTCTTATTTAGAAGTCAGTTTATATAGAAGTCATTGGGAAAAGGACCCTATTTCTTTTTTGATTTATTACCTTGTTCTAAATATTGTCTACATAAGTGTATTGTCTTAATTGCTAGTTACAAAACTTCTTCAATACAGCCTGATGTTCATTTTGTAAAAGATGGTCCTATTGACAGTAAAATAGATGATGAAGAAGGGTATGCTTCAGGGTGTGGCTGTCCACGGTGGCTAACACGCTTCTATTTTAATGTACACAGTGTACATTAAAATAGCAGCGTGTTTGGGTGTTGTCTGTTTTAAAATGAAATGGAGAAAATGTATCGGGATATTCATTTTTTCATATATCGCACAGGCTTTGGCGTAACCATGTCTTACGTTTTGTCTACCTCTTTCATGCCAGGTTTTTAGTGACAGTGTATTCAGATGGACATTCTGCTTCCATGTCTGATTTGAGGATTTTGTGCAGGGGTTTTATAAAAATCGATCCCATATGTGAAATACAGAGCCCAGGTGACTTTTGTCCAAAAGCCCCCTCACTTATATACAGTGATAGTCTGTGCTCATTTACCCTGCTCAGTCTGTTCATTGCATATGGTACTTTATAATGGGTATCCATTCCTTGAGTCAGCTAACCCAAACTGCACCATCCCAGATATGGTTGTTTTGGTTTAATATAGGGATACACCCCTCTCCCTGTTTATATATTCTGCATCTCTAAACCTGCATCAGTTGCTGCATTCTGCCATAAAAAGTAAATGATTCACAAACATTTCTTAACTGATAGTACAGTATAAAGGTTTAACTGTAAATAGAAAATAATCAGAAAGACCCATATTTAGAAGAGAACAGCAGTCCAATGAGCTGGGAGAAGACAACTGGAGAACCCACTGTTTTGATTTATCCTTGATACAGGTTTTTTTGGAAGCTGGGTCAGATATTTTGCTGTCACACATTTTTTTTCAATTTGAGATGAATAGAAATATTCACTATGTAGGTTAGATACAGAGAAAACTTTCCCCTTCTGACTTTGACTCACTTAAACCATGCCAGCTTCAAATATTTTGTACTGTTCAGTGCTGAAGGAACATGAATTACATCGTGGACCCTCTCTATTTAGATAATCTAAAACGTAAAGGTAGACATGGGGGAGGCAGTGGGCTCTGGTGCTCTGTCTTTAAGACATAATGACAGGTTTAGCGATGACATTTAAAGATCAGACAGGAATTTGACAGGCTTTGAGATTCAACAGACAGATAAAATGGACAGTTATATATATATATATAAACTGTACAACGAAAAAGGATGATATCCAAAGAAAAGTGAATTGAAAGTCACTTAAAGCTCTGTTTTTTCATATTTTCTCTGTTTTTTCATATTTTCAAATAGAACCAGCACATAGCATTGTTTCATACCTCGAGTGCTGTTTCATTGCATGTGCATTTGGTGATTAACCCTTGTATTGTGTTAGAAAGCTGTTTACACCCGTGGAGTTAGCGGGTCCATTTGGACCCATGATTTTAAAATGCTTGAAAATGCTTAAAATCACCAGTTTTCTTCAAATGTTGTTTTCCAGCTAATAGCTGGCTTAGTATCTATACATATAAATGGAACCAGTGTGTGAATAGTTTTTAGTTGGCTCTACAGACACAGTATTTGAAAATATACCACTCGTTTTTGATTGCAAAAACTGTTTAAATTAACTAAATATATTTATTTTTCTTATAGAATGAGTAATAATAAACAGTAAATGTTTTATAAACTTATTTTAGAGTACACCTAACAAAAAAATGTTTTAATTTTTTTTTATTATTTAAAATGATTAACAATAATGACATCTTTGGTGTTTCGGGTCAAAACGGACCCGCATAGATAAATGGTAGGATAAAGACAACAAGGACTAGACTGGCACCTCTTTCTCTTCCTCCTGGAATCTCCTCCCTGGTATTTATCAGATGATGATGGTGTGGGTGTTGGCTGAAGCTCTCTCACCAAACGAACAGATGCTTCGGTTTGGGGCAGCCGCTCTCGTCTTTCGATGAAGGGAGACACCAGAGACTTGCCGCTGCGGTTTGTTCTTCCTGACTGTTCCCACCATCGTCAGCTTCCTCTTTAGAAGCTCTTGCGCGAGGTCATAGGAAGTGAAAAAATTATCACAGGTTATGTTGTGCCCCCGAAGACCCTTGGTCATGTCCAGGACGACCCGCTTGCCTTGGTTCTTCTCTGGCACTCCGCTGGCAGGTTTTCCGGTATATATTTGCATATTCCATGCATAGGCCGTTTTTGCATGACATGCTGCCCATATTTTGATACCATATTTTCCAGGCTTGTTTGGCATGTACTGCCTGAAAGGACAGCAGCCTCTAAAAGGGACTAGCCGTTCATCCACTGTCACCTGTGGCCCAGGATTGTACACAAAGGGTAAATGTTCCACCCATTTGTCCCAAACCTCCCTGATGGGAGCAAGCTTTTCATTCTCAAGACGAGCAACTCTTGTCTCCCTGTTGTCAAAACGTAGCAGTCTTGATACATAAAAGGCTTGAAGCTTCATTACAGCATCTGTATACCCCTGCAAGAAGAAACAGTCCCATGAAGGTATCGAGCTGTGTTTGGTCCATCTCTGTCCAGCTATCATCAAACACTCTTCTCCCTCCCATGTTGGTCATCTCAAGTAGGATATTCTGAATAGGTCGTGGAAAGAACAGTTCAAACGCTGACTTGATGTCTTGGGCGTGTGACACAGCGTGTCTAGTAGGCCCTGGAGTCATTCTGAGGATGTTCTCTGTCGGTGCCCTGGATTGAGTTTGAAGAGGGCTTGATAACCATGAAATGTCACCTTTTCTTGACTTGAAAACCTCTCTTTGATCATCTGTGACATCTGGGTCCTCCTCATCAGATGTTTGGTCTTGTTCAGGGTCATACTGAACGTCATCCTCATCCTCAGACACATCCTCCTCAGCTTCACTTTGCCCTCTATCCTCAGGATCACCATCATTACCAAAGATATGATCCAACGCCTCATGCACAGTATACCTTTTGCTCATGTTGACTGATGCTCCTACAGAATTCAACTGATAATATCCCACCCAAACCCTCTTTATATGTGCCAATGTTTATAAACAATGTATCAATATGCTGCAAGAACGTTTGAGTTCACGTGGGGGGTGGTGTGTGTGTGCACCTGTATGCATGTGTTTCTGTGGGTCTGTGTCTGTGCATGTGAAAGAGGCCTGTGTGTGTGTGTGAATGTGTGTATGTGTGTGTGTGTGTGTGTGTGTGTGTGTGTGTGTGCGTGCGTGTGTGTGTGTGTGTGTGTGTGTGTGTGTGTGTGTGTGTGTGTGTGTGTGTGTGTGTTGGTGATCTGGGCCATAACTGTGCACATTGGGCCATAATTGATCCTCAGAGCAACCCATAGCTTTAGAAGTGATGCATACAACAGCCAGTATTCTCTGCTGGGTCATTTTGGACACCACAGATGTAAAAAAGAAAATGGATTTTGCTGCATTTAAATAGGTGTGTCTGAGGATTAGATGAAGCCTCATTCCAGAACAAAAAAGGAAAGTGTACTTTTTACACAATTAAACTTGAAAACGGGTCAATTTTGACCCTAACATAACAGAAGGGTTAATTAAACCGAGACAAAGCTGCATGAATGTGAACGCAAAGTTGGGCTCATCCGATAATCAAGATCAATGTTAATTAACCAGTCTTGTTATGTCAAAAATGCCACCAATGTTAAAATTAGAAACAAGAAAGCGAGCCATCGATTATCTGCAGTTGTCCCATTCGCCTATCCATTGGCTGTCTGTGCTGTAGTGTGGAGTCGTGTTGTGTTTGGGATTGTTCAACAGTAAGAAAAGTGTAAAACAGCTATCTGGCCCCTCCTGTAAAAAAAAATATTGAAAAGATTTTTGAAAACTCTGTTCCCTCCCAACTTTTACTTGTGGAACGGCGTTCCCCTGTGTCCCCCACCCCCATTATCTGTTGAATGTTGCCTGGTTCAGTGTTTTGTTCTACACACTAATGAATTAAATATGTCTACTGCGCTGGGGTCGTTTTAGTATACTCCCAGCAGAGTCTGCCTAACACCCTTTAGGAAGCATCATCCAACACATGGTAAATAAAGCTAGAGAACCATTTCTGTCAACAAATGTTCCAAACTTCTTTGATGGGTTTATGACTAAAATGAGAGAATGACACACAGGATGTGTGGGTAGGAGAAAAGACATCAAAACAAGAGAAATCTGCATCTTTCAACTTTTTCTGTCATCATTCCTTCCCTTCTTCCCTCTCTGAGTGTCTTAATATTTATCAGATACTCCTCACCATCAGACGGGGAACTGCATGACATATGGCCATCCATAATTCAAGATGATTTTACACATTTATGGGATTTACAGCGGTTGAGATGACGTTTTCACGGTCATAAATCCAATTTGAAAACTCCAGCTTCTATAGAGTAATGTTATGGAAGCCTATATGCCTAAAAATATTGGTCAAACTGATTTAGTATGACATTTCAGTAAGGGTCAACAAAGTTTTTACTTTCATTGCATTTTATTTGTTTCAGCCTTGACAGAATCTATATTTCAGAATGCCTGGGATGTAATATTGCATAATGTTGGTACATTCATTAGGAATATGCTCTTCAAAAGTTCACGTTAAACAGAAAATATAGTTTAGCTAAGAAATGCTCTTAGATAATACTTTTAAAAGCCACAATTTGAATAAAATCAGGATTAAGAATAGAAACAGGTTAAAGTTTAGAGAGTAACATGATCAACTTTGATGCAGACATTAAAAATGTAGCTCATAAAGTAGTTTGTCAATAACTCAAATCTTTGGTTTCTGCATGAGCGATTTTACTTCCTTGAATGTTCATAACAGAATTCCCAGAGTCATCTTTGGACCAGACCATCATGATAATGTATTCACTTTCCACCCCATTCTGCCTGTATTAATAACGTTATAGGGGTGGCACGCTGGCTCAGTTGTTAGTAATATCCCATCAGAGTAAGGAGGTCCTAGGTTTGAATCCATCAGCTACACTGTAAGAAATGCTGTAAAATCTGCAGTTATTTAATGTATTTTACACGGTTCACTAATGAGTATGATTTTTACAGTATGGTGCTCTAAAATTAACAATAAAAATCAGTCCACATGACAGTATTACAGTACTGTGTAAAAAACACAGTAACAAGTGTAGTGACATAGTAAAGTACACTGTAACGAATTGCTGTAAGAAAACAGCCAAATTACGACAGTAACATACTGTTTCCCATTAAAAAGGTATTATACTGTAGAAACGATGCATTCTGGGCAATATTGGTAGGTAGCTTGCCGTTTCCCATAAAATACTGTAATAAACCTTGAATAGCATTGCATTCTGGGAGTGATGTTAGAATCAACGGCAGAGAGGCCGCGCAAATACAGAACTCTACTGTATTTCTAGTGGAGACATGCTACAACACGTGGGAACAGTTGGTCATCAAGCCAACTCTGGTCTTTCCTTTCTTGGAACATCTATTTTAATCCTGCATTTCATGAGCAAATCACAGGGTAAGTTAAACTATATTTTATTTGTTTGATGATGTTTGCTTGCTATCATACTATGATTTTATTTTAGTTAAACTGTGATTAATCAGTATATGGTCATCTTAACTTGCCATGCGGTAACTGGACAGCTACAGCAGGAACATTTAGCATGCTATTTTAAAGTTCTTTTTGTCAGGCCGCCAGATATCTACATTATTCATTTTGGTTCTTATTTGTTCAGTGAGACCAATGAGAAGCTGTATACAACCTGTTTGATTTCATGTGCTGATGTTAGCCTACAGAGGGAGTTAGCCAACCTTAATGACATAGTGAGGCTGCTTGAACTACTTAGCTCTTTCTTTTAATGTTCGCAGTGCATATCGCATTACCAAGAATCACACTTAAACATGAGCTTAACCATTTTTTGGTGTGTGTGTGTATTGGCATTTTTTTCTTATCACTGTTGGATTTACTGTCAAAATGTTCCCATACCAGAGATGCGCTCATCCTTCTTGCAGACATAAGTGTCTCTTCTTTCTTGATTTTTATTGATTTATTGAATACGAATAAATAATAATATAAATAAAGCTAGTAATACAAATTAATTCAATTTAAAAGTATCCTTTCTCAGACTAATGGACACTGTACATATAAAAAAGTTAAATTACAAAAATAAAAAGGTCAGTAAAAATAAGACCAGAAGTTGAAAAAAGAGTGAAAAAACTCCATTACAGTAGTTCTTACAAAACTGTTCTCACAGTTGTCTGCCACAGTTGATGACGTCGAGAAGGCCTTCACCTTACCAGCCTGTGTGTATGCGTTGTCGGGGCTTCACAGTTACTACCGTTGCAACTGACCAGACAGTCTGTTTTAAAAGTATGGTAACTTCAAAACTAAGCCGCGACGGAGACCAGATTCAACCGCGTTTGAAGTTTTTTTTTTTTCTTTTGCTGCGGGTGCTGCTCCAGAGATGAATGAGTTGATGTTAATGTGAGATGATGTGGTCCTGATCGTCGGTCAGTGACCTTCAGCACTCACTGGATCGGTTTGCAGCCGAGTGTGAAACGGCTGGGATGAAGATCAGCACCTCTAAATCTGAGGCCATGGCTCTCAGCAGGAAACCGGTGGATTGCTTACTCCAGGTAGGGAATGAGTCCTTACCCCAAGTGACGGAGTTCAAGTACCTCGAGATCTGGTTCACGAGTGAGGGGACGATGGAGCGTGAGTTTGGCCGGAGAATCGGAGCAGCGGGGGCGGTGTTGCAGTCGCTCTACCGCACCGTTGTGACGAACAGAGCTGAGCCGGAAGGCAAAGCTCTCGATCTACCGGTCAATCTTGGTTCCTACCCTCACCTATGGTCATGAAAGCTGGGTCATGACCGAAAGAACGCGGTTGCGGGTACAAGCGGCCGAAATGGGTTTTCTCAGGAGGGTGGCTGGAGTCTCCCTTAGAGATAGGGTGAGAAGGTCAGCCATCCGTGAGGAACTCGGAGTAGAGCTGCTGCTCCTTTGCGTTGAAAGGAGCCAGTTGAGGTGGTTTGGGCATCTAGTAAGGATGCCCCATGGGCGCCTCCCTAGGGAGGTGTTCCAGGCACATCTAGCTGGGAGGAGGCCTCGGGGAAGACCCAGGACTAGGTGGAGAGAATATATCTCAACACTGGCCTGGGATCCCCCAGTTAGAGCTGGTTAATGTGGCCCGGAAAAGGGAAGTTTGGGGTCCCCTGCTAAAGCTGCTGCCCCCGCGACCCGACCCCGGATAAGCGGTTGAAGATGAGATGAGATGAGATGAGATGAGAAACAAAAATGATCCATCAACTAATGACAGTCCCTCCTTGGAGTGTTGTCTGTGCTAACGTTAGCATGTCAGGAGGCTGAAGAGCTCCGGTGGGAGGTGAATTCTTTCTTGCACAATTTCTACACAACAGTGCTCATGTTCATGTTTCCACTTGGTCGTTTTTTTAAGCCCAGTTCAGACCAAAGATTCGCAACGCAACGAGTTGAAACTTGCAACTACTTGCAACGTTCTGAACCAGTTCAGACCAATGCGATGAGATGAGATGGTGTATCCTCTCCATAGCAACGACTCTCTGTACTTCTGTTCTGACCTCTGACTTTTCAGGCTTTTTTTCGTAACAGGATATAATTTGTAGCTTTAAAAAATATAAACAAGGACAGAGATAGTGAGAAGTTCAGCCATCCGTGAGGAGCTTGGAGTAGAGCCGCTGCTCCTTTGCGTTGAAAGGAGCCAGTTGAGGTGGTTCAGGATCATCTAGTAAGGATGCACCCTGGGCGCCTCCCAGTGTGCAAAAATAATGATTGATTATTGATTGATTAATTGTGTTTTTCTGTCACGTTATTTTTTTCCCTGTAATTAATTAATCGTAATTAACGCCGCTGATGAGCCACAAAAAACTCCTTGAAAGTCAGCAAGTACCAACGCTAGAAGCAGCAAATTACTGTACAAATCACAGAAAATTCTTCACAGTCTGTCAAGTATGGACTGTTGATATAGTGGTGTGATTTAGATTAACACTCCAGTTACTTTACATGGGTTAGATTGTTGTTAGATTATTGGTCCAACCTGACCCTCTCTTTAACCCTCCCCCACCTGGCATCAATGGTCTTTAACCATTACCGCTGCACAGTGAAGGGCCATTTTCCATTAAGGGTTGAATATGTAGAATGAGCAGAAAACCACAATCTAGTGTCTCAAGATCGTAGTTGCCACAACAAAAAATAATTCCAGCAGTCGGGTTGCCCTGTTTGTCAGACCCCGCCCAGTAGCCTACAGGAGACTGGAGTCTGTTTGAGCATGTTCTTAAAATATTAATTCCAACTAAATATATATTTTTTATGGGAAACTTTACTTTCATTCTGTTCCCCTCAAAAGCCCCCGTGGGTGTATTGTTTTTCAAAAAATATAGCATTTTAATAAGGATTCTACTGTTCAGATGTGTGAATCCTAACCCTATATATTTACAGTTAACCTTAACAAAACGTTGTCATACAGAATATGAACAGCAGTTGACTAATACAAACTGAATAACATCTATAATAAATTAAAGAAATACTAAACAGCCAAACTTAACCAAAAACCCCTCTACCCAATCCCCTATTTCTTCCTGACTACTTGGTTCAGCCTAACAAGGTGATTGACGTCAGAAAACAAAAATGTACCTTCTGTATCTTTCTGTTTTGTCTAACTTTACAGTCAATATGTATTTGTGTCTTTTCCCACCTTAGTTAGTTAGTCCTTTCCATCCTCCTCACATGGGACTACAAAACAAACACACCATGCTGTATTGAAGAAAACTTGAAACTAGCAATTGAGACCATAAACTCATTAGAAAATGTTTACGGAAGGAATACATCAATCAAGAAGTGAGGTCATCCTCGATCTTGGTGAGGCACAGCCTATTACAGTGAAAGGTGCTTCATAGAGCCCATTTCACCAACTCTAAATTGGCTAAGATATACCCTAGTCACAGTGACGTGCAGTGAGGGTTAGGGGTTGGGGAGGCACCGACTCACAAGTCCGATTTACAAACATACAGTAGGATGCCAATAGGATAGGATGAGAGAATGGGAGAGAATAGGAGCGAATAGGATGCTGAAAACCATTTTAAAACACCAGTGCCACTTTATATTGCAGTATATCTTACCTTTACTTGTAAATGACTTCTTGCTTTGACTGAAAGACCAGCTTTGAAAAATGTCTAAGTTTAGAAATCAAATCCTCCATTTTCAGGGCGAGAAATGACAGCTTGTCGCTAAACTCTACAGCACACTTCTTGTGTTTACTTTTTGAACACAGGTTAGAGTTCACTGTGACCTGGCTGGTGGAAGGCTTTAAGGCTGCTCACTATCGCTGCCTTGAGGCATTTTCTCTGTGGATTTATGTCATATCAATAAGATGTAAATATTACACATATACGTAAAATACATTGCTGAACACCATGGAAGTAACACATAAAAGTGTCCTTAACCATCATATTGGAAACATACACAGAAATTGGAACAAGCACGCGCCATTTGCACGGGCTCAATCCAGTTTGTGAGTGATTGCGCAATTTGGAGGGAGGCTCGGCTGTCTGTGCATCACCTCTCGTCTCTGAAGAGACTCAGAATTTTCTGCGATTTTTACTATAAAAATGGTCAAAATACATTAAGAACCACACCAAAATCATAGTCCAGAGGACAAATATTAATACTTGTGTTATTTTATTATTTTGTTTTTTTTTCCTCTCATGATGGGGAGGCACAGCCTCACCTGCCTCCCCTGACTGCACCTCACTGCCTAGTCACAGTGATGCTTGTAACTGCTCTAAGCAGTCCCATGCCAACCTGGCACACATGTTCTGGACACGCCCTAAGCTTTTTGAATTTTGGTCCGATATATTTCAAACCATCAAACAAGCTCTTAACACAAATATCGAACCCAATCCCCTGACTGCTCTTTTTGGGCTCCCTATGTCTAAAAATCTGCCTATTCAGGCAGCGTGTCGTGGCCTTTACCACCCTGCTTGCCAGACGTAACATTGTCCTTAAATGGAAACATGTTTCTCCACTGTCTCGTAATAGTTGGATACGTGATATTTTACAATGTCTATGGTTAGAGAAGTTGTTGGTTGGAATGTTTTTTTTACTCTATTTTGTCTCACTGTACCTTAATTATCTACTTATGTTAAATTATATTTAATATAATACTTAGATATTACTACTTACATATAAATGACTTAGTTGTTTACTGTGACTACGTGTGACACGGGTTGTTGGGAGGGATAGTGGGAGTTATGTTGGGTTTTTTTCTTTTTCTTTTTCATCTTAAGGCAGATGCACTGACGTATTATACAACTGTTGTATTTTTTCATTTCTATCTGTCCACAAAACTCAATACAAAAATTTGGGAAAAAATAATAATAAGTGAGACTTTCAGCCAAGCTGTTGCTGCAATCTCTGAGGAAGAAAGAGCGCCCCCTCCCTCGAAAATAATTAATACAGCAATAAAGTTCATTGCGTAGTTGTGATTGGTTAAGAATGTTGCTGAGGCAGTCCCTGATTCAGGCTTTAGAATGTCAATCACTCCCAGACTGGCTCTCATTGTTCACAGGTTGAATCCTCCTCCCCCTGATCACATGGTTCCTCCAATGAACCACCAGCTCCTGTGGAAAGAACACCCCCTAGTATGTAGCATCTACTTCCTGACCCTTCTCATCTTTCTGCATCTAGTTTTAAACTGGAGCTTTTCTGCAACAACCTTTAATTATGCCATCTGTGTTAAATTGATGATAGTGTGAAAGCATGCTGAATAATCTTTTTAATTAAACTTCTATAAGTGCACAGTGAGTAATTACAAAACGTAAAACTATATTGGGACAAAATATAACACTTCTTGTTTAAAAATCCTCACAATTCTCTGAACTCTATGACACATTAACGGTTGTCGGATTAGACAATATGATGAGCACTGTGATTGAAGCATATTTAGGCCTTTGTCCTATGACACACGACATACTATAACAACAATAGATGTCAAAGCCTTCATCTTTGGTTTATCTGTGCAATTTGAAACAATGATTTTCTTTCATGATATTAGTGTAAAAATATATTGTTGTAAGATATGAGTTCTTGTGGTTCCTCCTGAAAACATTTGTGATTGGTACTGACTTTATTCCATTTAAATCATCTGTTTTATCAGCTGGACACCTGCATCCATGCAAGCCAAAGTGGGCTTATTTCAATGTAATCAACTGTCCACTGCGTATTCAAGCAACACAACACCATTTTCTCCAGGATTTGAATGAACAATTGTAGTGTGTTTCTGTTGGCCTTATTGAACAATTTATTCTCTTTGTGATCTGAAGCCTAGTTTCATTGCTAATATAAAGGCTCTCACTTCCAAACATGCCTTATGCACATGGCACACAACAACCCGAGAAATAAAACATGAGGATACAACTTTAATTTAATAATCTACATGTCCTGAAGCTCTGCATGACTTGCATTGATGGTGAAGTTGTGTAGTGGTGTAGTGGGTCTAACTCTTTGTAGTATTGTTCCGCAAGAACCATACCAAGTGTGGCAGGACGGTCTCATCTTTTCCCAAATGCCCCCCCTCCTCCTTGCTCCATCAACATTAGGTGTGGATTGACGCACTGATTGATGGGCGGCGCTGCGCGCTTTATTTATACTGGACTGGACACCTGCGATCCCTTTCTCCTTTCCGGTTCTGCTCATCCTCCGTGGTGGCTGTGGCCCGGCGTGGCAGAGCTGGTGCAGGTGTTTGAGCCATTGTAGCGTGTCGGAGTGTGGTGGAGCCCGGTTTGGCGTGGCGGATCATCTTGGCGCACGTTTCCTCTCGTTGCACAACAGGTATGCGCACCGCTGTCCTCCTTCCCACCGAGTGTGCCGCAGGGTGCATCGGTGACACGGTTCTCCTTTTTGTAGCTGTAGTGTGGCAGGCTGCTGTCGCCGTGGGGGCAGCGTTGCTCCGCTGGAAGCCCTCCTGGGTGTGGTTGTGCGTCCTCGTGGTAAGTGGGCGTTGTCTGCCCTACTCTTTCCCTTCTAACCGCTGCTCGACCCCCGGCTTATTGTAACATTCTGTGCCACAGTTTGGATCAGGCAGAAGCCGTGTAATAATTCTGCTACCTGGCCTGCTGTGACGCTGCGCCGGTGAGGTCCATTTAAACATTCATTCATCGCCACGGCTCCCTGGTTGACGCTGCTGTTGTGTGGCTCCATTGTTTGGCTGCTGCTGATTTTAGGCAGCTGTTTTGTTGTCATTTAACAAAAAATATTTTTTTTCTTTTTTTCTGGTTTTTCTGAATTGAGTTTGGATCCAGCATCCACCTCACAGAGCTGTCACCAGAGCCTTAATTCTGGGCTCTCTGGGGGCTGCTGCATGGGTTATTGACTTGAGGAAAAGCTTGATTTATAAATTTGTTTTTTGTTAAGTGTAAATTTGAGTTTCTTTGTCTTATTTTTCATCGTTTTTGTTAAATTGTATTTGAAGATGTAATTGGTTATTTTGGGTTCCTTTTTTTTTTAATAATATTTTATTGTGTGTGTGTGAGATACCAGCCAGACTGTGAGGCCATTTTAATTCTCCCTCTCTCCTTGTGGACAGGTGCTGGAGCTCAGAGCGGCGACCCAATCCCTGGTGGCGGGTTCTTCACTCAGTTGCATGGGTGTGCAGTGTCACGGGTGATATTATTATTTTTGGTTTCAGGCTGCCGTGGCAAGCCCAGCTCTGTCCATCCCCTTTTTTTGGCCCAGTGACTAATGTGAGATGGCTTGGTAAATTTTGAACTTAAAAACCCATTGTACAATAAAAATATTTCTTTATTTTGAACACTGTCTCCTGCCCCGTGGTGATTTACGAACCTGCGTGATTGTATAGTCTCTTAGCAAAACAGTAACTACTTCCTTAGGCGAAATTCCCCAGGTGGCGTTGTTCGGCAACACTCACCCCTAGCTTTCACTTCGCCACACAAGGATTCTCTAGACATTCATGTAGTAAATGTCATGTGGATGGATGAAGTTGCATAATTCTTTCATATTTTCTTTTGCTAAAATTAGATATTTACACAACAAGCAGCCATATTTAGTAAGGATGGGCAGGAGTAACACTGTTGTCCATAAGGGCCCCGTCCCTGGGTTTCCTAGTTAACACCTTGAGTTTCCCCATAACATCAAATAATCGATGAATCCGTTACTCATTCCAAATATTTAGCATTTCAAAAATGTGTTATCTGAGGCGTTTGTCAGCATTAGTTGACGTTAGTTTAGCTGTTTCCAGAGCTCACAAGAGTTTGTTGCTGAGACAGAAACAGGTCTTACACAAAGTTAATTTTCTCCTGATCTGTCCAATCGAAAAAAAAATGCCATTTTAGTGTCAATGTTCTAGAGATATGTGGCATGTGATAAATTGGTCCAATATTTACTTCAGTAGCTATAAGGCTCAGGGATCGGTCATAAAGGGATCATTGCCATTGGAATCAATACACTTAGGCCCTGCCACTAGTTCAAAGTAGGGCAGTGACGAAACACATAACAGATGCAGGAAGTTACTTTGAGCTGCACAGTCACACTTCTAAGGTATCTCTCACCAGATTTTCCAGGATCATTTTTCAGCACTTAAATAAAAAGCACTACAGATATCATCAGCAAAACTTCTATATATATATATATATATATATATATATATATAAAACCAAATTACTAGGGGTGTCCCTGACTAAAAATGTTCATAGTCGAATCTGATTTGTCACGTCTTGCCTATAGTCGACTGATCGTCGAATCAGTTTGTTTTTTTTTTGCTCGTGAAAAACCCTCTGATACTGTGGCGAGTCATTCACATAAAGCAAACAGTGCACGTGAGTACAGAGCTGTGCGGTCATGCGTGTAAGGCAGAGGGCTAATGAGGGATCTGATTTCTGATAGCAGCATCTTATTAAAAGTATTTGTTGTTATAACATGAATGCGTATTGTTTGTATCTTTCTTTGGCAATAGCTGACGGTATGTTTAAAACTGTAGTTTTACTGTCAGACTGTGTCCGATTGATCGTCTATAATGAAAAACAACAAATGGTAAAATATTCAAATTAAATGGGGGGGGGGTATTCCTGCACACTAAGGAGATAGATTAAAAGCACGTTAGTTATTTTCACAATTTTAGCAACAGTATTTATATACAGGCTTATATTTAGACCCAAATAGGCTAATCATTATGGTTTATTGGGAGAAACCAAGCATCTGTATGTAAAATCAGACATTCAGCCTCTCCGAGCCAGAATAGAATAATCCATTGCTTCATAGTCAGATTTTAGGACCTTCCGAGGACCTTCGGCCACTTTACACGGTGCGACTGCTCTAACCACTCAGCCACCGGCCGCCCCTCCTTAGGAAATTTTGACAAAATAAGAAATTAAATTATAGAGAAACAAAAGCAGTATTTTTCAAAACCAAATAATCACAGTAAGAAAAAAACAAGTAACATAAATGATTAACACATTCAACATACAAAAAATATTTTTTAAAGAGTCGGATTAGGATTTTACAGTGTCTAAAGGAGGGGCAAAAGTGTTTTGACAAGAGGAAATAAAGGTAGAAAACAAGGACAAGGCAAAGTAAGACAATAAAAAAGAAAACTAATGGAAGGAGAAATGAAAGATGATGTAAAGAACAGAGACTACTGTAGCAGGTCAGGACATAAAAAGGAAAAGGACACAGGAAATAAACCATCCTTGTCAAAAGTATCAAATCAGATATTGGATAGGGGAAGACTGGAAAGGAAATGAATGATGAAAAGAGATTGGAAAGATTAGATGTAAAAGGCAAAAAAGAGGTGAACATTGCATGATGGGAAAGGGAATAAAGGGTACAGGGTTGGAGGGTAAGCACTGAAGATTTGCCACCTGCAATGCTTCACAACCTCAGTTGTTACAGGGTCTTCATTGGACACCAAATCAGCGGCAAGCAGAATTGGACACACAGCCCAGTGGCCATGAAGAGAAATCCAATCACATCAGAAATCATTAGAGCAGATTGCTCCTGGAGCATGGCGCTGAAGAGACGTGTGTGTTTTCAGTGCGTATGTGTGTGCGTCCTTCTAAATATGATCACACATGGCTGGAATTTAGACATGTATACACACCATGAGGAAGAGCATTGTGTCAGATCACATTAACAGTTAGCACTGGTTAGGAGAGGGGGAAATAGAATGTCAGCCCAAGTGGTTTATGGGTAAATAAACATGAATGACATTCATATAAGAGTAAATAAACATGAATGACATTCAAATAAGAGTGTGTGTTGTGTTCAGCCTGTTATATTCATAATAAGAAAACAACTGTGCATCAGTGGCTTGTTATTGGTGATTGCTGATGCTTGTTACACTCAACCAGTAGCCTTTAGTCAGCTTAATTGTATTATTTGTAAACTTCAGTGCACAAGTATGAATTTGATTGAATTTGCCTTCATTAAAAGTAAAGCACCACACAACCTAGATTTTCTCGAGTACACAAACTGAGAAATTGATGGAGTTTATTGAAGCGAACCCAGGGTTTATTAAAAAAGAGTGTTTTACAATGCTACAAGCCTTAGCAGTTGGCTACATCCATATTAAGAGGCAGTCCATACAAGTTGATTACCGAATGCACTGGAGTTCAGTTCTATTGAGGTTCAATAGAACCGAACTATTACCCGAAAAGGGTAATATGTTCCCCGGTCACATAAGCCTATGCCTTCGCAGATTAAATTCAGCATTTTGTTAGGGTTAGAGGTCATGGTTTGGGTCAGGGTTAGGGGGGCCAGGGAATTCGACACTGATGTGGGAAAACCAACAGACCGGGGAACAAAGGACCCTTTCTATGAAAAGCTCACATACAAAGCGGGGGACACTGGACCCGGGGAACATAGGTACGCTGCTAAGCTCCACAGGTTAGGGTTACATTTTGGTGAGGGGAAAAAACTGGTTTGACCATTTTTAAGGGTGCAAATGTTTTTAGTTATAATTCTAATTGTGAATATCCGTTAATACATTTTAACTAGTGGAAATTTATTTTTTTTATATTCAAGAATACATTATGGATACCTGTCATGGTGTTTCCATTTTGGATATCTGAAATTAAATTACGCTTAACAATTTGATTGTAGGTATCTGAAATGCGAGTTTTTCCTTGTAAGAATTATTTTGCAGATATCCATAATTGTCATTCATGCAATTGTGGAAAGCCCAACAAACACGAATAGTTAAAGTGACATATGTCACAGGAAGAATGACGTTCTAGATATCTGAAATGTTCTTTTTGACTAGGAACAATAGAATTATAGATAGTTACAATAAATATCCAGTCTAGTTGTTATAAGTTAAAACTGCTGGTTATACTTTTGAAGAATTCATAGATATATTAAGTTTAGTTTTGACTAGTACAATCAAATCTGAATAAATCTTGAAAGAATGTTTTTTGTCTTTAATTACTATTCTGACAAGAGAGAATACAATTTTGCCAGGGAGAAATGGTATTATGAAAATCTAGAATGTAATCACGGATAGAACTGTGGTTTGATTAAATGTTAAAACAGATAGCAGCTGAACTGACTGAGCATATGTGCTCATGTGTTGCTGCTCTAACCTGTTAACATGGATGGCAAAATAAAAAGCAAGACATTCATTAACACACGGTAGTACGCTATGTGGACCTAATGTAAGCTATGATGGTGAGCCAGCATCCACAACACCAGGAACCTAGACCTAGCAGACCTAAACGGAAGACAGTCATTTCTAACGTTAACAATTTCACCTCCTCATAGATGGGAAGCTGACAACATCAAGGAGGTTTACTGAAGCTACAAATGGAAATCCAAAGACTAAGTCAGCGTGTCTCTATGTCCCCACACATAATATACTGCAACTGACCAGTTGGTTTAGGGGTTTGTTAAGTTATTTTGCAGCAGCCTGTCAATTGAACATTATTATTGATAAAACAGTGGAATGTGCGTAAAGACTGCACATTTATTACATATCAGTCTCACTGCCTTCAATGGCTGCAAGGATTTAATTAACTGATTAACTTTAATTTACCTGCCTGGGAATCTCAAGCAAATGTAAGTTGAAGATGAAGTAATTTTGGATATTTTCCAGCTCTAAAGTTAAAATGTTCCATTGTACGCTTTTGGGATTATCCGGGAATACAGCGGGATGCTGGAATAGGGAAGGCAATGATATTTGTCCCTACCACTTTAGTTGTAGGTGGTAATAGCCAAAGCCAGCTATTAAAGTCACCTCTCTCTCGTTGTCATACTCCCTCAGCAAACCTGTGGTGCACTTAGGCACATAGTGGGATCAGAGAGAAGGCATTAGATGGGTGCATAAAAGACTGTGACAATCATGGCTTATCGCTTCAACACTCCCTTTAATCACAGAGCTCCTTCCGTCACGCTGCTCAGACAGGGAATCCTATTGAGAGTTTTCCTCAGAAGATACATTGTTGCCTATGACTTGGGATAGAAATTGTTTTTAAACTTTAGCTTTGAACCCAAACAATCTACATCACATCATCATGCTCATCACAGCTACACATCTGTAGCTGTAATTAAAAATGTGGAGCTCCAGGAGACATACGGTCAGCCTCATTCAAGATCTATTGCAAGTATTTACTAGTAGGCCGATATGTATCACAATAGACACGTAATCAATAACAATGAAAAATACATTTGATACATTGTTTGTTTTCTTTGTTGGAAGAAATTAGAGGTCGCGAAGCAAGGTTGGTTGCATGAACAAAGGCACGCAGTCTGGTAACCTAGCAACATAGGGAGTGACACGCTAACAGCCAATCATGTAACAGTATCAAGTTTGATTGTGCCATCTTGTTGTCTCCTGCTTGATTGTTGAAGAATGTAGGAATTTTACACACATTACTTTTGTCAAATCAGAAGAACCTCACAGAGTATATATTGCATAATTCATATTCTACAGGAGGCTTTCTGGAGTCAGCAGAGTGTTTGGCAGTTTAGTGCGCCAGCCGGCATTTATTAGCAGAAGGACATCGGATGATACAGACATCTGGAGAAATGTTCTATTCTCTATCTAGAGTAACTGTGTGCAACACAGTACCCATGATCAGAGGCAAGAAGTTCTGATATCTATTCCAACTACTCCAGCATTTATGCTTGTTACAAAGGAGTGGTTTATGTGTCTGCTTGTGCATGCATATGTGTATTTCAAAAGTAGCCGCTGCTCCAGCCTCCATCTTCCTTCCCACGCGTCGGGGTATCCTCTGTTCCGCATGACTCTTCTTCTTTTATCTGTGAAAAAAGCACATACTCTCATCCTACCTGTCCCCTGCCTCCTTATATGGTGTTCCTGCCTCCTTATATGGTGGTTGTTTGCGAACGGCAGTTCTCTAATCTCAACTAGTTGCCAGGTGCGTTTGTGCAAGCTGGCTATTTCATTGTCTTGTGACCTTGACTGACTGCCAAATGTTTGTGTGCTTTGCAGAAAGCAGAAAAGCTTGAGCCTGGACTAATAATCATACTATCACACTCTTTGAGCCTGGACAAATAATCATACTATCACACTCTTAAATGATTATACTTATTGCGTTTTATTATCACACTCTCATTAATCATTACTAATACACACGCTAACACATGATTATGATACTTCTTATTATCACACTCTCATTAATCATTACTAATACACACACTAACACATGATTATGATACTTCACTCATTGATTATTAATTACTTTACATTATAGGTGTTACAAACGGGTCATGATTTCACTTTGTTTTTTATCATAGCTGTTATGAACGGATGCCACCATCCTTCCATAGTATTCTGCATTTGTCTGGTTCCCTCATGTGTTGGTCCATGTGCTTCATCTAACAGATAGGGCGCTAGTGAGGATGGTAACACTGGTTTCCCTGTCTGTGGACATCGAAACAGTCCTTCTGCATTCTTAACTGCTCCTCTCCCTATCCACATGGATCTTTCCTCTGGGGAGCCCTCTTGCTGGAGAGCTACTAGCTGATCGACTGTCCATCTTGGAGGTAATGGCTCTGTTAATTCTGCCTGCATCATTAGCAACGATACTCTATACCCTGCTGCTTTCTTTGCTGCTGCATCCGCAGCTGCATTTCCTGCTGCTGTGTCTGATTTCTCTGTGCTGTGACCTTTACACTTTACTACTGCTAGTTCCGCTGGTCTCATAAGAGCTTCTTTCAGTTTCCTCATTTCCTCCTCATGTTTAATAGGCAGACCTGAAGCTGTCACAAACCCTGCTCTCTCCCACTGTTTTAGCTGATAATGCACTGCTGCACTGGCATAGGCTGAGTCTGTATATATGTTTACTCTCTTTCCCTCACCATGGTTGCAAGCTGCTGTCACTGCCATCACTTCCGCTAGCTGAGCTGACGGTTTTTCTGTCACTTAGTGTCTCAAACTTTCCCTGATCTTTGGTAACCACTGCCCATGCTGCGCTTAGTCCTCCATTACCTTTTCTAAAACAGCAGCCGTCTACATACAAGTCCATGTCTGGTCGGTCCAGTGGTTTTGCATGCAAGTCGGGTCCCACTTTAATGGCTTGCGCTGTCAGTGGAATGCAGTCATGTGGTTTTTCGTCATCTTGAACTGCTAAACAGCTCGCTGCATTAACTCCTTCGTGTGTGTACGTTATGTTTGGCGCATTTAAGCCGTCCTCTACTTTCCTCAGTCGAGAGCCTAATAGAGTAAAAACGGATGATGAGATTAACGCTATTACACTATGCCTGGTCAAAATTTAGAGTGGATGCCCTGCCACTAGGTGTTCTACTTTCTCTAGGACTCTGGCTAGTCCTGCTGCATGTCTCACACACGGAGGTTGTCTTAACTCCATGTGATCTAATGGTGTGCTTACATTTCTCAGTACTGCTCTCCCTTGTGGTGTTTTCTGGTATAGTACTGCATTCATTGTCCCGTCCTGCTCTGATGTGTCTAGATAAAATGGTTCTTTATAGTCTGGGGTCTGTAGAGATGACGCCAAGGCCATCTCTTGTTTGAGTCGTATGAACGCCTCTTCTGCCTCTATATTCCAGTTCAAAATCCCCTTCTGATTCCTCATCCCTGCCTCTAAGACCATTCTTCTCAATGGGCCTGCTTTGTTGTTATAGTCTGGGATGAAATGTTTACTATATCCTGTCAGTCCTAGGAAGCTCAACATTCCTTTCACATCCACTGGTTTTGGATGTCTTAAAATCGTCTCTCTGTGTGCCCGAAAGACTGGTTCCTTCTCCGGTTATCCATCTCCCTAGGAACTGCACCTGTGTTCTGCAACACTGGAGCTTTTGCCTCGAGGCTTTGTAGCCTGTTTTAGCTAGTGCTTTTAACACTGATTCTGTTGCTTGTAGGCAACGGTCTGCACTGTCTGCTGCTATCAGCAGATCATTTACATACTGTAGACAGACAGTGTTCTCTGGGAGTGCTACCTTGGTGGGTCTGGGTCCTCATTCAATCGAGCCCTGTAAACATTGGCCGACTGTGCACCCCCTGTGGGCCACATAGGATAGATGCTTTCAATCTAACTAGGACATCTCTTCCTAGCAGTGAGATTGGGCATTGCGGCGAATATACATAGCTTTGATGAAACTGGTAACCAGCTATTTTAGTGGGGAGGGGTTCTGTGAAAGGGAGTGGCATTGGCTGTCCTCCAAATCACACAAGGTCTATGGAATATTTGGAGAGCTGTTGACCAAACTGAGGTTGTATCAGAATCGAATGTGTTGCTCCTGTATCGACTAAAAAGTCCACTTTTCATTCGTTCACTTCTCCCCGTAGCAAGGGGTCAGCCTCTCCCCTTGCCCTTGACCCTGGGCACCCCTAGTATTGGTCTGGATACAAGGTGCCTTGGGGCAACTGGTTACCTGGGGCCAGTTGTGGTTGCAGTGGCACATGCTGTTGTTGCTGCTGTGGAGGGGGTCCCCCTCTTGGTGGCCCTCTCTGGTTTTGTGGACAGTCTCGTGCCCAATGTCCATGACCTCCACACACGAAACACCCATTTTCCCTAGCCCCCGGTGGTCCGCCCCTGCCCCTTCCATAACCTCCTCAAGGATTAAAGCCTCGTCCTCTTCCTCCTCTATAATGTGATTGTGGTGGGCCCCATGGTCCTGGCGGGTTCCATGGTCCCTGGGGAGGGGGTCCTGCATAGAATTGGCCCACAACTGGGGTAACAGGGATGGGGATTCCCAATGGCCCTGGCTCCGCCTGTTGTTGATTCATTTGTGCTTGTGTCTTCGCTTTGGCTGCTTGTTTGTGACTCGCACATTCCTCTCTAGCTTTTTCTAACTGTAATTTAGTCAGTTGTATTTTCAAATTTTCTACCTCTGTCTTGCTTGCCTCTTTTCTCTCATCTGCTCTATGCATGTGATGTTGGAGTGTCCTCATCCATATGTGTAGTGGCTCTGTGTCTGCCCTGGGGTCATCCTCCATCTTTGCCTGCACTTCCTTATCTGTTCCTTTCATAACCGCGGCTTTAAACATTGATCCCTGTAATGGATCTCACCCTGGATTCGTTCCTGATCTCTCCTGCCAGTCTTTCCTGCATCTCTCCACATAGTCTGCTGGTCCCTCTCCCTCTTTCCTAACAAATGCTACAGTGTGGTGACTACCCTGCTGTGGGAATCTTTTCCTCAGGGCCCCTCCGTATGCTGTGGCGTGGTGGCTGTAAGGGTCTCCGTTAGGAACATATATGGTCCCTGCATCTTTATCTAAATGGTCTGTTGTCCCTAATCCGTATTTCTGTCCAATTAATCCTCTCACATCACCTATGGTAAGCACTGTGCCTACGGTTAGACCAGCTAATTTCTGTAACCATATTTCAGCTCCGTCACTGAGCGGTGGTAGTTGTGCATTCATGTGTACCTTGTCTGCTAAACTAAATGGTTTATATATTGGTGGTCCTGACCCTTTCGAGAGCACCAGCGGCATCATGCCGGTTCTTTAGCAACACCGCTACGTGTTCTACAAGATATTGGTTCATCTATTCCTTGTTTGTTTCTTCTTACCATTTCCTCTAACTTATTCACATAAGCTTCCTCTACACTACCTTTGGGCCTTCCTGCCCCGCCTTTTCCTCTCTCTCTCACTGAGGCATCATGTTTTGATGAGGCGGCGGATCCTTGGCTCGCACAATCTGACCACCTTTCTTCATCTTCTCCTTCATCCTCTGAATCTGAACTAGCCACGCAAATTTTCAAACTAATGTGTTTATCTTTAAATCCCCCTTTCTTTTTTCCATGTCTGTCACTTTCCTGACTCCTATGGTCATAGTCAGAGTCGTGATCTGAATGGTCTGAGTCAATCTCATGTTTGGGTCTGCCTGCTTGGTGTCTGTGTCTGTGAGTAGGTGCTTTCAGCCTTGTTACTGCCCCTGTTGCTCCCACTGTCTCTTCCTCCAATTGCTCTCCGAAAGCCCCTCCTTTCTGTTGTGCCTTCTCATGCAACCTCTCTTCCTCATATCGCGCTCCTCTCTGAGGCTGTCTCTCCTTCTCCTTCCGCTTTTCCCCCTCCCACTGTCTCTCCTCTTCTGTCTGAAGTCTCACGCTCTCAGATTCACCTGTTATTATACTATAGTCATCCTCTCTTTCTTCCCTCTTTCTTGTATCCTCATAATCCGCGTTTCTTCGCATTCTTACCGTCATACTTCCTTCTGCCTCAATTGTAGGAAACTGTAAAGACAAATCTGGATAAATGCTGCTTGAGGGTGGGGCTGGGCCTGTATAGGGTGGAGGCCCTGCGTCTGCCTTTTTCTTCTCTGCCCTATTTCTCAGCTGTCTCTGAACTACCTCAGCTGCCATTCCGGCCATATGCAAATCTGCTCTTCGCTCCCCCCTCTTTTCTTGTTCCTTCTCCTCCTTTTTTCTCTTATGCCACAACCTACTCTAACCATAATTTCTATTTCCCACTACTTCTTTACGTGTTCTTTAAGTATTTTTACCATATTCTCTGGCTCGCCTTCACCCCATCCTTGACACACCTTTAAATATTCCTTCAAATCTGTCCATCTAGTCTTATGTTTTTTTTTATCCTGACTATGAGTAGGCCTTCCGGAAATGGCCTGTCCTACTACTCGCTGCCAGTATTCATCCCAACCTAATCCTGGGCCTGCCATAGTTATTTCAGCTGTTAAAGTACTATTCACAGGTATTTATTTGTTCTTTACTCACACACACTCGTTATCCGGTCAGTGGATCTAGTCCCCAATTCTCCTCCCCTCACTCAAGCTTCTACTCTACAGTGATAGAGCCGAGTGAGACAATAAATCACCAGTTTTAATGACCAAAAGCCGAGTGTCACAGCCCCGTTATTTATGTACCACCAGATAAGAGAAGACCAGTGGTGAGTTTATCGTCAGGCTTTTCCGTGATGTCTGCAACAAGCTTCTACTGACAGTGTTTCACTATCAGCGGCTACAGACAGGGTGTATCCACCATCACAGAAACCTACTCACGCTTTTATCTGTTTGTGTTCTCTATTATCCTCGAAACCTCCCACACAACAATCCCACAGATAAACACAACTTTTAAGTATTTCTTTTACTTTGGTTCCCAGAACCTTAGCTCCCAGAGCTACAACTCGGTGGCTTTCTAGGCTCACCTAGGGGCTACCCCCCTGTGGCACTTTTAGTCTTTAATGCCTAATGTATATTCGAGGGTTTCTACAGCCTCTGGCCTTTCTGCGTTCCCTGAACGTTTTACTGAGCACCGTTTATGCGCCTAGGACCTGTCGGGATTTAAGATCCCAACACTCCTTTACCTTTTACTCTTATACTGATTCCAAATCAGTTTACCAGGCCTTTCTTTCAAATCGTCAGTCCACTGGCTAAATTTGGATCGAATTAACCTCTAGGAAACATACTGACTTTCTCCACCAATTTAGATTATAGGCCAAATCACAGTCGGTCCCAGGAGGTCCCCAGTGACTCCGCTTGGTCACCAGTCCAACCTCTTTAGTTCCTTTTACCTACTCCTCCTTGTTAGAATCACATCCGGGGTCACCAAGTTTCTCTGTAGGAATTTTACACAAAATACTTTAGTCAAATCAGAAGGACCTCACAGAGTATATATTGCATAATTCAAATTCTACAGGAGGCTTCCTGGAGTCAGCAGAGTCGTTGGCAGTTTAGTGCGCCAGCATGGACATCGGATGATACAGACGTCTGGAGAAATGTTCTATTCTCTATCTAGAGTAACTGTGTGCAACACAGTACCCATGATCAGAGGCAAGAAGTTCTGATATCTATTCCAACTACTCCAGCATTTATGCTTGTTACAAAGGAGTGGTTTATGTGTCTGCTTGTGCATGCATATGTGTATTTCAAAAGTAGCCGCTGCTCCAGCCTCCATCTTCCTCCCCACGCGTCGGGGTATCCTCTGTTCCGCATGACTCTTCTTCTTTTATCTGTGAAAAAAGCACATACTCTCATCCTACCTGTCCCCTGCCTCCTTATATGGTGTTCCTGCCTCCTTATATGGTGGTTGTTTGCGAACGGCAGTTCTCTAATCTCAACTAGTTGCCAGGTGCGTTTGTGCAAGCTGGCTATTTCATTGTCTTGTGACCTTGACTGACTGCCAAATGTTTGTGTGCTTTGCAGAAAGCAGAAAAGCTTGAGCCTGGACTAATAATCATACTATCACACTCTTTGAGCCGGGACAAATAATCATACTATCCCACTCTTAAATGATTATACTTATTGCGTCTCATTATCACACTCTCATTAATCATTACTAATACACACGCTAACACATGATTATGATACTTCTTATTATCACACTCTCATTAATCATTACTAATACACACGCTAACACATGATTATGATACTTCGCTCATTGATTATTTATTCTTCAAGAACAAAACCAGTATGGAGTTAAAAGAAGAAAATGAGCGCTGCAGTGAGCGAGGAAATTTTTCGATAAAACAGGAAATGTCATCCCGCCAGAATGGCAGTTTTTTTGGATTTTAGAAGTCTGATCATAGTCAAACCAATGTCTGCAAATTATGCGAGACTATCATCCCCACCAAGACTGGTAATACAACAAACTTATTTTACCACCTTAGCGAGAGTACAGCCGTATTCGCCAACAACATCTAACAACATCTTTAGCTTCGGCTGCAACACCACACATGCAACAGACCATCGTCAGTACATCTCAACTATACAAAAATAAAGAATATGTTACGTAGTCTTTATTTTTTCATTTGTTTACATTTATTTATTTGAGTGTTTTCCATAGTGTTTTGTGTTGACATTTATTTTCCCTGTCTGCCTTGATAACCGAGGAGATTAAAAACAGAGGAAGGTTAAGTTTTAATTAAAATGTTTAAATATAATATATTTTTGCCTATTATTCATGTATTTACAAAGAAAAAAAATGACAACAATGCTAGACTGGTAAAGAGGTGTTCAGAGATTCAGTAGGAGTTCAAGCAGAAGTTTCTTTACACAATAGTGGAGAGTGAAGATTGCTTGCTGAGTAATGTTAATTAATTAAAAGGCATACAGTTTAATTAATTAAAAAAAACCTGTCTGTAGTGGGGGTATTTTTAAACAAGTGTTGATGTTTGTCACAATATAATATAAGTTATTGTATTGTTATTACTCACTGTGTACCTATAGAAGTTAAATAAAAATGATTGAGCATGCTTTCACATTATCAACTTAACACAGATGGTATAATTAAAGGATGTTGCCGATAAGCTCCAGGTTAAAACTAGGTGCAGTTAAATGAGAGGGGGTCAGCCCCAGGAAGTGAAGTTACAGAGTAGGGAGTGTTCTTTCCACATGAAATGGTAGATCATTGGGGAGGAGGATTCAACTTGTGAAATAGAGAGAGCCAGTCTGGGAGTGATCAACATTCCAAAGCCTGAACCAGGAACTGCCTCAGCAACATTCTGAACCAATCACAACAACTCAATGACTTTATTGCTGTTTAAATTCTTTGTGAAGGAGGGGTGTAAACTAGGTGTAAACTTGTAAACTTAAGACAAATATTTTTGGTGGCAACAATAATAAGAAAGAACAATGAGCTTACACAACAGCTGTGTAATATGTAAGGGGAATCATTTTTCCTGTATTGACCCCTGAACGGGTAAATTACCTGAGTTAAATAGGGCCACAATATATGAGGAAAAGCATCTATAAAACAGCAGCTAAATGCTTTTCTCAGCTTGTACCACTGAAATAAAGGCGCATATGAAATATGTGACACTGATTGGGTTGCAATCCTCACAAAAACAAATACAAAATGAATAAAAATTCAGTACAAAACAGTAAAACAGTAAATATTATTTGAAGGCCTATATTCCCAGGAGAAAGCAAACGCAAAAAGAGGAAGTGAAGCTCGCTGACTTTTCTTCTATTAAAACGACCATAACTCTTCCTGCTTCAACCCAGGATATCTCCTGTTTGCTAACCTTACATGCAACAATGTTAGCTCTCATTACTCAGTTGACATATTAGCATCCTTTGGAACAAAAAGCCAACAAAATTAAAAGCCTAATCTAAACAAGATTAAGTTTCACAGAGATTTACAATGTCCCGTTCATAACATACCACTGCTACATTTTGTAGCGATCGGCGCCTTCCATCTGGCACACCCGGGACTTACACAAAGCCCCAAAAATGCAGTATGTTAAATTAAAAATGGCGGCCCACAGCTACTCAAGAGGAGGGGGTATTGTCCGTCCAGAGGTGGCATCAGTAGCATGCCCATCCCTGGCAGCGAGTGTAAAGTCTGTTATTGAGTTGTCCAGTATTCACTTGTACTAAAACGTAATAATCTCCTGCTTCTTCTCCACTCCTGTCTTCTAGCTCCCAGACTTCTACCTGCAAACGCAAAGTAACTCCGTTGTCGGAGATTTACCTCGGGTCTATTATTTGTTTTGTTTTTTTCTCCGTTGGCCAATGGTTATTTTAAAACTGACTGATCATTTTGTTTATTTAATGGGTTACTGAAGCGGACTATTTTTGGTTTGAGAAGAAAGACCCATTTAGCTTTGGTTATTCGAACTGTGGGCTTGGTTTTGGGCACAAACTGCTTATTACACTGTATTGTACTGCAAATTCTTGTGTGTTTCATGTTTCTTGGTGTCTTTTGAATCATGTACCATACCATCATTATACAGTGCCTATCATAAGTATTCACCCCCTTGGATGTTTTACCCTTTTATTGCTTTCATAAATCAATCATGGTCAATAAAATTAGGCTTTTTTTCAAAAAAAAATTCATTGGAAAAAATTCTTTAATGTCAAAGTGAAAACAGATTTCTACAAAGTAATGTTAATGAAACAAAATTATACAAAGAAAAATAATTGTATTCAAGTCAGTATTTAGTAGATGCACCTTTGGCTGCAATCACAGCACTGAGTCTGTGTGGATAAGTCTTGTACATCTGCACACTGCAATTTTGCTCCATTCTTCTTTGCAAAACTGCTCAAGCTCTGTCAGGTTGCGCGGGTATCGGGCATGAACAGCCCTTTTCATGTCCACCCACAAATTCTCTATAGGATTGAGGTCTGGGCTTTGACTCGGCCACTCCAGAACATTTACCTGGTTCTTTTTAAACCATTCCTGTGTAGCTTTTGCAGTATGCTTTGGATCATTGTCTTTCTGGAAAATAAATCTTCTCCCAAGCCGTAGTTCTCTTGCAGACTGAAAAAGATTGTCCCCCAGGACTTCAGTGTATTTTGCAGAATTCTTTCTGCCCTCTATCTTTACAAGCCTTCCAGGGCCGGCTGCTGAGAAACATCCCCACAGCATGATGCTGCCACCACCATGCTTCACAGTGGGGATGGTGTGTTTTTGGTGATGTGCAGTGTTTGGTTTTCGCCAAACATAACGTCTTGTCTGATGGCCAAAAAGCTCAACTTTGGTCTCATCAGACCAAAGAATCTTCTTCCACTTCACAATGGAGTCTTCCACATGCTTTTTGGCGAACTCTAGTCGAGATCTAATATGAATTTTCTTCAACAGTGGCTTTCTCATTGCCACTCTCCCATAAAGCTTTGACCGGTGAAGAACTCGGGCAGCAGTTGCTATATGCACAGTCTCTCCCATCTCAGCAGCTGAAGCTTGTAACTCCTTTAGAGTGGTCGTAGGGGTCTTGGTGGCTTCTTTAACTAGTCTCCTGCTTGCACGGTCACTCAGTTTACGAGGGCGGCCTGATCTAGGCAGATTCACACATGTGCTATATTCCTTCCATTTCTTGATGATTGATTTCACTGAACTCCGGGGGATGTTCAATGCCTTGGACATTTTTTTGTATCCATCCCCTGAATTGTACTTTTCAATAACCCTCTCCCTGAGTTGCCTGGAGTGTTCTTCTGTCTTCATGGTGTAATGGTAGCCAGGAATACTGATCAACCAGTCTCTGGACCCTTCAGACACAGGTGTTTTATACCTTAATCACTTGAGGCACACCCACACCACTCAGGTAATCTTCATTAAACTATTTGTGAGACTATTGGCACCAATTGGATTGACCTCTATTAAATTAGACCATTACATTTAAAAGGGGGTGAATAATTATGCAAACAATTATATTTCTTTATATCATTTTGTTTCATTGGCATTACTTTGTAGAAATCTGTTTTCACTTTGACATTAAATGTTTATTTCCAATAATTTTTTGTGTGAAAAAAGCCAAATTTTATTGACCATGATTGATTTATGAAAGCAATAAAAGGGTAAAACATCCAAGGGGTTGAATACTTATGATAGGCACTGTAAACCAGAGCCTTTACCTGGTTGTCAGTGAGGAACCATGTTTAGGAATGGGCCCTTTGTAGGTCTGACTACTTAAAGGAAATATATTAACTAGCTGTAACCAACAGTCCACTTGTCAGTCAGTCAACAGTCAGATATGTAACTGATTAACTCAATATAGCACATCCCTAACTTGAATATTTTTCACCAGCCACCCCTGAGTGGTAAGCATGGTAATATTAACATGAGCCTGTGGTCAGCAGCAACTAGTTTGCTGTGTTGAAAAGATTTCACTATTTCTATTTACTCTTCTATCTGATCCATGTTGCCACGATAATTGAATTTCTTAGTATACCTCAACAATGACATTTTATTTTCACTACTATTCCACATCTTGAGCAGCCTTGAGATGGCATGCATTATAGAGATCTAATTCAAGTATAGTGAAATGAAGGAGAGGCAGATATAGGAATAAATAGAAAGAAGCTGAATGGCAAGCTGATTTCTGAATTATAAATTCCAGACCAATCTTAGTATGAAATCATTTAACCCACTGAAGTACAGTACATTCAATTGAAATTCAGATATTTAGTCAGAAAGTGCAAAACACTGGATGTATTCTTATATATTAAAAAATGTTTTTTTAAATGTGTTTACTTATGTTCTTTATCGTTTTAATACCCATCCATATATTTTTTTTTAACTGTACCATACTGCCTTTTGCTTCACCACTATGCACCCACTTAACAGTGCGGCTGACTGCCACACAGTAATCTGTGCCGTCTATGGACGTACAGGCTGAGTTGCCGGAGTTTTCCAATGGAGGACCAGATAAGCAACTGCTCTCCTTTACTGTAAAAATCAATGCACCATCATGTACTCTAATGTGTCTAATGTGTGAGCTACCTTTACATGAGCAGTTCACAGTGCATACACCCTCAAGACATTGTGGCATTGAAGAGGAGCACACAAGAGAATTCAAGTGAAATTCTGGTGTAAAATCATCCCAGGGTCTTTTTAGGCAAATTGTGTCGTTAGCATAGATTTTCCGTTCGCTAACAGCCTGCCGTGGCTAACACATATTAGCACATATTAACCACTAATACTGCTCCAAATAACACCAAACCCCTGCAGTAGCATGACAAGAGTCCCTTCACATTAACCGAAGCGCCAACAACGTAGTATGTGAACACAGAGTTTATTAAAATTATGTTTTTTTTCCAGCAGCTTACAAAAACACAAGGGAGGTATAAAAAAAATACAGTATACAATAACCAATAAACTCTTATCTAAATACATATAGAAAAAAACAATAAACAGGAAACAATAAACTGAAGTAGATGTAAGAATACAGGTAAAATAAAATTTAAAAGTTAAACTTAGAGAAAATGTACCAGATAAAATATGTATGTCTTTGTATGACAGAAATGAGCAGTAAGATTAAATGATTGCACTTAAGTGGTGGATAAAGTTATTGCAAAGAAAAGAAGATAAGTGTCCAGGTATGTAAGAGTAGATTATTAATTGCACAGTTCTTGAGTCTGTTGGTCTTACACTTGGGCAGGAGCAGCCTTCAACTGAACAGGCTCCTCTGGTTGCTGATGACGGTGTGCAGGGGGTGGCTGGCATTGTCCATAATGTCCAGCCGTTTGTCGAGTGTCCTCCTCTTAGCCACCGTCACCAGCGAGTCCAGTTTCATGCCGACCACAGAGCCAGCCCGCCTGATCAACATGAAAGAAAACACTCCCACAGCTGTCATCCCGCTTGCAGTACTGTGTGTGTGTGTGTGTGTGTGTGTGTGTGTGTGTGTGTGTGTGTGTGTGTGTGTGTGTGTGTGTGTGTGTGTGTGTGTGTGTGTGTGTGTGTGTGTGTGTGTGTGTGTGTGTGTGTGTGTGTGTGTGTGTGTGTGTGTGTGTGTGTGTGTGTGTGTGTGTGTGTGTGAGTGAGTGAGTGAGTGAGTGAGTGAGTGAGTGAGTGAGTGAGTGAGTGAGTGAGTGAGTGAGTGAGTGCAGCAAAGGGCTGCAGGTTAACAAATGTTTGTGTTCAAAGTGTTGAATTATTAGCTGTCACTTTCCCTCATTTATAAGGGGAAGGGGTTGTACTAGGATCCCTAATATTAACTAGAGTTATTATTTATTTCTCTTTTTGATAGTTATTTGTGATAGTTAATGTTAATTGACTACACCTACCATCTTGATTGGGGGATAATTACTGGTGGATCCATACTAGGGGTTATATGACAATGAAAACTAATAAATGTAATATCCTAATGTACCAACTAATAATGATTAAAAACACGTCTGCATCTTTCTTCATGGTTGCATCAGATCACAAACAGTAAAGGAAATAAGCCATGATGAATTTACTAAACTGAGGCCAATATGTTAAAGCTGTGCAGTGTAACTTTTTTCTTTGTGAATAAGATCGTGTGATCATCTTTATTACTCATTAACCCCAGTGGATCTCAAACCTCGTGCAGTTTCAGGCTTCTGATTAGAGCATGGACTAGGTCTGGGGAAATGGTGCATCCAAGGGAGCTGATATCTCTCCTACTCACTCTCTCCTACGCATTTACCGTACACTTATTTCTCTTGGGTGTAATGGGCTACTGACACACACATACACATATGTGCTCCCCTTTGTCTCAGTACTTTGATAGTTAGGAGACGTAAGACATTGTGTGTATGCATGTGTGAGGACAGAACAAGAGAGTAGAGAGGAGGGTGAAAGAGTCAAAGAAAGGACAGACAGTTTTTAGGCTTCAGGGTGTTTACTCCCACTGTAAATATCCACCCATGCTAAAGATTCTTGTGCAGATGGTGCTGGTACTGCAGGAAACATTTGATTACCAGGCCTGTGAATGTTATAATTTGTCTAGGTCATCGTTATCCTCAAAGCAATTTCAGTAGAAAGCAACTGGACTTGGTTGTTTGTTTGTTTGATTACATGAAAGTATTTTTGTTTTCACCTTGTGAGTTTGTGTGTGTGTGTGTGTGTGTGTGTGTGTGTGTGTGTGTGTGTGTGTGTGTGTGTGTGTGTGTGTGTGTGTGTGTGTGTGTGTGTGTGTGTGTGTGTGTGTGTGTGTTTTGTCATGACCAAATGTGGTTCCTGGAGACACCAGCTTTGTCAACACAATAATGTCACAACTATACAAGTTACAGTCATGAGATCAAAATGAAGGCAATGAAAATGGGCGTGATTCAAGCAAGGGGCCCGGAAGGGGCCATTGACCCACCACTTTCAACCCCCGGTGTCACGGCTGGTGTGATCCTATCGCAAGACTCACAAACAAGTAAGTTTACTTATTAGATGATGATGATCAGAGATGTATGTGCATTTGAGTTTTTTTGTTCGAGGGTATTTTGTGTTTGCCCCAAGTGCCAAATATTGCAGTTCTCCGAATGTGTTTAGGTCATATCTCCATGACAACACTGAGGGGGGTATTTTTTTTTGGTAGCAGGCTAGTTTTTTATTTCAATTGGAAGTTTAAATTTATGAATATTAGAGGCGCTGCTTCTTGAATGTTAGCTAGCCGCTGGCCCTCACTTTGCCTCCGAGGCTAGTTGTCATGATTAGCATGCTAACTCCAACATCTTGACCTGGACTGCGGTCATTCATGTGTCGGTGTTACCGTAAGTATACTGTATTTACAACTAATTTGTATGTTACAACCATAAACTGTATATTATAGAACAAATTAAAAGGTGTCGAGAGTGTCACAAAGTGTTAGCTTTGTTATGCTAATTAAATACCCTCACTTGCACAAAATTCAGTCTACTATGGATGGCCCATACACTAGATGCTAATCTGCAGGTATGTTACTAATGCAGTACATATCAGCTAGATGGGCGTATCTCCCTTCCCCAACGTTACATCAATGCCCTTTTTTGGTAAGAGATTGGTGTGAGGTTGGTTTGATTGGATCAACTTCAAATAATTGACATCGACGTAGAGGCTACATCAATTTTATATACTATCCATGGTTTGTTCCCATGGATTCAGGAGCTTTTGTTAGCCTGTGGCAATTCAAACAGGCTACACTGATAATCCATTGTTATGTGAGTATTAAAAAGAACAAAAATGAATATAAATGAAGAAATATATAATTTACAAAAGTGCTAGAACATTCTCTTAAAGGTCTGGTACCTGAAAGAAAACAAAACTAGAGGTCGCTTACTAAACGAAGCAAGTAAAAATTCTCCAGAAGCATTCAGGTGAAGTTTACAGCTGAGGCCACAGCAAAGGGTAAGCTGTGATACAAGGTTATGCATTGCTTCCTTGATAAAAGGAAAAAAAGTGTTGGGGGATAATTAAAAAATGGTTTAAAAAATAAATAAAATTCTTTCCCTTTTCTGGAGAGAGAAAGGACATTTGGTGGTGAAAGCTTTTTGTTTTGTTTTGCATTTATATATATATATATATATATATATATATATATATATATATATATATATATATATATATAAATAATGTGTTCAGTGTATTTTTATGTGCCAATCTTGCAAAGTTAAAGCCCCACTTCACTCAAAAATTGTTTTTCTTCTTGCGGCTACAGTTGAATGTTTGAGATTTGCTTTACAGAATGATGTTTGTAAGGGAAAAAAACACACATCAGACACATTAACACTAATGTGTGTATATGTTAAAATACATTTTTGGAGGGGATCTTTAATTTAAGTGAAAAACAATATGCATCTAATCTGCTCCAAAGTTGAGTGGGTTCTCCCTTAGCTCATGCTACACCCTTCCACCAAGTTTTTTGAAAATAGGACCAGTAGTTTTACTGTAATCCTGCCAACAGACAAACCCATTGGTGGAGGTAATGAGGAAATGTTAATGTCAGAAATATACAAAGGTTTAAATGCCACCAGCCTTCAGTCTACTCTCCCAACTTTGTGCAATACCTTTTTTAGTTGTGATTGTGTATGTCTCTTGGTATGTGTCCATACGCTGTGACTTTGTTATGAATGTGAGACTCCAGTGGCTGGATATTTCTGGAGATTACTCAAGCATATCTCTGTGTGTGTCTCATAAGCTGTTTCTCCTTTATTCAATATCTACACACTTTTTCACTGTGACAGCTCAATAATGGCTAGAAAGGAAGATGCTGGGCAGCTATGTCTGCAGCCATTACCCAAGTGCAAAGGTACCCCTGAATTTTTAATGGAACTTAACTCTCTCTCTCTCTTTCTCTCTCTCTCTCTCTCTCTCTCTCTCTCTCTCTCTCTCTCTCTCTCTCTCTCTCTCTCTCTCTCTCTCTCTCTCTCTCTCTCTCTCTCTCTCTCTATCATAGCAATAATAAAAACTGATCTTAGCTTCAAGACCATTGAATGATTTTTCCCTTTGACTGCAAGTCCACACACTTTAATTAGCTTAGCAGAGAGTGGATTTTACCTTGCAGGAGTGCATAATAGCACCTGTGTGTGTGTGTGTGTATGTGTGTGTGTGTGTGTGTGTGTGTGTGTGTGTGTGTGTGTGTGTGTGTGTGTGTGTGTGTGTGTGTGCGTGTGTGCGTGTGTGCGTGTGCGTGTGTTTGGTGTGTTAAAGAGAAAGAGAGGGAATAAGTAAGTTATGACTTAATGAGATAAGTTAGCTGTTAATTAGACAATTACCTAATATGGGCACTGCAGGGAAAATCCAGCAGGGCAGTGGCGTAATGAACGCAGCTGTTTCTCAGTGGGACGGTAAAATCAAACTTTAGACTTTGGGTTCAGTCGTTGCATCACGTGAGAGGATAAAGTTGTAATCCTTGAGTGCCTTCCTTTGTTCTACTGCTTATTCATCTCCACACTGTCCCGATTATTTTACCCGTGTCACTCTAAACCTTGTGGAGTTATTGTGTACAATCAACACATTCATTGTTAATTGTATGAATCCCAGGCTGCAATTTCAGACCCTGTCTTTACCTGCTTTTCACCACAGATCTTAGTTAGATGTTCAGATGCTCAGATAGCATACTCACACATGTTCTAGCCCAGTGGCTCCTGAACCTTTAAGAACTATGGTTCCCAAACCTTTGGGACACTATGCAGTATGAGACACTTAGGGTTTCAACCATAGACTGCATAAAAAATGGACGTAGCCTCTCCCTCAGGGTTCGTTCTCTCAAATTGATCCAATCATACTTGCCTACTGGAGTTGCCATCTTGTCAGACATTGAATCATTTCCTCTTCCCAAAAAAGGGCATTCATGTGACGAATCAATTACTTCTGCCCCTAAATGTCTTTTGTTGCCTTATTGGCATCACCTGTCTTCTGGCATCTTAAGCGGTGGAGTCTACTTCATAAAAAGTCTATAATTAAGTGTTAATGATGTGGGCTAGTACTAACTGTACTATTATCTCCCTGTTGAGCCCATAAAACATAAATATGACAGCACACATTGTTTTTTTCTAAGCAAAAACTGCTATGCCACCCACTCAAGTGGATAAGATAAGCACAGACAAAGCTGCAGCAGCAGTCTTCATACAACTTGTCATTGTAAGAGGAGTCCTGAGAGCACCGTGCAGGTATTGGCAGATTGAGCAACAAAAATACATGAAAAGCCACCTGTTCACACTGTGATGGCTGTGAGGGAAGTTCTTGGTTTCACTTCGCTTGATATGCGAAAGTTTTCATTTCATAATTATAAAGTTCTGAGATTTCGAAGTGTAAAAATGGCAGAGAAGGTGTCTCCATCCAAGCATTTTCATCTGAATGAAAGAATAATACATTTTAAATAGAAAAGCCAGTGGGGGTGCAGGTTCAGGCGTAGCTGGGCTGTCATTTCTCAACATTTACCTGGACTTGAATCTTGTCAGGTTTGCACAACTTTACAGGATATCTATTCAACGTACATGCATGGATTTAGAAAATAAGTGGCCTGGGCCCAAAATGGCTGCCGTGGTTTGGATTTGTATCTGGACAGAAATTTGTGTCCATGTTGGGTCGGGCTCAAAGTTTTGGATCTGATCATTGCTCTAGTCAAATGTATGCGAGCTTCAGGTACACACTGGCATCACTACTGAGCCCCACTTATCAGCCTGTATTTCTTTTTTTGCATTGTTGCAAATTCGAACTAAAAGAATGCCCTCCCTTTTTAATGTAGAACGAACAGTCCCTGACCACACAATACACAATCTAGTAACTGCAAACTTAAACAAGAAACTAGATTCTTACATTCCCCTTGGAGATGTTAAAGCTTTATTATGATGTTAATGATGTTTTTTCATGATTCTTGTAAGGGTTTTTAATTCCTTGTTTATAGTGTAATTGTGTTGTTTCTGCTTTTCTGTTTATGTTCTTGTAAATGTTCCCTCTGTTCTCAGAGATCCTTATCTCAAGGAGACTGCCTGAAAAAATAATAAAGATAACATGAAAAAAAATGCAGCCCAGTATCTACTGGACTTACCTTCATGATTCTGCCCCTCACAATTGATATGCACTACAAACACTAACCCCATATACAGAAAGGATGGTATAAAGAGTGTGGAGGACCAGCAAGAGAACAGTGTCCTTAAATAGACCTAATGTTACCCCCCCCCCCCTCCTTACTTAGTAAAAGTAACCAAATACTTTGCCTAACCAAGTGTTTATAATGCTTAACCCTAAACTTACTTGAATCATAATAAATTATCCATCTTTCTCTGCATTATTATTATTATCCATCTTTCTCTGCATTTCTCTGCCGGTGGACGAGAGGGTTGCCTCCTAACGCCTGCGGGTTGTAGGGGGGAAAACTCTGACTGTTGTTTGTGCATATGCACCGAACAGCAGTTCAGAGTATTCAGCCTTCTTAGAGACCCTGAATGGAGTCCTGCATGGAGCTCCGGTAGGGGACTCCATAGTTCTGCTGGGAGACTTCAACGCCCACGTGGGCAATGATGGAGACACCTTTAGAGGCGTGATTGGGAGGAATGGCCTCCCTGATCTAAATCCGAGTGGTCGTCAGTTATTAGACTTCTGTGCTAGTCACGGATTATCTATAACTAACACCATGTTCGAACATAAGGATGCTCATAAGTGTACCTGGTACCAGAGCACCCTAGGCCAAAGGTCGATGATCGATTTTGTGATTGTATCATCTGATCTGAGGCCGTATGTTTTGGACACTCGAGTGAAGAGAGGGGCAGAGCTGTCAACTGATCACCATCTGGTGATGAGTTGGATCAGAGGATGGGGGAAGATTCTGGACAGACCAGGTAAACCCAAACGAGTAGTGCGGGTGAACTGGGAACGTCTGGAGGAGGCCCCTGTCCGAGAGATCTTCAACACACACCTCCGGCGGAGCTTTTCTGGCATCCCTGTGGAGGTTGGGGGCATTGCAACCGCAGTGGGCAATGTTCAAAGCTTCCATTGCTGAAGCTGCAGTGGTGAGCTGTGGCCTCAAGGTCTTAGGTGCCTCAAGGGGCGGTAACCCTCGAACACCGTGGTGGACACCGGTGGTCAGGGAAGCTGTCCGACTGAAGAAGGAGGCCTTCCGGGATATGCTATCCCAGAAGACTCCGGAGGCAGTTGCAAGGTACCGACAGGCCAGAAGGGCTGCAGCCCCTAGCTGTGTCAGAGGCAAAGCAGCGGGTGTGGGAGGAGTTCGGAGAAGCCATGGAGAAGGACTTTCGGGTGCTTCTGGAAAACCATTCGATATCTCAGGAGGGGGAAACGGGGAACCTGTCTCCAGTAAGGACGGGATGCTGGTTACCTCAGCCAATGAGGTAGTCGGGCGGTGGAAGGAGCACTTTGAGGAACTCCTTAATCCGACTAACATGCCCTCTTTTGTAGAGGCAGAGCTGGAGGCTGATGGGGAATCATTGTCAATATCCCTGGCGGAAGTCACTGAGGTAGTCAAACAACTCCACAGTGGCAAAGCCCCAGGGGTTGATGAGATTCGTCCAGAAATGCTGAAAGCTTTGGGTTTGGAGGGGCTGTCTTGGTTGACATGCCTCTTCAACATTGCGTGGAAGTCTGGGATAGTGCCAAGGGAGTGGCAGACCAGGATGGTGGTTCCTCTTTTTAAAAAGGGGGACCAGAGGATGTGTGCCAATTACAGGGGTATCACACTACTCAGCCTCCCTGGTAAAGTCTACTCCAAGGTGCTGGAAAGGAGGGTTCGTCCTATAGTCGAACCTCACATTGAAGAGGAACAATGTGGATTCCGTCCTGGACGTGGAACAACGGACCAGCTCTTCATTCTCGCAAGGATCCTGGAGGGGGCCTGGGAGTATGCTCATCCAGTCTACATGTGTTTTGTGGAACTGGAGAAGGCATATGATTGGGTCCCTCGGGAGATACTGTGGGAGGTGCTGCGGGAGTATGGGGTGAGGGGGTCACTTCTGTGGGCCATCCAATCTCTGTACACCCAAAGCGAGAGCTGTGTCCGGATCCTCGGCAGTAAGTCGGATTCGTTCCTGGTGGGGGTTGGCCAGGGGTGCGCTTTGTCACCAATCCTGTTCGTGATTTTCATGGACAGGATATCGAGGCGTAGTCGTGGTGGGGAGAGGTTGCAGTTCGGTGGGCTGAGGATCTCGTCTCTGCTTTTCGCAGATGATGTGGTCCTGATGGCATCGTCGGTCAGTGACCTCCAGCACTCAGTGTGAAACGGCTGGGATGAGGATCAGCACCTCTAAATCTGAGGCCATGGCTCTCAGCAGGAAACCAGTGGATTGCTTACTCCAGGTAGGGAATGAGTCCTTACCCCAAGTGAAGGAGTTCTAGTACCTCAAGATCATGTTCACGAGTGAGGGGACGATGGAGCGTGAGTTTGGCCGGACAGTCCGAGCAGCGGGGGCAGTGTTGCAGTCGCTCTTCCGCACCGTTGTGACGAAAAGAGAGCTGAGCCGGAAGACTAAGGTTTCCTTTGGATGCAGACAGGCTGAAGTTGTGACTAGTTGTGCTACAAATGGATCCTAATAACCCCAGTTACACTGCACCTCTACAGTTTGACTGGGACACTACTGCCAGACAAAGAGGAGAAGACATCCCACCATAGACTGTATAAAAAATGGACGTAGTTTACACGCTGGGGTCCTTTCTCTCAACTTGATCCATTCGCACTCGCCTACGGGGTAGCCATCTTGTCAGACTTTGACTCCACCTCATTTCCTCTTACCAAAAAGGGGCATTGATGTGACATTGGGGGGAGGGAAATACGTCCATCTGGCTGACGTATACCTCTGAAGTGAAGTGAGGGCCAGCGGCTAGCTGTCTCTCAAAAGGCTGCACCCCTAATTGTTCATAAACTTTAACCTCCTATAAAATAAAAACTAGCCTGGTACAAAAAATTCACCCTCCTCAGTGTTGTCATGGAGATATGACCTAAAAATACAGACTAGAATGGTTTTTTTTTTTATACCAGGCCTTAAATAGGTTTAATTATGCTGTGAAAACAGCCTGTTTAACATGGGGTTCAATTAGAAACTGCTCTATTGTGCAAACTACTCATAGTGGACACTCGCACTTGCATATTGGTTTAACCAGGCAGTCGCTGTGGTGGGAGCTTGATCATACCAAAGCACATTTTTCTTTCTTTTCCAAAGGTGGAGAGCTGCATATAGAGCGAAGATAGGCTGACCCTATTAGCTAAAGTTAGTGTGTTGACCTGCATCAGCAGCTACACACCAAAGCATGGCAGGATAATGGAAACTTCTCCATGTTTCTATAATGTAGTCAGGCACTTCTAATAATAATCTGAGCTTGTCAGTGGTAAAAAACAAATACTTTTAGTGGACTTAGATTGGTGGTTATTCTTTCCGGGTTTCGATTACATTGTGAAGTGCTCTCACTCAATACTGGACCAATTTCAAAAAAGGCTTTCCTATGAGTAACTTTGGCACAAATGCATGGAAAATACGATCCAGTTTAAAAACAAAAACAAATTCTCCTTTAACTGAGAATACCCAAAACACACATAGGCAGTATACACGAGAGGGATGCAATTTGCATAATATTGCATCAACAGTCATACACACTCTTTCTCAGGGTGGGCCACCCTCACATATGATTCATGGCGGTTAAGTGATTCAGGACACCTAACTATGAAGCACAGGCACAGGCACATGCACACACACTCATTCATCTCTGCATGCGTTATGAACCTGTCACTGCATCGGTTGATTGAGTCCCTCATGGGTTCAAAACATGTGGCTCACCTCTTTCTAAAGCATCAACACTTCACTCCGAGCCTTATTAGTGTCTCTCTATCCTTCTCTCTTTCTGCATGTGTGTGTGTGTGTATGTGTGGGATGCGATATCTTTCATGATCTCTATGCATGTGACTGTTTGTGTGTGACTGTTGATTGTGTGTGTGTGTGTGTGTGTGTGTGTGTGTGTGTGTGTGTGTGTGTGGGGGGGGGGGGTAGAGGAAAATGAGTGTGTAATGAGGTGGAAATAACTTTCTTTCAAGAAACTTCCCTTGGTGTGAACTCCCATACATCTTGATAACTGACAAAGCTTTGAGGACGAGTCTTTTTAACTTAACACAGCAGGTTGAGATCACACATGCATGCACACACACACACACACACACACACACACACACACACACACACACACACACAGGCATACAGCCACATAACCTATATATCGCAGTAGGTGGGATCAAAACAACAACAAGCAAGCAGGGGTCCGTTTCACAAAGCAGGTTCAAAAAACTACTCTAACCCTGAACTCTAAGTTTTCAGTTCCAGAACAGCAGATTTGCGTTAGGTTGATCAACTCAGAGTAGTTTTACCTGGAGTTAAGCGCGTGCACCACAAGTAAAAAAAGACAGCATCAATGGAGCCCTGATTCGACAAGTCACCATGGCAACGGGGAAGCGAAGGGCTACGCTGCAACTGGAATTGGAAATGTTAATGCGCTCATACGGAGAGTTTGAGCAGGTTTATACCGCTGCAGCAGCAAAAGAGAGGGAGACGGTGCGGGAGAACATTGCTGCTTGGGTCAGTGCGTAAGTTTAAATGTAGTTCTGTTGCAATCACAGTAATGTCACGGGGGAAACTGCTTGAGTGGGAGCCTATTATTTTATTTCATTTAAGTTCAACCCCGCGGGGGAGAAGCACACTTGGCAGCAGCTTAAGATGAAAAATAAAAACATTGTTCAAACAGGTAAAACATCGGCACAATCTCATGGTGACGCCTCATTTTGAGCATGTTTTACATGGTAAAGTAAATATTACCATATGAGGCTGTTTTATATGTTGTATAAAAAACTCCCATTTGCAAAAAAAACGCAGCGCAACACACAATATCTGCTGGGATATAAGAGCATTACTGGTTGTTAATGTTGTAAATGTAAGGAGGGATGAGATGGACTGTGACATGAAACGGTGTTTCCCTGCCGTGAAATGGACCCCCTCGCATTATTGGTGATATTCTGGATCAGAAGGCTGTTTTTTCCACCTATAGTAGTAGTTTATATACCGGTAACCCAATTAAAAGCACACACTTTTGAACTTATGAATTGCAAGAAAAACTGGGATTATATTTAGGAAACGCTAAGTCAAATACATTCAACTTGCTCAAAAGATCCATTTCATTCATTTTGTAATTATGGCTGCAGTATATTAAGGATGTCAATGCGCGGTCTGATAATCATCTCCCGACGAATATTTAATTCTCTTTGCGGTAATGCGTCACCTTCATCCACGGGATCGTTATCAAAAGGACATGCCATGGTAGTGGAAATAGTCACCAATTAATATAACTTCTATATAGGCCTACTGAATGATTTTTATACGTTGTATAAAAAAAACTCCCTTTTACAAAAAAACGCAGCGCAACACACAATATCTGCTGGGATATGAAACGGTACCGCTCAAAAAGAGAATTGCCTGGAAATGCAAGCACATCTATAATCAATAGTTTGATAATCATCTCCCGACGAATATTTAATTCTCTGCGCAGTAAAGCTGCACCTCCATCCATGGGATCATTATCAAAAGTACATGCCATGGTAGTGAAATAGTCGCCACCTAATATAACTTCTAATGTCTGATTTTTGCAATGATTTTCTGAAAAAACAGACGGAACTATACTACGCCAAAACTCGCGTGCTGACTGAATAAATGAGGAAATCAAACACCGTGTGTAGTTTCAGAGAGCATGTTACCATGGTAACTGACCGAGAGGTTAAGTTACCTCTCTTTGTGAAACAGGCTAGAGTTACCCCTCTGTCTCTGGTTTGAGTTACCTCCCTTTGTGAAACAAAAAACTCAGAGTTTCCCTCATTTCAGGGTTAACAGACTCAGAGTTTTCACTAAACCTGCTTTGTGAAACAGGCCCCAGGTCCCGACCAGGTTAGTTTCAGAGAGCATGTTACCATGGTAACTGACCGAGAGGTTAAGTTACCTCTCTTTGTGAAACAGGCTAGAGTTACCCCTCTCTCTCTGGTTTGAGTTACCTCCCTTTGTGAAACGGAAAACTCAGAGTTTCCCTCATTTCAGGGTTAACAGACTCAGAGTTTTCACTAAACCTGCTTTGTGAAACAGGCCCCAGGTGAACAAAATTTGAAATTAATAATTTTATCAGACAGAGATTTGGGCTGTGCCATAGAGAGCGATAAAAAAGGAAAGCTGAGGGAAAGTAAGGGAAAAACAGAGAGAAAGCTAAAGCCAATGGAAATCGAATGTGGCAGGACGGTCTCATCTTTGTCACACCCCCCCTCCTTGCTCCATCCACATCAGGTGTGGATTGACGCACTGATTGATGGGCGGCACTGCACGCTTTATTTATACTGGCCTGGCCACACCTGCGATCCCTTCCTCCTTTCCGGTTCTGCTCATCCTCCGTGGTGGCTGTGGCCAGGCGTGGCAGAGCTGGTGCATGTGTTTGAGCCTTTGTGGCGTGTCAGAGTTCGGTGGAGCCCGGTTTGGCGTGGCGGATCATCTTGGCGCACGTTTCCTCTCTTTGCACAACAGGTATGCGCACCGCTGTCCTCCTTCCCACTTAGTGTGCCGCAGGGCGCATCGGTGGAACGATTCTCCTTTTTGTTGCTGTAATGTGGCAGGTTGCTGTCGCCATGGGGGCCGCATTGCTCCGCTGGAAGTCCTCCTGGGTGTGGTTGTGCATCCTCGTGGTAAGTCGGCGTTGTCTGCCCTACTCTTTCCCTTCTAACCGCTGCTCGACCCCCGGCTAATTGTAACATTCTGTGCCACAGTTTGGATCAGGCAGAAGCCGCGTAATAATTCTGCTACCTGGCCTGCTGTGACGCGGCACCGGTGAGGTCCATTTCAACATTCATTCATCGCCACGGCTCCCTGGACGACGCTGCTGTTTTTGTGTGGCTCCATTGTTTGGCTGCTGCTTATTTTAGTCAGCTGTTTTGTTTTAATTCAACAAAGAATAATTTGTGTTGTTTTCTTTTATTCTGGTTTTTCCAAATTGAGTTTGGGTCCTGTCATCAGAGCCCTAATGCTGGGCTCTCTGGGGGCTGCTGCATGGGTTCTTGACTTGAGGAGAAGCTTGATTTATTAATTTGTTTATTGTTAAGTGTAAATTCGAGTTTCTTTGTATTATTTTTTCATCTTTTTTGTTTAATTGTATTTGATGTATTTATTACATCAAATACGTTATTTTGGGTTCCTTTTTATAATATTGGGGGTGAGGCTAGGGAAGAAATTAAGTATCGCACTAGTGCTGAGAGAAGCAACCCTGCTAGCATACTAGCCATCTTGAAAGAATTGTATGGTTGTGCCAGATCATACGTAACCTTGCAACAGGCCTTCTTTTCCAGGAAGCAGCGGGAGGGGGAAACATTGTTGGAGTTTTCTTTGGCCCTGATGGCTCTCATGGAGCAGGTGAAGCAACATGCACCTGACGGGTTGCTAAATTCAGAGGTCCTGCTTCGCGATCAGTGTGTGGAACATGTCCTGGACAGCGCTCTTCGCCGGGACCTAAAACAGTTTGTTCGCCATCAACCCACTGCTACATTGTTGAAGGTACGTGGGGAAGGTATGCGGTGGGAGAGGGAGGGGTCCCCGGGAGGGGTCCCCGGGAGGTGCGAGGGAACGCAGTCACTCCCTTCCATCCATGTATGGGGTGCAGGGCAGTTCTCGGCCGGCTCTTCCTGTTTCTCCACATGGTTCTGAGCTTGGTGAGTTGAAAGAGCTGTTGAAGCGTCAACAGGAACAGCTCAATCAACTCACCCGCACTGTCTCTTCTATGCAGACTTCCATGCCACCAGCTCGACCCCAACGTAATGGCCCTGTGATTTGCCCTCGTTGCCGTCAGCCTGGTCACTTCGCCAGGGACTGTGAAGATGAACGGGCTCGTGCTGGCCCTGCTGCTAGTCGGTCTTCTACTGTGGCCAGGCCAACCAATTCCTCTCACCATCCGGAAAACTAGCACCCACTGAGCCAAGTGGCCACGTCCCAGCCAGGTGTCAGAGCTGCGCTAATTTTTGGGCTTTGCCAGTTATTACCAACGTTTTGTTGAGGGCTTTGCTAGGCTAGCCTGCCCGTTGCACAAGTTGGTGGCCAAGCTTGCTGGCAAGAAGTCCAAGAAGGGGTCTGGAGAGGAATTCCAGGCTGCGTGGACTCTGCAGTGTGAAGAAAGCTTTGAGGCTCTCAAGTCTAAGTTGACTTCTGCACCGGTGCTTGCATTTGCTGATTTTTCACGCCCTTTCATTTTAGAGACAGACGCCAGCCACAGCGGGCTTGGGGCGGTCCTTTCCCAGGAGGCTGAAGGTGGGATTCGGCCAATAGCATATGCTAGCCGGGGCCTTCGACCAACAGAGCAGAACATGGTCAATTATAGTTTGATAATATTGGAGTTTGTCGCTTTAAAGTGGGCCATGACCAGGAAATTTTGCGAGTACCTGTTGGGGCATAGGTGCATGGTTTTCACAGATAACAATCCCTTGCGCTATCTCCAGTCTGCCAAGCTAGGCCCAGCTGAACATCGCTGGGCTGCTCAACTTGCAGCATTTCACTTCGAGATCAAGTGTCGAGCCGGTCGCAGCAATAAAAACGCTGATGCCCTGTCCCGGCAGCCCACTTCCAGCCTTAGTTTGGCAGAACAGGTCCTGCCCAGAACCTCTGTCCCTGCTACTCTCCAGTCAGCTCCTCGTCCCAGCTTGGTGTCCGCAACCCAGGCGGTGGTATCGGTCTTTCTCCTTCACTCTTTGCCCGACCTCCGTGCTTTGCAGGAGGCTGATTCCCTCCTGAAAGACATCTTGGTGCATTGGAGAAGGCAGATTCAGCCTACACCAGCGGAGAAACGGCAGCTCCCCAAGTTGTCTTTGGCCTTGCTAAAACAATGGGATCGTCTTGTGGAAAGGGAGGATGTTCTGTACCGTCGGGTCCATCGTCCAAGGGGGGGGGGGATTCTCCAGCTTGTCTTGCCATCCGTCCTCAAGCCTGACACTTTGACACAGCTGCACCAGGAACATGGGCATCAGGGTGCGGAGCGCACCACCGAGCTTGTGCGACAGCGTTGTTATTGGCCAGGAATGACGTCTGACATCAACCTGTGGGTCCAAGGGTGTTAGCGCTGCCAGGTGGCGAAGGACACCAGACCGACGTCTGGCAGCTTCATGGGGCACTTGTTGGCATCGCGGCCAAACAAGATCGTGGCCATGGACTTTACACTGTTGGAGCCTTCCCAGGATGGCTTTGAGAATGTTCTGGTGATAACTGACGTATTCAGCAAGTACACTGTGGCCGTTCCAACTCGGGATCAGAGAGCATCCACTGTTGTTCAGGTTCTGCTGAATGAGTGGTTTTTCAGGTTTGGTGTCCCGAGCCGCATTCACTCCGATCAGGGCAGGAGTTTTGAGGGTGCATTGATTCAACAGCTCTGTCACTTGTATGGTGTTAGCAAGTCACGTACCACTCCGTACCATCCTGCTGGCAATGGGGAGTGCGAGCGGTTTAATAGAATGCTCCACAACCTCTTGCGCACCTTACCAGCGTCACGGAAACGTGACTGGGCTTCTTGTCTTCCACATGTGCTCTTCTGTTAAAATACCACCCCCCATCAGGGCACTGGAGAGTCAACATTTCTTTTCCCATCGATTTCCTTCTGGGTCGTGTCCAGGACCCAGTGCCGGGGAAGGTTCAGGACTGGCTGGTCGAGCACCAGGCCAGACTTGAGGTGGCTTTTGGCCATACTCGTGAGCGATTGCTGGTGGCTGCTGAACGTCGTAAAGAGCGTCATGATCAGGGGGTACGTGACACTACGCTGCAGGTGGGCCAGTTGGTTTATCCTCGTGACCATGCCGCTAGGGGTCGCCACAAAATCCAGGACATCTGGGGCTCAGTTGTCTACCAGGTCCTGAGAGCTCCCTCTGGTGGTGGACCTGTCTATACTATCGCCCCAGTGGATGACTTGCAGAAGACCAGCAACGTGCACCGTAACCAGCTCAAAGCCCATGTCGCGCCCAAACCCGTTCCTCTTTTCCATCTGTCTTCCCCTCCAGGGACCACCAAAGCTGCGGATGACTCTCTTGGGGGTGATCTATGGGTCCTGGTTCCCGGCACCACCGCACCAACTGTCTCTATGGCCTCAGGATCCACAGGGCCCAATGAGGTGGTCTTGGTGGACAGCCAGCCAGTTCCTGAGACCCCTGCAGCAGCTCTCTCTTTTCAGAGGCATCCACCAACCACTGGTCCATCAGTTCCACGTCGTACCCCTCGATTAAAAGCTGGGCAACACTCAAATGTTTATCATCTTCCTCGGCCTGTGAGTCAAATGCGCAGTCAGCAGTCTTCCGGCCTTGGTGCTAGCGTGTTGAGAGCTTTATTCATCGTCAGGGCGACGATGCAGAACTAGGGGGTAGAATGTGGCAGGACGGTATCATCTTTGTCACACGCCCCCCCCTTCTCCTTGCTCCATCCACATCAGGTGTGCATTGACGCACTGATTGATGGCCGGCGCTGCGCTGGCCTGGCCAAACCTGCGATCCCTTCCTCCTTTCCGGTTCTGCTCATCCCCCGTGGTGGCTGTGGCCCAGCGTGGCAGAGCTGGTGCATGTGTTTGAGCCTTTGTGGCGTGTCGGAGTGTGGTGAAGCCCGGTTTGGCGTGGCGGATCATCTTGGCGCACGTTTCCCAACAGGTATGCGCACCGCTGTCCTCCTTCCCACTTAGTGTGCGGCAGGGCGCATCAGTGAAACAGTTCTCCTTTTTGTTGCTGTAATGTGGCAGGTTGCTGTGGCCGTGGGGGCCGCATTGCCCCAGCAACCCCTAGCATCCCCCTCACAGAGCTGTCATCAGAGCCCTAATGCTGGGCTGTCTGGGGGCTGTTGCATGGGTTCTTGACTTCAGGAGAAGCTTGATTTATTAATTTGTTTATTGTTAAGTGTAAATTTGAGTTTCTTTGTATTCTTTTTTCATCGTTTTTGTTTAATTGTATTCGATGTAATTGGTTATTTTGGGTTCCTTTTTATAATATTTTATGGTTGTGTGTGTGTGTGTGTGTGTGTGTGTGTGTGTGTGTGTGTGTGTGTGTGTGTGTGTGTGTGTGTGTGTTTGTGTGAGAGAGAGATACCAGCTAGACTGTGAGGCCATTTTAATTCTCCCTCTCTCCTTGTGGACAGGTGCTGGAGCTCAGAGCGGCGACCCAATCCCTGGTGGCGGGTTCTTCATTTCTCAGTTGCATGGGTGTGCAGTGTCACGGGTGATATTATTATTTTTGGTTTGTTTCTCCCTCCTCTTTTGTTTCAGGTCGCCGTGGCAAGCCCAGCTCTGTCCATCCCCTTTTATTGGCCCAGTGATTACTGTGAGATGGCTTGGTAAATTTTGACATTAAAGAACCCTTTGTACAAATAAAAGTATTTCTATATTTTGAACACTGTCTCCTGCCCAGTGGTGATTCACGAACCTGTGTGATCTTATAGTCCCCTAGAAAAACAGTAACTACTTCCTGTGGCGAAATTCCCCAGGTGGCGTTGTTCGGCAACACTCACCCTTAGCTACCACCACGCCACACTAAGGAGAGAAAAAACACTGACATCAAAGCCCTGGAACGTAATATACAGGCATTAGAATCAATGCAAGAACACTTGTACTTTTCACTCATTGAAAACTACACTAATTTGATTGTAAAGTGGCAATAGACATCAAAATCATTGGCTATGGTATGCAAAGACTTGAACATGTTATATATTCAGTGATAAAGTGACTAAATGAGTTTAAAACCTGCTACTGCTAAAAGTGTTATTCTGGCAAAAATTCATCTCATGGTCTTTTTCTGCACTTACATATATTAAATGAGCCACCAAGAAAGTTTTTTCGTGTAACAACTATTAACGGAGAAATCCAGGAGAGTCACTAACAGCCGGACGTGGCTAACAATGATTTGCTCGGGGCAGCACGGTAAAGGCATTAAAACATATTTTTTAACCACTATTAGAATAGAATAGAATAGAATAGAATTACTTTAATGATCCCGGACTGGGAAATGATTTTGTAACAGCAGTAGTGGGTCAGCAAATAAAAACTTTGTACATAACATAAATAGAATCCAATATATACATAGTGTATATATACAGTGCACAGTGTGCTATAAACAATAATAATATATACAACAAAATATACTATAACAATAATAATATATACAAAAAAAACAGTAGAGAGACCAGAGTTCTCTGTCAGGCAGAGGTGAGAGAGTTATTATAAAAAGTGATGGATTGTGGCAGGAAAGATTTCCTGTATCTGTTGCTACGACAGCGAAGCTGAAGCAGCCTTCTGGAGAAGGTGCTCCGCTGTCTGACCAGTGTGAGTTGGAGAGGGTGGAGAGGATTCTCCATGATGGATAACAGTTTTTTCAGTGTCCTCCTCTCCACCACAGCCTCCAGAGTGTCCTGTTTGCAGCCAATCACAGAGCCAGCCTTCCTGATCAGTTTGTTGAGTCTGTTGGTGTCGCTGGCTCCAATGCTGCTTCCCTAACAAATCACAGCAAAGAAAAGTATACTGGCCACCACAGACTGATCTCCAACATCTTGCTGCACACGTTGAAGGATCTCAGCTTCCTCAGTAAGTAAAGTGCTCATCCCCTTCTTGTAAACAGCTTCAGTCTGTGGTTGATGGTAACACCCAGGTACTTCTAATCCTCCACCGCCTCCACATCCTTTCCCAGAATGCACAGAGGTTGGAAAGCCGTCATCCTCTTCTTCCTGAAATCTATCACCATCTCTCTGGTCTTGCTGATGTTCAGCCGCAGGTGATACTGTCCAGTCCATTTCACAAAGTTGTCCACCAGTGCCCTGTACTCCTCCTCCTGTACCTCACTTATACACCCAACAACAGCCGAGTCGTCAGAAAACTTTTGCAGGTGACACGACTCAGTGTTGTACTGAAAGTCAGTGGTGTATAATGTGAACAGGAAAGGAGACAGTACAGTCCCCTGTGGAGCTCCTGTATCACTAACCACCACATCAGACAGCACACTGCCCATACGGACAAACTGTGGCCTGCCTGTCAGGTAGTCAGTAATCCAGGAGATCATTGTGTCGTCTACTCCCATCACCCGCAGCTTCTCCCCCAGTAGCAGTTGCTGAATGGTGTTAAAAGCACTAGAGAAATCAAAGAATGTGATTCTCACAGTACCTTCTCCACCATCCAGGTGCGAAAGGGCTCGTTGCAGCAGGTAGATGACAGCGTCATCAACTCCCAAGTGGGGCTGGTCAGCAAATTGCAGAGGGTCTAGCAGGGGTCTCACCTGCGGCCTCAGGTTTCCCAAAACCAGTCTCTCCAGCACCTTCATGACGTAAGATGTGAGGGCCACTGGTCAATAGTCATTGAGGTCTGATGGTGTTGACTTCTTTGGAACAGGAATCAGGCAGGAAGTCTTCCAAAGCACTGGTATTCTCTCCTGACCAAGGCTCAGGTTGTAGAGGTGTTGTAGGACAGGAGACAGCTGGCTGGCACATGTCTTCAGGATCCTGAATTGTTCAAAATAACACCAAACCTCTGAAGTAGCATGATAAGTATCCCTACACATAAAACAAAGCACCAATGGGCTCCTTCCTTTTGGATTGCATTTGGTAATCAACTTGAATGGACTTTACTGCGAGAGGAGCTGGTACCGGGGCCAGTTGTTAAGTCTTTAGAAACACCCTTTTAATAAACTACAGGGTAACTAACTACGTTGTTGGTGCTTCATTTTATGTTTAAGGACCCGTATCATGCTACTACAGAGTTTTGGTGTTATTTTGAGCAGTATTAGTGGTTAAAAAAGAGGTTTTAATGCCTGATGTACTGTCCAGAGTTAATCAGTGTTAGCCCCGTCCGGCTGTTAGCCACTATCAAATTTATCAGTTAACAATTCATACATGGAAAAAATTTGTCTCTATGGCTTATTTGATTATTGTAAGTACAGAAAAAGACCCTGATTTTGCGTCGAAATTACGCTTTAAAACAAGATAAAACATCAACAACCGTAGGGCCTACTTCCCAGGTGTAGGTTCAACACAACATGTTCTCACTCACATGCAGCCGTTTGGTGAGGGGCCAATGCTAGTTCACACCCACTGGACGTGTCAATGTCAACATGGGTGTACTGCGCAGGTTGTCGACACTTTGACAACACAATTCAACATATGGTTGGAAGGACTGTAATGGAATATAGCAGCCCTTCGCACTGTGACAAAACAAATAAAGGTGTCTAAACCAAAAAACTACACAAACATACATGTAATAGCAGGGATGTGATCTGAAATTGGGTCTAACCACATGAGCAACCAAGATTACAGGTTTCCCTGATGTTTGCATGAAGGTACTGTACCTGTTTACCTGGGTCCAGACCCTAGAATTCACCTGCGGGTGGTTAAAAACACAGATGAGCCAATGTGCACTAGAAGGTACTGACAATTAGCAAATCACCACCATGGTTGGGACTAACATCGTTGTCAAGCTCTGTGTTTACATCTTTGGCCAATCACAGCCAAGTTTTTTTTTTAATCGTTGTTTTTGTCTCCCTCTGTCAGTGTTTTTCTGTATGTGCTCTCTTTCGTTTCTCTGGTTTTGAGTTTGTTTTCCTGGCAGGTGATCCTTGTTAACATTGATCACCTGCCACTCTGTATATTAACCCAGTACTGAGCCTCAATCGGTGCCGGATCATACCCTCAACATACCCTGATGTCTCCCTGTGTACCTGTCCTCTTGCGTCCATTCATCGTATCAGTTTGTATCAGTTCTCTTCGTGTTTTTCCTTTGTGTTTAGTCCACCTTTTGTAAATAAGTTTTATTAAATTTGTTAATACCGTCTCTTGAGTTCTGTGTCTGCATTTGGGTTCCCTCCTCCGTGTAATCTCCGTCATCACACATGACACTCCTGTTCACCTGTTCACTATGTTGCTTACTCGGTTTCTTCATACAGTCTATGGTCGATACTGTTATGACTGTAAAAGGGTGGATGTATTATTTCAAACATTGCAACCTCAGCAAAATTAATTCATATCAAATTTGGATTGATAAGAACAGATAACATTGGGAAAGTCTAGAAGAAAATGATTGAATTATTTTTACCCCACTTCAAGTTAGCACAATGATTGGTTGCAGAAAATCAAATTCCCTCCTCCAAGAAAATCAGAAGTGCAGACAATGTCAGAAAGATGGAAGAAGATGGAAACGTAGTGTAACTAATTGACAATTCTGTCGGATATCAGGCTAGCTACACGTAGCAGCGTAGTTAAAATGGACATTGCATTTAAGTCTATTGTAATCATTATTGATCACATTTCTGGTGAAACATGTCCGGTTGTAGAGTTTTTTGTTTACATGCCTGTATTGGTAATTTTTCATGGTAAAAATTGGAAGTAAGGTAAGGTGCGCCCAGTGGCTCAGTGGTTAAAGCAGACTCCCCATATATAGAGACTAAGTCCTTAACGCAGCGGCCCGGGTTTGGGTCCAATAGTTCCCAGCAGAGCTCCACCTACGTATGTTTTATATAAACATGCAAGAGAAGAATCTGACCTTTTATGTGATTTTAGAGTTTTGAAAACCAACCAAGGGTCAATTTTCTAAAGAAATGTGATGTATTCTTGCTTCATACTTAAAGATGGGTTCAGTTTTGAAAACAAAATTGATTTCTAAGCTGGTCTATTAAAGTATAATACATGTCTAAGCTGTCCAGTTAAAAAACAATGCATTTCTAAGTGAGGTCTTGACAGCTTTTTTATTCAAGTAATCCATCACTGTTTGGTGTTCAAGAAAACTGACAAAATGACACTGGTCAGAGGAACGTGGTAGGCATCATGTTGTGACTTTGTAGTTGTGTGTGTGTGTGTGTGTGTGTGTGTGTGTGTGTGTGTGTGTGTGTGTGTGTGTGTGTGTGTGTGTGTGTATGTGTGTATGTGTGTGTGTGTTTGTGTGTGTGTGTGTGTTACAGCAGTAACATTGTAGAAGTACAGCATATAGTGTTGTACTAAATATGCAGAGATTGTATTATCTCTTATTATTATCAATGCATAAATGAATAGCAAGGAAGTATTTGAAGGGAGAGAGACTCTATTTGATCGTGATGTCATGTTATTCTATTTTTACGTGATACATCTGCATGTATGTAATGTGTGCACATTAATTTGGTAAATAAAATGTTCTTTTTTCAGGGGTGGGGCTTTGGAAGGGAGAGGGGAAACAAGATAATAATTTGTCGAAGGCTGCATCCCAACTACGACATTTTAGATTTAAAGGGCAAATCTTTAGCTATGTTTATGTAGTTAGTAGTTATGTAGTATGTAGTTGGCGTACTAAGAGTTTATTAAGAGTTTTTTTGAAAGACTTACCTGCTGGCCCCTGTACCAGCTCGTCTCGTAGCAAAGTCCATTCAAGTCGATTACCAGTCAATCCAAAAGGAAGGAGCCCATTGGTGCTTTGTTTTATGTGTACGGTCTCTTCTCATGCTACTCCTTCCCCGTACTGTCCCCAGCTAATCAGTGTTAGCCACGTCCAGCTTTTAGCGACTGTTGATGTATGTACGTAAAAGACCATTTAATTACTCTCCTTCTTGTTTGTTGCTCCTTTCTCTTTGCCATGGCTTCCTTCCGGCGATGAATAATGCTGTAATAATTCACTGTATTTTACTGTTGCTTTGCAATGAATACCAACGTAAGACATTAACCACCTCGTACCCATTTACACATTTTCAACTCGTCAGTTGAAACTTTGGTCTTAATTGTCACCGTTGCTGTTCCTCCTCCATAGTATTTTCCGCAACAATCAACTACAGAGTAGACAATCTACTTCCTGTTTGCACTGGCACACGCATGCCCTGTGTTCGTGAATGGTCATGTGATATGCGTTTTCAGACGTTTTATTATGGATGGAGATTAGTTCGGAAACCAACTCAGATGAGATTGGCTGTCATCAAAAACACACACACTAGACATTTTCCTCATTGTCAGAACTGAAACATGATCACAAGGGAACATAAACCAACACACAAAACCGCACAGCATGGATAGGCAGTCTCTCTCTCCCTATGTGTCCTAGGCTACCTTAACCCCACATATATCAGTCATGCATCACTGTACAGGAGAATCAAGGAGGCCATCCATTTTTAACCCCCCACCACTACCACCAACCCCCCACCCAGCAATTTGTTGTTGTTGTGTATTTCAGGTTGATGAAAAGTTAGTGTGGAGGTGGAGGCAGTGGAGGGTGAGGGGAGCCTTTAATTTCACCCCTGCGCTCGTCTCAGCCGCCAAGGGTGTAACCGGGGCTTAATTAGAATGCATTTTAAATATTGATGGGGCTGGTTGTCCCTACTGTAAGGCCACACAGGGAAACTGGAGCGCAGGAGAGGAAACTTGATGAGAGCAAACACACACACTCTGACAGCTCTGAACTGACTGGCTTATTCATTAATTAAACTAAGATGGATGGCTGAAAAGAAGGAATGAATGAGACTGGTACACAAATTGGATTGAAAGATAGATAGCTAGATGTGGTTCTATATTTTAACTTATTGCAAACATGTACCACAAAAACGCCACACCAAAAATGTCTCTCCATCCTTTCTGTAGCTTTCAGCCCAAACTGACATTTGTTACTCCTGTTTTTTGCTTTTTTTGTGAGGACTAATGAAAATCAGAATAAAAAGCAAATTTAGGTCATATAAACATACTCAAAATAATATTCTATCCCTCCCTCTTTATCCTGCTGCTAAAGACGAGGCTACACTAATATTAAACTAACAGTATGATTTTATCGAAACATAGTATTCTGCTTCTATCCATATTTGTTGGTATTTAGCCTTTCAAAAACAAGTTTTACGCTGCAGTCGGAAAACTGTTTTCCGCTTACCACACAAAAACGAGGGAGGCATATACCTGTATTAACTAACCACCATAAATTACATTTATATAACCACAATAACAATAAATTGATTTCAACTTTACCACCAGTACTGAATTACTTAAATGAGTATAAATAGAAATTCTATATTTTTTATTGATCTTCTGCAAGGTAGCGGTCTTTGCACCGGTTCCGGCGCTGTGTAAAGCGGCAGCCAGCAACAGTTGCTCCCTCTCCTTTTCGCATTTTTTTGCTATTTTATCTTATTTTACTGTCTTTTTATTAGTGCTTTTTCCTGTAAGTCGTCGTGCTAACATTAGCCAACTATGTTCGTCAACTTTCTTACGTGTTTTTTGTCCGTTTGTCTCATTCTTAGGACTATTTTTGCCAACCGTGTCTCCGTCTGGACACAACAGTGCGGCGGCTCCATTGTTTACACCCGTGAACAGCTGTTGTCGCTAGCACCAACGGCGCTAATGCTGGAGAGGCCTGAAATCCCCACAGAACTGAGGAGAAAGTACAGGGGTAAGGCTGGACGTAAACAACGGGACAAGAAGAGGAGATATAAACCATCTCTCCCTTCCATCACCATGGGGAACGTGAGGTCGCTGGCTAACAAGATGGACGAGCTGGCGGGCCTGGTGAAGACTCAGTGGATGTATCGTGTGAGCAGTGTGCTGTATTTCACGGAGACGTGGCTCCACGAGGACATCCCAGACTCTAACGTAACTGTGGACGGCTTTCAGACTGTTCGGGCGTACAGGAGTCATCGTGAGAGTGGCAAGAGGAAAGGTGGGGGACTTGCTATTCTTATTAACAACAAGTGGTGCCATCATGAACATGTTACTGTAAAGGAGCGTGTGTGCAGCCCGGACATTGAGCTGCTTGCCGTGAGTCTGAGGCCATATTATTTGCCGAGGGAGTTTTCACACTTGATCGTTCTGGTTGTTTACATTCCTCCGACTGCAAACACGGCGCGTGCGAGTGACGTCATCCACACCGTCGTCGCGGGACTTCAGACATGGCACCCAGACGCATTCATTGCAATATCTGGGGACTTCAACCACATCACTCTGGCTGCAACACTGCCCACTTTCAACCAGTTTGTGGACTGTCCCACCAGGGAAAACAAGACACTGGACCTGCTGTATGCTAATGTTAGGGAGGCTTACAGCTCCACTGCCCTTCCTCCTCTTGGAAGATCAGACCACAACCTCATCCACCTGCAGCCCCTGTATAAGCCCCAAGTCCAGCGGCTTCCTGTGACCACCAGGACTGTGAGGAGATGGTCACAGGAGACTGATGAAGCTCTACAGGGCTGCTTTGAACTCACAGACTGGGATTTGCTCTGTAATTCACATGGGGAGGACCTTGATGATCTCATGGACTGCAAAACAGGATACATAAATTTTTGTGTGGACAGCGTTTCCCAAATAACAAGCCGTGGGTCACCAGAGACATCAAGGTCCTGCTGAATGAGAAGAAAAGGGCCTTCAGAGAAGGGGACAGAGAGCAGATGAGGCAGGTCCATAGGGAGCTGAAGGAGAGGATCCAACAGGGCAAAGACAGCTACAGGAGGAAGCTGGACACAAACTCCAGCAGAATAACTTAAAGGACGTGTGGAGCGGCATGAGGAGCATCACTGGCTACAAACCATCTGGTAGCCAGACAGTAGGAGGTGGTACTGAACGTGCCAATGAGCTAAATCTGTTCTTCAACAGATTTGACGAAAGGGCTCTGGACCACCCCCCCACGGCTCCTCCACAACCACCCACCTCCAAACCTCCAACCCTGCTGACACCTCCCCCTCAATTCCTTCCTGATTTTGCCCTACCTGTCCCCTCCCCCCCGCCATCACCTCTCTCCACCCCCACCAACACACACAGCAGACAGACCTTCACTGCAGAGCAGGTGAGGAAAGAGCTGTGCAGACTCCGCCCAGGCAAGGCAGCAGGTCCCAACGGTGTCAGCCCGAGGGTCCTCAAAACATGTGCGATCCAGCTGTGTGGAGTCCTGCAGTACATCTATAACCTCAACCTGAGTCTCGAGAAGGTCCCTATGCTGTGGAAGACATCCTGCCTGGTACCAGTACCAAAGAAGGTGCGTCCCAGCACCTCCGAAGACTACAGACCGGTGGCGCTGACGTCGCACCTGATGAAGTCCCTGGAGAGGCTGGTCCTTTCACTTCTTCGGCCCCTGGTCAGCTCATCACTGGACCCTCTACAGTTTGCCTACCAGCCGAGACTAGGTGTGGAGGACGCTATCATCTTCCTGCTCAACCGTGCCTGCGCCCACCTGGACAGAGCAGGGACCACAGTGAGAATCTTGTTAATGGACTTCTCCAGTGCGTTCAACACCATCCGGCCTGCTCTGCTGGGACGGAAGCTGACGGCGATGCAGGTGGACCCTCCCCTGGTTTCCTGGATTATGGATTACTTGACGGGTCGACCACAGTATGTCAGACTGCAGGACGTAGTGTCTGACACTGTGGTCAGCAGCACTGGAGCTCCACACTGTTCTTTCCCCATTTCTGTTCACCCTGTACACCTCAGACTTTCAGTTCCTCTCTGAGTCCTGCCACCTGCAGAAGTTTGCTGACGATTCTGCAATTGTTGGCTGTGTCAGTGAGGGGAAGGAGGAGGAGTACAGGGGAGTTGTGGACTCCTTTGTCGACTGGTGTGCAGCTAATCACCTGATTCTAAACGCCACCAAGACTAAGGAGCTAGTGGTGGATTTCCACAGGAGTAAATCTGACCCCACACCCATCTCCATCAACGGAGTGACTGTGGATGTTGTCCGGGATTACAAATACCTTGGAGTATACCTGGACAAAAAACTGGACTTTTCCAAGAACACTGAGGCTGTTTACAAGAAGGGCCAGAGTCGTCTCTATTTCTTGAGGAGGCTGAGGATGTTCTATCAGTCAGTGGTAGCCAGTGCCATCTTCTTTGCTGTTGTGTGCTGGGGCAGCAGACTGAGGGCAGCAGATGCAAAGAGGATCAGTAAGATCATCAGGAAGGCTGGCTCCGTCCTGGGGGTCACACTGGACTCTTTGGTGGCGGTGTCTGAGAGGCGGATGCTGTCTAAACTGCACAGCATCCTGGACAACAACTCTCACCCTCTCCACCAGCTGCTGACCTCCAGCAGAAGCACCTTCAGCCACAGACTCATTCTCCCCCGGTGTAATACTGAACGCCGGAGGAAGTCTTTTCTTCCGGCAGCCATCAAACTTTATAATTTCAATTGTACTTTATTCAGTTGTACTCTCACTTACTTCAGTAAGTAATGCTGCTATACTACACTGTCACTTTATACCACCACTACATCACTTATTTGTGCTACTGTAACTTACTGCTGCTACACTTTACACTGTCTCTTTATATCACCACTACATCACTTATTTATTTATTAATGGTACTGTAACTATCTGCTGATACACTTACTGTGCTTTAGGACATGCTGCTACATTTCACTGTGGTTTACTGTAACTTACTTAAGTACGAAATGCTGCTACACTCCACTGTTCCATACTGTCACTTAGTTCTGTAGGACATGCTGCTGCACTCCACTGTGCCATACTGTCACTTAGTTCTGTGGCATAGAAATCATAAATAAGTTATGAGGTGTGGGTTAGACCTACTCTATATGTAATGTGTTTAGAAATAACTTTGTTATGATTTGGCACTAAATAATTTAAAATTATCAAAAAAAAATCAAATTGAATTAAAATGAATGTACTTATCAGCAGTCTTGCATGAGTTTCAGAATGCTTTTTCTTTATTGACCGGATGTTCCTTTTTGCACACACACAAGTGTAGATATTAAAACAATAGATGTGACATTACATCATAACTCATGGGATAACTGTCCGCCATTTTACCTAGGTACTGTTTACACGATTTCTTTTTTTAACATATAAGTCAACTTGAACTACGACAAGTCAGTGAATTATGCTAGATAGCTTTACCGCTAACGTTAACAAGTAACGGCTACAATCTTAGTAAAAGTTGTTAGCTCTCAACGGTGTTGATCTGTTAGCTAAACAAATAAGTCATAAATGAAAAACATTGTTTTAATGTTAGCCATACTAACAGATCAAAACTAATGTTAAGTAGCATTCAGGTTATAACAAAGTTATATTAGCCTAATGTGACCGCGCAGCACCTAACTTCAGTAAATGTAAACAGACAACATCATAACTGCGAGACGTACGTGTCTCAACTCCTAAATCCCTAAATATCAAGATAAGTCCAGCCAGCTATCTTATAATATACATAGAAACTGAAGCCCAGGCAAATCAACATTAACATTCACCATAAACTTTATCACATCTAACCAACGTAACCCAGAGTGAGCTGCCTTTGATCAATTAGTCATTGTATATCAACATCAACTGTTGTCAGGTCACATCTCACGATTCTCCTTTCAGTGAAGCAAATAAAAAATAATCCATGTATTGACCAAGTGAAGTTATCCAGTTGGAGAATCGGTTCTTCAGCAGCCTAATGTCCATAACGTGACATTGTGATGGGATGAAAGACAACTGTGATGAATCCAGTTTTTCAGTATCAGTCAATCAATCGATCTATCTATCTATCCATCTCTATCTCTCTCTCTCACTCTCTCTCTCTCTCTCTCTATATATATATATATATATATACAGTATATATACAGTAGAATAATTAGATAAATAGATTACTATATTTATCATATATTTGTAACTATAATAATCACAATTCTACCAAAATTATATTTATGTATTGTTAGAAAAATACAAGACAATATAAGCCTCTTTTACAATAGGTTCCAATTACAGCAGATCTAAAACTGGACCGTGGTAAAGCCCAGATTGATTCACAATGAGACAAGACCGTTTAGAACGTGTTAGAAACTTCATCTGTTTAAACAGCCAATTAACTTATAGCACAGTCAGCTGGTCAAGTCACTTACAAACTGTCAGCTGATCAAATTGGAAGTTTTGGACAGAGGCTCAACAAACTCGCACATAAGAAAAAAGAGAAGAGAGAGTGGGTCGTGCAAGCTATAGAGTATCAGGGAAAATAAACATTATTTTGGCTATTTCGTCACTAGTAGAAATACAGCTGTAACATGTATCTCACTATCACGGAGATGACACACCATAGTGTGGCTGCATTGGTGTAAACTGGCAGGATTCAAAACCTTGCAGACTCAATTTGTCTTGTCGCAAATATTTGGTCTTAACTGGGTTTTAGTGGGCCCCCATCTGGTTTCATTTTGGAATGGCAAGTCTGACTGACATGTCACATTTACTGTTTAAATATGTACTCCATAGACGTTGAGATAAATGTAAGATGTAACTGCAGGTGAGTCTGTTCTTTCAGAGCCCTTCACCTTGTCACGTTTACGGTCACTATGGTGTTGACTTTTTATAATTTATTTATTTGCTCTTTTGTAAACTTTATTGACACACATTCTCATCTCTACTTCGAGATGACTACTACTCCTGATTCAGAAGTTGAAAGTTCCCGAGTTCCAATTACAAGTGAACGCAGCATAACCATTGGTGAAGAGCTTCACCAGACAGACCAACCGCTGTCACTAACATGGCGGCCTATTTACATCTAGAGTGGGAATGTCTCCACAGACAATGATTGGAATATTCAGTAAAAAGACAACAAGTGCTTTCATTAGTGTGTCATATGATCACCATTATTTTTTAACTCACTCTTTGATAGATATTAACTTTAAGACAATTAAAGAGATGGAAATCTTTAATAGAGTACATCTTTAATATCTGTGCACACAACCATCAAATCACATGGTTGCAGTGTTCCTGTGCTGCTGTCACAGGATTCTTTGGATTCCCAACAGTTTGGCAAATGTCATCTAGGAGCATAATTTAGAGGAAGTAAAAGCAGGGCTGCTGGAGACTTTGAAAACTTCCAGACCACTCAACGTCACAACTGTTGTAGAAATAAAGCTTTACTCAAATGTGCCAGGACACTTTTCAGAGGATAAGACAGAATGGAAAAAAGTAAAATAACGGGAAGGGCATAGCATTAATGACATAAAAACATAGGAGCACAACAATAAATCAGAGATGCCATTAAGACACTAAAAGATTTTATGCCTATAAAATAGCTGAAACTGAAATCGAGGCAGTGGGGAAGAGAATTCTAAAGAAAAAATTGGAGTTTGGCCAAGGGAGAGAAGAAGTGGGGCGAGAAATAGAGCAGAGTGAAGAGAGAAGAAAAAAAGAATTTGCGACCGGAAGAGAAGGAGAACATAGGAGGAGGATGAAGGGATTAAAAGGAAGGACAGTTAAGAGAAGAGAGGATAAAATCTGAAAGACTGGAAGATAATTAAACTGGAGAGGCAAGACAGTGAAGGTCACATAGGAAAATAGTGGCAATTCTGTTTTAGAAAGATTTTTTTTTATGTGAAAGGGAAGAATAGTTCAGTTTCCAATACAGTGTGTTGTGACATGTTTAAGTGTCTGTCCAAATGGAAATCCTCTGTTTACCTTGTACAGGGTCAGCCAGGTTAAAGCACCACTGGAGCAGAGAGAAGTTAAAGAAAGACTTCTGCCTTCTGCAGTTGTCAGCCTGTCAGTCAAACCTCCACTCAGGTTCATAAGAACATCAAGCACAAAGCCAGCTGTGACATTAGAAAAGGTGAAGATGAATCTATAAAGAATCCCTTCGGGAACTTAAGAAAAAAACTCCAACGCACTAAGGGCTCAGATATACTGTAGATAAACATATAATGAATAAAAAATGATCCTAAAAAAATGTCCAATAAAGTGATATTACTGGAGAAATAAACAGGCAGCCTTCTGAAGCCAAATCTGCATGTGCACAGGTAGTTCTGTGTTTTTAATTAAAAAAAAAATCCTGTCCACACAAGCAGTTTGAAAAACATCTCAGATCAAATGAGAACTCAAAAACACAATTCAAGCCCTGCATGATATAACCCGTAGCCTAAAGCCATGTTGGCCGATCAAAAGCCTGAAAAAAAGCTATAACCAGAAGGCTATGTCATAGCCAAAATACAAAAGAAAGATGAAAAAAGATTTTCTGAAAAACATTAAGTGGAAGGTCAAAACACAGAGGGAAAGCTATTTGTGAGGTAGGCCTGATTTACACAGGTTTTACTCCAGTCTGTGACAGAGAACCTGTTCATAATGTATAAAACAAGAAAAGCACGTAATTAGCTTCTTGCTATTGTAAATGGACTTGTACAGCGTCTTTCTAGTCTTCTGACTACTCAAGGCGCTTTCACAGTGTTTGTCACATTCACCCATAGGACATCTACATACCATCCAATCTAATGTAACCATTCACAACACATTTACACACCCATGCACAGCACGGGGAGCAATTCGGGGTTAAGTGTCTTGCCCAAGGACACTTCGACATGTGGACTGTGGGGACCGAACCACTAATCTCTCAAATGGAGGACAACTGTCTCTGTCACTGAGCCACAGTCGCCCCTGTATCAACAAAACAGTTGAAGCAAGATTTACCATCTTCCAGTGAATTAGCTGTGAATTAGCTGTGCTTGTTGGACACCCCGATCTCCGCGCCATAAACACTGGGAGCTGATCCAAATCAACATCAGTGTTGTAAAAACATCAGGGACCATATTTAAGTCCTTCATAATGACATTACATGCTTTAACAGCTCCAAAATATAAAGTCTTCTTAATTTCCATTTTTAATGTAATGTCACTCAGGCTGAGCATCGCTCATACTGCTTTCTCTCATCAACGTCACTTTTGTATAATAATTTGACATGTAAATGGCCATGTACAAATATGAAATTTCTCTTGTAGATTCTTAGAAGTGTTCGAATGAATTCTACTTGCACTTGGGTGGTGATCACCCAGCAAAAGCACCACGAAAAGACGGGAAAATGCAGCAGAGAGGATCCGTCTCGATAGGGATGCCCAACTTGTGATACAGTTATGTTATGTATTTTAAATATTAATTTAAACATGTAAAGACTTAAAAAGGCCTATTGGTAGTGACATTCACCCCCTAACCCTATGAATGATCCTTTAACCAGATTAGGCAAAAGACCCTGCTTTTGCCTAATCTAAAAAAAGTTTGATGCATATTTTAGTGTTATGTTGTCATTGGAAAAGGCTGAATTTTACCTGTATTCATGTGTAAGATGTCAGAATATACAGTATAAGACAGGGATTTTTTTAAGTCCTTTTCCTCATCTACAATTTATAACAATTTACAGTATAGGCCACTACATTAGCCCTTGATGTCTGCTTAACAGAAATGACTATATGTAAAATTGTGAGATTTCAGCACAGCCCCACACATAACTCTTCCTGCGGTTCTGTGATGTACCCAAATAGGCGTTTACTTTAAAAAGGCTTTAACTTACCAATAGCTTTTTAAGGGAAGAATGTAGTTTTAATGCTTTTCAATTTATGAAATAAAACTAAATTCATTTGCAAGGCTTGAGTTTTTTGAGTGTTCATCAACATAACTTTTAAGTGCATGATTATACAACAAACAAAACAATATGTCTTGTATCACAACAAAACTGACAGTACCAGCATTTATGAACGGTTTAATTAAAAACAACATTAGTGCTTTTTGGCAGAAAAAGCATATGCCTGGAGCTCTGCTACACCAGATACCTGTTTTAGTTTTTGAGAAAGAGTGAGACAAGTTACAGTGGCTTTGGCTTTAGGAGTAGAAGAATGAGAGGAGGAGGAGGCTCCATCAGCTCTGGCTCGAGAAGTCGAGGAGAAGGATGAGGAGGGGGAGGCACTGGCCCTGGCTTCAGGACTGGAGGATGAGGAGGATGCAGCAGTGGCCCTGGTTCAGGAATGGAGGAGAAGGACAATGCAGCAGTGGCCCTGGCTCCAGAAATGGAGGAGGAGGAAGATGCAACAGTGGCCCTGGCTCCAGGAGTGGAGGAGGAGGAGGAGGCAGTGGCCCTGGGTCCAGGAGTGGAGGAGGAGGAAGATGCAGCAGTGGCCCTGGCTCCAGAAGTGGAAGAGGAGGCAGTGGCAGTGGCTCTGGCTACAGGAGTGGAGGAGGTTGCAACTTTCTTTATTTTTCGAACTCTTAACTGCTGAAAGGACCTTTGCAGCTTCCCTGAGTTTCCTTTTCTTTTGCTTAGATTCATGTATCTCCGTTGTTGTAGTAGTCGTGCCATGCAGGGAAGATGTGTGCTGTAAAGCAAGAACAGTAGCCTTGTGAGGCGCTTCAGATTGATGGCGAGTCAGCACTGTTTTGCCATTTTTTTTGCTGGTTTTGGACAGCCAAGCCCATCTCCATTTATTTTTCACAGTTTTATCGATCTCTTATACATCAGAGCCTTTGTTCGGCAAAAGTTCTAGCTGGCCGCAACGATGTTAGCATTTTAGGGAAAATTAGCTTAACATTAAAGTACATTACTCAAAATAAGTTAGGGATATTGTTATTTACATGACTGCCTTTCCTATTTGGTTTGAATTTTAATGAAATAAGTAAAAGTTATCTTTGATATAACTAATAATGAATGAGAAGAAACACCATTTTCATTAGTTTAATATTACCCCCAAAATTTAGACAATAACAAGGATAGCCCTAAATAACAAAAATGTCAGTGGTGAGTGTTTCCACCATTTGCTGCAATGACAGCTTGACAATGGTCTCATGCTCCTCACTAGCCTCATGATGTTCTGAGGTACTGCGTTTCACTCTTCCACAAGTGCTACATGCAGTTCTGCCAGGATACGTGGGGCTGGGGTACGATCGTTCAGTTTCTGCTTCTGCTGGTCCTAGACGTGCTCTATGGGGTTCAGGTCAGGGGACATTGTTGGCCATACAATATGAGCACTCCAACTTCCTGAAGTCGAGCTGTGATAATCCTGGCATGCTGTGGTGGAGCATTACTTGTGTACTGCAATTTTTGGTGTATAAGCCGCTATTTTTCCCCACGCGTTGAACCCTGCAGATTAAACAGTGGTGCAGCTTATTTATTTACATATTTATTTTTTATGGCTCAGGAGCTATATGCCGCCAAAACACATCATACCAATGAACAGGACACAGTGGACCAATCAAACCCACTCTCAGGTGAAGGTCGCTGTCAAAGAGGGAAATAGAGCTGTTGCACGTAAGCTTGGCATCAGTGAGTTGCTTGTGAGACATTGGAGACGGCAGCCTTAAGAACTGTCTCAATGCAAAAAGACTACAAAAGCTTAAAGAGGAAAAAAATGCCGGTGGCCTGAACTTGTTCTTGAAGACTGTGTCAACACACAGAGAGCAGATGGTTGAGGGGTTTCCACCGTGCAGATCCAACTGAAAGCCAAAACAATCGCCACCGAAATGAAAACCGAAGATTTTGGTGGTGGACCTCGCAGTATCTCAGATTTATGAGACAAAATAACCTGTCCATCAGGACACGGACAACTGTGTGTCAGCAACTCCCTCCCGACTACAAGGAAATAATTACAAACTTGGGGAAAAATCTGGGGCGGCTGGTGGCTGAGTGGTTAGAGCAGTCGCCCAATGTAAAACGGCTGAAGGTCCTCGAGGCAGCGGCTGTGGATTCGCCTCCAACTCCGATCTGCGGCCCTTTGCTGCATATCTCCACCTCTCTCTCACCCCATTTCCTGTCTGCCCTACATAATAAAGGCTTGAAAAACTGCCAAAATAAAAATTATCTTTTAAAAAAAAAATTAGGCAAATTTACTCAAACAAAGATAGTGGAGAATTTGATTGGACCATTGAGGTTTGACCTGCTGATGGACCGGACTGTTGACAAAAAGGATGAATCATCCATCACGGTGAAAGCAACTGGCAATCAACTGCATAGCATCCGGACAAAAGCTTCCACCAAGAGTGATTTTTTTTTTTTTATGGCGATGCAAAAAGAAATGTTTCCGAAAGAAATCGCTGTGAAAGTCAACAAGAAAGGGTGTATGATAGAAAGCCTAAAAAAGTAATGAATGACAGAGTGCTACGCCAAGCGACTGGGGGGATTTTCTCACAGAAACTAAAGCATGGCTCGTTTTGGACAGCAGAGGACAAACTCAATTCCAGCTGTGATTCCTGGGGGCAAAACAAAGTATTTGCAGCCCCTTGACATCAGTGTGAATCGTGCATTTAAAGTGGCACTCCGGGCTGAGTGGGAGGCTTGGATGACTTGCAGCAAGAAATCATTTACCAAAACTGGCCACATGATGAGAAACTTTTGCTCAAGTCTGCCAGTGGATCCTGACCCTGGCTACCAACATGGCATCTCAGCTGTCTCTGACCATGGTTTACCAAATGGTCTCTCTCGTGGCCCCAAAGGCTACCCCCCTAAAGAGGAACACTGGTGGTGTCAAATATTCCCACAAAGATCACCCTAAAAAAGCTACAGACCTCAGAAGATGGCTGGGTCTGCCACGCAGTCTCACAAGTGCAGCACTGTACAGCAGAAGTAACAAACTCCAGCTTCCTTTCAGCAGCCTGGAGGAGGAATTCAGGGTCTCCCGTGCGAAGTTGACTTGGGCAGTCAGCTCAAGTTCCCAGAATGTGTAACATCAACTTCATTGAGACCAGACCTGGTGCTAACATCTGTCCCTTCAAAGCAAGTCCTCTTATTGGAACTGACAGTCCCTTGGGAGGACCGAATGGAAGAGGCCAATGAGAGCAAGCGACTCAAATACCAGGAGCTCATCGAAGACTGCCGGACGAGAGGCTGGAAAGCCCGCTGCGAGCCAATAGAGGTGGGATGTCGGGGCTTGTAGGCCCTGCACGCTCCCTGTGCAGGGCCTACAGCCTTCTTGGCATCTCGGGTGCGGCTAGGAGGAGAGCCGGCAAGTCTGCCACAGAGGCTGCAGGGAGAGCCTCCAGATGGATCTGGATTAAAAGGTCCGAAAAGTGGGCTAACGCTGCTGGGGCACAAGCCGTGGATTGATCACCCCGGCTGGGTCGCCTGAGGGAGGGTGTCTGATGTTGAGAGATCTGAAACACCCGTCGATCTCAGGTTATAACATCACTGATGATGTGTCCCAGCGCATCCTAGGATGTATCTACACACAGAGGTATGCTAATTTAAGCATGCACCTCATATGTTTGATCAGAAATAGTTATATTTATGCTAATTTGACAACGATGAATACAACACATGAATGTAATGAAACAGAGTTTTCATACTCAACATTACTTTCTTAATAACCTAATTTAATAATTTGATTTAATTCAATTTAATAATGGGATTATAATTTTTAATTTCCACACCAGGTGTGTGTGTGTGTGTGTGTGTGTGTGTGTGTGTGTGTGTGTGTGTGTGTGTGTGTGTGTGTGTGTGTGTGTGTGTGTGTGTGTGTTTGTGTGTGTGTGTGTGTGTCTCTGTGTGTAGCTTAATAAATAATATTTATACCACTACTACTACCTTTATTTTTTATGGAATACAGCAAGAAAGTGTGCGTGAAGTAGAAAAAAACTGGTCAGAGCCAGCTGATGCTTAAAAAAAGAAAAGAAAAAAATCTCTGACAGGCAGAGACGCAACGCGATGCTACTAAGCAGCACATCTGAACAAACCCACGTTTACAGAACTCTGCTAGCTAATAAGAAAGTACAAACCGAATTAAAAACAAACCTGAAGCTAAATAAACCGTAAAAGTTAACGGAAAAGTCCCATGAACCTGAGTGACAGAGGGAGAAACAGAGAGCTGCTCTGTGCGTGAGTGAAAACGAGACACAGCAACACGATCTGCATGTGTGTAGGAGACGGGCGCTGTGACACACAGTTTGCTACCCTATGAGGATTTTCATTCAAACCGAGCACTGATATTCACGCGTAATACTTGTATGTTACTAGTATATTACTTTATATTACGACAAAGTGCTTTATCTGTACCTGATACTCATTTCAGCCGAGTATCCATCCCATCTCTAATATTTTATATGATTAAAACTGTGTTTTATTGTTATTTTATTGTTTTTATCGGTCTCTACAACAGTCTCCCACAAGAGGAAATATAATTGTTGACAATTACATTACTTGACACATTACTGAGTTAACCCATGTATTAATTTGTTATATGCTGTTTCTTAATGTTACCTGAAGCATTAATATAACCAAAAAAAACAGAAGCCAAACCTATGAAAACCCAACTCAAGTATTGATCCACAGGAAACCAGCAGCATATTAATCATAATTGGCAGTGATTTCACTTCAAACCCTGAAAATAGAGACATTATTGCATCATCACCAGGGAGCCAGACAGATCATTTACAGATATAATTCATAATATTCACACTCACTTTTGAGTTCAGCGGCAATGAAAATTATTCATTTCTAAATGTGTCTCTAATAATTTCCTTTAGAAGCTACTTTGATTGCGCCCCAAGCAAGCACTAAAACTTCTCAAAGCTCCTGGTAGTATTGAGCTTATAGTTTTGAGGGAGCAAAGAAGTGGCTGCCCACAATTTCTTAATGTTCAGGTGTCTGATGCAGAGGGAGGCAGGGAGGTGGATGAAATACACGGAAAGCAAAGTACAGGATGACAGCAGGAATAATCTGCTCAGACACAAGTCCGACAGTTATACAGAGGGGAACTAAAGTAATCATTACTGAAGCATGTCTGTAATTTCCAAATATGCCAACTCATGACTCTGCCTCTGCACTACAACCATTTTCTGCTTATGTTCCTTAGAAATAGTGACATTCCATATTAAAGCACTCATTTTGTGATGAAAACTAATCTTGTTCCAATAGAGAACACAGAAAACAACTACGGACTAAAAGAGGATGACAAGCTGTCAGAAGAGGACAGGAAACAGTCTAGGGCCTCAATATTTGAGTATTCAGATATTTTTAAAACTGTAGAAAGACAAAATCATTTAAAGAAACGCACAATTAAACCCAAAGACATGTGTTGCAGCCTAATCAGCCTAAATTTGTGTTTCTCCTCTCCTTACTCTGGGGCTTGGTGAACAGCAGGGAGCTGAACGAGCGAATCAGATCCTACTAATGCCAATCGCCCACTACCAGCTTTTGAAGCTCCACGACAAAAAACCCAGATCGGGGGAAATCAGGGTTCGGCTCAGCACTTGCCGCACGGAGTGTGTGAGCTTTTTCGAAGAGGTGAGCTGAGCGGCTTGCTGGTGCCTCGCAAACATATTCCAGTTATCTAGTAAGCTAAATATGTGGACTCCAAGAGCTGAGAGCACAAAACGCGGACTAATGGGAGACCAGGGGGAGGGTGCGCCTGAACAATGGGAACTTCACTGTATCAGCGACTGCTGACAGACCCTTGGACCCTGGCTCCTTCTGAATATTAGCTGTTGATTACAGCCCTAACACAGACCAGCCTGATCCCACAGAAATTACCTCTTAACACTGCATTACTTAGTGGCAGAAATGAATGAAACGTGGAGGAATAATATTTGGACAGTAGAGAAGTGGTCATAGGGAAAGAAACAGTCCAGAGCTGGTATAACAGGAGAAAGTTAAGAAAGAGACAGAAACGGAAAACTTCTTATTGAGCTGGCGGAAAAGAAAAGAAAAAAGGAGGATGAAAAGAAGAAAACTTTGTAAGGAGGGCAGAGGAGAAAACAAGAACACTTTTAAAGGTTAAGGCTTTGGCCTTGACTAATCGTCCATACGGCCCGGTGGCAGCCCAACCACAGGGAGCCGCTCTGTTTGTTTGTGTGCGTGTGTGTGTGTTTGTGTGTGAGAGAGTGAGGGAGAGCAATGAATATGCATTGTTTTCTGTCAAATGTCAGGCTGCCAGCAGGTTGCCAGCTTGACCCGTTATAGCCAGGGAAGACAGCTTACATGGATCCTGCAAAGTTACACTCACAAAGAAAGATGTCTACACACACACACACACACACACACACGCACGCACACACACACACACACACACACACACACACACACACACACAGATACAAGCACACAGACACGTGACTGCACATGCTCTATACCATACATACAGAAACATACAGTTTCACCAGAAAAATGACTGATCACACCTCTCTCTGTTTCCTTTTTCTGCCCCATTAACCTTCTTTGTCCCCCTTTAGTCCTCTATAAAAAACCTTCCTTCATAGCCCTCATACCTCTTTTTAGAGTGGAAATAGCATCTACACTGTTTTACCTCTGATAATCTCTGAATGTGAAATCATGGATGTTCAAGTTGAAAATACAGAAAATAATTTGGAAAAAGAATAGCAATAGTGAAAAGGAAGACCAGACCAGAAATGTATTAGCTTGAACCGACTTTTACTCAAAGTATCACAGCGAGTTTCAGCGGAAACAGCAGTGGAAAACACAGGTTGTGAGTTTGTGAAATCACAAAAGGTATGACAGCCTACCTAACTGGGGTTAAGGGTTAAGCCTTCGTGTTACAGAGGCTCAATAAGACTCTAAGTTAAAATGGTGGAGTATAGGGGTGGGAATTTTTGGATTTTTGACGATTTGATTCTATTACGTTTATTGGTGTCACAATGGGATTCAGTTTCGATTCAAAACGATTCTCGATTCAAAATCTATTTTTCAATTAGATCATGATTTAGGATGTACTCCAGTCCTTATTATGGCTTGAAAAGATTAGATTATACTTTGATTTTGAAACAATGTAAACACACAAAGGAAAATCTATGACCAAATGTAATTTAGTCATGCTGAACTTCCACAATTTTTTAGATTAAGTACATCTCAACTCTCAGTGACTTCAAAAATAAGAGCTATTAACATGGATCAAATTATAAACGTAGGCTAGTAGCTGCCTTATTTCTCAGAATCTTGGCCATTTCCAAAATAAAATTGTACAAAATTAATACTATAAAACCGGTATTTTGCATGTTTGTAGTTTTATACAATATAATATTTTAGTCCAAAGTATATTTTGAAAAATATATTTTATCTTGAAATTCCATAGTGAAAAGTTCTCTTAATATTATGCAATTGATCTTATTTTCATAATTGGGCCTGGTTGTGTAACCAGGTTTATTCTGAAAACTGAAAACTGGACATGGACACAACAAAAATATTTCCGGCGCAATTAGAAGACTTCACCTAGTATGTTCATGTAAAGTTAATCCTTCATCTCCTCTCTGCAGGTAAGAGTTGTATTCGTCAGAGTGAAACAGAATGACAGTAATGTCTTTACCTTCATGTCACTGTCTCCGAGCAGTTTCAATGCATTTACCATAAATGTCAGAATACAGGCACACTAGAGATATAGGGTCGGCTGGTTTGTCTAGAGAGACGTGAATGACGGCTCACTTGACTGCAGTGGCCATTTATAGTGTTGTCAAAGTACTGAATTTCATTTTGCAAACCTTGCATATTGAATGAGTCATGTCCAGTTTCTCCTTCCCTGGAGGTTGTCAAATCCAAAGTGCACCCAAACACTTGACTGACTAGGCGGCAGCTTCCTGCGTCAGTGTTCTACGGAGGCCACAAAGTGCGCGGCGTGAGAAGGAAAAAGATTAACAGTAAAGCAAAACAGTGAAATCATGAGCTGGGGATCAGCAGAATCTGGATGGCTGATCATTGCCATTTGATCCATTGTTAATATAAAAGCTGATTTCTCATACTGTGAATTTTATAAATATTCAACAAATCCCAACATTGCGTTCTCATTCTACAGCAGAGGCAATTGCTCTAAGACTGCAAGGGAAGCTCAGCTTCCCCTAAAATGTCACCAAAAAATTATATATATATAAATATATATATATATAGTGGTGAAATACGTATGTAGTTCTGTGTGTACATTTCATTGACTAAATACGCTTTGGAGAGCCTTCATCTTTTATTTAGAATCAGTTATTTATCACAGGTAACCGGCGCAACCTCATTCATCCCCATGGCTCCACAGCTTTTTACACAGTCGGACGCTCAGCTTCTACTGACTTCAATTGGGAAGCATAGAGCAGGTTGTTCTACTGCAGCGAAACTAGACGGTCATTGGATAAATGCTGGGCTTTGTCCCGCCCATCAGACGCTCAGCGTCTTTGGGGGTCAATGGGACAGTGGGCTGGCCCAGATGCTCGGCTTCTGCATGATGATTGGATGAGCTGTCTGAGGCGGAATCCTTTTTTGATGGACAGCTAAATGAGCGAGTCAGCGATCTTGAAGAATAAACATCCAGCGGAACATTTTCATAATTTTTCATTCCGTTGTTCTGAACTGATCCAGAGACTCTACCGATCCCCAATGAATTTGTCTTTTTTTAAAACAACTAGCGTTGTGTTTGGCTACTCTGTTCTGTCAGTCTGCGGTTTCTTCCCCCAACAAGCAGCGGCAGCTCCAGAGCTTCTACCCCGTCACTCACACTTACAAGCGGTCACACTTCACCGTAGCCTGGCGAAGCAGCTCTAGCTGGGCCAAGGCTGTTTAAGCAGCCTAGCTCTGCTGCCATTGAGAGGACACTGGTCAAGTCCCTGGAAAAGATGCCTAGTTGGTACGACAAGGTCACAGATAATTTTCTTGAAAAGGAACGAAGGGTAGAATTTACATATAAATAAACAAACACATTTATGATGTAGGCTGGAAAATAAGCTTCCCTTCCTTGAAAGACCAGCAGCCGTTACGGTTCTACAGTATGCCTGGGTACTGTAATGGCTAAACAACATTACCTTAAAAGATAGATGAAGGCAGCAATGTTGAAGATACCATGCCTCAAAATGGTATACAATCTACTGTATTATCAGAAAAACAGCAGTGACCGAAGTGTTCTCTTCGGGTCCCCAGGACAGGCGCTCTCTTCATATGCCACCGTGGGCATTTTTCTTTTTTTAACCGTCGGCCAAGCGTGGTACTGCAGCACTCGCCTGTCCTGTGCCAGGAAGCATATTGGCCCATTCACTCCCATACATGCGATGAAGAGGAGATGTCCACCAGATTTCTTTTTAGATACAAATCAAAAGGCTCATAATTATCTTCAGACCCTCTTCGAAAAAAATGCATGTTTTCATAATTTTAAACCCCACCAAAAAGGAGTTATGGGCAAGAGAAAGAGATGCAGGCGTGGCTAAAAAAGAGCCGTAGTGAAACACATTCCGCAGCTTAGTTCCCGTCTCCGTAAAGGTCCAGTGCAAGGCTCCAGCAGAGAGACAACTCTGCTGCTCACACTTTTAAAACATTGTGTCTGATGGTTTTTCTATAGTTTATCTAATGGACACGGTAAAAGGTTTTTCTAGCATGACCTACATGAAATGGATATATGTTGTTTTAGGCACGGACGTATTGATTAAAGGAAATGATGGTACGTAATTTCCTAACATTATGAGTAGGCTAATATAAACATAATAGCTTGATACGCTATCCTTATTTATTTTTTTAGCCATATAGTCTATGCCAGTGTACAATTTAAGCATATTACAATGTGGGTAGTGAAACCTCATCATACTAAATAGGCCTACTTGTGTATGTATTTTCTTTAGTTAGTACTTGGCAGACGTACTGTTTCTAATAAATATATGAATAAAAATATATAAATATAATAATTAAGTTATATTCAAGATAGTGCTTAGGACAGGGAAGTAAAACTAATATACTTAGACAGTATTTTGGCACATTTTAGTCAGGGGATTGAAATTTTAAAACAAATTAACTAAAGAATACAAACATCAATTTGGTTGATTCAAACTGTTAATAGAGTATACTGTATATAATATATTATTTCGGCTAATTTAAATAAATATATAAACAAGCCAACTATGTATATAGACAATGTTGACTCAATCTACTAACTACCGAGCCATAGATACCATGGACAGGAAAAAAAACAACGGAAATATCGTACTCTTAAAGAATAAGAGGCTTCATTAGTAGGAAAAGTTCAAGTCAAAACATTTAATGAATGAGAAAATGATATGCAGCTGCACTATTGTGATGTTGATCCTTCGGGCATATAATATTTTTTTCATTTTTTATTTTATGCAAGAACCCCTATAGAATTTATGAGTAAGAAAATTCTTTTTCAACTATAACTCTTCTTGCAGGTGAATTTTGATTGATAGTGTGGGTCTTAAGGTTCATTTATAAGGACACAAAGTAAGATGAAATTTGGTTGCATACCGCCAAACCTGAACATACTTTTCTCCTTTGACTTCATGTATTTTAGGTATGTCCACTGTAAGGTTCAAATATGGGGAATCCTAATTCAATCACAAGAACGATTCCTTCCATCTGATTCAAAAGGATACGGTGTATTTAATTCCAAGGAAAAACGTCTTTTTCAATAGCAGCATATACGAATGTAGGCAGAGTAAAAAAAGAAACTGGCACACAGCAGTGTCAAGATTTCAAGGGGCAACTTTTTTGGGGGCGAATTCTGTTCCTGCCGAAAAATCTAAATTTGAGGGCCCACATGCAAATTGTTGAGGGTAAACCATTAGTATATATTTTAGTTCTGAATATGAGCCTTCAGGAATACTCTTAGACGTGTGGCTCTGGGAAAGCCATCAACGAAAAAATAAATAAACAGAATGAGACTCGTGTTCCTCTCTTGTGTGACGCATTTGTCACAGTCTTGACAGAAAACACAGAAACCGGCGGATTATGATGGAAATGAGTGACAGGAATGTTCTTGGTGAAGACAGGAGATTGAAAAGAAAATGTGTGCCTTGTCGCCTGGAAGTCTTGCCCCCTCTTCTCCCGGGCTCCCTATGGATAATGAATTTGACTGTTCTATTTGCCTGCAATGAAAGGATGGTGTGACAGTTTCTGTTGCCCCATGAGGAGAATGTATAATCTCCAGACATGAATTTACATTAACCTATCATCTGATAAAAAACATTGATTGTAGGGCAGGTCAGAATGAAGCCTCTTATAATGGGATCTCCGGTTAGGTCACATAACGTAGTCTTTCATATGGCTTACAGTGAAGAGCACCAAACAAGTGCTGATAGAACTATGCTTCTTCTTTCTATTAGTGCACCGTACACGCCTCACTCTCATGACATGAAGAAACTGTTTTTATGGATGCTGATATAATGGAGGTGGAAGTTATTGTGAAGTAGCAATAACACAAAAAATTTGACATCTTGTGCGATGCGCTTTTTTGCACGTGTCCTGATTTGTTTTTTTGATTCGGATGAATATAGACGTCAGCACCTATTTGGTGACAGTCAGTTCATCTCAATGCCTCGATGCCTTCCAACAGCGTGGGAGGACCCTTAATGTTTAATGCGTTAAAGGAGCTGTACATGTATTTCAGAGCAGTAACAAAGCAGCAAACAAATAAGCCTGTGAAGGTTCTCATTTGTCCAGGTCATCGTTATCCTCAAAGCAATTTCCGTCAAAAGCCACTGGACTTGGTTGCTCCATGTAAAGATATAGTGGAGTAATGACGTCCTGAGCAGAGAACAAAGTAACTTTCCCTACGTGTGTGTTGGAATCTCAGTTTCTCTTTGTCAGTATTTTGAGTACAGTATGTTATTGCTCTTTTGGGTTTTGTTTGTAGAGTCTAGTAAGCCCATGCGGGCTGGGAACCTTTTGGTGCATGACACTTTGAAAATAAATCACCTACTGTTTGTTTTTACTGAGAGGTAGATGAGAAGGTCGATGCTACTTGTCATGAAGAGTGGAGCAGAAAACATAAGCCTGCAGACAACAAGGACTTGAAGACAACTCTTTAGTTTGAGTTTAGTGCAGGCAAGGAAAAACTGGCTGCATCACTATGAAGCCCGTTATCCAGGTTCTCTTTTGGTTATCTGGCTTCACTAACTCTAACAACAAGTCATACCAGGGTTTACCAATCTTGACATGAGATCAGAAAAGGGGTGGGTTTTGCAGCATATGACCAATCAGAAACACGAACTTCTGGCAGCAGAGTGAAGAGCAAACTACAATTGCAAATTGTTGAGGGTAAACCATTAGTATATATTTTAGTTCTGAATATGAGCCTTCAGGAATACTCTTAGACGTGTGGCTCTGGGAAAGCCATCAACGAAAAAATAAATAAACAGAATGAGACTCGTGTTCCTCTCTTGTGTGACGCATTTGTCACAGTCTTGACAGAAAACACAGAAACCGGCGGATTATGATGGAAATGAGTGACAGGAATGTTCTTGGTGAAGACAGGAGATTGAAAAGAAAATGTGTGCCTTGTCGCCTGGAAGTCTTGCCCCCTCTTCTCCCGGGCTCCCTATGGATAATGAATTTGACTGTTCTATTTGCCTGCAATGAAAGGATGGTGTGACAGTTTCTGTTGCCCCATGAGGAGAATGTATAATCTCCAGACATGAATTTACATTAACCTATCATCTGATAAAAAACATTGATTGTAGGGCAGGTCAGAATGAAGCCTCTTATAATGGGATCTCCGGTTAGGTCACATAACGTAGTCTTTCATATGGCTTACAGTGAAGAGCACCAAACAAGTGCTGATAGAACTATGCTTCTTCTTTCTATTAGTGCACCGTACACGCCTCACTCTCATGACATGAAGAAACTGTTTTTATGGATGCTGATATAATGGAGGTGGAAGTTATTGTGAAGTAGCAATAACACAAAAAATTTGACATCTTGTGCGATGCGCTTTTTTGCACGTGTCCTGATTTGTTTTTTTGATTCGGATGAATATAGACGTCAGCACCTATTTGGTGACAGTCAGTTCATCTCAATGCCTCGATGCCTTCCAACAGCGTGGGAGGACCCTTAATGTTTAATGCGTTAAAGGAGCTGTACATGTATTTCAGAGCAGTAACAAAGCAGCAAACAAATAAGCCTGTGAAGGTTCTCATTTGTCCAGGTCATCGTTATCCTCAAAGCAATTTCCGTCAAAAGCCACTGGACTTGGTTGCTCCATGTAAAGATATAGTGGAGTAATGACGTCCTGAGCAGAGAACAAAGTAACTTTCCCTACGTGTGTGTTGGAATCTCAGTTTCTCTTTGTCAGTATTTTGAGTACAGTATGTTATTGCTCTTTTGGGTTTTGTTTGTAGAGTCTAGTAAGCCCATGCGGGCTGGGAACCTTTTGGTGCATGACACTTTGAAAATAAATCACCTACTGTTTGTTTTTACTGAGAGGTAGATGAGAAGGTCGATGCTACTTGTCATGAAGAGTGGAGCAGAAAACATAAGCCTGCAGACAACAAGGACTTGAAGACAACTCTTTAGTTTGAGTTTAGTGCAGGCAAGGAAAAACTGGCTGCATCACTATGAAGCCCGTTATCCAGGTTCTCTTTTGGTTATCTGGCTTCACTAACTCTAACAACAAGTCATACCAGGGTTTACCAATCTTGACATGAGATCAGAAAAGGGGTGGGTTTTGCAGCATATGACCAATCAGAAACACGAACTTCTGGCAGCAGAGTGAAGAGCAAACTACAATTAATTAGACAAATACCAAGGACTTAAAGTGTAATTCCGGCGCAAAATCAACCCATTGTCTTTTTCGTCGTAAAAAACATAATTCAAAGCCACACAGCTGCGGCTGGAGGAAAAACAGCTGACAAAGAAATCACAGACTGTGTGAATGTCTAAATGAAGAGGCTTATAAAATCACAATATAATGGGAAATAGCTCCACACACTGCTACAGTGTATATGGTGCAATTTAAAAGACGAAAACAATAACCATGTGCATGCAGTTGGCACTGCGCACGACAAATGAGAAAATAATGTATCTGTCTTATAGTCTTCTAATTAATAGTGCACTTATTTATTGCTTAAGAATGAACACCTTCATAACGTGCATTCATCACAGACACTTCTGTGGGTGTCAGGGTTTTGTTTCTTTAATAATATCACTGTCATGGCTCTGGCTGCCCCGATTTATTCGGGGACGTATGATTGTGTGCACCCTGCTCTTTTTCTGTGTTTTTACTTTCAGTGTGGAGAGCGGCAGGAGGCGGGGCTGACCCACTTAGGCAAGCGCAGCGAGGCACACCTGGTTCCCATCTTCACCTAATCACCTGCTCCATAAGAAGCCAGCTCTGACTCCACTCCTGTGCCAGATAATTCTGTCTCATCGGTAGAGCTTGTCACCAGCGTTCTCTGCGTCCTGGTAACACTTTAACATTTAAAGAGAATTTTGCCCTGACTCTGTTTTTGTCCTCCTCATCAGCTCGGTGCCTCGCCGCCCTGCCTGCCACACGCTCGCCTCCAGCCTCCAGCCGCCTGCCAATGCGGACACCTTGTGTTAATCCTTTTGGACTTTGTTAATAAACACCTGTGTTAATTCGCTCAGTCTTCCGCTTTTGGGTCCTCCTCCTTGACGATCCGTAACAGAATTATCTGGCCAAAAATGGACCCAGCGGAGACAGAGTGCATGAGGCACGCCCTTACGAACCAAGCCACCCAGGTGGGGCAACACGACACCACGCTGAGGCAGGTTCTGGAGCAACTCTGGGATCTCGCCACCAACCTCCACCAGCTCAGTGGGCGGATGGATTCGCTCGAGGACCGGCTCATTTCCCCAGCTCCGGCCACAGAGTCACCGCCTGCAGTTCCGCCTGCAGCTCCGCCTGCAGCTCCGCCAGCAGCGGATCCATCCGGCGCTTCTACACCCCTGCCACGAGAGCCTTACATCCCCATCCCCGCCAGATACCCAGGTGACTTAGGGACATGTGCGCGGTTTCTACATCAGTGCTCTTTGGTTTTTCCGACGAGATGAAGAGGGTTTCTGACCATCCCGTTAAAGGGAGAGAGGCTGAGGGCAATCAGTCGCCCAGTAAGCTGTGACCTTCCAGATTTTGTCTGTCGAGAGCGGTTGGGACGAGTCCGCTCGCCGTGTTTCTAAAAGGTTTGTCAGGTGATATAAAGAACGAGTTAGCGGTGAGGAACCAGACCTCGTCGTTGTGAGAGCTGATGGAATTGGCCACCCGTCTAGATAACCGGATGAGAGAGAGGCGTAGGGAGGACGGGCAGGCAGAGGTTCTGCTCTTTCTCCCACTCGCCTGTCTACTCCGCCACAGCGGCCTCTTCACCACCACCACCGCCCTGCCCTCGTCCTGCCCTACTGGAGTCCTTCCCTGAGGAGCCTGCCCCGGCATCTCCGGAGGAGCCCATGCAGCTGGGATGAGACCGGCTTGCTCCTGCGGAGAGACAGCGGCGCCTGTGCAACCAGCTCTGCATCTATTGTGCCCAGGAGGGCCTTTTTCTCGCCCGATGCGCGGAGGTGCCAAAAGACCAGGCTCGTCAGTGAAAAGGGGGGCACTGATGAGCCGATCCTCCTCCTCCTCAGCCCGGGTCCAAGTTAAAGGTATGTTACACCAGTCACAACAGACAATTCCAGTCCAAGCGTTAGTAGACAGTGGGGCGGACGACAACTTCATTGACTCCAGCCTGGTCGAGCGACACGGCCTCCTGGTGACTGAACTAGAAGGCCCAAAAGAGGTTTTAGCCCTAGATGGCTGACGATTGAACGTCGTCACCCACAAAACCGGACAACTTAAGCTAACTTTGTCGGGGAACCACCAAGAATATATTGAACTGTATGTAATTACATCTCCCTTGACCAGCATAGTCCTCAGGTTGCCCTGGTTAAAAAACATAACCCCCACATAGATTGGAGAAAGGCCCCCATTCTGAGCTGGAGCAACCTCTGCCACACACACTGTCTTCATTCTGCCACTCCCGAGAGAAGCCCCAGCGGTCCAGAACGGCCAGAGAAAATCGACCTGACTAACGTCCCCAGTGAGTACCATGACTTGCGTAAAGTTTTTAGTAAAGACCGGGCCCTCTCACTTCCGCCCACACAGACCCTATGACTGCGCTATAGACCTACTCCCAGGCTCCCCTCTTCCGACCAGAAGACTCTACAACCTCAGCAAACCGGAAATAGACGCCATGGAAACCTACATCAACAACTCCCTGGCAGCAGGTCTCATCCGCTCATCCTCATCCCTGGTGGGAGCCGGGTTTTTCTTTGTGGAGAAAAAGGATAACACCCTGCGCCCCTGCATCGACTATACAGGTTTGAATGACATAACTTTAAAAAACACCCTCTCATTGACTCTGCCTTTGGCCCCCTTCACGGGGCCAACATCTTCTCAAAACTGGACTTAAGGAACCCCTACCACCTCATCCTAATTAGAGAGGGGGACGAGTGGAAAACGGCGTTCAACACTCATTTGGGACATTTCGAGTATTTGGTGATGCCTTTTGGATTAACTAATGCGCCTGCTGTCTTCCAGGCCCTGGTAAACAATGTACTAAGAGATTTACTGAACAGAGTGGTTTTTGTGTACTTGGACGACATTTTAATTTTCTCCCACACTTATGACGAACATGTTAGCCATGTTGGAGAGGTACTGAGAAGGCTGATGGAAAACAGACTCTTTGTTAAAGCTGAAAAATGTGAATTTCATGTCACACAGTCCCCTTCTTAGGTTACATAGTGGAGAAGGGGCAGCTCAGACCAGACCCGACTAAGGTGGAGGCGGTGGTGAATTGGCCCGTCCCGACCACCCGCAAACTTTTGCAGAGGTTCCTGGGCTTCGCCAACTACTACAGGAGGTTCATCAGGAACTATAGCCGCATAGCCGTCCCACTCACTCAGCTTACCTCACTAACACAAACCTACGAATGGTCACCTGCTGCTCAAACTTCTTTCAATGACTTAAAAAACATGTTCACTAATGCTCCTGTGTTGATTCACCCAGATCCGGACCTTCAGTTTGTGGTGGAGGTGGATTCCTCCAATTCAGGGGTGGGGGCCGTCCTCTCCCAGCGCTCGCCGGCGGAAGAGAAGCTGCACCCTTGTGCTTCTCTCGTCGCCGACCACAAGAACCTGTCCTACCTTCGCTCAGCACGCAGGCTGAACTCCTGTCAGGCTCGGTGGGCACTCTTCCTCTTGGGTTTCCAAGTTGCTGCTACTAGACCCCCAGTCCCTGACAAGCCGGGCAGGACGCCAGGTGGCGTCCGTTAGGGGGGAGGAACTGTCATGGCTCGGGCTGCCCCAATTTATTCGGGGACGTATGATTGTGTGCACCCTGCTCTTTTTCTGTGTTTTTACTTTCAGTGTGGAGAGCGGCAGGAGGCGGGGCTGACCCACTTAGGCAAGCGCAGCGAGGCACACCTGGTTCCCATCTTCACCTAATCACCTGCTCCATAAGAAGCCAGCTCTGACTCTACTCCTGTGCCAGATAATTCTGTCTCATCGGTAGAGCTTGTCACCAGCGTTCTCTGCGTCCTGGTAACACTTTAACATTTAAAGAGAATTTTGCCTCCTCCTTGACGATCCGTAACAATCACTGTTCCATCTTTATTATTATAGTAACATTAGTGTTTCCATTAAATTAAAACAATGTGTTGCTTAGCTGTATAACAGGGTTTTATACTTGTGTGACACCCAAATTTGTGTTGTTTTGTTTGTTTTAGCCTAATGAATAACCAGTTCGTCTATTTTCACCATTGTCTTAATGTATAATATATTTGAATTATTTTTTTGGTAATGATATTCTTTGATTTTCTTTTTTTAAATGTGCACTTACGAGAGGAGTTGACTTGTATGAGGCAGCAGTGAGGCGGTAAGTTCGAGTTACCGCTGGTTGCTGCGGGGACTGATAATAGAGCGGTACTTACGCTGTTTCTTCAGTTGCAATCTGGAATGACACCAAAGAGCTGCTTCTCCTTTCATACAGGTTGGTAAACTGTAACTATTGTGTAGTGATAAAGTGTATAGGGTCAGGCTTTATTAATGTGACTGTTTTATATGTTTAAAGAGGTTGATAATTTTTGAAATTGTGTAAAAACGGAGATATAGGGGGTCCGTCGTAGTAAAGTTCACCTTATTCATCAGAAGTCGTACTTCTGACGACTCATGCACATTGAATACTTCCACTGTTTGTTTGCTATGGGGTTTAATATGAAATACACTTTGTTAGACCATGTGACTGAAAGTATTTAACTGTATGTCAGTTTCAGTACCACATGAGTCGTTTTTTTCTTAAAAATATGGTTGAACATTTAAAATAAGCACTTCTGTAAGTCATTCATTTCAGTGACCTGCAGTCATTGCAGGAGCTTGGAGTCAGCCTTGACATTTTAAAGGGGCAGAATGGCCTATTATGGGACATTATGAAATATGATACTTAGAGGGAGAAGCATTAAATATGTTACAAGCCAAAGGAAAGAATTTTCACTTAGATTACGGTTTCTCAACAGTTCGTACAACCTAGGGGGGCGCTGGGAACATGATAGTTTTCAAATCTTTTTGGGTGCAGAAATAGGCTACCTGAAATAAATAGCCTATTTTCATTTATGGGTTTGAACCCATCTACTGTCTCAGCTCCATTTTACTGTCTATCTATGCTCAGTGTAACAGTGGTCATACAACGCTGTCCGGTCCTGCACACGCCCGGACTCACGCTACATCAGCAATCTTCATGATCTCTATAGTAACACCGATAAACATCTCATCTGAAACAAAAGCTTTCAACTGGCCAAACGTGAGTTGACTTTTATTTTGAAGCAGACCTGCAGCATCAGTCCAGGTCTATGGTCACAGTCAGCGTGTTTTCTAGTGTGGGATTTCTACACCGTAAAAGTAGAAGACAGAAAGTTTGCAATTTGCAAAACTTGCAAAGCAGGAATAAGCTGCTGAGAAACAACGCCGAAAACACACAATACACACTTACCAGCGGTAGCGTGCAGCTTGCGCGTAACGTTAGCTTACCATTAGGCCACCGCTGTAGTCAGAGATGACGGAAAAACAACAGACCTGTTAAATCCTCCTGCCTCCCTAAAGTCACACGTTTGCCTTCTCCTTGAGTTATGGAAACAAACAACAAATGGTAGTGCGTTGACAGGACTTCATGGTGCATTCAAGTGCACCTTTTGACCTGCGGCAAGTGGATTCCACAACAGAAAAAAAACAAAAACAGGCAGATGAGGAAAATGAGCCGCATTTCAGATGACTGAGCTGCTTCTCTCTATGTAAAGAAAAATCTACCCTTTATAGTCAAATGACTACATGACGCCAGTGGATCAAGGTAAGGTCAGGGGGGCGTTTGCTTAAAAAAAGATTGAGAACCACTAACTTGGATAGACATACCAAATTTTAGACTTCATCTCAGCATTGTGTCCCACACAAACCCACATCAGGTTTGTTGGTATCCGGTCTCCCTACACTATGTCCCCCAGGTAGGAAAGGAGATATGATGATATGCTCAGAAGATTGGCATATGAAAGTCAGAATTGGGTGAATGAGAGGCAAATTGTAAAAAGCTTTGTCAGGTACAAAGATGCTATAAAAATACAGCCCCTTTACCAATTATCATTGGCAAGTTTAATCAAACAAATCTGATTTGTACAACAAATGTGTATCACTCACTCTTCAGTCCTATTTAATAGTTTTTTCATATCCTTGTGACCTCATAACAGTAGTCATCTCAAATCTTAACCCATATTTTAAAGCTTTGATGCTTTAAAACAACTTCTGCTTTAGTTATGGGGAAGGAAAGGCTTATGGTGAAAAGTGTCGGATTTTAACCCACAGAAGAGCACAGTACACATCCTTGCCCAGCGAGCCACTGGGGTGTCGCTACATAATATGATTTGACTGCTGAAATTCATATGAAGGGATGGAATATAAAGAGGGTGAATGGGGGATTGTGGCAGGCAGTTTTTGTGCGTGGAGAATGGATAATCTATAGGCATGGATTTACATTCATCTCCTCTTCTGTGGAGCTGACTTGGCACAGAAAACACAAGACTTATGAAGACATCAGCACGTGGCTTTCAGTCAAACTGTATGGAGATGAATCGCAGTGTGTGAGTGTGTTACTGTGTGCGTGATTGGAAAAAAACAACAAAAAAAAAACAGATGAAGACATCAATCATGATTTTGGTTAGTGAGTGTCCATGCAGATTAAACAACAGCTGTGTGTGTGTGTGTGTGTGTGTGTGTGTGTGTGTGTGTGTGTGTGTGTGTGTGTGTGTGTGTGTGTGTGTGTGTGTGTGTGTGTGTGTGTGTGTGTGTGTGTGTGTGTGTGTGTGTGTGTGTGTGTGTGTGTGTGTGTGTGTGTGTGTGTGTGTGTGTGTGCTCAAATGTCATACAGTACATGAAGCACACAGTATGAAAAATTATGAAGCATAGCATTCAAACATTGAACGTCAATATGTGTTTAGAAAATGTCAGTAAGACTGAGCTTTGCATAGTAATGACAGTGCTCATGCTTCAACAGAATACACTATATGCTTACTTAGCTCCGAACCAAGAAAGCTTATTTTACATTAAAGATTAAAGCAACAATTTGCATCTTAATCCCACATAACATGTAGTCGAAAGCAAATGAGCAATGGAACAGTGAGCGGTTTAGGGGTCCGCAAATGCAACAAAAGTGCTTGCATGGCTTGTGCGATTAATAATTGCTTTTTGGCGGAATCCTGAAAGTTTAATAGGAAGTTAAACAATTCTTTGGTTTCTCTCAACCAAAGCAGGATCCTGTTATTACTGTGCCACACCAGAATATCAAAAGCATCAAAGGACAGCTGAAGCTCACTTGGTAGTGTATTAAAGGGAATATGAGTTTCCAGTTGACAGCATCGATCTACAAAAAAATGCATCGCAGGAATGCTTTTGTCATGGAATTGAAATGATTGTACTGTAAGTTATACAGTATTTTTTTTGACAGCACATGTTCTGCACACTGTTTCTGTGTAGGAATCAAAGCAGCATGCTAAAGATTCAACAAGGAGTGCAATCAAACCCCGAGGGATGTACAGAAGGGAAGCAGAAGACATTAATCACTGAGATATGAAAAATACATCATTTCAAGAGACAAGCCTATACACACCCATACGGTGCTGTACCATCCATGTGCATATGGATTAATAACCTAGCAGGAAGAGTCTGGAGACTTGGAAAAAGGAAACAAGAAGAAAGTTAGCTGCATGTAGGAACAGACCTGGCATCTCAAATAACCCACTTTCCCAATTTAAGGATTGTTTGATAAGCTTGCAATGAAGTGATGTAGCACATGCTAATTCATTTTATTCTTTATTTATGTAGGGACAACGCACAATTAAAAGTAATTGCACCAGAGTTAGCTAGCAGCTAATTTACATCTGTTGTCCCAGGGCAGGTAGATAAAGAACAACAATCACTGAACCACACAAACACTACGTAAAACAGCACAATCCATACATATCCATAATGGTGAGAGAATAAACACAATCAGTATGATAAATACAGTGAATGCAAGGCAATCGTTCTTGGTGACACTTTTGTACTATAAATTAAGAATAACATAATACGTGATCAAAGTTGAAAAAATGGTACATTTGAGGATAATACAGTGATGATCATCCCTTGGCTTTTTATCTAATACTTTAAGGATGGTAACAGGTGCCTGATTCTCTTAAAATTATTCAGTTAAAATTTTAAACATTGCTGATGACACTACTTACTTGTTTTCAAGACTGACTCCACCATTGATTAAAATGTCAGGAGTAAATTAATTATTGTGAAATACAACAGTTTTGCTTAAATTAAGAGTCAAGCATGAAATGGTCAGCCAATATGACACATTACTCATTGTAGCTATCAGTTTGTACCCATTCAAGATCTAGAACATTAACAGCCAATCACAGTATCATCAGCATACATTTGGATACTAACACCTGGATTTACTTGAGGGTGATCATTAATATATATACTAAATAAAATTGGTCCCAAAAACGACCCTTTAAATGGTAAATGGACTTAAACTTATACAACGCCTTGATAGTTACCGACTTCATTCACCCATTCACAGACATTCACACTGATGGCAGGGGATTTACATACCATCTAATCTAACATATCTCTCCACATTCACATAACCATGCACAGCACTGGGAGCAATTCAGGGTTCAGTGTCTTGCCCACCACCGATCTTTCGAATGGAGGAAGGAATTATTATAGCATCAAATAACTAACTTTCTAAAATCAGAACTAAACTCATCAGAAAAATGAACACGGACATATATCAGGGTGATAAATTCCTTATCTATCCCTACAGTATATATATATATTTATATCCTATAAAATAAAATTAACAACATATTACCCCTGTTAGCTCCATGTAAGCTAATGTTATATATTAGCTAACTATCATACATGAACCTTTGCCACGAAAAACACAGGTAAATCCTGCACATGTAAATCAGATATGTTTTTCATGTTCACTAGCAGTGTGAATTACCACTCTGGAAAATATTTGTTTGATCATATATCAGAATATTTAGAGGCTTTGGAGTTACAAAAATGTCACTTTCATTTTTTAAATGTTTGACAATGACTAAGTGTTAAAGAAATGTATAAAATATTATCAGAAATGTTCTTTTCATGCATATAATACTAAGTGTTCTTTTATAGTGTTTGTTGCAAAGTATGTGCCTGCATGTCTAACCAATTTCCTACATCTGGGGAAAGTTTTGATAAGGTGTTCCCTCCCTAGAAGAGAACTGTGGGAGCGAAAGCAACTGTGACCTTGTAGACATTCTTGTGTGGAAAATAGTATCTGTACGTAAGAAAGTAATTATTATTCATGTGATTATGATTATGCATGTGAAACTTCAATAAAAGGACACGAGGGAGAATGGAGCCTTTGGAGAGATTTGTGAGGAACGGACCTGTGCGTGCGATTACCTCTGCTCTCCCCGTGTCGAGATACGTCAAAGTGTTTCTTGTCTCTGATCTGATGAATGTCTCCTTTATGTGTTGTCCTGTCTGGCAACTGAAAGAAGTGACGGTGTTGCGTTTGTCAAAGCAACAGAAATATTTTGGCATTTGTGTTGTCCTGTCTGGCAACTGAAAGAAGTGACGGTGTTGCGTTTGTCAAAGCAACAGAAATATTTTGACATTTTTGGTCCTTCGAGCCGGATCTCAACACTGCAGAAAAAAGGGTGACTGACGGGACGGCTGCAAAGACTGTGCACAGCAAAGTCTGGCGGAAAAACCTGCCGCTGGACAAAGACCACCTTTCCAAGTGGCCAGACGGAAAAACCCCTCATCCATCCTTTTGACGCAGCAGACGAGATCCGAGCCGGTGGAGGGGAGACATTCATCACGAAAAGGTCAGAGATTGAAAGAAACTAGGGAGCATTACGGCTCCACAGAAAGAATTCTTTAAAAGTGTGTCTGATTGCAGATCTGCAGAGAATGTGAGTGCGTGAATAATTGTTGTATGAAAAGGAATTTGGTCTGTTCAGCAGTATTTGGGCCCGAAACCTAACGGTGTAAACAAAAGGCCTATTTGCTTGCTGCAATAGATTAAATTGCATTAAGGACATTAGGTGAAGGGACTAGGGATCTAAAACGCAGATTTATTCCTGGGATAGAACCCCCAGACTGTGTCCGCAAGAAACAATAAGTTCTTTGTAGAAGCTTGACACAGTGGGAATTGTCTGTGGTCCTTGAGAAATTTCCCTGAGTCCTGGATCACTCAGTAACATAATACAATGGGATCAAACAATTCATGTTATAAAAAAACAGTAGATCTGGAAGGTGATGCTAAATTTATGGATGACCACTGTCCAGGGTCTGCCAAATATCTGAAAAAATGGAAACAAAAATATGACTTTACAGGAGAATTACATCCTACGGACTGTCTTAAAATAGTTCAGAGATTAGAGATAAAAGCAAGACAGAAGAAAAAAAAGCAGAATGCAAACCCTACAAATGAATTGCGTTTTGCTCGATTATGGCTTAAAATTGCAAATCAGCGCAGCGCGGGTCAGAAAAAAGCGCATGACATGTGCCCTGTCGTCAGAAAAGAGGACGACCAGTATGTTCCTCCCACAGCGCCGCCCCCACTGCATGTGCCGCCCCCACCTCAGCCCCCACCTCAGCCACAGCCTCAGGCACAGCCTCAGGCACAGCCCGTGCAACTAACTCTAGCTGCAGATAAAGTACTAAATCCAAACTCTCATGTAGTGGTTCAACCCCCAAGCCCGTCGACTCCACTAATGATACCACCACCATATAATGACATGTCACTACGAGCAATGTTACCAACACCAACAACATCGCGTGTATACCCAAATTTACAAGACCTGACGAGTTTTGATACTACAGGGGGGGAGCATGCTGCAGTGGCGGATCACACAAGGGCAAAGTATCCACACTCCCAGTGGAAATATAGTAGAAAAATGGGACAATTTTTGAGTCCACTTTTGGAGGAAGGCAGTTTTTCAGGACATCCTGGAAAAATGTCTCCTCCAATACCTATGACCCCATTAGACGACACTATAACAGACGCTTGCCCCATGATACAACTCCCTGATGGGCAAGGGGGACACAGTTATGTATATAGGACGTGGACAATGAAAGACGTGACGGACGCTTTAGAGGGGGTAACAGACCCACAAGTTGACGTAGAAAAAACAATAACGGACTTGACTAACTTGATACAGACTTATCATCTCAATGGACTAGAAGTACAACAGCTGCTCATGACTTTTTTTAAATTACATTGGTCTGGCATAAAAAGTGATTGGCTGCCTACAGTAGTGATAGGAAACAATCCTCCAGTCACAAGGCCACCAGACAATGTAGTGAACAGCTTAGGTCCCATATGGACGGCAATGCGAGGAAGATACATAAACCGAGCTGACTTTTCAAAAATTTCACAGTGTATCCAAAAGGATACTGAAACAGTAGGGGACTTTAGGTCCCGTATGGAAGATATATTCCAAAGACATAGTGGCATGGTGATTGACGCAGATGAAACGTCACCATACAAACAACAATTGAAAATGGTAATCTGTAATGGCCTTAAACCAGAAATAAGACATCATGTCACAAAACATTATGTTGAATTACCTACTGCCGGTTTAACAGCGTTCATCCAACACGCAATACACGCTGAAAAAGTAACCATAAATAAAAAGAAAAATCAGAAAGTAGGAGCTTTCGTGCTGGCAGACGGAACTGAAGTGTTCCTCTCCAGTGCCTTAACAGGTGGAAGAAAAAATTATAAAAATAACAAAAGTCAATATAGACAAACAGGAGGAGCAGAAAAGCAAAAAGACATAGATGAGAAAAGATGCTTTGTATGTCACAAAAAGGGGCATATGGCAATGCAATGCAAAATCAGAAAGCGAGAAGAATCGGAAAGTGAAGAAGAAGCATGACTAAAGAAAAAGGACGAGGAGCTTGTAAAAGAGTTAGATCTGAGAGAAACAATTGGTAAGTATGACGAAAAGAAAATAACAGAAGAAACTCATGACCTATTAGAAGAAACAGTAAAAGAATGGAACGATACAGACCCGGCCACAGCTCGGCTAAAAATAGCCGAGCTGTGCCTGGCTCTGGAAGATATAGATCCCACAATAAGACCTGAAATAACATTACTAATGAATGGTTTTCCTACTGTTTTTCTCTGTGACACTGGTGCAGAAAGGACAGTAGTAAAAAGTGCAAAACATTTAAAAATTTCTTCCCAAACAATTAGAGTAAAATCTGCTAATGGCACGATCAAAACAAACTCTGTTAGCCAGCCTGTACATCTGTGCCAAGAGGATTTTCCTGAAAATGGCGTAGATTTACAACTGGTTATCGCCCCTGACTGCCCGCATAATCTACTGGGGAGAGATGCGTTAGCATGTTTAGAACTGGGGGTAATTCCTACATCTTCAGGACGATTTAAAGTGGCAAAAATGCCCTTAGTGGATACTGTGATGGTGTATGAATCAATCTCCGCCCCACAATACTACTGGACATTGGACCTCCCCGAGGAGGGGCCAGCAGCTGTTTCCAAACAGCTCTTAAAGATGACAGAGGCTCGAGTACAACCTAGGCATACAACTATGCCCCCTGGTGATCTACATGTGACATTACGTTACAAGTGCTCCCCAGGGCCAGACTCACTCTATGACAAAGCTGTGCAGAAATTAGGTCCACAAAGATGCACATTGATGCAACTTTACTGGAAAGACTCGACCTCTTTCTGTACAGCAGACTTAACAAATGATGCATTATATTTAATGCAGGGTGGACGCACACCACATGTTTCTTTGACTAAATCCTCAAAGCAAACATGGAAAGATTTGGATAATGAAGCAAGACGAGTAAAAGCAGCTCACAGCTGGACGAATACAATCGATCCTAAAGTTCAATACAATAAGGATACGCAATATTATCGTCAAAAACTACAGTGGGTGGTCACAACCACTCCAAACGTCCATTTGGACGAGTCAAACACATGAGAAGCAAATGTATTATCCCTTACGACAGAAGAAGAACAAAGTCTGGCTTCATTACCCAAAGAATTATGGTCTGAAGGTCCATCTGATGTAGGATTAATGAAAGGCGTCCCACCAGTGGTAATTAAAGGAAAAACAGAATATAGGCCGAAAGTTAAACAATATCCCTTAAAACCTGATGCAGAAGAAGGCATTAAGCCAGTAATTGAAGATCTAAAGAAAGCAGGAATTATAATTCCGTGCCCAGATTCACCCTGTAATACACCTATTTTTCCTGTCCGAAAAGCTGCGCCATCAATTTCTTGGCGCATGATACAGGACTTAAGAGCAATTAATGCTGCAGTACAACAAAGGGCACCAAATGTCCCCAATCCACACACATTGCTTAATTCTATGGATCCTAATGCAAAGTATTTCTCGGTCATAGACTTAAGCAATGCGTTCTGGTCGATTCCAATACATAAAGATAGCCAACATTGGTTCGCATTTACGTTTAAGAATAAACGATATACATTCACAAGACTAGCACAAGGCTATTGCGAAAGTCCAACAATTTTTGCTGAAGCAATTGCCAATTGTCTAGCAGACTTCAACCCCCCTAGAGGGAGCCAAATCCTCTCATATGTAGATGATATCATAATTAACTCCACAACAAAAGAGGATTGTAAAGAAGACACGTTAGCTTTACTCAAATTTCTTGCTAAAACTGGCAACAAAGTAAGTAAAAGTAAATTACAATTGTGGAAAGAAGAAGTAAAATACCTAGGTCACACGTTGACCCAAAATGGCAAAACAGTAAATCAAGAAAGAAAAACAGCCATTTTGTCTGCACCAAGACCAATAACAAAAAGACACATGATGTCCTTTTTAGGACTTTGCAACTACTGCCGAGCGTGGGTAATGGATTACGCAGAAGTAACAAGACCTCTGCTTGATCTCATTTACTCTACACCTATGGCGTTAACAGATAAAATAATTTGGACAGAAACGGCAGAAAAAGCATTTTGTAACATAAAACAAATGCTGGCAGGAACGACGGTACTTGCCTTACCTAACTATGATAAACATTTTATCCAAACTGTAGACTGTAAAAATGGATTTATGACGTCGGTGTTATTACAAATACATGGGCAAAAACACAAACCCTTAGCCTACTATTCAACACAACTGGACCCAGTGGCTAGAGCATCCCCGCCCTGTGTTCAGGCCGTGATCGCAGCAGCAATGGCTGTACAGGCCTCTGCGGAGGTAGTATTGTTTCATCCAATAACACTACAAGTGCCACATGCAGTGGCAGCCCTGTTATTACAAACAAAAATGACCTTTTTATCACCTGCCAGACATCTGTCATGCATGACTACACTTTTGTCACAACCACATCTAAATATAGAAAGAAGCACAACATTAAATCCAGCCACGCTGATACCAGCATCAACAGATGGCACTAAACATGATTGTCTGCATGAAACACAGTTAGTGTACAAACCACGTCCTGATTTATTAGACACACCTTTGACACATGGCCAAATAGTATTTGTTGATGGTTCTGCACGTAAGAATGCACAAGGACAAAATTGTGTAGGCTACGCTGTAACAACTATAGATAAATGCCTAAAAACAGGAAAATTACCATCTAATTTATCGGCACAGGCCGCTGAAATAGTAGCATTAACTGAAGCATGTAAATTATTTCAAAATAAGGATGTAACAATTTACACAGATAGCCAATTTGCATATGGCGCAGTACATCTATTCTGCCAACAGTGGAAACTTAGAGGTTTTAAAACGTCAACAGGAAAACCAATAACACATGACAAGTTATTACAAGAACTTTTAAAAGCTATAATGTTACCTAAATCTATTGCAGTTTGCAAGTGTGATGCCCACACTAGAAGAAAAGATATGGTTTCAATCGGCAATGCAATGGCAGACAAAGAAGCTAAATTAGCCGCACATCCTGTTTTGCATGTTTCAACATCTCAAAATACACCAGTGACGTGTGACATATTACGACAAAAACAACAACAAGCACCACAAACGGAGAAATCAATGTGGCAGAAAAAAGGAGCTACAAAAATAAATGATATTTATATTGGACCCGATGGTAAACCCTGGTTACCTCGATCGCTGTTCAAATGGGCTTCAATAATGAGCCATGGGCGTTGCCATGCCTCAAACGGGGGGATGATAGACTTAGTGAACAGCTACTATACTACTTATGGGTTTAATACATATTCAAAAAATTTTTGTAATCAATGTTTAACATGCATTAAACATAACTCACAAGGACAACAACGTCCAAAACGAGGTGCATTTCCAAAACCAGAATATCCTTTTGAAGAAATACATATGGATTTCATTAAACTAAACAAAAGCAAAGGTGTAGAATACTGTTTAGTTATAATAGATGCCTTTTCCAAATGGGTAGAAATGTTTCCATGTGCTAACCCTGATGCAATCACAGTAGCAAAAGCTATATGTAAAAGAATTGTCCCAACCTTTGGAATACCAAAAAGAATACGATCAGATAATGGCTCACATTTTGTAAACGACATAATAAATAAAATAGGAAAAAACCTAAAAATAGACTTAAAATACCATAGTGCTTATCACCCGGCCTCAGCTGGACTTGTTGAGAGGTTCAATGGCACAATTAAAAATAAGCTAACCAAATGCATGAACGAAACTGGAAGACCATGGCCTGAATGTGTTGATTTAGTACAACTAAGTCTACACATTATGCCTACAGGCGGATGTAAATTGACTCCTTTTGAAACACTGTATGGTAGACCATATTATTTACCTGACTTACATTTAAAAATAAAAGACGAGCCTGACTCTGAGAAGACATTGGCAGACTATATGAGACAAACACTGAGCCATAGGAAATGTAAAGAAATCAATAATCTGCCTGATTTCCCTATATGCCCCCAGGAGGACAAAACTGTGACGCCTGGTGACCACGTGTTCGTGAAGGTGATAAAAAGGAAGTGCTGGTCCAGTCCAAGGTGGGAGGGGCCATTCCAAGTCATTCTCTCCACGCCTACTGCTGTGAAGATCGCTGAGAGGTCCAGCTGGATACATCTCTCACATTGCAAAGTGAGGACACTTAGTGATCTCGTTCCAACCGCTGAGTAGGGGAAGTCTGACTACAAAGGGGTTTGGAAACGCCTAGGTCCACTCGTCTCAACGTCAGTGAAGAAATCAACGATCCTCTCAGGTTAGTGGAACGAGAGCATAAGTGTGAAACCATGTCAAAATACCAGAAAAGATGGCTGGCCTCCTGGACTGCAGGTGCAACGATGGTCGCACTGATGATCTTTGCTGCCCTCGCCCCGTGGATGTGGACAACACTTCAAGACCCGAAGGATGAAGAAATGGTTCCAGTGGTAAAAACTGTGATTGATGACTGTGATGATTCATTTCTTCTCCGTAACAGTACTGGTATGACGAGGTCTGTAAATCTCAGATTACGTAGGAAATGTTATCAAGACAGCGAGCAGGGTCATGGTAAGACTTTGATATACTGTAATGATTACATCATTCTCACAGCAGAAGGTACTTGGTCACTTCAGGTTCTCAAAAAATCATTGACAACATGCAAACACATGTTCCGTAATCATAGCATGTGGACACCTATTGTTAAGCCATACACACTCCGCATACGACATCCTAGAGGTGATTATTATCGTAACCTCATCAACAGGAAATGGCATGACCCATTAACACCAAAAAATAAGTTTGAAACCAATGTTTGGTATAACTTTGCTAAATGGTCAGTGCACAATGTAAACAAGTCAGATTGTTATGTCTGTACCAAAATGCCAATGTCTACAGGTACGCCCATGGTTGAAGTTAGACCTATGCGCGACCCTACTGACTTGTTTCCCGACATTCTCCAATCTAAAGTGTCCAATGGTCTCCTCACCAATAAACACTTTAACATTTCAGTCTCTCCACCATACAAAGGGCGTAAATTCACAAAGATGCTAAGTACAAACAACACTAACCCTTTGTTTTCTCAAGGCATCCCCTTGCCGGAGACTCTGTTCCCGATCTGTTATGCGAACAGTCGAACCCTGACAGCCTCCCCCACCAACCTTGGCGAAATCGACACTGCACATTGTCTAGAGGTAGTCACCCCGTGTTCACAGGTTGGTTCAAGGTGGGACACCAGAGGCAAACATCAGAAAGCTAACTGTACGTCCTGGTATAGTGCGATTGATGAGATGGGTATAATACCTCAGAAAGATGTGTATTGGATGTGTGATCATCGGATCTACATAACAATTCCCCCTAACTGGATTGGAATTTGTGCACCAGTAGAATTAGGGGGCGAGACATATATTGTTTATGCAGCTAATGACATTCTAAAGCGGGCCGAACGTGAGGTGAAGTTAAAGCCTCATGATGGTGTTTGGGGAACTGATGTCCCTGCTGACAAAAAGCTATGGAACACTGGGCAGAAGGTTCTCTACTCGTTATTTCCAAACATTGGTGTGGGAAAAATGGCTTTGATGATAGAAACACTGCACTTCCGTATGTCATCATACATCAACTTCACTGTCACCGCTTTGGATGGGTTGGCTGAAGAAGTTCAGGCCTTGCGAGAGATGGAGCTGCAGGACAGATATGTTTTAGATATAATAGCAGCACCACAGGGGGGCGTTTGTGCGATGGTGAACACAGCTTGCTGTACGTTCATACCCGATAATACCGCCCCCGAAGGGAAAATAACTCAAGCAATTGAGAACTTGCGAAAGCTGGCCGCAATCCAGGAAATGGATCACCAGCAAGTTTCTAAAGGTATCTGGGCATGGCTTACTGGAGGGGTCTGGTGGGAGATTCTGCTAAAGTTTTTGACACCCATAATTGTGATTCTCCTCCTATTCTGTGTTTTTATCACATGCATTGTACCCTGTCTCCAATCCCTGATGTCCAAGATGATAAGCAGAACCACGGCTGAGGCTCTGTTATATCAGCAGGAGAGCCTAGCCCTGATAACTGCACATGCACATAGCGAAGATTCTACCACAGCAGACACACACTTATACTGTGATGGCTGTGAGGAGTGTGCACTGGCTGACATAAAATATATTGTCTAAACTGATTACCTCTGAGTGTAAAGAAATGTTATTTTCGAACCTGACGACTGTACTGAAAGCTCTGCCAAGAGAATGGTATGTGTCTGATATGAGAATGAATAATAACAATTCTGATAAACAGGAGGGAAATGTTAAAGAAATGTATAAAATATTATCAGAAATGTTCTTTTCATGCATATAATACTAAGTGTTCTTTTATAGTGTTTGTTGCAAAGTATGTGCCTGCATGTCTAACCAATTTCCTACATCTGGGGAAAGTTTTGATAAGGTGTTCCCTCCCTAGAAGAGAACTGTGGGAGCGAAAGCAACTGTGACCTTGTAGACATTCTTGTGTGGAAAATAGTATCTGTACGTAAGAAAGTAATTATTATTCATGTACTTATGATTATGCATGTGAAACTTCAATAAAAGGACACGAGGGAGAATGGAGCCTTTGGAGAGATTTGTGAGGAACGGACCTGTGCGTGCGATTACCTCTGCTCTCCCCGTGTCGAGATACGTCAAAGTGTTTCTTGTCTCTGATCTGATGAATGTCTCCTTTATGTGTTGTCCTGTCTGGCAACTGAAAGAAGTGACGGTGTTGCGTTTGTCAAAGCAACAGAAATATTTTGGCATTTGTGTTGTCCTGTCTGGCAACTGAAAGAAGTGACGGTGTTGCGTTTGTCAAAGCAACAGAAATATTTTGACACTAAGCTAACTTGAGTGTTACGTTAACAGTTAGCCTAACTTTGTGTGTTTGTCTGTGTGTGTGTGTGTGTTTGTGTGTGGGTGTGTGTCAACAGAGACAGTTTGACAGCTCCTGAGTGTTCTCTTGGCAATCTCTAAATTTCTGCTTGTTGAACTGGTAGTTTATTTTGTATTTGAACATTTATCTCAATTACTACTCTGTTCAACATATTTCTGAACATATTCTATTACAGGTCTGGAGGACTGACCTGGAGTATACTGTGGATGACTTGGATATGCAAGTACTATGCATTTTTCACACCAAACTAACACACAATTATAAAGCATTACAAGTTAAAACATTCACATTACAGTCGATCTTGCCCCTTGCCATGCATTTAAAATGATTGTGTGTGCTCTTTTAAGGTAAATCATTAGCTGAGGCATGGGTCTCAATCTTGTCAATCTAATGGACTGATTTACCAACTACAGTGTGACTTGTGTGATTTTTCTGAACCTTGTAGTCTGAAACAATGTTTTACTCACTTGGAAGGTCATTTGAAAAAATAGGGAAACTCTAAAGTCCTTTTAAAGTGTGTGTTTTCAAGACCAATGTATAAAATAAGATTGTCTTGCTTTGCCCTAGAATCTTTAGAGTAGGATACCTAATTTTTGTGTTTTCACCTTCTGTCTCCAGGCGGCAGATTAGGAGAACAAATTGGCAAGAGGTGTCAGTGTAGACCTACTCTTCATGACCGGACAATCTGATGATGGTGACATGATCGTAGACATTCTGGATGTTGCAGTAATACTGGAGGACAGAGGGCAGAAACAGAGAAACTCCAGGTTTGCTGGTCCCGACCAGGTTAGGTTCATAGAGGATGTTACCATGGTAACTGACTCACTCTCTTTGTGAAACAGGCTAGAGTTACCCCTCTATCTCATGTTTGAGTTACCTCCCTTTGTGAAACGGAAAACTCAGTTTCCCTCATTTCAGGGTTAACAGACGGAGGGTTTTCACTAAACCTGCTTTGTGAAACGGATCCCTGGGCCCAGACCCTGTGTTTTTCAATGTTCAAAAAATAAAAGGTTAAACTTAACTTTGAAGTTGTTATGACACAATACTGATGGAGTCACCCACAGTTCCACATAGCATCAAACACAAGCACAATCTAGAACAGGGGTCTCCAACCTTTTTCCCTCTGAGAGCTACTTTTACAAAATCAGAATGGATGCAAGCTACTCATGTTTTGTAACATTTATTCTTATACTGTATTTTAACCCAAACAAACTCAATAAGCTTGTTTTAACTGAACATTTACAAAATATCAGTGTCCACAGCTCACATTTTGTATCAAAACATCACAAACAATAAATCATCATTTGCATTTTGTCTTTCTGTATACTTTTTGGTGTGTATCTCACACTATTAGCGAAAGTGAAATAAGAATGCTATCAAAACAAAACAATGCCATTACAAATACAGATATTGTTAACTATTCAGTCATCATTTTGTTATATCTGCTCATGTCACTGTATCACACTTCACAAGAGTATTGCATGCATAGTGATATGTGTATGCTGGAGTATACCCACTTAGGTTCACTCTTATGGAGTCATTCATTTGGTCATCAGTCAGTCTTGTTCTGAACTTTGATTACTGTATTTTAACCCAGACAAACTCAATACGCTTGTTTTAACTGAACATTTACAAAATATCAGTGTCCACAGCTCACATTTTGTATCAAAACATCACAAACAATAAATCATGTGCATTTTGTCTTTCTGTATACTTTTTGGTGTGTATCTCACACCATTAAATTGAAATAAGAATGCTATCAAAACAAAACAATGCCATTACAAATACAGATATTGTTAACTATTCAGTCATCATTTTGTTATATCTGCCCATGTCACTGAATCACACTTCACAAGAGTATTCACATGCAGAGTGATATGTGTGATGCACAGTCTTTTTTAGTTAGTGAGATGATTGGCACTGCATGGAGCCAACAAGAGAGGTGTATGCTGGAGTATACCCACTTAGGTTCACTCTTATGGAGTCATTCAAATGGTCATCAGTCAGTCTTGTTCTGAATTTTGATTTCATTACATTCATATCAGAAAAGGCTGACTCACACAGGTATGTAGACCCAAACAAAGCAGACATTTTCAAAGCTGCTTGGTGAAGGTTTTTGTAGTTGTCTGGGTCTACTAAGCTCCAAAAATGTTCAGAATGCTGCTGAGACTTGAGCTGCACATTATTTTGAAGTGTTACAACCTCAATTTCCATTTCAACAGGATCAACACAGAAAAGTTCTGCCATCTGTCCTGTAATCTCACTTGTGTCCACATCCATGAAAGGGTTGGCCATAAATGTCACACAGGGCTCAAGTCTCTCAAAGTCACTGAATCTGTCTGCAAACTCCTGTCCCAGCCTTGACAAGAGGTCACAATACTTGGAAACATTTAAAACACTGGCTGCACCTGTGTGACTTTCCAACATCTTGGAGACAGAGGGGAAGTGCTGAAACTTTTTGTTTTTCACTTGCTGAATGTACAATGACTGAATGCCTTGACAGCACTGATCATATCAGATATGGTTTTATCTTTGCCTTGTAACTGTAGGTTCAGGTGGTTAATTTTCTCAGTTACATCAGTCAGGAAAGCAAAATCCAGCAGCCACTCTGGATCAGATAACAGGGTGGTATCCTCCTCCCTCGTTTCCATGAAAGCCTTGATTTCATCCAGCAAGGAAAGAAAGCGATGTAGTATCTTACCTCGACTTAGCCATCTGATGTCAGTGTGGAGGAGGAGATCCCCATACGCCGCAGAGCATTCCTCCAGGAACAGCTTGAAGCTCCGGTGTTGTTTTGCCTTTGCACGAATGGAATTGATGATCTTAATAACAGGCGCCATGACATGGTCAAATCCCATTACTTTTGCACATATAGCCTGTTGGTGTATGATGCAATGATAGTTCAGAAACTTCGGAAAGTCCGGATCCGCTTTGCAGTGCGCAATAAATCCCGAGTGACGACCTGTCATTGCGGGCGCGCCGTCTGTTGTTACAGACACCAGCTTTTCAACGGGGATCTTTTTTTCCACAAAGTAGTCCTTCACTTCGTTGTAAATATCCACTCCCCTGGTAGTAGTTTTCAGTGGAAGTAAGGTCAAGAACTCTTCTTTGGTGGAGAAGTCATCAAACACCATGCGAATGAAAACAGCTAGCTGGGCTGTATCACTGGAGTCAACAGACTCATCACACTGAATTGAAAACCATTTGCACCTGTTCATGTCCGACTCCAGCTGTTTTGCAGCATCTGCAGACAGCGCAGACACTCTCCTTGCCACCGTATTAGCGCCAAGCTGTACATCGGCAATAGCAGACAAAATTTCTGTCTTACTTTTATGGTCATTGAATAACGTTTCAGCCACTGCAGTCATTGCCTCTTTCACGATGCCGCCATCGGTGAACGGCTTTTTGTGCTTCGTTAAGATGTGCGCCACTTTAAACGAGGCCTCTGTCGCTGCATTGCCCTTCTTTGTCGGTTTGGTGAACAAATCCTGTTGTCTTTGAAGCGTTGTTTTCAGCTCTCTTATCTTTTCTTTTCGTAGACTGCTACCTGCTGGAAAGTCTCTTGAAAAGTTGCTGTGGACTTTGGTGAAATGGCGTTCCACATTACACTTTTTACCGACCGACACGCCAGCACCGCAGATCAGACACACACACTTGTCGTTAAGGTTGGTAAAACAAAACTCTGTTTCCCATTCTTCGTGGAAATTATATGTAGGTCTAGTTTTTTGCCTCTTACTCGTATGAGCTGCTCCCGCGGACATGGCTGCTGCCAGTCTCTCTTCTTTTGTTTTGTTTTTCGTCACCACTGACACATCAAGATTGACAGCAGCGCAATCGTTTGATTGACAACTAATTGGCAAATAATCACTCTGTGTCCGAAGGGGGAGGGACACCTGTGAATTTCATTGGATATAAGGTGGCAGTTGGCCGTGTGACCAATCAAGTTTTCACATTTATGTACGATCCATTTACCCTTTGGCGAGCTACTTGGAAAGTAGCTACGAGCTACTGGTAGCTCGCGAGCGACGTGTTGGAGACCCCTGATCTAGAACCTAGAATTGATTGCCTTCCCTTGGGTTCCCAGATTTAACACTTAATTTTATAAATTGAATTTTACAGCTGATTTTGGCCTGGTCGTATACATTGTATTTTGTATCTAAATTTGGTATATTGACATTTTTAACATTTAATTATTTTAATGTTGAATTCATTAACGATTAATTCTTTAACATTTATTTTGTGAACATTGAAAACAATCAAACCATTCAGATACATAATTTCAATGCATAACTATTCAGTGCTAAATCTTCAATGGCTTTTTAATTTCAAAATCTGATGACAGATTTACGTCATACCTGTTAGAAAGCCCATGTTCTTTAAGTGTTCTCAATTAAATGCTGTTCAGTTGTATTGAGTTTATCGTCAAGTTTCCATGTGTCCGACGCTCTTGAACGCACCATTGCCGCTCTGACGCTAGTGAATGCGCTAGGTCTGTGTGAAGTGCCGTGCTGTGTATGTTAGTTTCTCTCGATACAGCGGCAGATAACGTGTAACTCCTTCGCCCTTTTCCAACATTCACCTGCACCTCCCCTGTTTATTGCTGTGTGTAAATGCCAGAAGGTGAGCCTAATGACGTTATAACTGTCTAAGTAAATGTTAACTTTGTGTTATTGTGTATTGTTGAGCTATCTTATGCTGGTGTGTTGTTCTAGCTAATAAGCTAAGTTATGCTGTACGTGCTACTCACCTGAGTTGATTGGTTTAGTTTTTATTATTTATAGAATATACGTGAGTACTGAATACAGTCATTTGTAACTTTATTTATGTCATTATGTTTGTGTCATCATATACCGTGTACTGATTGTTACTTTGTGTTGTTTTTACAGACCACAGTCAAATAAATCCATGACTAACCTGGACACCTGTATCCGTGTCTTTTAACGGGCACACACCATACACCTTGCCGCTCTAAACCCAGCTAATTCCTGGAGAACCCCCTTTCTCCTTTTTAATACGTTGTACCTTAAGTCTTTAGCCATGTATGTGCATGATCTTACTGTTGCATGAATAATGGACTGAAGGCAACAATTTATCAAACAATGAATAATTCCGCCTACAATTTAGCTTTGCTTATTTATCAGATATGCTTTGAAATGTGCGTATCTGTATGCATGTTTTATACTGTTTATATGTCTGGATTATACACCACAAGTATGTCAATTATTCATTCATTCATTCATCTTCAACCGCTTATCCCGGGGTCGGGGTCGCGGGGGTGCTGGAGCCGATCCCAGCTGACATTGGGCGTGAGGCGGGGTACACCCTGGACAGGACGCCAGTCTATCGCAGGGCACATAGAGACGAACATAGACAAACAACCATTCACACCTATGGGCAATTTTAGAGTCATCAATTAACCTAACACATGCATGTCTTTGGATTGTGGGAGGAAACCGGAGAACCTTCTAGAATAACCAACAGTGTTGGGGTTACATGCCCATGAAAGCATTTATTGCCTGGATATTTGATGCTAACTGAGAGGAACTGTCATGATTTCACTGTCAGCAGCATGTGTCTTTGGCATCTTCTTATTTCAGCCATCCATTTCTTTCTTTATGCTTTCTAGTTGTCAGTCAATACAAATGATTAATAAATGCTGACCCTTACCTCATCTCTCTCTCTCTCTCTCTGTCATGCCCCATTGGATTTATGGTATTAAAGCACCTTTCTATGAAAGTAAATCTGAGTCATCGCATTTTGAAATTAAAAAGCCATTGAATTCCTAGCACTGAATAGTTATGCATTGAAATTATGTATCTTAACTTTTTGACGATTTTTCAATGTTCACCATTTCAATTTAAAAAATACTCAACATTAAAAACATTAAATAAATCAATAATATACAGTACGTTTGTTTGTGTCATGATTTCACTGACACAAACAAACATCTGATGCATCAAACCTTCTAGAATATGAGTTTCCTGCAACACAGATGCACACAATATGAGATTGATTGTAGGCTAAGGAAACATGTTTCAGTTAAGTTGTTTTCTGTAGTCTATACTTTTACCTTGACCACTGATGCTCTGTTTTAATGATTTTTTGATGTTGACCGTTTCCATATCTTTTTTTCTCTTCTCTTTTTGGTGTGTATGTTTGCCACATGCGTATGCAGTAGGTCTGATACAGAAATTATGACAGAAAGACTTTCAAAATAGATGTTATCCACATTCATTACACTTATATGATATATTTGAATCTATTTTGCCGTTTTGTCCATAAGACGGCAAACTGGTACAATGACTGCATGACTTGTGTAGGTATATTTATTACAAAATAAACGTTTCTACATACCTACACATTACAAAATAAACAAATGAAATAATATCCCATACCATGAAATTCAATTTAAAGACCGTAGACGTCTCTCCGTATTCTGTGGTTCGAATGAGAACTGAACCCTAACTAACGTTAGCTTGCTACTAACTAAATTTGTCGTTCACACAGTGTAGGAAAGCACACTGCTGTCATCACATGAGTGACAGCTGGTCTTCTTGTTTTTGTAACTAGTGTAGCATGAAACCATTAGGGAATTAGCCAGCTAGTTAACTAGTCAGCTTTCCGCTAGACTGCAGACTTACCATGAAAGTTTATGAGAGCACTAAGCAAGCGTCCAAGGCGCATTGCACATATGTGTGTGTGTGTGTGTGTGTGTGTGTATATATATATAATTCCATTTTTACACATTTCCACATCTAGATAGAAATAATCAGCCAATAAATAACCCTAACTTGGTACAAGGAAGAGGGTGCAAGTGCGGGCGTGTATGTGAATTGCAGATATGGCTGCAGGTCAGTCTGGCTGCCTCTTAGAAGTGTCAGGAGTGTGTTCTGGCCTGTGGATGTGTGTCTCGTTGCACATGGGAAATGCATTGAAGCATGACACAACAAGCTTGGATTTTTTTTTTTTTTAAAGGAAATATTTTTGTATGTGTTTTTCTTATTTTCCCCTCTGATTCCCAGGACTTGGGAGAACAATTTTCATAAACCAAAAATCATTTTTGTTATATTTCAATGCATTTCTGTGAGATTCAATTTCATCTGGATTGAGCTTATACATGCATTATTACAGAAAACGACCAGGCAAACCAAAAATAAGAAAAAATGGAGCTGATACGGGGCATCAATAGCTCACCTGGTAGAGCAGGAACCCCATATACAGAGGCTAAGGGTCTACTCAAACTTCAGTCGCATATAAGTAGTCTCAGTACAGCATTTTATGCTCATGCACATACATGTGCAATCGAGTCGTGCTGAAGCCCACCTCTCTCAGGCGGGCTGCGGCTGGGAAGGCTTAAGCATGGTACAGTTGTACTGTCTGGAATTTTGGGCACAGGTTCACTTGTCTCCCTCTCTCTCCCTCCGAAATAATGAATCTCTAAAAAAATAAATAAAGAATGGCCGAGACTTATGCACGTTTAAGAAATACTCTCAGAATTGTAGTTTCAGATGTGCTTGGGTTCCAAATAACAAAGAACAATTAGCCCTAGATAAATTCCTAACTTTCTGGCTCTTGAAACTTGTTTATTTTTTTTTTTGCTTTACTCTCTGAAAATGTAGCCATTAACAGTGTTAATATGCCAATTTATTTCTAATCATCACCATAACATAATTTTTTTTGGCTCCCAAAATTACTTTAATAGATTCTCTCAAATTGGAGTTGTGGTTGTTTAAGCCTCTCTACTACTGAATATCATTTTGTCTACATGTGGTTCATTCAAGGTACAACCGCTATGTAGCCAAGTGCAAGGACATTAAGCAGAGAGGACAATTGGACCTGCTGTAATCTCTGTGTCCAGTAGATAGACAGCAATAAGCAGGGTGACCGCTTTGGGAGAGGAGGGGATTACTGATTAGTGTGTGTGTGTGTGTGTGTGTGTGTGTGTGTGTATGTGTGTGTGTGTGTGTGTGAGAAAGAGAGAGAGTCATTTCATCTGCCTGCTGTGCCTGATATATTAGAATGCAGTTACTTACAATAGGATATTAATATGTAAATTATATAACAGCTAATATAATTGTTCCAACCATATCCAGTTATTGTTTATGGTGGTGAGACAATACCATTAAAATGACTACTACATATATCATTGTGTTGATGATGGTGTGGCAGCATTTGGTTATAAAACCAGTCTTTGTTGTTGTTGCAATAAGGAATGGAAACATAGTAGCTGGTAAGTGATACAATGTCAAAGGGAAAGGGAGTGAGAAACAAATGCTTTTATTTAAAACATAAAATGCACCTGCTATGAGATCCTGGTTTTCTACAGGTACCAATGGAATAAATAAAATTGTATATTTGTCCCTTGACAATAGCACCATCTAGAGCGTAATTCCACAGGTATTTTGTCAGTAATGTATTACAAAGATAGTTGTCATAGAAACAGTCCTACCAGCAGAAACATTGTAGCAATACTGTAACAGTTTTATAGTGTTATAACTGTGCTCAGAGTTTTAGTACCGTAAAGAAAGATGCTGCATGCGCATGCAAAAATTGTTTCTAATGTATGAAAAGTAAGGAGCGGGAATAGGTCAGATTCAGAAACTCAAAAACCCAGGATATTTATCTGATCATGGCATCTTTTAAAATTTACAAGGCATGTTTTTGGAAAAAAGTATGACAATCCCAAAGAAAATTAAAAGCTATATGTAACATACATTTTATATTATTTTATGTCTCCTAAAGAGTGTGTTTCCATACAACTAAACTGCATTCTCAATTATGTTTTAAACATATTTTCTCCTGGATTACGTCTGTTCAGGTCCTGTGTAAAACCAAAAGTCAGTGTTGATTTACTTTACCTGGCATACAAATTGTGACATGATATGTGACATGTTTCACAATGTGTTTATGTCAGTTTAAATTTGAGAATGTGTTATCTGCTGCCACCAAGGCACAGATTGAGGAAACGCTCCCGTGGGTTATAATAAAGGGTTGGATTAAGTGAGCTATATGGTTTGACCAAGCCCCCACCACAGCGACTTCCTGGTTGATCCAATCAGGAAGTGCCAAAAAACTGCTGTTCTCCGAGTGTCCCATAGGGGCAGTTTTCATAATATAGTAGTTTCTTATCGACCCAAATGTTAAACAGGCCGTTTTCACAGCATTATTAAACCAATTTAAGGCCTGGTACAATAAAACATTTTACTTTGTATGTTTAGGTCATATATCCATGACAACACTGAGGGTTTTTTATTTTTTGTACCAGGCTAGTTTTTATTTTATTGGAGGTTAAAGTTTATGAATAATTAGGGGCGTTGCCTCTTGAGTGACAGTTAGCCTCTGGCCCTCACTTCTCTAGTCTAGTTGTCTAGAGGGTAGTTGTCAGGATTAGCATGCTAACTCCATCTTGACCTGAACTGTAGTCATTTGTGTGGTGGTGTTTCTATAAGTGACAAGAAGGTTTGCTCTTCGATCAACTGTACCAACAGATGGTTTAGGAACACAAAGTGTTAGCTCTGTTATGTTAATTATATAGCCTCACTTGCACAATGACTTGCAAATACACACACTAGATGCTAATCTGGAAGCACCAGTAGGGATTCAGGCCGCAAGGGTCGGTGTTTTACAGTCTTTGAGCATGGTACTGTGTTGAATATCAGTTTAAATCATAGATCATAAATGCTGGCTGCCTGCACAAAGGGGAAAAAATAGAAATAATGAAAATATCTAGAAATTATATTACCCCAAACTAAATAATATGATATCCTTATCCTATGATTTTTTTACTTTAAATATGCAAATGCACATGCCCAGATTGTCTTGTGGAGGTCCGGGACCTTGTTGAAGAGGCTAGATGCAAAAGAGAAGCAAATGTTTTTTTGTAGCAAGAGATTTTGTTCCTCATGTACAGCAGCCTCCTGCCAGAGGGGAGTGTTTCAAAAAGTCTGGATCCTGGAGGCTACAGGTCCCGGATCATGATGATGATGATGATGACGGGGATGAAAGTATTTTTCAGATTGAAGATGGTGAGATCTTCTTCTACCTGCTCTCATCTGATGAAGAGGATGACGAGGATGGAGAGACGCTGGACTTCTTACCACTCCATCTTCGAGGAGGATGATGACGACGTCACGCCTCGCCCTCCTCTCCTCCGCCTGTCCCCACAACGGCCCAGACAACAAGCGTTTCCTCCCGTTCCCGCTGGTGCTCCGGTCCACCTTCACCCTCCTCTTGGGATTTATTTACTGTTCCTCAGAGACTGATTGTCAGGTCCAGTCAGGTACCTGTTTAACATTAGCAGCCTGTGGAACATCAGGAAATACTCAGCAACCTCAGGATCTCACAAGAAGATCTTTGAGCAAAGCTCCATGGAGAGAAGTTGCTCTGAAGAGTCAACTCCCTTAACTTCTGGCCTCAGCTCCTCCACACTCAACAGGGAGCAGTCCAGTGAGCCGGGAGCAGGTAAGTGTGAAGAGGCCAAGGAGGTTTGTGAGTAGCCCTCAAGAGGCAGAAGTCTCTGGAGACCCTGATACTCTGAGCTTTTATCCTGTCTGTCTGTATCATTCATGTCTCATCAATGCATGTTACTAATTCAGCTTCATATTTACCACTACAGTTGTTATCATTGTCATGTTGTCACCTTGGCTGTGCCTGTTTCTTGCTGTTCTGCTGTATGAACTGCCATAACATGTAAGTCATATTTACATTAATTTAACTATTATTATAGTTACTGTTACTTGCATCGGTCCATCTTTTCTCTCTTTCTCTCTCCTTTTCTTCCTCCCCAACCGGTCAGGACAGATGTCCGTCCTCCACAGAGCTGGGTCTGTCCGACGTTCCTGCCTGTTATAGGGAAGGTTTTCGTTGCCACCGTACTCTACGGGGGAATTGTTCGGTCTGTGTAAATCATAAATAAGTCCTATAGAGAGATAACTTTGGTTATGATTTGGCACTGTAAATAAAATAAAATAAAATAAATAAATAAAATAGAGGGCAAATTTCAGCCAATCACCTTCTCTGCAGAGTCAATGTCCTTGGTGGTAGCAGCATACCAGAAGGTGATGGAGGCGTTATTGAAATGCACCATCATTGTCTTTGGCAGGCTGACTTTCTTCAGCTGCCTCAGGAAGCACACCCTCTGCTGGGCTTTTGATGAGGGAGCCCAGGAAGGGGAAAGACTCAAAAGTTTTTACTTGCGAGTCACACAGGGAATATTAAAGGTTGTGCATTCGACATTTTGAACATGAATATGCTATGTAAAGATATATGAAGAATACATCTACTCTGCCTCTAAGTGTGTGTGTAATCTGAGATTCTGTTCTTTCTTTCTTTGATTTCTTTGGCCCCACGTGCAAGTGAGACTCTCTTTGGTGTCAGTATTCGATGACCTGGGAATGAGAACAGGTTGTTCAAACGGTTGGCTCCTCCCTTTTGTTTTCATGTCCGATTGGCTGTAGCTATGCTCTGAGTACTGCCTGGACCAGGCTTCTGCGGGAGATTAGTCCCAGTTGGGACAGTTGACATTACTTACAACTGATGAGTTTCACTCTTCAGTGGAAGTTAGGTCTCCCTGGTGAGTATGAGCTAACCATGGAGCTAATTAACCCCCATTACTATCGCTCTGTTAGCACTGCTGATGTTAGTACTCCCTTTGTGATCCACTGTTGTGGATCCAGTGTTAACCTCCCAATGAGCACCGATCTTCCATGGAAGACCGGCCAGGGTAGTGCAATGTGCAGAGTGGCAGGAATTAGCTAGTGAGTGGGAACACATATTCTTTGGAAAAAAACAATCATTAGTGCAAAAAACAATTTAGATTTCAGATTTCATTAACACTACACTGTACATCTACTACCACTTCACAACTTCACTGCTAATTTCTTGGTGGTAGTAGCAAATATTCAAAGAGAACTTTGAAGGCAGAAGTGGAGAATAGTTCCATTTGAACAGAAACTGACCTTGTCTCTCTACTCTGAGGTCATCCACCGTCTCTCTCTTCACCGGCACACACAGATACAAACACAGAGACTGTGTACTGAGCCTGTTGTCTTACATCGGTACTTCCACCGTGACTAATGGAAAATTGTTGGTGGCAGACAGTGAAATTGACGTTATATGTAGTGATGTCCAAATCAAGCTTCATGAACCATTAGTTGTATTTGTTGATTCAACTAGATAGAGCCCTTTTTCTCTTAAGTAAAGGGCTCAATGAATGTTAATTCAGTGTTTTCAACCCTTTGTTGAACAGAGAGCTCCAACTAGTGGAAAATAATGAAAATGGTTCATGAAGCTTAATTTGTACATCACTAGTTATATGCATTATCTTGAACATTATCCAGCCAATTGTTTTCTTTTCGCCATTCGGTCATATTTTTTTGTAAATGTTTTGTCTTTTTTACCAGCGGAGCGTCAGCCATGTTTTTTGAAACTTGCGTAATGTAGCAACACTGACATCACTTTTCATTGGTCAATGAGAAGAGCATTTTCGTAGCTGCAGCACAGACAGCATTTTCCATTGATTCCAGACAGAGAGAGACAGTAGTAGCAGTCAGAGCGGATGGGTTTCATCACCCAGCAATTTTTTTATCAAAATACAGAACAAAATACATCCTTTATCAGTTCAATATGGGCTACGTCTTGTAGTTTCCCAATACGTAAGGGTTGCATATTTTAAGGGATGGTTGGCCACCCTTATGCGTAAATTAAAATAGCTGTTAACATGTTTGATGGTTTTTGTGTTAAATTCCAATTTTTGTGTTAAAGTCTGAGGACTTTGACACTGAAGTGAAGTGTATTTTCACTTCATCAAAGTGAACCCTAACATTGTGGCTGCCTAAAAATGTCATGTTTAGCCTTCAGTTGCACATTGTTCAAAAAGCTGGCAAGCACAAGCTGGACACTAAAGTGAAAGTACAGATTTTCAAGTGGCTTTGTGTTACTGCAGCGTGGACAGTACATGCAAACATGATTTGATTTGATTTGATTGTGTTTTATGTGTCATATTTCATGAGCTGATGCTGGTGTAATTTGCCCTTTGGTCTCTCATGGTGGCCTAACAGCCATTATAGAGGCATTCGTAGTGGCACAAACATCACTCAAACCTTTCTCTGTGATATGAGTGGAGTGCAGGTAATAATAACTTCAATACGGTTTTTGCCACAGCAGTCAAAATAGGACTCCAGCTAATTTCCCAAACTGTCATTGTTTTAATTCAAGCGTGACAACAGTATAATTTTTACACCTTCTCTTTGTATAATTCCACCTATGAAGCAAAAGTGACTGAGCTCTTGTTACAATGAGTGGAGGGGTGTGTGGGAATGAGTTTATGTGTCACCTGTGCTATGTGCTTTCTGCTTGCCAAGGCGGGGTCAGTAGCGTCAATAAATATGCTACAAAGATCACAGAGCATGAAAGTGACACATAAGGAAGAGAGAGACCATATGAGCAGTATGAGATGCAGAGCACTTCATCCAATGGGTGTGTATGTGTAACCTTCAGTACAAGTGTTACAGTAATGAACTATATCCCAACAGGTTTAAGACCCACTATAATACCGTGCATTAACAACGTGTGGATTATTTTCTTCTTTAACAATGTCTGTTTATGAGCTGCTTAATTGGTTGTAACATGATACAGTGCCAGCTTGTTCGACTTGAATGTATTTATTTATATGGCATTTCGATGCGTTAAGGATGCTGGTGTGTGGTCCTTGCATCCAGTGTGCATGTGTGTTTGGTTGTGTGAGCATGCATTAACTTGGAGTGGCTGGCTGGCATTAGTGTAGATTAACTGTGGATATATTAGGGTGTCTCTTACATTGACAGATGATGGCTTGGTTAAAGTCCCACATTTTGAACGCCTGCTGCAGTCCAGGAAGCCATGTGGAGTATTTGAGACACAACAAAAGAGGAGACATTATTATGCATCATTGGTTTACAAAGACATCAACAATATGGGATCTGTGGCAAAAATAAATATTCTAAATCTGTAAATGTTCCATATGAATATTTTTTTAGGGATAAAGCGTGTAATACTATAATATAATAGTAGTCAGTTCATGAATGGTTGTTTCTAGGAGTGGCCTGTTTGATTAATCTTAAACATCTCCACAGTATATAGCTCAACAGTGAAAATACCATTCATATTCTGCATCAGGATTTTGATTATTAGCCATAAAGTCTTATCCATCAAAGGTAGACTTACCACAAGCTGTGAGATTGTGAAACAATGATTTATGCTCCTGTAGATGATATCAATTTTGTTTTAAGAAAAAACATGGTTTATTTGTGATTTCATGGAGAAGTAACCTGACTCGCCAGATGAATTTCGTTCCGCCTCGCTCCACTCATCCATCTGGAATCGCTCCATAGGAGAGGGGTTTCAGAGGGCAGGGCCTTATCAAAAATCCTTGCATATGATTGGATATATTGACGTGGTGCTTCAACCACTCACATCAAAACCCACCTGTGGCGCTACGACTACCAGCGGAGCCATTCGGTAGATCAAGCTTTTGCCAAACCCGGTCAGGAGAAGGCCGAAAACATAATTTCCAGCAACAAAAGCCTGCAGAGCAGTTCTCTGATGTTCTTTTAAAGAAAAAATAAATTAGCTAGATTGAACTGGCGTCCTGTCCAGGGTGTACCTCGCCTCACGCCCGATGTCAGCTGGGATCGGCTCCAGCCCCCCGCGACCCCGACAGGGATAAGCGGATGAATGAATGGACAACACGGATGAAATAGTCGCATCAATGTTGATGCCTGCTTCCTTCTGCGAGAGTCAGGTTAATGGAAAAGTACCACAAAACCAACAATTCTAAGCTTAAAAACTACATCTCTGATCGGTGGAAATGTGTTACCATGGAAATGTACTGTACCTTTGCCTTTTCTTCCATTTTCCAAAATTTGTTTTTGTGCAGAGTCAAATGTCTTTGTCACAGTTTGCTCGGCTCCTCCCCTGCTCTGCTGCTCAGCCACACCCCTGATCAGTCCACAGCTTTCGCCTGCTGCTCTCACCTGCTCACCATCTCCAATCAAGCCAGTATATATGCAGCCTCACTCTACTCACTCTATGCCAGATTGTCTTCGCTCTCATGCCTGAGTCTCCAGCACTCGTTCCCGGATTGCTTACCTGGTATCGACCCAACTTGCCTCTGACCTTTGCCTCTCGTCTAAGCCCCGGTAAATCCACCAACCTTCTGTCCCTGACAACGAGTATTGCCTGCCTGTTTTATGTTCCTCGTCTTCCTGTGGCTGGTTGGCGCCTGGCCTGTTTCTGCTCTCCCCTGGTCAGCCGTGTACCTGATTTTACCTGCTGAATAAAGACTGTTTTAAAACGAATACCTTGTTCATCTGTGCTGCAATTGGGTTCACTCCACACCCATTACAGTCTTATGGTCACGGTCCATCTCATAATTGGTTATCTTGGTTGTAGGGTTAAAACTCTGGTATATGGACTTTCTGAAACGTCAGTGTAGTAAATAAATGCGGAACTTCTAAAAGGGAGCCGTTCAAAAAGTCTTGTTCACTGTGGAGGCCTATGGATATTCTTTTCATTCTAACATGTGACCCTACCATATGACCACATGTGGAGTTTTCTTTTGGTCTCATTTGGCAAGAAGAAGAGTTGAAGGGTGGTGCAAATTATAAGGACCAGTGCATGCCAGGATATAAACTCTGATAAATGTCAATAAATCTGCTGAGGATAAATAGAACAGAACTCTTTAATACTCCAGAATGTGCCTGAGAATCAACATGTTTTTTTATAAGCTTTCTTCAGTGTCAAAGTAATCCAATGTAGTTCTACCAGCTGAGCTACTAGGCGCTCCAGGCGAAACTATTGTATTTTTAGGAATATATAAATAGCAACCTTGGCAGAAGTAGAAATAACCCTTGTGCCATACGTTGCTGCATGTCACCCCCTCTCCCCTCCCTTTTCCCCATTTTCTATCAACCTCCAGCTTTCCTATCAAAAAAGGCATAAAAAGCCTTTATTTAAAAACAACAAAAAACACACACACCAGCAACTTCATACAATGTAGCATCATTTTGCATGCCTTGAACAATGCCTGTTAACCACTTATGCATCATACTGCCAGAAAAACCGGTATAGGTATAGTAGCCCATATGTGCCAGTCTGGGGAGCGATTATGATACATATTCTATTTTTTGTATAAGTGATGCACATTGATGCTGTAACATAGGACAACTTCCAATGAGCTAACGCATACTATGAATGACTCACACTTAGACAACGCGAGTACATGGGCTCACATAGAAAACAGAGGGTTAAGGCATTTTGACACTGAATGCTACCCCGATTAAGGTTTTCCTTTCGACATTTCAGACGAAATGCATATATTATACATACTGCATCTGGAAAATATATTTTTCCTACACAGTCATCAGGCAACTCCAGTATGATTAAGATGACTGACAAGACATGATGTGATCGCAGGACTTTGAGCAAGTGCTTTATACATATATTTATCAGACCAAACTACATGTAATTGTAGTATACAATTACTCCTTGCTTATCTTATTGCATATGACAATACATCTCTGAAGATTCCGTTGTGTATGTTTCTTTCCAATTTCATGTAGATAGCCTAGAAAATGTGAAATTGTAAATCCTCTGAATAAGGATTCATGTCGGCCACCTACCCTCACTTAAAATCAACTTCTTAAATCTTAGTGCCCAACTCTCTTTGTCTTCATTAAAGTGATGGATGCACAGTGTCTATCTTCATCTTCAGAGAAGGTACACTATCATTTTTGAGTGTTTGTCCTTGGAGAACCCCTAACCACACATCAGCACAAACCAAACACTTTTATACTCGATGTCCAGCAATTCGAAAAGATATCTGTTTTCAACTTGAACAGATCTTGCCAATTATTTAATCCCCACACATTTGACAGGTTAAGCCATTTTTACTAAAGGGTTTGTAATAGTTGTGCTCAGTGATGCGTTATGTCTGGCACATTTACATACTTCCATATAAACAAGCACATTTACATACATTAACCCAATAACATTTATAAAGGTTAATTATAGTAATTAACAGGGTGAAGCATTAAATCATACATTACATTGCAAAATGAATGGGATTTAATAAGGTGATTCTGATCCATTATGTGTCTAGTGGAGGTTTGTTTTCTCCTCCTCCAGCTTGCTTCACCCGGTCCCCGGACCGACAGACTGCTGCTCGAGGCTCCAGCTTATGAAGGTACCCGTGTCCGCTGCGAGCTTCTGTGGCTGCTGTCGGGTTCAGTGCTGTACACATGGGCGGGACCAGAGAAGCAGATCCCCTCGTAGCGGTTCACTTCCCCAGGCCTGCCGCTGAGTAAAAGCGTCTCTCAAAGAGTCACATAAAAAACACATAAATGTCTGCATAACACCAGAAAAAGCTAGATTTGTCGTTAGTCGCTTTTGACAAAAAAAAGTTGCCACGAGGTTCTAGAAAGTCACCAACTTGGCAACACTTAGACTTGCGGTCCATGTCCTCATAATTGTAAAATTGCAAATTTGGTTCAAACATTCCTTGTTAAATACCTTGTACTGCCATATAGTGGAAATTGATGAACATATGTATGCCAATGTATTCCAATAAACACATTTATCATTCAGGTTATTTTAAATATAACAATAACATAACAGTCTTTTGATCAAATTTAATATTCTAACATTTAACAACGCAGACGAAATGTATGTATGTAATGTAGGTCTAGACAAAGCATTAAAGTTAGGAAGTCATTTGGACAAGTGATGGCCTATTTATAAAACAAAAACAAGAATCAACAGAAGTTTCATTTTTAGTTTTAAACACATTTAGGGTGTTTTTTACTTACTCTTTGTCTCTACCACAACAGTATTTTTTATTGCCTACAGCATCCATTACAATTGCATGCATTTGGCTGATTATGCAAATAAGGCGATAACGTCATTTAGTGACTTCTGACGACTTTTAGGCGGCCAATGGCTACTTTCCTTACTGAAGGGTTAGCAACACTGGCTACTCCGCTACTCGTCTTAGATATTATATATAAGTAACCAGACGAAATGCAAAAGTGGGATCTGCTACGTCTTCATAGGACTGCGGTGGCTCAGGAGGGGTCACTCTACTGCTGGCTTCACTATGTTAGCTTATTGTTGGTGAGCAACAGTTGGTCAATATCCAAGCTGCTAGCATATCCATAAACAAAACTGGCAAAAAGTAGAAACACAAAGCCCAAGTGAATTAGATCTCATGTAACTCAAAATACATGTAATTGCAACTGTCATACATTGTTAGTCCTTTTAAGAATAGCTTTGTCAATCAGTTTGGCACACAGTGAAAAAATTTAAAATCTTCAGTCAAAAGAAGTGACAATCAATCAAAATATAAAGGAAGAGTGGGCAATTTCTCCAAAATGTGTTATTTATATACAGTATATTATGAAAGCTACTGTAAACCTCCACATAAAAGCTAACACTTTAAAATTATCTCAATATGTATTCCAAAACTCCCTTTTAACAATTTGATGGTATTTTCCAAATGAGAAGGTGTAAATCTCGCGCCAGGCTGTACCCATATCCACAGCCTCTGGAATGTTAGATCAAGGTAGTTGAACTGTGGGTCTAATATTGAGCTACTACTATTGAGCTTAAAGGCTTTTTGCGCAAATTTGAACAATACATTATACAGTACATAGACTTTCCAGCCAATTAAAGTCATTAATTTACAGTTTTATATAATTTAAAGTAAGTTCAAAAGCTTTGCAACACTGTAGTCATGTTCTCACTGCAGTGATGCTGTAACATGAAATGGTGTAATGATTGAGCAAATGTTGTTACACCTTTCTGATGACACGTCTCCTGGAATTGACAATGTGGACTGAATACTACTCAAGGTTGCAGCCAGAGAGCTTTGTGTTCCTGTATGTCATATTTTTAATAGATGTTTGACAAACTCCTTGTGCTTTGCATTACCTTGCCAAAAAATAAAAAAAGCAACCTTTTCTGGGGCAAATAGTAGGCCCATCATTCTAAAACCAGTACTCAACACAATATTGGAGTTGTGACGAAAAGAGAGCTGAGCCGGAAGGCAAAGTTCTCGATCTACCGGTCAATCTTTGTTCCTACCCTAGCTGAGTCATGACCGAAAGAACAAGGTCGCGGGTACAAGCGGCCGAAATGGGTTTTCTCAGGAGGGTGGCTGGAGTCTCCCTTAGAGACTGCGTAAACACGCAAGGAACTGACAGGTATTTTGCAAAGAATTACAAACTGTGTCTGATTGGGTTGAGGACAGCACATTAGTTTTGAACATCACTAAGACTAAGTGCATGGTTTCTGGTACCAGGTGAAGGCTTGCCAGAGACTCCTGTTTTAATCTATCCACGGTTGGTGTCCCAGTAGAGCAAGTAAGGAAATTTAATTATTTTGCATTATAACAGATGATCATTTGTAATGGTCTGACCATATTGATTCTATTGCTGTAAAAAATGGACAGGGTATTGCAATGACAAGAAAATGTTCTTACTATGTGACACCCTCAGGCAGGAATCAGGTGATTCAGGCTTTAGTTTTCTCTCACTTAGGGTACTGTATGGTTATGTGGCCCAGCGCTGCAAAAACACATATTAAAAATAGAGCTGCAAGATTGACTCTTCAATGTTCTATTAGAACTAATGCCATTAAAATGTACATTAGTCTGTCATGGTTGACCATTGAATAATTAAAAATCATTGTGTGAAGTATCATAATCATGTGTTAGTATGTGTATTAGTAATGATTAATAAGAATGTGATAAGTGTGATTATTAGGTATGATCATTTAAAAGTGTGATAGTGATTATAAGTTCAAGCTCAAACTGCTTCCAGCAAAGCACACAAACTTTTGACTCAAGCTTTTCTGCTTTCTCCAAAAGCACACGAACATTGGCAGTCAGTCAAGGTCACAAAGACAATGAACTAGCCATGTTGCAAATATGCACCTGGCAAAGTTAGTTGAGATTAGGGAAATTGCTGTACGTGTTGTGCTTTCTTCACAGATAAAGAAGAAGACTCCTGCTATACAGAGGCTACTCCTACGCGCAGGGAGGAAGATGGAGGCTGGAGAACTGCTACTTCTGAAATACACATATGCACGCACAAGCAGACACATAACCACGCCTTTGTAACAAGTTTATATGCTGGAGTTTTTAGAATAGATATCAGAACTTCTTGACTCTGATCACGGGTACTGTGTGTTCACAGTAACTCTAGATAGAGAATAGAACATTTCTCCAGACGTCTGTATCATTCCGATGTTCTTCTGCTAATAAATGCCTGATGGCGCACTAAATTACCAACGACTCTGCTGACTCCAGAAAGCCTCCTGTAGAATTTGAATTACGTAATATATACTCTGTGAGGTCCTTCTGAATTTACTAAAGTTTTGTGTGTAAAATTCCTACACCATGGAGGGTCAAGTAACACCTAGTCCCAGAAACCTGATTTTTTTTTTCAGAACAGCTTGTTCAGACTGGCTCAAGGCCTAGAGTAGAGTGGTCAGGAAAGGCTGTTTTGACCTACCACTGCCCTAAACAAATCAACTGAATAAAGCAGTCATTTATAGAAGCGCCAGTCATTCGAATTTCTTACCTAATTAACATGAGCATTAAGGGTAAATATAGATTAAAAAATCGCAGTAATGACTCTCAAGGCTTGCTGTACCAGTAAGATTAGTGACCACAGCTGTGGAAGCTAATGGGGATCTGAATAAAGAAAGAAAGAGCCCTTCTAGGAACACATAGACACACATAATTAACATGGCATGCAATTAAAGCAAAGCAAGCATTTTGCTACGCAGTGGGACCTTATCGTCTCCATCATGAAAATGATATTGTTTTTGCATTAGATACAATGTTTATGGGGCCCCCATTAAAAGAAAAATACAACCTCTTGTACCCAAAGCCAAACAGGCAAATAAGGACTGACAGGAAATAAACTGGCACACATTTAGAATATTTATGTTATATTTATGTTTACAACTGTGAAATGGTCTAAAGATTGAAAACTACTGCAGGTTATGTTATGAGGTTTGGATATTAAAGTCTGGAAAGCACTGAGAAATTGCTACATTTATTTAAAACACAAGCTTTTATGTTTTCACAAATCAACTCAGAAAATAATATTTTCCTTCAAGCAAGTGAAACGGTGAGATAATACAGTATGATAAAGATCAACTTTCTTTACTTGTTGTCTTCACGACCATTGCCATCATTCCAGTCCACCTCTCCCGTGCTGGAGGTTTTTTTTACAAGGAGCCCAATTACCTGCAGAGGTCTCCTCTCCAAAACAAATGGATTTGCCTGGGTTTGAACATTGTTGGAAACATTCGGGATCATTTAACAATTCAACAACATATATAACACATCTAATTGTTTTAATGATTAAATGTTATATAAACAAAACCCCATTAAATAAACCAAAATTGTATAATTATTAACAAGTACATTAAGAAAATTCCAAGGTTAAAAACAAACAAACAAACAAACAAAGGATTCGGTGGACACATTTTTTTCTTGTTTCCTTGAAACTCTTATATGATATTCCCCTTGCATTGCAGTATTCCCTACAATAAATTTCATTTAATCCTGTAACCAGTTCAGAAAGCGATTCTCTGTGGACAGGAGGGATGTGAACTCACCACGTGATGCATTCAATTCTCCTGAGGATTAGGAACCAATATACCATCATGATATCCAATATCCTACCTGGATGCTCACACCCAACTGACATGTCAAGTCATCATGTACACACACACACACACACACACACACACACATCTATTGTCTTAAACATGGACATTTTTACAAACACAGCTACCTTCGGCCTGAAGCATTATAGAATGTTTAAGTGAGTTTGACTGTAAATCATGATATCTTCAAAAACACATGGTGCAATATTTATTAGGTATTACCTACAAACACATGTTTAATTCATCCATCAATATGATTGTTATGAAAGCAGTGTTTGTCTTGAGTATTAATAACCTCCAATACATTCATAACCAAAAGTGAGGATGTGTAATGTGCTTCCATTTGTCAGGAGCACATGGTTCATGTTAGTAGGAAATGACATGCCCATAAACCATGAATCTTTAATGGACACCCACATACAAATAAACACATCTGTACCCTGAAGCCTTACTGAATTTATTCGATGGCTCCTCATCTGTGCACTTTGGCAACATGCTGTTGGTAAAACATTAATCTGTATGTGTAGAAAACAAAGCACCTTTCAGGAGATCTGCAAAGGCAATGATTTTAAAATAGCAGCTTCCGATGTACTGACTAAATTAACACCAACATCGCTGAAGAAACATGTTAAAGGGATAGTTCAGATATTTTGAAGTGGGCCTGTGTGGACATTTTTATACATGAAGTGTTTTTCTTTTTTAATATAATTAAATTTGTATCATTACTCACTGCACATTTAGAATTTATATAAATATAATTTCGCATGCTTACACATTATTGTCAATTTAACACAGAAGACATAATTATAGAACATTGCAGATAACCTCAGGTTAACAATAGGCTGAGTAAGGTTTGATTAGATTAGATTTCTTTAATTTAATTTCTTTAGATGGAAGGGGATCAGCACATCAAAAGAGCTGTTGTGTTGTAGTGAGATCAGCCCCTCAGTGATTTAACCTCCGTAGCTGTAGAGGGTGCTGACCTGCCCCCGCGGCTCTCCTGTAGATTAGATTGTGTATAGTCCGCTCAGACCCTGACGGATATGGGCAGATGACGGCATTCCCCTGTACATTACCTCCCTCAATCTCAAACCATTAAGTGCTTGTGTGTAAAACTCCCAGCATGCTTCCACACTACCAGCAACAATTATTGTGTTCAAACTGGCAAGTAATACTTTCATTGGCACAGGAGTTGTATCTGCTCTCTTTTACAGTGTGTTTGGGTGTTGAAGAGCATGTGTGCTGTTTTCTACTTGCTTCCTTCTTCTGGTCTTTATAAATGCATGGGTTATCTCATATCAGTTTGCTTTGTAGGATGGTGGATGAGGAAGTTGATCGGGGTTCCAACTAGTTTTTAGCAAAAGTTGAGCCAAGATCACATTTTCATCAGACTATCCTGTGTTTTTTTTGGATAGAACTGTCTATGAAAGCAAGCCTTCTCTTCTAGCTGAACACAATTTACGGTATAGATGGAGAGACAGGGTGCGAAACAACGAGAAAGACAGGGAAAGGAAGGAGTAAATGAGACTAATTGACAGCAGTGATGGAAATAGAGGTGGAAAAGGTTGAAGGGCTGACTAAGAAAGAATGCAGATAGAGGAAGAGAGAAGAATGAACAGAGGGGAGATTACGTTTCAGGGAGTCCAACTTTCTGTCACCTTAAATGGAGATAAATGATGATAAACCGATGGATGAAAATGAATGGATGGGTAGAAAAGAAGAGACATGGAGAGTGAGTGAGTGCAGGAGATAACTAAATGGATGGGCAGGGGTTAACTGAATGATGGAAGTGAAGTAAAAAGGCAGGGAGTGAACGATGGGTTGAAGGTAGCACGGAGGAAAAAGGTGGACTGCTCTGCATGTAAATAAGGCAGGTGTTGTATATTTATGCCATGACAGTATATGAGCAGGGGCCAGTGTAGCAAAGGACATTAAGAGATGTGCTAAGTACACTCACCTCTTTCCTCGTGGGCCTGATACAACAGTGATGGATAAGACTATGCCAATGATCTGCTCAATGTCTGTGGATATATCTCTGTTGCAGTATGAAATCCTAACCATTGGTTCCTGGAAACATGGCTGGCAATGTCTAACACATAACAATTAAAGGGAGAGATGGAGATCAAATTAAATGTTTTGTTTTTGGGGGGTTGTGTCAGCTGTTAACCAGAATAAGCATTGCACTCTACTGTATAACATTGTTAGATTCACTATGGACAGAAAAAGTGTCAAAACCGATGCCACAGAGCCAGACATTCTTATAATTGTCATATTATAGTAGTATAGTAGATCAGTTTCATCAGTTTAATTCAATAAGCTTCCTTACTGCACAATATTGTAAAAGCGCTCATTGCTGCTCACAAATACAGGTGGGGAGAAAGTAGTGTAATTTGAGATTACCCCATCTTCTGTGCTAATTTCTAGTGAATGAAGCAAAATGATAAAAAGTATTCCAAGAACATATTCAAAGGATCCAAAATGTCCAAGACCATAACTTTAAAAGCCCTGGTCTGTTTTCTCTTTCAGGCATATCGTCTACAATGGCATCAGTTAAACCCTCCAAAGAAAATTCTACAATTTCACTGTATTACCGCTTTAATAGGAGCTGTAAATCAACCTCAGTGATGCAGATAGATACAGACAACAACCGGCTCTCCTCCTTCTTTAGAAAGAGCCTAACATTTATTTTATTGCCTGTTTGTACTGGAGTTATAAATCCAGCTCACTGAAGCGAGATGAAATACAACACAGGGCAAAGAGGAGGATATTGCCCTCTTAAATCCTAATTTTAAAGACCATGAGCATGTATAAATGCCACATCACTATGTGTTTCATATTTTTTTTGTGTCCATCACTATTTCTGTCCATGTTAGTTTCCGTTCAACTGTCACGCAAACTAGAAACATTTCAAATGTGACAAAATAAACTGAAAATTTCCATCTGTTGGGCGGTAGCAAAAACAACAACTTCTAAAGAAACAAATCAACCATAAAATATATTGGGTTATGCAGAAACTGTGTTAAGTGCTGTCAGGTGGCTACTAGTATCATTGGCAGCCACATTGGTCAATACTAACAGACAGCAAGTCAGAGCTTTACAAGCATGTCAGGCCCATATTTATCAAGCATTTCAGTGTAGGAAATAATATGGGCAACATAATGCAGAGTGAATTATGTTTTACCCTTCTTTCAAGATGAGGATTGAAAGCATTTTTACAATCTTTCTAAACTTAGAGAAAAGCCTATATCGATCAATATTTAGGAGAGTTTCCCAGGTGTTCTTAGCTGGTAGGAGTTACCAGGAGATATTAGTGTCAATGAACTCATTTAATGATACTGTAAAGCTGTGTATAACTATTTAACTGATGTTGTGCAGGATGCAAGACACAGGGCAGGATCACGGAACTGTGAGGCCCCTGGGCCCCTGTTTTTTTTGTGCCCCTTCCATCTTTGTAACCTGACTATCGCCAGAGGTCTTTCATTGCACCTTATTTATTATTAGAGTTATCGCTCTCATCAGCGTGAGGGTTGGTTTCGATGTAATAGGTTGAAGTAGCACACCAATACAGATGACAGACAAGTGGTTTATCCAATCATATGCAAGAATTTTCGATAAGGCCCAGCCTCCTGAAATTGCTTTGATATGGATCGATCCCAGATGGATGAGTGAAGCAAGGAGGAACCAAATTCATCTGGCGAGAGTCAGGTTACCATCTTTGCGACTTGCACGCAAATCTTTAGCTCAAGTTGACACATTTCACACACAACCCCTGCAGATCCGAATCAGAATACTAATCCCAGGGGGAAATTATTGAAGATGCATATTCATGTCTAGATATTTGCTGGTTTTGGGCACATATTTTTTCTCGACAAGACACTAAATAGTGTGTTGACACTAGTGCAGTATGCTGGGATAGGCAGATAGGTAAAATAAAGAAATATCTTGCTACTGACCAGGTAAATATTATATCATGTCACAGCATTGTATATACCGAGGGGCCCATGTTTTATGCTTGATGTATGCACCGATGGGCCTGACCCTACTGGTTATATTGCAAGCATTGTGGGTTCCTAGTAGTCAGCTCATCCTTTAAAGTTGTAATCTGTAAGAATTTAGATTCTTTGTTTCTTGCAGCTGCTTTGGCTGTAAGATGTAACTGCAGGTGTGCCTCTAATTCAATTTCAATTCAATTCAATTTTATTTATTGTGCCAAATTATAACAAAAGTTATCTCAGGGCAATTTACAGAGTAGGAATAAACCACGCTCTATGACTTATTTTTAATTTACATAGATACAACAAGTCCTCCATAGAGTACGGTGGCAACGAAAACCTTCCCTATACCGGCAGGAACGTCGGACAGACCCAGCTCTATGGAGGACGGACATCTGTCTTGACAAAATCAGCTTAAAAGTAACAACATAGCTAAGGGCTCGTAAGCCCTAGCTGTAAGCTTTATCAAAGAGGAAAGTTTCAAGTTTACTCTTAAATATGGGGACAGTGGCCCTCATTTATCAATCTTGCGTGAAAACGGGTACAGATCTGAGCGCAGAATTGGTCCTACGACAGGACACACGTGTGATTTATGAAACATTCGTATCTGACCAATCTCAGCGCACGAATGAGCGGGCCTTGATAAATGCGGCGGCTGAATTTGATCGTCATTAACATGTTACGCCCTTAAATATTCCTGGTTCAGAGGCCTCGCCTTGAAGTTTATTTAACGGATCGTTTTTTTTTCTGGTTTGACTGACACATGTAATTGTGTATCATCAGCATAACAATTACAATTAATGGAGTGCTTCCTTATAATATTTCCTAAGTGAAGCATATATAAGGTCAATAGAATCGGTCCAGGGACAGCACCCCGTGGGTCTCCTTGACTGACTTTAGTGTGTAAGGAGGATTTTTCGTTAACATGTACAAACTGAGATCTATCTGATAAATTAGACTTAAATTAGCTCAATGCGGTTCCTTTAATGCCATTTAGATGCTCCATTCTCTGTAGCAGGATGCAATGGTCAATAGTGTCTCCCTAGTCGTTACCTCACATTTCAAACAGCAGGTGCGAGGACTTGGGCCTCACACTGCACACTTCCTGAGGCATGGAGCCACCCTGGTCGTCTGAGGCCCCAGTACACTGGCCAGTCCGTAATAATGCTCTGTCTGCGGAAATCCAGGTCCTCTTTTTTGCAATGACTTTGAAGCAGGCATCAGGTTATCATTTCCCTTACTTCATCCTCTCTTTTCCCTCTTCTGCCCTTCCCTTCATCCCTATTTGTTCTGTCTGTGCTTCCCTAACGCTCAGAGGTACTCTTTGGAAAACAAATATCTCCAAGGCCTGCACGCTTATCTCCGAAGAGATACTCTAACACAGCGCTTAGTTTGACATCCTCTCTTTTTCCTCTGCTTCCGTCCTTTCTTTCTCTTTCATTTGTTTGGAGTCGTATCAATTTCCTCATTCCTTCACTCTCTACCTCCACCCCACCCCCACCCCCACCCCCCGAGTTATGGAAGTGATGCCTTTGAAAACAAATATCCCTTAGAAAAAAAACAACCTTCAATAACAATGTCAGATCATCTGGGGCCTCATGTATCAATGTTGCGTACGCACAAAAACGTGGCGTACGCCATTTTCCACGCCAACTTTCAGATGTATCAAAAGTGAAATGACCGTGGAAATGTGCGGTGCGCCACGCAAACTTCATGGCTGTCGTACGCACGTTTCTACAGCTATTGTTTCGTTGGCGACACTTAGAGGTGATGCTGGGAAACTGTTAGTTATGTGAAAACAATTCATCCTCAGTGTAATGTGCGCATCAGAGACACATTAATGGACAATTAACACACATGTGTTTGCAATCATAAGGATATAAAATAAAGATAAGGATATAAAAGCATGCGCAATTTAATGAAAAATGGCATTAACAATGGCAGCCTTGGCCTTGTTAGAAGACATCGCAAATGGTTATGTCAGCCGTGAGAGGGTGTTTAGAGAGCGGGAAGATCTGTTTGCAAATGACGACAACTGGCTCATGAGTCGTTTCGGGTTGCCGAGGCCAGTGTTACTGGAGCTGTGCGCGGAGCCGCGGCCAGACTTAACGACAACACGCCCAGGAGCCAGGGGTTGTCCATTCCCACACAGGTGCTGACCACTCTGGGATTTCTGGCAACGCATGACTCGTTCAATCTAAACAATAGCATGGTTGGTAACAGGTTGGAGGCTGGCACGGTGCGCGATGGGTGGCTTCTCGGTGAGTAAATCATTTATCCGTTTAATGCGCCCCGAATTTAAACCAGCACAATGCCCGTTTGGACACGCAAATTCAAATATGTGTATTTGTTTTTTTCCCTGGTGAAAAAAGAATGTCTCCTTGTGTTCATTATTCGTCTCAATAAACGCGTGCGTAAAGTTGGAACCTCTGCAGTCATTAATATAAGTGTGATCAGTCTTGTCAATCCTTGTAATGCAGTTATTTTGTCCTGTTTGTTTTCCCGCGAACAGTAGTGTGATTTATATATATATATATATATATATATAGTTACCCCCTGAGAACGTGGCCGTTGACCCCTCTCACTAACCCCGGCACCGACCAAGAGGGGAGATACAACGACCGCCATTCCCGAACTCGGGCAGTGGTGGAGAGGGCAATTGACCTATTGAAGGGGCGCTGGCGCTGTCTAGACAGGTCGGGCGGGGTGCTGCTGTACACACCTGAGAAGGTGTGCCGCATCGTGCTGGCCTATGGTGTCCTGCACAACTTGGCACACCGCCATGGCATACCACTGCCAGAGCACCCCCCCACCGGAGGAACCGGATGCCGGACCCGTCAACCTCGACCCACCCCGCAAAGCGATACGGGCCCGGCAGCGTCTGATTTCCATGATGTAAAGAGGCAAGGACACAATTTACTTTGTACGTGCATTTATTGCATGATAAATATCTCCCAGTGCATTGCAATTTGATCTAGACGATCACTGACGCCAGGGATTGCTCTCACTATTTCCTCCTGTGATTCCAGCACAGCTTGTGAAAGGACACGGCCAGTTGGGCGGACGTCAGCTGGCGTGGAGTCGCCGGGGCGCGTGGTGCTGGAGGTGCCGGTGGAGACGCCAGGGCGCACGGTGCAGAGGGAGGAGCCCTCTCCTGTCTCATCGTCTATTGAGAAATAATAATAAAAAAAAATGAAGTAATTAAACATGAGTCAATGTGTTTATATCCTGGCAACTTAACGCACGAGCATGTGTAATGTGAGCAGCCTAGTATAATGACATTTCTGAGTTTAACACATTTACCTTGAGGATGATCTGTGTCGCCTTCATGGCCCCCCACAACTCCGCTTAGAGCTGTTCCCTCCACAATAGCTGCCACTCTCTGATCAAAAGGGGGTCAGTTCCTCCCCTCCTGTCACCCCGCCCGTTGCGGTGATACTTCGGCGGTGGGCCGAAATCCTCCGCTTCACGTCGGACCATTTTTTTTTTTATTTCAGTGGTTGTGCGCTGCTCCGACCCAACAGCGTTCACTGCCTCACACACACACTCCCCAGAAATGTCTTTTTCTTTGTGTTTATCCCTGAAAAGAGGCTACCAAATAAAACCGCTCTTCGGGTCTCCACTTCATTTAATAAAATTTCGAGCTTAGACTCGTTGAAGTTGCGCTTCTTACCTTTACTCATCGTTTAAATGTGATAGTGCAGAGAGGGAATCCCCGGTGCAGGCCCTATTTACATTGATTTGCATATTTAAATGGGGGCGTGGACAGGGAGGAGTTTAGCACTTCTGCATGTGCGCTCAATTCCACGTTGATTGGGATGTACAAAGGAAAAGTGCTTGGATCCATGCGTACGCACACTTTGATACATCTGAATTTTTTTGTGCTTACGCCAGTTTCTGGATTCTAGCGTACGCCATGTTTTAGTAAGAAAGCCACGCAATTCTTAGTACATGAGGCCCCTGGTGTTTGGGGAATGAGGGGAACGAATGGTGTACAAAAAACAAAGAAATGAAAAGATGGAATTTATTGAGAGTTTTAAGCAATAAGAGAGAGGGAGGAAGACAGAGGAGCTCTCTCCTCAGACTTCTAAACCATCTGTCTTATAAAGCAAATTTACTTACACACTTCCCCTTGAGGACTGGTTTATGTGTGTACACTAGCAAAAGGGCCACCAGCTGTGTGAGTGTAGCTGGGGATATTCTTTATGTTGCTCTATTGGGTCCCCTATCCCTGTATCCAGCACGCATAAACCTGATCTTTCTTTAAGGACTAATGCAATACGTCGCACCCTCAAATTCTCAAAGTAAAGCTCAAAGTCTCAACTAAGGCTGCAACAGAGATAACGATCACAGCTCCTGTTCATCCACTCTTCTGGCCACTTGGAATTTTCTTCTAAACAGAAGAAATCACACTCCCTGTTGTGGGATTTTTAAACATAAAGTGTTTTTTTTTCACAATACAGTAGATTTTATTATTACTCACTATGTGTGTAAAGAAGTTAAATAAAAATGATTTAGCAATTTTTCACATTATTAACAATTTAACACTGATGGCATAATTAAAGGTTGTTGCAGCTCCAGGTTAAAACTAGATGCAGTAAGTGGAGAGGGGACAGTGATGGACATTCTAAAGCCTGAACAGCAAGTGCCTCAGCAACATTCTGAACCAATCACAACAACCCAATGAACTTTATTGCTGTATAAATGCTTTGTGAAGGGAGGGCTCACTGTCTTCTTCCAGGCTCATTGAGTTTCTGAATTTCTGACACCAGAGAGACCCCTTGGCCAAGCAGAAGATTTGTTGCTGTTTTTATTATAAACTTTTTAAACTCCAAGAAGTAGTATGGCTTTCCTTGATCAGACCACAACACTGTCAAAGGCTTCAACAATGTGATGTTTATCTTTCTGAGTCTGTTGTATGAGCTGTGGAGATTCTCGCCAGATGAATTTCGTTCCACCTTGCTTCACTCATTCATCTGGGATCGGTCCATAGTAAAGGGATTTCAGGAGGCCTTATCAAAAATCCTTGCATACGATTGGATAAACCACTTCTCCGTCATCTTTATCTTCAACCACTCACATCAAAAACAACACATGACGGTGATGAAAGTCATGCAGGGAAAAGCAAAACCCGGTCGGAAGAATGGCGACCTCATTGGTTCCACCATAAATTAATCACAACAGTCGTTTCTCCGCTTCGCCACATCTATAAAACCCCCAACTGGCGGTCCTGATTGGCTCGAAAATCACTTTGCTATGCATCGATCCCTGATGGTTGAGTGGAGCTAGGCGGAGTCAAGGCTGAAGCAAGGCGGAACAAAATTAATCTGGCGACAGTCAGGTTAGCCATTTTACACATCCAGGTGTAATTGATTGTTTTTAAGATTATTCTTTTGCCAATTTTCAAGCCTTTTATTTGATGGGACAAACAGGAAATGGGGTGAGGGGGGGCATGCAGAAAAGGGCTGCAGGTCGGAGTTGAGGCCGCGGCTGCTGCCTTGAGGACCTTCAGCCTCTTTACATGGGGCTAACCACTCAGCCACCGGCGGCCCCGGTCCAGGTGTAATTTTACTCACCAGTGCACAACAGAGAATAGGAAAGCAATGTCGGGTCCACCAGAGTTTTGCTGTGAGAGGGGTTCCCAGGATGCAGTGAAAGTTTCCCTGTAACAACAATCAACTCTGTCTCACACATGCAGCGCAAAGCTATATATTTCAGGCCTAACCTGACGCTGCCAGATGGATTAATGATCATTTGCTCAGCATATCCATCTGGGAACTCTCATTTGGAGAGCTTTTGGGAAGAGGCAAAAATACTGGTTGTTGATTGGATAAACCATCTGTCTATCACCAACATACGGGCCAAATCAACAAATCAGATCAACGAAGCGTATGACGTACTAACAGCGTTAGAGCAAAGCACAGAAAGTAAACAACATGTCGGTGAAGGATATTTGCAGTCTGTGTTACGCAAAAAAAGAGAAAAAAGAGTTAGAGAGCGGCTTGCTCTATAACTGTGCCCATCTCATCCGCGGAAGCCAACATGTTGTCTACACTGAACAGTCGCTTCTCGTTGCTTCCCACTTCTCCAAGTTTTCTCTGCCGCACGTTACCAGACTGATCTGCGAGTAAAATACAATGGAGCTTGTAAGATCAGGATGGTCTCGGGAGGCTGCCAAAGGCCTGCTCCTGATTTTGGGGTAACAGGCCTCAGTGAATCTGCAGGCATTGTCAATATCACAGAGATACATAAGTCTCTGTGTTACAAACTATGTATATTTAATAATACATGAATTCAATTAAATAAACAGGTTCAAATCATTATCCTACAATTCAAAACCATATTTAAGAGGCCATTTATATAACGCAAACACACATAAAACTAATATCCCTTTGGCAAAAGTATAATACCATTAAATTACTGTTGTATTTAGCTACTCAAAGCAATGGCATAGCCTCATGTTTGTCTTGATAAAAGCTGTCAAGATATTGGAAAAAGTCCTGCCAGAATGATTTGGATGAACCCACGTCTGTATCCAGTCAAGATTTAGTGAAACAAGCCTGGGATCAAAAGGAATGACTGACTCTGTCAACCAGAGACTCATTAAAACACATCCTTTTCATGGATACTTTCACAACCTGCGTGTCTGCAAACAGCCACAAAAGAGAACGGCTTTAACTGAGCGTATCATGAAGTTATGAGTATGAAGGCATATTATGAATAATTATTCTTAAATTAATTGAGACATTTGAACAGATTCATTTGTGTCGTAACGAGAGCAGCGTTTGATTTTATTGTAGTGACAACTCATCATCAACCTGGTATTGTCTAAGGATATGAGCTTTGCTTTACAAGGATATTAAAAAGATCACACTTTGATCTCAGAATAGAACAGAAGCAGCTGTCTATATATTTGTAGATTTCTATGATAATGGTATAGCGGTGTTTATGTATTGAGCAGACAGAAACGGTATATCAGCGGCACAAGTAGCTTACAGCCAGTTTATGTACATTGTGTTACTGTAGTGTTGGAAGATTTTATTGAAGAAATAAACCACATGTTGGTCTGTTGTTTTATTAGATGATTAGCCTTTTTATGTGTGGGTATTAATTCTCTAAAGGGCCACAAACCAGTGTGAGTTAGGACATGGACTACTGGCTGTGGTAGTCTGTGACATGCCTATGTGTGCGCTCACCTCTTTCAAGATGGCGCCGTGCTAGTGGCAGCCTATCGTAGCAGCTCCCGGTACTTTGTACTTTTTACTAGGTTTTTGTCGTGTTTTTAGTGTGTTTTTTTATTTATTATCTGTACCCTGCGCTGTGGATACACACTGTCCACACATCAAGATGTCTATCATACGGTTTGGATATCTCTTTGTTAGCTTTTTCGTGCTTTGGTCTCTCCTGGTGACTGGAAGCCGTGCCTGCCCTACAGCCGGCATTGTTTACAGTCGCGACCAGCTGGTCGCCCTGGGGCCCCAAAACCCCTTTGTCGGGGAGAGACCCACAGTACCGAAGGAGCTAAGGAGGAGACGGCGAGGCTGCAGAGCAGGAGCTAAACGGAGGAGGAAGTTTAAACCCTGCATCCCTGCAGTTATTACTGGAAACGTAAGGTCCCTGGCAAATAAGATGGACGAACTGGAAGCGCTCGTCAGGACGCAGCGGGAATACAGAGAGTCCAGTATCATGTGTTTCACGGAAACGTGGCTACACGACCAGATACCGGACTCAAACGCCACCATCCCCGGCTTCCATACGGTCCGAGCCGACAGAGACACCACCGCGAGCGGCAAGAAGAAAGGAGGAGGACTCGCCGTGCTCGTTAACAACAGGTGGTGTCACCCCGGGCACATCTCAGTGAAAGACCGGTTTTGCAGCCCGGACATCGAGCTCATTGCCATCGGACTGCGTCCTTATTATCTGCCACGGGAGTTTACCAGCGTCATCGCCATTACTGTTTACATTCCGCTGTCTGGAAATGCCGACGCAGCGTGTGACGTCATCAGCGCTGCGACCGCGGCATTACAGACGAAACACCCCGGAGCATTCGTCATCATCACAGGTGACTTCAACCACGTCTCTCTCTCATCCACTCTCCCAACGTTTCACCAGTTTGTCAAATGCACAACAAGGGACAATAAAACCATAGATCTGCTGTATGCAAACGTTAAAGAGGCATACAGCTCCACTGCCCTCCCTCCCCTGGGAAGGTCAGACCACAACCTCGTCCTGCTCTCCCCATCATACACGCCTGTGGTTCAGCAGCAACCAGTGACACTAAGAACTGTGAGGAAATGGTCTCCTGAGGTCATGGAGTCACTGCAGGATGCTCTAGAAGCCACTGACTGGTACGCACTGTACAAACCACACGGTGAGGACATTGATGGCATTACTGATTGCGTCTCTGATTACATTGGGTTCTGCATTGACAACACCATCCCCAGTAAAGAGGTCCGCTGTTACCCAAACAACAAACCATGGGTTACCAGCGACCTGAAGGCCCTACTCAACGAGAAAAAGAGGGCCTTCAGGTCAGGGGACCGTGCAGAGCTCAAGCGTGTTCAGAGAGAACTCAAACACAGCATCAAGGAGAGTAAGGAAAGCTACAGGAGGAAACTGGAATCCAAACTGGAAAACAACAACACCAGGGACGTATGGAGGGGGATGAGTGAGATCACCGGCTTCCAGAGGAGAGGAGGAGGAACAGCAGAGGGAAATGAACAACGTGCGAACGAGTTTAACCTGTTTTTCAACAGGTTTGACCCCAGCTCCCCCAACAGCCCCCCTGCTGCTCCTCTGAGCAACTACCTCTTCTCACAACCCCCCCACAGCTCTACACCAGCCCCACAACCCCACCCCAACCCCCGCAGCAGACACCAGGTTGATGATGCTCTCATCTACCTGCTGCAGGAAGCCTACTCCTCCCTGGATAGACCCAACACTGCTGTCCGCGTCATGTTCTTTGACTTCTCCAGCGCTTTTAACACCATCCAGCCCGAGCTGCTGAAGGCCAAACTGGAGAACATGCGGGTGGATTCTCCTCTCGTCACATGGGTAAATGACTATCTGACGGGCAGGCCGCAGTATGTGAGATTACGGAACTGTGTGTCTGACCGCCTGATCAGTAACATTGGTGCCCCCCAGGGAACCGTGCTGTCGCCCTTCCTCTTCACCACCTACACCGCAGACTTTAAGTACCGCACTGAGTCGTGTCATCTGCAGAAATTCTCTGATGACACGGCCATTGTGGGGCGTGTAGAGGGTGGAAGGGAGGACGAGTACAGGGACCTGGTCGGCAATTTTGTCAAGTGGTGTGAGGAGAACCACCTGCAGCTGAACGTGGCAAAGACAAGAGAGATGGTGGTGGACTTTAGGAGGAACAAGCCCCCGCCCTCTCCAGTCTGCATTGGTGGGACGGACATAAACATTGTGGACTCCTACAAGTACCTGGGTGTGGTGCTGGATAATAAACTGGAGTGGACCACAAACACACAGGCGGTCTACAAGAAGGGCCTGAGCCGGCTTTATTTCCTGAGGAGGCTCAGGTCCTTTAATGTCTGCAACCGGATGCTTCAGATGTTTTATCAGTCTGTTGTCGCGAGCACCATCTTCTTCGCTGTGGTGTCCTGGGGTGCGGGCATCAAAGCAAAAGACGCGAACAAACTGAATAAACTGATAAAGAAGGCCGGGTCTGTTGTTGGCTCTAAGCTTGTCACCCTGGAGGAGGTTGTGGAGCACAGGATGCTGGCAAAACTGCTGGTGATCATGGACAATGTCTCCCATCCCCTCCATAAAACCCTGGACAAGCTTCAGAGCAGCTTCAGCAGCAGACTCACTCAACCCCGCTGCCTTAAGGAACGGCACAGGCAATCATTCCTACCTGCTGCCGTCAGACTTTACAACGCTGCACAACAACGCTGCACAACAACGCTGCACAACAACGCTGCACAACAACGCTGAGCAACGCTCAGGGAATAAACTCTCACTACTCATAGTGACCTATCACTGACATGCACCTTATCCCAATTGCACATTAAAATCCACACTGCACATTTTAATATAGTGTTTTATCTGCAATACTGTACTTTTATTTTATTCTATTTTATTGTTGTTCATATTTTGTATTCTATATTTTGTATTTTATATTTTATCTTATTTTAGTACTTCTGATTGCTCTGTACCGCTGCTACGATGACCTAATTTCCCCTCGGGGATAAATAAAGTTATCTATCTATCTATCTATCTATCTATCTATCTATCGCCTGAAGCATTAAAACAGAGTGGATGATTAAATCTTCTCTCAATCCACACTTTAAAAAAGGTGCCTCTATTAGGATGGTACATGGATGGTACATCTGAAAGGTTGATCGAAAATGTGCGGTAGAGAGACGGGGTGACATGTGGAAAAGGGCCCCAGGTCTGAGTTGAACCAGGGGCGCTGCAGCGAGGACTTTTTCCCTCTGTATATGGGTTGCCCAGCAGGTCTAACAGCTACAAAATCATTACTTTTACTTACATTTGGATGCATTCATCTCTCCACTTTTATTTATTGCTTTATGTATGCATGATCTGTTAAGAGGCAGGTGGTAAGCTAGTCCCAGGTCTGCTGACGCTTGACACACCTCCACATGACTCTGTTCAAAGCAGCAGCATGGCTGAAGCTACAGAAAGAGTAACGTTAATATTTTGGCTTTCAAATAGCACTAGCAGCTGTTATTTGTCAGAGGAATTAACAGTGCACAGTGCAGTGGCCGTGGCTGTGAACGCTGGTCTGAAGTCAGTACACCAGAGAACCGTGCTGACACAGACCTGACAGAGAGCAGTACAGAAAGTGTGTCAGTTGTGTTAATGCATTGATTAACATATACACACACAGTATATCATGCTTCAAATCCACCACTGCTCCTGCTTTCTACCTAAGTCACAGTGCTTTTACTTCAGTCCAGTTTTTGGCCATTCGTTCCACCTCTGAGTAAGCGAGAAAAAAACTGCTAATTAAGAAATTTTGAATTAAAGCCCTGTGCGCCTGCTGCAGGGAGCAAAACTATGGACCACATCCATGAACAGCGTCCAGCCCACCAGCTCAGCTGGGGCAAGTAAGCCTCAACACAACTGTGCAGGCATTGATTTGACTGGAGGGTATAAATATATTCACTTGATAGATCGTCCTGCTGTGAAGTTCATCTGTTTCTCTTTGTCTAGTCTTAGATTTTCTGATTTAAACTCCTCTTTCATCTCTGTCTTAATGTTTTGTCAACACACAGTAATCTTGCGTAAACTGCATACTTAAACCCTTAGAACACACTCTTGAACAAGGTAAAAGAGCATATAACTTGCAGTTTCCAGTTTTACAGTTTAAACATTATGATTTCGGCAATGCATGCCTAGGCACAAACATAGCAATGTAAAATATCAATGAACCGTTTTTCTGTTTTTGCTCATTATAAAGAAGATGTGGATTGCACAGTGTAAAAATGACACAATCCACGTTTAGATTGCTTCCCTATAAGCCTCTCATTAACATTGCAAATCTGTCTACCACTGGGTACGATCTCTCACGGCACAAAGGAAGAATAAAGTGCATGAGTTTGGCCTGAAGGTGATAAATTAATAACATGAAGGCTTCATAGTCTGAGCCATATTCTAAACCAAGACAGCAAATGTTTTATTGCCTTCCACATTGTCAAAACCTACCTACTTATTAATACTAACATGTGTGTTACTCTGTCTTTATCATAGCACTGAGAGTAGGGTTTGACAGCTAGGCTGCTAATGGTAACATGAGCCATGTTACAAAGATAATAAGTAAGTCACAATTGATCCTGCCCGACCAGATATATCTTCATTTGAAAATCAAAGAACAGAAAACATGTTATCATCCTTAGCTCTCAGGAAAACTGAAAGCTAGTATCTTTGGGACAGCAGTGCCAACAATAATGGCAACGCTGGGGAGGGGGAGGGGAGTTGTCACTACAGTAGCCTACTTACTGAATTTACATAGCTTTTACAGCTACACCTATACACACATACTCAAAGTGGCTGTGCCGACATTTAATGGTGTGCAATTATTGGCTGTGGGCACTTGGAGAAGCAGTACTTATCTCTGCATAGTGTGTGTGTGTGTACACATGTCCTCAAGTCAAGCTTACGTTTTTTTCAGAAAAATGAAGAAAATGGATAAAAACCAGGGACCAAGGCCAGACCTTGTACAGTATGTGTGCCCTTCACTACCCACACAGTATGTAATGTGGTTGCAATGCCAGAGAGAATTTAGTAATTTAACACAGTTTTTACTTCTTTCTGTTGTCAACTGATGTACGATCAAAATGACCAACAGTGGAGGAGAACATTCCTGCCCAGAAGGCTGACATTTTTTCTTTAGGCTTGGTGCCATTCTGTTGCTTCGGAAGAATCACTGGATTGGATATTTTTGAAATGGGATTGTATGAGATACTTATCCATAGTCAGTTTCAGGGCTGGGCGATATGACAGAAATATGACAATATAGGTCATATATATTAATTTTTGAATATTCAAATATTCTTTCATTGGGTAGGTTTTCAAATTAAATTTTCGGTATTTGTTAGGCACATACAACTATGAATTTGAAGCAAACACATCAGGAGTACTATCTACAAGAAAAAAACAGTCATGATGAAATTTTAAAGATACAATTTTTCTACATGTTCAAACAGAGCATTTCTACGTTAAATTGGCAGGTAAAGGTCAGCTTCTGTCTGCGTGATACAACAATACAGCTTCCACATCGGTCAACTGGAAATACCTGTAGCTGTAAGCCCTTATTTTTCCCTTCTGGTGCTGCATGGCGTTCCTAGTCAAGACCAACATCGCTGTATGGTGCAATGCTGCCATGTGTGTCAGAGTAAGAGTGTGAGGTCCACCGGCAGCCAAACTCACATAAGTGCACAAGAAAGAGATGCAGAGAGCAACACAGGGGAGACATATGTAAAAAATAAGGCAGGCAGATGGCACAGTGAAACACCTCATTGCTTCACTTCATATTCTCACCTTGAAGAGTGCGTTTGTGCGTAACTGCTTGTGTGCGTGTGGGAGAGGGGATGAGCGTGTGTTTTCAAGGCGGATTGAAATGGAACACTTCATCTCACTCTCCGTTGCCTTATTGTGTGAAATTGGTTTGTATTGTGAAAGATGATGGCTTTCTTACAATGCACACACACACACACACACACACACACACACACACACACACACACACACACACACACACACACACACACACACACACACACACACACACACACACACACCAACATATGTACAGACTGAACACTTACACACAAACCCACACATATGTGTAAAGAGGCAGATGGGAATTCATAGATAACACACTGGCCGGCATAAGCTCACATCCAAAGTCACTTGGAGGCACAGTGCAATTATTCTTCGCATCATTTTAAAGGGAGGGAACACTATAGGGTGAATAGGGTAAAACTAATACATATGACCACGAAGCTTCCCTAAATGATTACTTGTATTACAGGTATTATAGGAAATTTTATATTCACGCAAATGAGGCATTAACTTATGAAATATGTTTTACCGAAATCTGGACAAGGATAAAGCCAGGGTAAAAAGTCTTGCTTTATTTTAACATATTCACGTCAAAGGTTTTTACTGAGGGAATATGAGCTATCTCCTCTCAAGAGAATAAATATCACCATCAAGCTTCCTCAGGTGATTACTTACATTAAGACAATTCTTTCAGTAGATATTCAGTACAATTAACAATTAACACCCACATGAGAGTTTTGGATCTTTTCTTTTTACCAGTCTAAAGAGGACATGTCGAGGAAGCAAAACCACCAAAATCTCAAACTTGACCAGTGCAATCAAAGCTTTTCCTTAATTTAATAAAAACAGAGGATTAAATGTCACCCTTAACTGGCTCGATGCTGAGATATTTGGGCTCAAACTAACTTTTGTAGCTCTTCAAAGTTATCTCTTTTTTGGACATATTATTTCACCAAACAGGGACTCTCATTTTACAATATTTGAGAATATGTCAGAGCTACCTGTCCCACTATGACTGGATGCACTTTAACCAGATTTAGTGAGTGAGAGTTCAGGGCAACATCTACGTACGTCTAAGTATAAGTATAAGTGTACAAGCCTTTAATAATACCTGATATTTAGTTTATTGGACTATTTTGTCATTTTGGTGCGTATTGCTGTGGTGGTTTCTTTTCTTTCCTGATATCATCTTTAGAATGAATCATACATTTTACATAGATTACTTAGATTTTCAGTTTTAATTAGCATACATTGCAATTTTTGGTTATTACTCAGAATGTATTTTAATCTTATGTTATCACACGATCAGTAAACACCTTTGGCAATAAGAAGGGGAAAATTAATGATTAGGGTAGTTTGAATACGTTTGCATATTGCCACAGGCATGGACAGCATAAGGTGGGATTTCTTTCAACATCAGCAGTCTTGTTATAGGTTTACCACATAATACAAAGTAAGATGGGAGAGAGAGAGCCCTGAGCTGCTGTTTAAATGTTATCTTTCATTTAGAATTTTGTCTTATAGGCAAAAATACTAGCTTCAGTATACAGTATTTAGTGTAGTGTGAGAAAGTGTCTTTTTGTTGGATTACACAAAGTTTCCCTTTGTGCTTGAATGTTATTAAATTGTATTTAAATCCAAGGGGTCCTAGATTGTAGACAAAATACACGTTTATCTCAACTGTGTATTGAAGGCGACAGACAGTGGGGTCTCTCATAATTGCAGCTGTGTAGCACCACTACTGGTCAAAACCTCCACAGCTTACCTTTAATTACCAGCCACGACAGCAATGCTGGTATTGTGTTCACATTGTGTGTGTGTGTGTGTGTGTCTTTGTGTTTGTCTTCATTGCAAAATGTGTTCCCAACCGTGCAAGATGCTGTCAAAACTTAACAGCTGTTTAGTTTATATCAAAATTAAGGTATATTCATGAACAGATTTGGTCTGAGCAAGGGGCCTCACTCATATTTGCCATTGGAGACCTTGGAGCATTCCAAAAACAAAGCAGGCGGTCATCTGACCAACCAAATTAGGCTTGTAAGACACTGTTTCACTTTAAAAGAATGAACATAACAAAAATATAATTACATAGCAACAGCCCGTTTATGTTAGATAATTTTATTTCATCTTAATTATGCCTATTGTAGTTGAAAGTACAATGCCTTGCAGCCTGAAGCACTGTCCTTGAGGCAACATAGATGTCGGCCAGAACAGGTCCTGTGAAATTCAATAAGAAGGAAAGGAGTGAGAAAAGGGTAGAGTTGTCCATCCTCTTTCTATTCTCTGTTTTTATCTTTCTGACCATATGGAACACCCTCTCTGAAGATGCTATGCTGTGTGGTATACACAAAAGTGCCATCGGTTTAGTCAGATTACTGAACCTCATCTCATCTTCAACGGTTTATCTGGGGTCGGGTCGCAGGGGCAGCAGCTCTAGCAGGGGACCCCAAACTTCCCTTTCCTGGGCCATATTAACAAGCTCTAACTGGGTGATCCTGAGGCGTTCCCAGGCCAGTGTTGAGATATAATTTCTCCACCTTGTCCTGGGTCTTCCCTGAGGCCTCCTCCCGGCTGGACGTGCCTGGAACACCTCCCTAGGGAGGCGCCCAGGGTTCATCCTTACTAGATGCCTGAATCACCTCAACAGGCTCCTTTCAATGCAAAGGAGCAGCGGCTCTACTCTGAGTTCCTCACGGATGGCTGAACTTCTCAGCCTATCTCTAAGGGAGACTCCAGCCACCCTCCTGAGAAAACCCATTTCAGCCGCTTGTACCCGCAACCTCGTTCTTTCGGTCATGAAGCTTTCATGACCATAGGTGAGGGTAGGAATGAAGATTGACCGGTATATCGAGAGCTTGGCCTTCTGGCTCAGCTCTCTTTATGTCACAACGGTGCGGTAGAGCGACTGCAATACCGCCCACGCTGCGCCGATTCTCCGGCCAAACTCACGCTCACTCGTCCCCTCACTCGTGAACCCGATCCCGAGGTACTTGAACTCCTTCACTGCACTAGAGGTGCTGATCCTCATCCCAGCCGTTTGACACTCGACTGCAAACCGATTCAGTGAGTGCTGAAGGTCACTGGCCGACGATGCCATCAGGACCACATTATCTGCAAAAAGCAGAGACGAGATCCTCAGCCCACCGAACTGGAATCCGCATTGCTATTCAATCTGAGGTTCGACTATAGGATGAAATCTCTCTTCCAGCATCTTGGAGTAGACTTTACCAGGGAGGTTGAGTAGTGTGATACCCTTGTAATTGGCACACACCCTCTGGTCCCCCTTTTTAAATAGGGGAACCACCATCCCGGTCTGCCACTCCCTTAGCACTGTCCCAGACTTCGGGACAATGTTAAAGAGACGTGTCAACCAAGACAGCCCCTCCAAACCCAAAGCTTTCAGCATTTCTGGACGAATCTCATCAATTTTAGGGGCTTTGCCACTGTGGAGTTGTTTGACTACCTCAGTGATTTCCGCCAGAGATGACAATGATTCCCCATCAGCCTCCAGCTCTGCCTCTACAAAAGAGGGCTTGTTAGTCAGATTAAGGAGTTCCTCAAAGTGCTCTACCTCATCAGCTGAGGTCACCAGCGTCCTCGTTTCCCCCTCCTGAGGTGTCGAATGGTTTTCCAGAAGCACCTTGGTGCTGCCCGTAAGTCCTTCTCCATGACTTCTCCAAACTCCTCCCACACCCGCTGTTTTGCCTCTGAAATAGCAGAGGCTGCAGCCCTTCGGGCTCATCGGTACCTTGCAACTGCCTCCAGAGTCTTCTGGGATAACATATCCCGGAAGGCCTCCTTCTTCAGTCAGAATGCTTCCCTGACCACCGGTGTCCGCTTCAGTGTTTGAGGGTTACTGCCCCTTGAGGCACCTATGACCTTGAGGCCACAGCTCACTGCTGCAGCTTCAGCAATGGAAGCTTTGAACATTGCCCACTCGGGTTCAATGCCCCCAACCTCCACAGGGATGCCAGAAAAGCTCAGCCGGAGGTGTAAGGTGAAGATCTCTCAGAGGGGCCTCCTCCAGACGTTCCCAGTTCACCCGCACTACTTGTTTGGGTTTACCTGGTCTGTCCAGAATCTTCCCCCATCCTCTGACCCAACTCATCACCAGATGGTGATCAGTTGACAGCTCTGCCCCTCTCTTCACTCGAGTTTCCAAAACATACGGTCTCAGATCATATGATACGATCACAAAATCGATCATCGACCTTTGGCCTAGAGTGCTCTGTTACCACGTACACTTTTGAGCATCCTCTGGGGACGTGGAATGTCACCTCTCTTTGGTCGCAGTCCTGGAGACCAAACAAGGCAGAATGTGTTGGTCGTCATGCAATCATGGAACCCACTGATTGTCGAAAAATTAGCGTTCCATTAGCTTTTTGTTATTATTTTACTGCATTCATATGCTGATATTGTTTATAGAGACACTGTCTCTCAATTCCAACTCGATTCTTCAAGTTGGTAATCGGATCATAAACAACCATTGCTGCCGCATGGAAGAGGAAGTTTTGGTCCTGGCTACACCGGAAAGCCTTTCATTTACCATAATGCAAGACCTGTCACTTAATTCATGTTTTCAAATACTTGAAAAGATGAACAAACTTATTGAACAACTTAGTGAGCCTTTTGACCACAAACAAATCAACAAACTCTTCTGAGGTCTTCAACAAATGTCACCTATTAGTACCCCCACGTGTGGCAAATGTGCAAGGAAAAAAAAAAAAAATTATCAGATAAAGTGTTTACATGGTATTTAGGCAATAATATTTTCCTATTGAATGTATTATCAAAGGTTAACACCTCCTCTCTCTTTAGAATTCCTTGCAAATGGGCCGGATCAGTCCAGATAAGGCCAATCTGGCCAAACTGAAGTGGTTACATGGTTACATACTTCAAAATTTACAAATGGGGTATTGACTTATATATCTTAAAAACAAAATATATTAAATTAGGAATCTAACCAAAAACCCATTGAAATCCACTTATTCAAGATAAGCGAACTGGTGCAAAAATGCCAACTCACCTGCAGATTTTAGCACTCATTCCTGCACTACTGGAGGGTTTGTGGCTATTAAATTTGGAATGGATTCAGCCACAAATCGCCCTACTTGCAACTTGATGCAGCTTTTGTTTGTCCTTTCTGTAGAGAAACAAGATATGTTGAGTGGGTGTATTGTTTGAGAGCTTTTGTAGAATAAAAGTTCCACAATGCTTGTACATGGAGACAGTACACACACATGCACGCGCACACGCACGCACACACACACACACACACACACACACACACACACACACAAACACACATGCTGTAAGCGCAGAATGTTTCTCAGTCCTAGACAGGTAGCCAAGCACAATAGTACGGTTTAGCTGCTGCTCTGGAGAGATGCAGAGAGAAACAGAAAAGGAGAGACAAAATCAAGTCGAGGAGAAAGTGAAACAAAAACAAAGGGAAGTGACAGGGAAGCCTAAGGAAACAAAGAGGAACAGAAAAGTTGAAAGAAAAGGGTGATAGAAAAACAGTATGTGTGGGCAATGAGGGAGGAAGTTATTTATTTGTGGATATAGAATTGAAAAAGTCTTGTAGGATAACATCAATTTGGTCAGCTTGGCTGTCTGTGAATCTCATAGACTGTATAAAAAATGGATGTAGCCTCTCAGTCGAGGTCCGTTCTCTCAACTTGATCCAATCATACTCGCCTACAGGAGTCACCATCTTGTCAGACATTGACTCCGCCTCATTTCCTGTTACCTAAAAAGGGCATTGATGTTACATTGGGGGGAGGGAGATACGCCCATCTGGTCGACGTATACTTCTGAGGAGAAGTGAGGGCCATGTTGTCTTGCAGTTAAGCCAGATTCATACTAACTGCTCTGTGTGTCTGCAAAGTTCTGCTTAGGTCTGTGTGACGTATATAAAATAACATCTTTGTGACTGTACGCATAGCAAGCGTGCCTGCTGCACCTGCTCTGGTTGTTCCACTTTCCGGTACAGTAGGTGGTGCATTCACCGGTATGCACCTTTAGCTGGTTTGCCAAGCAGTAGAAGAAGAAAGAGAAGGGGAAGAAGAGCATAGAGTGATAAAGAAAGAAATCTGCCATTTCTTTTATGAAAACAAAGACCATGCCACCCACAGCCACCCTCTGGAGTAGACCAGGAAATGCACATGTTGGAACGCCATACCGAGTGGACCATAATATGTTATGATGGAACCGTTGTGAGTCTGTGACCAGTAAAAGTCTGCAGATGCGGAAGTTGTAATGGGATGTTAAATGAAGATTTGGTCAATGTTATTTTATAGACTGTAGGTACTTTGGGTTTAATTGGATCAATAGTGTGACTATCAAATGAAATATTTGATAAGGAAAATGAATAAAGAAAAATTACTGAAAATTACTAACTTCAATTTATTAAAAACGTCACACGGAGAACCAATCAAATGTAGGGCCTTGACTCACGTTCAGATTATGAGATTGGGTATTCTCAATAAACTTATCATTAATCAAGGAATAGTAGTTATCACCAATAATTATCAAAGATAATAATAAAAATGACTCTAGTCAAACCAGAGTTCCTCGGGGCACCACCGTCATAGACGGAGTGATAACTAATATTAGAGTCTCATTAAATATATTAAACTACTAATTAAGGGTTAAACACAGATAAATGTAATAGTTTAATTAGTTGAAGGATTTAAAAGTTCTTTTCTTAGTAGAAGCTGGCTCATTCATCTTTGTGTAATATTAAATAATCAGACATATGGTAAACACAAACATTTATTAACAGATTAATAAATGCAACAAACAAGACACAATGAACTAACTAAAGCTAACAGCAACACATGTGTGTGTTTGTGTGTGTGTGTGTGTGTGGGGGTGTGTGTGTGAGAGAGAGAGACAAAGAGAAGAGGTGGGGCTCGGACCCCTGCAGAGAGAGTGAACATTTAAGTTACACAAAGCACCAGCAGCTTGAAATCTCTGTTCTCATTCTTATGACAAAGTTACAATTGTTTCTAGCCGTTCATACAGTCCTATAACATGTAGTAATGCCCAGTTGGTGATTAGTTACCAGTCCATGAGATGGGAGATGTTTTGCGTTGCTTGATGCCAGTGGCTGGATGTAGAAAGGAAGCTCGGTGGTAGTTCTTGTCTGATTGTGGCTCTTAGGCAAAAGAGGAAACTGATCGCTCTGTGCTGTGCTCAGTTGAGGATAACCGATGGTTAACCTTCGTGGTGATCCCACGCCATAGGCCAGGTCCAGGGCCGAGGGGACAGCGGGCAGCTGGTCTCCTGGATCAGGATCGCGTAGAGTTGGAGAAGAGCAGGAGGAAGATCCGGTAGAAAGAGAGCGAGAGATTGTGTGCTTCACTTTATATAGGCCAGGATGATGTCATCACCTGGGGGTCAATTCAGCCAATGAACAGTTTGGGTGCCTTGGAGAATTCACACCTGGGTGTGACCTGTTGTGGGGGAGAAGGCATGGCAGCCAGGCTTTTCGGCCTAGTATTTGAGGTCTTTGTTTCAGCAGGCTGTGGGCCTACTTTTAATCAAACTGACAGTTCGAGTTAATCCAGAAAATGAACAATCATCTTTGGATGCCGGTTGCACCTACAAGACATAGCACACAACATTCACAGGCAATGGACACAGGGACATGCATGGGTGTAAGAAGCCTAATCGAACACTTAGGATCATAAGTATGCTCTTGATAGTAAGATGATTCACATCGAGGAAGAATTTATCCCAGCAGTGTACTTCCAATTTGTTACTCCTTTAAAGCACCCTACACATCACAGACTTATTGTATTACTTGACTGATTGATTGATTTCTTCAGTAACAGTAGAGGTTAGCTATTCAAAACTTGTATGGCTGTAGGATCAAAGCTCTAAAGCAAGCCTATCTGCACATGGGTAGTCTATACCTGCATCAAGAAGGAAGGACATTGTCACACTTGTCTTAAAAGTAGAACCCAGTCTCCTCTGGCATCAGGTACAGTACAGAGGCAAAATAGAGACTCATTTCTATTACTTGAGGCAGTTTTAACCCTGGCCATGAACTTTTTATGTACCTGGTTCTCCATTTCAGCCTTTTAGTTTAAAGACCCAGATATGTGTTCTTCTTCACATCTTATGTACTTTGAAAAGTGAAGCATTAAATCCCTCCAAGCAGGAACAAGAAAGAATGCACCGGCACAGCTCTCAGAAAGTTTCCTATGAAACACCTACCCCCAAACCCCACCCACCCTTTATTTATGTTTTATTTCATTTTTTCCCTAAATGTTGTGGGCGGGAGTAATTTCCATTTTTGGTTCCATATCCACCCATGGTTCAGTCGCAGTTTTTCAGTTGTTGTGATCTTGTCAGTGTTGCTAATTTAGGATGGATGCCTTAATTACAAATACTTGCCTTGTTGTTCAGTTTGTTTTGAGCAGATTCACACATTTACATATATATTAATCATAATTCAACCAGACTAGCTTTGGTGAATATGTTTACTGTTGAGAACAACCTGCTTTACTTCCTCTTCCACAACTTTATATGCTGGTGTGTAGTTACATTGGGGTAGCTCAGGCTTAAGTGCCTTGCTTTAGGGCAACTTGATGCTATATGTTTTAAGCAGGGGACAGCAACACTCTTTCCCAGCTTACTCCAGCTGTTCCAAGTGTTCAAACTGGTAATGCCCCAGTCATAAGCCTGTTTCAGTAAGCCTCAGGCTACTGTTGCCCCCATTTCAGTCCCAGTGCACAGTTGGGAATCTCCAGCAGAGCTGCCTCTCCATTACTGATTTGACTTGATTGCATGTATACAGTGTTAACTGATAGCGATAAATGTAAATGTAACTAATTATGTTGAAAATATCTTGGCGATACATTAGAGGAAATGTACAGAATTAGTTTCAATTTGATTTAATATGGTATGGTAAGTTATACATATTAGAGTGCATTGTACTTTCACACAACTTTGATTATGAACATCTTCTGATTTCTTAACAATTATTGGACAATTCACAAAACAATTATTTACTGTCTTGAGTTAGAAGATAAGATAGATACTACGCCAGGGCTATTCAATTAATTTGGAATTGGGGCCGGTTGACGAAAATGAACCAAATTGATGGGCGAGAAAAATATGAGCATCACATTAATGGATACTTGGGTTTTTTTCTTTCCATGCTTCTTTAAACTCTTACTCCACTACAATTCAGTGGAAATATTCACATTTTTACTCCTCTACAAATATCTGATTACTTATTACTATGCTTCCCTTAGAAAATATTATAAGGAAGCACTCCATAAATTTTCATTGTTATGCTGATGATACACAATTGTATTTGTCGATCAAACCAGAAGAAACCGTCAAATGTGCATTAAGGAAATAAAAAGCTGGATGACCTGCAATTTTCTGATGTTAAACTCAGACAAAACTGAAGTTATTGTACTTGGCCCCAAAGGCCTCTGAAACTCAATAGCTAAAGACATTGTTACTCTGGATGATGTTGTGTTGTCCTCCAGCACCACAGTAAGTAATCTGGGAGTTATTTTTGACCAGGATATGTCCTTCAATTCTCACATAAAACTAACGACAAGGACTGCATATTTTCACCTGCGTAATATTGCAAAAATTAGAAACATTGTGTCTCAGAAAGATGCAGAGAAACTAGTCCATGCATTTGTTACTTCTAGGCTGGACTATTGCAACTCCTTATTATCAGGCTGCTCCAATAAGTCTGTTAAGGGTCTCCAGTTGGTCCAAAATGCTGCAGCTCGTATACTAACTAAAACAAATAGAAGAGAACATATTTCTCCATATTAGCTTCTTTGCACTGGCTACCTGTAAAATCTAGAATAGAATTTAAAATCCTTCTCCTTACGTACAAAGCTCTTATTGGTCAGGCTCTGTCGTATCTTAAAGAGCTCATAGTACCGTATCACCCGACTAGATCTCTGCGCTCTGAGAATGCAGGGCTACTTGTCGTTCCTAGAGTCTCCAAAATTAGAAATGGAGGCAGAGCCTTCAGCTACCAAGTTCCTCTCCTGTGGAACAAACTCCCAAATGTTATTCGGGAGGCAGACACTGTCCCCATATTTAAGAGTAAACTTAAAACTTTCCTTTTTGATAAAGCTTACAGCTAGGACTTACGATAAGATTTTCTTCTGCTTAATTATGCTGCTATAGGCCTAGTCTGCCGGGGGATAATACTTTTCCTGATACTTTGAGTTTCTCTCCTCTCTGTCTGTACCATTCATGTCTCATCAATGCATGTTACTAATTCAGCTTCTTCCCCGGAGTTGTTTGTGCTTTGTCGTCTCGCAGGTCTCTGCTGATCGTGGTGGTGCCTGCTGCCGTGGTCCAACATGACGCTTCCTGCTGCTATTATCACTGTTACTCATATATACTATCACTAGTTTAATAAACTATAAAATTTGTAGCTGTATCGTAGCTGCTATTGCCACTACTCATCATTGATCATGTTTGCCACCACAATTATTATCATTTTCATATTCTGTCACCTTAGCTGTGCTTGTTTCTACTATTCTGTTGTATTAACTGTCTTAACATATACATCATATTCACATTACTATAAATATGTGTGTCTGTCTGTCTCTCTCTGTTCATCTGTGTGTCTTTTCTCTCTTTCTCTCTCCTTTTCTTCCTTCCCAACCAGTCAAGACAGATGGCCGTCCTCCACAGTTGGGTCTGTCTGACGTTCCTGCCTGTTAAAGGGAAGGTTTTCGTTGCCACCGTACTCTACAGAGGAATTGTTGGGTCTATGTAAATCATAAATAAGTCATTGAGTGTGGTCTTTACCTACTCTGTAAAGTGTCCTGAGATAACTTTTGTTATGATTCGACACTATAAATAAAATTGAATTGAATTGAAGTTACTAGCTACTTTACAATTAAGATTTTCACACATGAAACATATTAGGGGTTCTTACATAGCACATATAAAACATTAGTTTATAAATCAAAACCTTCACTGACTGATTAACGTGAAGTAAATGCAAAGTATTTTTTTCAGTTAAGTGGGAAATATTTGTAGTGTTGAAGTTAGCATGGTTTTTCTCAAAACGCCTTATCAAGTTATACTCTTTACACACCAATATACACACGCTGCAGAGTAAACACAGGCTTCACAGTGACAGTAATAAACAAAAACCTTTCTACTTTTTCTGTGTCAATCTTTCTTTTTTCAAAGTTAAAAGAGACATTATGGTTATTTAACCATGGATTTAACCAGATTGAAATGATTGCAAGATCAACAGAGCAGAGCTTTGCGAGCTGTTGCCAAGAGGATTCCGAAACCCACGAAGAAAAGCGTAGCAGAGCGTTGTGGCCGCGTACCTACAGGGAGTGCGTGGGGCAAGTCTCTCTGTCTGCTAACTGTTTCCCCCTGCGTTCAGTCTTTATTAAAAGTTAAGCTTACTCCATTTTTAGTGCACATTCATGAGTGGTATTGACATTTTCATTTTACTCATGGCATGAAAGTATGTAAGTATATTTCTGTGTGGTTGATGTCTGGTTATTGTTAAACATTCTTGAACCGGGGTCAGTTAACAGCTAGCCTTTTTTCTGCATTTATTCTGTTACAAAACCATTCTCTTGTTTAATATTTTAATCAAACATTTTTATTGCACAAATTAACAAAAAACTGAAATCAAATCCACAGAACAGAACCAAACTCAAGCAAACAGTATTAATGTCCTCAGTGAAGGTTGAGATTCAAAAAAGTCAGATGCCTCAGCTTGGATGGACTGATCCGATTTCTTCTTTGGGTAAGTATCTGCCCTGTTTTTGAGAAGATTTACTCGGAAGAAACAGATGTTGCCACAATACACAGTCTCACGTCCATCTTCTTCACCAGGCGTAGAAAGACTGAGACCTTGGCCTGCCATCAGTGGGTCTTCTGCTTGTTGGATGATGGGCTCCTCAAGATAAGACCTCACCTTCATAACAGCATCAACTGTAGGATTTCTTCTTGCAGCTTCTCCTGTAGCTCTTTCATTAAAAAGCCTCCAAACAACAGAGTTTTGTGGTTCCTCGTACACTTGTTTCACACAACACCATGACATAATCTCTGCCATCTCCATAAAATAGTAGGTCCCTTGATATAGACCTTGAGAGTGAGTGAGTCAAAGAGTACTCCAAGGATTTAGCATTTCACTTGTATAACAGTGTTGGACTCTCAATTTAAAGTAAAAATGCACGAAGAATGATGCAGCGGAACTAGTGATGTCTTTTTTTATTCAACACATTGTTCTTTTTTGTCAAAACGCCTTCATTACCCACAATACAACTCAAAAATGGAGATTTGACTGTGTTACACTAGTTTGCAACAGAGGTCTGGTAAACATTTTTTTTAACTCCACACCCAATTTTTTTTTCATCTTCAGAACTTAGTGCTCCCTCTGGACCATACAACCATTTAAGGACACTTCTCAGAAATAACAGGCAAATTGTAACAAAATTTTGTGTCAGTATCATACAAAAAGTAACCTTGCAAAGCAAACAAACATCTTAACTTTTCACACAACTTTTCTTGGATGTTTGGCAGTTCTGAGGCAACCACATAATGAAACATGGAATCTCTGCAGTGCTTCTATATCAGCCTGCATCTCTGCCGTTCCCAGCTGCCTGATTATCTATTCATTTCCCATTCCTGCTGTCATTTTATCTCATTCGGTCCGCACTTCTCCTACCACTCTCTCCCCCTTTCCATTTAAATCAACAGAGGGCCAGAGAGGGTAAGTTGAATACCACTTTAATCTCTCTCTCTCTCTCTCTCTTTTTCGAGCCAGTCTTATGCTACAAGCCTCTATTGGTAGGCAGCCAGTGACTGCTGTGTCTTTTTAGCTGTATCCCCTTCTGAGACTGTTTAATGTGTTGCATTGCTATTCAGTAGCAATCAGGGCAATGATAGAGAGAACTATGGGAAATGATTGTATAGGACATTGTGCCTCTCGATGCCTTATGCAGTCAAGAAACAGCGATGGTCATTTGTCCTTGTTTGTCCTTTTTAATCCTATTTGGCTCTTTCTTATGCTGTGTGGTGCACTGCAACATTTTATTTCATTTGGGAGACTATTTACCTAGATTCTATTTTGTCACTTTGTAGTCAGATTAGGTTGAATACATTTCCATTGTTGCAACTTTGGAAATTGTTATAATTATTTGACTCCTTAAGATGCACAAATGTAGTTAGCACACAGCATATAATAATGACTGAGCAAAATTTGGAAAAGTAATGGCTAATTTCAATTAGAAAGATTTGGTGATATTGACTCTATTATTTCAGTAACTCACATAAAAAGAAATATATAAGAATTGTACTGTAGCGTACTGCTGACAACATAAAACAATATTTGCTCACTTCTTTATAATGAGCAACTTTTGTCGTTTTTTTATGAGATGCTTTCAGGTTGTAACTAGGGATACAACAATCCAACTTTTTCAGTTCTGATACTGATACCTAGGTTTGGGTTTTGGTCAATACAAAGTAATTTAATTTATAAGCTGTATGAGTCACTGTGTGGGAGTACCTAGGATTACTCTTTTATGTAAAAGGAAACATCCGGCTTGACAAACATTGTTTTTCCAACTTTGTAAAACAAAATGCAACTATTAAATACATAGATATAAATGTACTGAATTCTTTATGATTGAAAAAAAAACCCACCGTGCATCAGCAACTCGGTGAAAATAATCAAATTTAAGAGGTATTGGAATTCAAGTGTAAACCTTTTAAATATAACAATGGAATAAAACATAAATTCCAGTACATAACATATATAGTAGTTTTTTAAGTGTATTGAAATCAGCCTTATTGTAACTGATGCCAAATCCACCTACAGTGCTGTGAAAAAAAGTATGTGAACCCTCTCACTTTTTCCAAACTTTGTTGCAATACAGACTCTATTTAAAATAGATAAAACCCATCTAAATGCTCATCAATCTACACAATACATCATACGACAAAGCAAAAACAGATTTTTTTTCAATTTTAGCAAATTTATATAAAAAAATACATGAAATACATATCAAAATAACTAAATCATGCAAAAGTTTATGAACCCTTCACTCAGTATGCTGTTGAAGCAAGTATCTCCAGGCTAAATTTCTCTTGTGTATGAAGCTACAGGCTTTACACACACATCAACATCACCACACTCTTTATATCTGATTTTCAGGGACCCTTAGGAGAGATACTGAAACAAGCAGAGGTGGGTGGATCACTTTACAGATTTCCTGACTAATTCTTACAGAGTCCAGTAGGAAAATCAGTCCAGAGATTCAGCCTTTAAAGTAACTCATCCACCTCTGCTCATCTGGCAGTAGAGTGATGGTTTGAGGCTCACTTGATCCATCAGACCCTCGATGCTGCTGTTTATCCAACCATCCGCTCCATACTGTGTCATTTACATCTGAATATAGTCTCGCCCTCAATTCTCATGGAGATCCTTTCACATGCATCGAGGTTTTTGTATCTCTTGTAAGGGTCCATGAAATTCAGATATAAAGAGTGTGGTGATGTTCATGTATGTGTTAAGCCTGGAGCTTTATACACAAGAGGAATCCAGGCTGGAGTTACTCCCAAAGATGCTTCAAAAGCGTACTGAGTAAAGGGGGCATAAACTTTTGCACTTTTGGAAAAAGTGACAGGGTTCAAATACTTTCTCTCAAATCACTGTATTTGAATCAGTATCAGACCGCTAGCCAACATCTGGTTCCAAAAATATATATTTCATGGTATTAAGACATATTTTTCATTACTCAATACCAACTTATCACTTTGGTACACCACTAAAATCTCATCTCATCTCATCTCAGCTTCATCCGCTTATCCGGGGTCGGGTCGCGGGGGCAGCAGCTTTAGCAGGGGACCCCAAACTTCCCTTTACCGGGCCACATTAACCAGCTCTAACTGGGGGATCCCGAGGCGTTCCCAGGCCAGTGTGAAGATATAATCTCTCCACCTAGTCCTGGGTCTTCCCCGAGGCCTCCTCCCAGCTGGATGTGCCTGGAACACCTCCCTAGGGAGGTGCCCAGGGGGCATCCTTACTAGATGCCCGAACCACCTCAACTGGCTCCTTTCAACGCTAAGGAGCAGCGGCCTACTCCGAGTTCCTCACGGATGGCTGAACTTCTCACCCTATCTCTAAGGGAGACTCCAGCCACCCTCCTGAGAAAACCCATTTCAGCCGCTTGTACCCGCGACCTCGTTCTTTTGGTCATGACCCAGCTTTCATGACCATAGGTGAGGGTAGGAACGAAGATTGAACGGTAGATCGAGAGCTTGGCCTTCTGGCTCAGCTCTCTTTTCGTCACAACGGTGCGGTAGAGCGACTGCAACACCGCCCGCGCTGCTCCGATTCTCCGGCCAAACTCACGCTCCATCGTCCCCTGACTCGTGAACATGATCCCGATGTACTTGAACTCCTTCACTTTGGGTAAGGACTCATTCCCTACCTGGAGTAAGCAATCCACCGGTTTCCTGCTAAGAGCCATGGCCTCAGATTTAGAGGTGCTGATCCTCATCCCAGCCGTTTCACACTCGGCTGCGAACCAATCCAGTGAGTGCTGAAGGTCACTGACCGATGATGCCATCAGGACCACATCATCCGCGAAAAGCAGAGACGAGATCCTCAGCCCACCGAACTGCAACCCCTCCCCACCACGACTACGCCTTGATATCCTATCCATGAAAATCACGAACAGGATTGGTGATAAAGCGCACCCCTGGCGGGGGCCAACCCCCACCGGAAACGAATCCGACTTACTGCCGAGGATCCGGACACAGCTCTCGCTTTGGGTGTACAGAGATTGGATGGCCCACAGAAGTGACCCCCTCACCCCATACTCCCGCAGCACCTCCCACAGTATCTCCCGAGGAACCCGGTCATATGCCTTCTCCAGATCCACAAAACACATGTAGACTGGATGAGCATACTCCCAGGCCCCCTCCAGGATCCTTGCGAGAATGAAGCGCTGGTCCGTTGTTCCACATCCAGGACGGAATCCACATTGTTCCTCTTCAATCTGAGGTTCGACTTTAGGACGAACCCTCCTTTCCAGCACCTTGGAGTAGACTTTACCAGGGAGGCTGAGTAGTGTGATACCCCTGTAGTTGGCACACACTCTCTGGTCCCCCTTTTTAAAAAGAGGAACCACCACCCCGGTCTGCTACTTCCAAGCAATGTCGAAGAGGCGTGTCAACCAAGACAGCCCCTCCAAATCCAAAGCTTTCAGCATTTCTGGACGAATCTCATCAACCCCTGGGGCTTTGCCACTGTGGAGTTGTTTGACTACCTCAGTGACTTCCGCCAGGGATATTGACAATGATTCCCCATCAGCCTCCAGCTCTGCCTCTACAAAAGGGGGCGTGTTAGTTGGATTAAGGAGTTCCTCAAAGTGCCCCTTCCACAGGCCGATTACCTCATCGGCTGAGGTCACCAGCGTCCCGTCCTTACTGTTAACAGCTTGGACAGTTCCCCGTTTCCCCCTCCTGAGATGTCGAATGGTTTTCCAGAAGCACCTTGGTGCCGCCCGAAAGTCCTTCTTCATGGCTTCTCCGAACTCCTCCCACACCTGCTGCTTTGCCTCTGACACAGCAGAGGCTGCAGCCCTTCTGGCCTGTCGGTACCTTGCAACTGCCTCCGGAGTCTTCTGGGATAGCATATCTCGGAAGGCCTCCTTCTTCAGTCGGACAGCTTCCCTGACCACCGGTGTCCACCACGGTGTTCGAGGGTTACCGCCCCTTGAGGCACTTATAACCTTGAGGCCACAGCTCACCGCTGCAGCTTCAGCAATGGAAGCTTTGAACATTGCCCACTCCGGTTCAATGCCCCCAACCTCCACAGGGATGCCAGAAAAGCTCCGCCGGAGGTGTGAGTTGAAGATCTCTCGGACAGGGGCCTCCTCTAGACGTTCCCATTTCACCCGCACTACTTGTTTGGGTTTACCTGGTCTGTCCAGAATCTTCCCCCATCCTCTGATCCAACTCATCACCAGATGGTGATTAGTTGACAGCTCTGCCCCTCTCTTAACCCGAGTGTCCAAAACATACGGCCTCAGATCAGATGATACGATCACAAAATCGATCATTGACCTTTGGCCTAGGGTGCTCTGGTACCACGTACACTTATGAGCATCCTTATGTTCGAACATGGTGTTAGTTATAGATAATCCGTGACTAGCACAGAAGTCTAATAACTGACGACCACTCGGATTTAGATCAGGGAGGCCGTTCCTCCCAATCACGCCTCTCCAGGTGTCTCCATCATTGCCCACGTAGGCGTTGAAGTCTCCCAGCAGAACTATGGAGTCCCCTACCGGAGCCCCATGCAGGACTCCATTCAGGGTCTCCAAGAAGGCCGAATACTCTGAACTGCTGTTCGGTGCATATGCACAAACAACAGTGAGAGTTTTCCCCCCTACCACTTTGCCATGGGAGACCCTACCAGGAGCACCAGGCTCCAGACAACACAGCCCTCAGGTTCACAGGGACACACAAACCTCTCCACCACGATAAGGTGATGGTTCCCGGAGAGGTTTAAAACCACTAAAATTCAAATTTTAATTTATATTCAAATTCTAGTTAAATTTTATTCTGGTTATTTCAAAAATCGCTGTATCTCATTGTAGCCTCGATCGGCTAGCCTCCATCGGCTAGAAAAAAACTGCAATAAAAAAATGAAACATTTAAATTAAGTTGTATATGATGCTTGGGAGAAAGTACCATCTATCCATTACTGTATCTACTGTCTTGCTAATTAGGGATTGGCGATAATTCAATATTTATTTAAGAAAATAATACTGCGATTCTGTGATAAACAATGACGCCTAAATTGACAAATACAAACACATTCACCCACACTTCTCCTAAAAATGTTATCTACTGTAGAACACAGGGAATATGTTTTGAAATGTGATTAACATCAACAGAATTACATAAACCATAATTTCAGATACTTGAGCAGCATTACTTTTGTAATATATTGAGATAAAGTCCTTCTTTTATATTGCCCATTGATTATAATCAGGGGCCGACCTGCGTTTTGGCTATATTTAAGACATGATAACTGTACTGGGGGAGGATTTTTGTATAACCCTTTCATTTAAATTTAAAGTCTTAAAGCCACTTACTGTAACTAGCTACACAAGAAAGGTATTTTGGTGTAAAAACCTGCATTTTAATTAAATAGTAGAGTATATTTAGTATCCAGTATCATACATACATGTTGCTTAAACGTTAGTTGGAAATCAGTGAAAAATTATGATTTCAACAGTGGATAGGACTCTACCATCGATATACATGCATTAAGAGACATGGCTTCCTCGTCCAAAGATGGTGGCCCCATTGACATATCTCTCCATATATTTATATATATATATAACTACAACGTAATGCAATTTACTATCTTCAGAATGCTGAACAGCCATTAACTGTTTATGTCAGCAATTAAAAATAGTTTGAGAGATACAAATCCCAGACTGCAAGCAGCATCCATTGATACTGCAGTATGTGGCAAAACTTTTCTTTAACATGGTACCCTACCACAACCACAGTGATGTATCTCCTTTTCAATATATCCGTTTTTCTCTCTCTTTCACAGAGCTGTACAGCCTACAGTAACACTTTAAGCCTCACTCTGTAACAGTGCTGTGAACTTTACACATTAGCGCCAGCGGTAGGAAAGAACAGTCTAACGCTGACAAGCTCTTTGACTTCCACGTTTGCTCTGGGGTTAAACAGCTGACAAGTGGAGCTGCATCGAGCCTTGGTGATGATACACACTCTCTGACACACACACACACACACAAACACACACACACACACACACACACACACACAAGCATAAATGCAGATGGGAGGAAGGACATAACAATTATACACAAAAGCCCATGCAAGAACGCGCGCACACACACGCACACACACACACACACACACACACACACACTCACACACACATTTCTGAAGTAAAGAAGCCTAGGAGGCTCTGACATGAATGAATACAAAGTGCTCTGGTGTCAGATGGTGAGGCGTGAGAGTGACGGTGTGAACCACCGCAATAAAAAGTCAATGTGAGCTTGAGGCATTTGCCATCGATCCATTTGCTGTAGTAGTATAAAGCAGCTCAAGCATACACTTTTCATAGAACTATGTGGTAGCACATGACAGTTGAGTTCATAAAATCTCTCACATTCACTAACTTTGTATTGTAAATAAGAAGACATACTACATTACTTTATATAATATATAAAAGCTTGATGAATGGTCCCGTCAGATTGCTTCCCCACATGTAAGTCAGTCTTAAAGGCTGAACATCCATTAGTCTGATTTGACTATAACAAACACATACACGTTAACAAATGGAGTTATTAAGTACAATTTCACGCTTTTTTGTTTTCACAGACTGTTAGATGAGAAGATCAATACCACTCTTAAATCGGTGCTATACGTATGGAGTTGTAGACAGGGGACTCAAAAATAACAAATTATCACTTTCATATCATTTTCCGTTAGCATATGTATCAAATAAAAAATGGATAGTATTGACATGAAAGGGGTATTGATTATCTCATTAACCTCTCAAGAACACTCACTCACTCACTCATCTTCAACCGCTTGTCCCTATCGGGGTTGCGGGGGGCTGGAGCCGATCCCAGGGTACACCCTGGACAGGACGCCAGTCTATTACAGGGCACGTAGAGACAAACAGAGACAGACAACCACTCACACTTACATTTACACCTACAGGCAATTTAGAGTCATCAATTAACCTAACACGTGCATGTCTTTTGACTGTGGGAGGAGGCCGGCAAATGTAGAACTAGAAGGGCACTCGGAGAGCGCAGACTTCCACCAAGGCCATGACCTATCTCGCAATGTTAACGAAAGTGAAAAACAATTTGTGTATCTGGCCCGTGTTTGGGATCTGCTTTTTGCCCATTTTACACCCTTCCACCAAGTTTCAGGAAAATTAGGGCAATCGTTTTTCAGTTATATTGCTGACAAACTAAGAAACCCAACCCAACCATATTACCTCCTTGGCAGTGGTAGAGACAGCACTAACAATCTGTAGACTCCTGTCTTCACAGGTCCAGCCTTTGCTTCATTTTTTAAGCCCAGGACTGTGGGAGCGGAGGCCAACTTTTCAGGCTGACAGGCTTTGTGGCTCTTGTCATTGGTTGGACAATCGCTGGTGTTACTTTTATAAGACTATGAACTGTCCAATAAAGCTGCTGCAAACAAAGACTGGCACAGTGCTTTGGATGTGCAGCAGGTATTTTTGAAGATGCCTTGATCCTGGGATCCACTTAGATCATGTGATATCGCAAGATTGTAGCTGCCGTGCAAAATAACTGAAATATCCACCGAAGTAAACCGAATGTGGGAACAAGGTAGAATACCTGCTCTGGATGAAGGGAAGGCTGAAGCATGTAGAGACAGAGGGCAGATGTATACCGCCTATCAGTATTTCTACTCCATTGTTGTTGTTCAACACTTGTAGGAGGTGACAGATCGTTGTGGTAGTTGTCAATTGGGTGGCCCTGTAAAACAGTGAAGGTGATGAGTGCAGCGTTTTAAGCTGAACATTTTTCAACTCTCTGTGCCCAGAAAAAAACTGTGCAGAGCTCAGTGTAGAATAGAGGCTCTGCTCCTCATCTCTGCTGGTGTTTGTAGCAGTGCCCCTACACATTTTTTACACATTGTTTATTTACACACTGTACCCATGCCTGTTTTAGCTTCTTGAGGGCTCATTGTGTCTACCAGAAAATGTCTGGAAGGCTTTTATATTTTTTATTAAAGTGAAACATCGGTATAGGAAGTGTTAAGTCTTTGTGCTTGTTGAACAGGTGTATCAATAAAATATTGTTATTTTTTGTACTCATAAAGGTTTTATTGCACTTACTTACAGTAACGAGCTTAGTTGGCATCAACTCAAGTAATCTTTAAATATCACCTCCACCGCAGTGTGTGAGTGAGTGAGTGAGTGTGTGTGTGTGTGTGTGTGTGTGTGTGTGTGTGTGTGTGTGTGTGTGTGTGTGTGTGTGTGTGTGTGTGTGTGTATGTATGTGTGATGTTCCTCCTCAGAGGAAGACGTATGTCACAAAAGTGATAAGCATGAGCAGCACCTTGTCTATGATGAGAAGAGAGTTAGAGGTGGCAAGAGAGAGCTGTGAAGTGTCTCTTTGGAATCAGTGTTCAAAGGAGGCAGACCTTGTCAAGTTTAAAGAACTAAACATGTGAATACTGACATTAGCTGAGAGATGACAACTGAAAGAAGAGTCCAGTAGCTCCTGAAGGAGCTCAGAGAAGAAGCGTAGGGACTGTAGGAAGTCGAGAGACCAGGGCAGGACCACGACAGCCATGGCAAATTAAAGTATCAGAAATGTCAGCCGTGTGGAGTATTACAGTCAGCTACAAGAATATTGTATTCTGTATTCAAAACACAAGAGGATAGAGATCCCTTTGTATGTTTATAATCACTTTTACATTTACCTTTTATTACACCTAATTTATGTTTTACTGTTACCACTTGCTCAAGACTGGAGTTTTGTCATTTTTACCACAGTGGGGCAAATTTTGAGGGCACAGATGTGAGGGCATCAAGGCCATAAGTTAAAAATATGATTAGAAATTCACTAAAATCCATTTCTAAATGTTTTTTTTATCAACAGTGTTACACAAAAAACTTAAAACATCTTTGCACAAAAAGAATAATTTAAATTTATAACACCAAGACTTTTTTAGATAAGTTCTGATGTCTTCTGGTTGCAGTTTGATGATACATATGATATGATTATATTAAATGCCTCATATTTACATCACAGCTACAAGCACAGTATGTGTGAGACATACACTGTATGTAGTTCACAAAATTAGGCATATATAAGATTTATGTATGAGATTGTTTCGTATTGGAAAAATAATCCGTAACTTGACTTAAAGAGCAAACACAAACAGATTACAAATGTTCTCATTTTACAGGTAAATGGCACACTAATACACATTTTAAGCAAGAAATACCCAATACAGTAACATTTATTGGTTCATATTTTATCAACGCCGCCTAGTTTGCGAGCTGTTTGCTCCTAACCTGACTCCGCCAGATTGATTTGCATGATTCTCATTTGCTCAGCATATCCATTTGGGAACTCTCGTTTGGAGATCTATTGGGAAGGGGTGAAAATACTGGTTGCTGATTGGATAAACCATCTGTCTATCACTAACACACGGGCCAAATCAACCAATCAGAGTGTATGACGTACAAACAGAGACAAAGCAAGTCCTGACCATGGCACTGATTAGCTAAACTTTAGTTCCCTCATGAGGCTCATTGGCTCGTCCTTGTTTTTCTCATTGGTAATGGTATAGCAGATAAAAAGGCTTTTGAAGCAAGTATCTTTCAAGTTATATTCAATCTTGTTTTATTGTATGATGTGTGCTCATACAAAGGTAGTGTATTGCAATGCTGAATGGCTTGAAACATGTAGCTCTTGCTTTTATAACCAAGGTTTGTTCAACCTTTATTTATATAGCACAATTAATTCCAAGTGGAAGCACAATGTGCTGCACAATGCAGGAGCTCCCACAGAAGTTGCAGCTGCAAAAACTATGTGGCTAGTGCATGTGGATAAATAAACACTATTAAAAAAGCACATGGATAATACTTGTGAGCTAAAACCAATAAGAAATATAGTAATAAAGATCAGCAACTGAGCAGTAAGAAAAGAAAAATATGACAAAGATAAAATAACTGACCTGGCCTTACTGTAATTTTAAATATCATTATTGGTTCAGAACTTTACAATCGGTGCATCCCTGCTGCTCTCCTTTTCCTTCTCCTTCCATCTCTCCCTTTTTCCATTCTTTCTTTTTTTGATAAAAGTGGAGATATCCTCATGAAGCTGTGAGGGTGTACCTAATAAAGTAAAAAATCTGTGTCAAAGCAGGCTGTGGGTGTTGGTAAGCCTGGATGCCTCTGTATGTGTGTTTCATTCAGCGTTGGCCTAATTGCTTCCCCTGAATTGCCCTTCCTTTTATTGAATTTCCTCACTTCATCACCATCTGAAGAGCACCACTACACTTGTCCCAGGGCAAGAGGCAACATACTGTACTTTAACTGACAGGCTGATAGAAAATTACCCAGGGTGGGGCTTTGATCAGTTGAATGAAAAGAGGATGAAGACTGAATTATAAAAATGTCTTCAGTCACACTAAGCACCAAAACTCCTCTATAGGAATGGATAAATCCCTGGTGATGTCACCACTTTTGACATCCACTGTTGAAAAGTGATTGATAGCACAAATTACGCTGTCTTATGATACACGTTAACCCGCTTTTGGTTGGAAAAATGATAAGACCAACCGACTGGATCCTTTAACTTTTAGAGATTTGACATGATGAACTTCACTTAGATTTTGTTGACCCAAAAATTATATATAGGACAAATAGTATCCCCTGGCATGTGGGTGCATGCGCCAAAAAATACTTCATCACTGCTTTCGTGTTGAGAGTGAAGGATCCAAATACATTTTTCCATGAATTTTTGTACCTAGGTGCCATGGATGTATCATTAGAACCAGATACCAAAATGGCGTCTATTCAGTTCAATGATTCAATTGGTGGCCTGGTGTAATAGTCAAAAAAGTCAAGGGTTTGGGGTTTACTACCAGGGTATGCTGTCCACTGTATACAGTATGCTCAGTAATGTTTCTCCCACTGGCCAAGCTCACGAGTTTCATGTCGACCCATAGACTTTACATTGGGATGGCAACACGGATTGTAAAACTTTCCTCAAGCGAAGAAAAGTGATTTTATAAACATAAAAGAGATAATAGTCATAATTGACCTTGTTAGCAGTTTCAGGTGATCCGTCAACAGTTTTACAGACGTCTCTTTTACAATGGTGGCCTATGCTGAAAATATTTTGGGGGCCACACAGGGATTTTTCATGGCAGTACACATAGTGGCAACTGGAAAAAAATGTGTTGCAAGGCTTTCCGGCAGTATTGTAGGCAGGTCTTATAAGACATCCATACTGGATGCGTGCTGCACTTTTCATAACAGCATGGACGCCTTTGAGAGAGGACTGGCTGAGCAGGTTCACTTGTACAAGCCTCTATAAACTTCGTCATGTAGAGACCACAGGGAGTCAAATAGCCTCAAATATGTCATAACAGAGAGCCACTAAACAGGAAATAGATACTATAAGAACTGCAAGACAAGTATCTGATCAGTCAGTTAAACAACCGGCTTGGTAGTGACAACATTCTGATGTGACAACAGATTTGGTGTTTTTAGCTGAAACCAACCTGTGTTGCTGTTTTTCCCTTGCTGTTCTCTGTGATGTTTGCTGGAAGTGACGTACATTATTGTAACACCAATGCCCAGTATGTTTACTGTGGACTGAGAGCTGCTCAGGGACCACTCTTGTCATGACATAGGAAAGTACATTACTATTCCAGATTGAGTGACAAGTTTGTTCGCCTCATTTTCTGGTACCAGTGTATCATTAAAGCATAGTGGAATTAGCAAGCTATACAGTAGATAGTTAGCTTACTTTTCACTGGGCTTTCATGCATTGATCAATAATAGTTGATTGATCGGATTTATTGATCCCAGCCTGCTGTCCTTTACTTTTGCTCTTTATTTCTTCTCTACTACTTCTTACTCATCCACAGAATATATTCTGTACAGGCCTGACATTTTTTTATTTAGTATTGCACCAAGAAATGCGTTCAGCATAAACACCTATGTGCATGCTTGTGCTTCTGCAGAGGTATCTTGCATGTTTTGACAAAGCTATAAGTGTCTTTTGAAAGTTTATTTACCCTTTATCTTTAACATACATTATGGTTAGGAACTTGTTCTTAAGAAAACAATACAGTTTTTTACATACAGTAAAGTCAGTCATCAAAGATACTTGAAAGCCATTAAACTCTTAAAAGTGTTCAATATGAAATGGCTTTGAATGAAATATATGACATTGTATGTTCCTTTTGCTATTAACAGAAACAACTGTCACATTAAAAAGTTCCTGTTCTTTTAGACAGGGAATAAGGAACTCCAGATGAATCAGACAGTAAAGAAGAGGCAGAATATTTTTGAACTCTCACGCTTAGCCAGAAGCATGAACCTGCTTTCTCTGTGGATCACAGAGATCCTACATCAGAGAAAGGCTGCTGTTAACCATGGACCTTTAACAGTGTGAGCTTGATTGTACCCTGTGATCTCTGCCACATGTTCAGTCTATTTTTGCTTTATATTAATTTTTGCATTCAATACAGTATGTAACAGAAGAATGTAAGCCTTCGATGGTTGACTTTCTAGCTTGGAAAAGGCTTTGACAAAACATGTGAGTTGGTGACATCCATGCAAAATTAAAAGGAAAAGTTCAACATTTTGAAGACTACCCTTTCCAGTATTTGCTTCCTTGCTGATAGATGATTTGATAAATCCCACTGTCATGTCTTTCCATTAAGACTGGAACTGGATCAAGGAAAAACAGCTATCCTGGCTCTATTTAAAGGTCAAGATTATATCTGCCAACAACTCACTTATTTAACTTGTTTTTTGGCCAACTCCAGCCAGCGGTAGTGACTTCCTGTGAAATTGTCACTGTTCTGACTTCTAAAATTACTTGCAAGTGGCATGGCTCCAGGGATAGCAATTTTACCTTTTCAGACTGTCCACCACTTTGGTCCTGATTCAAATATCGCAACAATGTTTGGATGGATCAAGATAAAATTTGATGAAGATATTAATGTATTAATGCAGAGGACAGAGTGATCCTCTAGCACCACCATCAAGTTGACATATGTGAAATGTTTCAAATAACATTGGATGTATTGTCACGAAAGTTGGTACACACATCGGCCCTCATTTATCAAACGAATGTACGGCAGAAAAACGTGCATACAACCATTTCCTGGCAAACTACGGCATTTATCTATTTGGACGTGAGCGGGAGCTACGATCAAATCTCACGTCTGGTCTGAGATCGTGCACGCAAATTTAAGCCTGTGGATTTGCGGTGCAGCACAGCAAAATCTGGCTGAAAATAATTAACAAACCTCAGCTGTCGTTAAGCATAAGCAGTCACATATTAAGAACGGATCAAAACGGATTCTTAAAACGAATAAAAAAAATAAAAATTGTGGTTGGAGCAATTGATTGTACTCATGTTCATCTGAAGGCACCATCCATGAATGATTACGCATTCATCAATCGCAAAAACTACCACTCGATAAATGTGCAGGTGATTTGTGATGCCAAGCTATCGCTTTTAAGCGTGGTGGCCAGGGGGACACACACGATTCTTTTACATTTCAAAACAGCTCGGCTCTAGCCCCCCGCGACCCTGACAGGGACAAGCGGTTGAAGATGAATGAATGAAAAGGAAAGCGCACTGCAGAGCCAAAGTCATCTCCTCGGTTAGTGGCTACCCTCGATAAATTGCATTAAATCAAACAAGGTATCAGATGATTAACATCTTGGTATGGTTCTTCTAGGTGACAAAGGTTATCCTTTAACGGAATACCTAATAACCCCGCTATAGAGCAGGGGCGCAGGTTCGACAGTACGCACACACACACACGGGTCACAGTGGAGCGCTGCTTCGGGTTGACTGCCTCCGTTATTCTTTTCCATACAGTGTTTTTATGGACCCCTTTTATTCCACTCTTAAGACTGCCAAAAAGCACATCTTTATTTTGCTCCATCTATGATGTCAGGATGCTGATCTCTGTGTCGGAAAAGATTCTTTTCGTACCAGTGTTTCGTCTCTCCATGTTTGACCTCAGTGGGCGAGGCCTCCGAACAAGGAATATTTAAGGGTGCAACAAGTTAATGACTATCGAATTCAGCCGCCTCATTTATCAAGGCCCGCTCATTCGTACACTGAGATTGGTCAGATACGAAGGTTTCATAAATCACACTTGGGTCCTGTCCTACGACCAATTCTGTGCTCAGATCTGCGCCTGTCTTCATGCAAGATTGATAAATGAGGGCCATCATGTCCCCCTGAGGATAGAGTGTAATAAAATTGTTTGACCAGATCCCCCAGAAGCTCTTCTGTGGGATCGGTGTCTGAAAGGGTCTGTGGCTTGAGGAGATGATTATTGTGGAGAAAAGCTGCATGGAGTTTTTAGGACTTTTATTTAGTCCCAAGTGCAATTGATTAATCCCTTGGACAAAAGTTGACACCTCTTTTCTTCAGCTCCTCTGCTTTGCCTGTCTCTACTGCTGACCCACAGCCTGGGATTTTCCAGTGTCTCTCCTAGAAAAAGTAGTTGCTGCCCACCTTGACGACCATCTAAATTCACACTCCCTCTTTGAGAAATTCCAGTCCAGTTACCATTCTGCCCACAGCACCGAAACAGCTCTGGTCAGAGTCACTAACGACCTGCTGGTGGTGGCTAACACTGGCTCACCCTCATTCCTCATCCTCCTGGATCTGTCTGCAGCTTTCAACACGGTTGACCACAACATCCACCTTCAGCATCTCTACCGAGTCTGAGACACATACTGTCACCTGTGGTGTCCCTCAAGGGTCAGTTCTTGGACCCACTATTTTCACCCTCTACTCTCTTCCCCTTGGCTGCATCATCAGCCAGCATGGAATATTATAAAATTCCTACGCTCATGTGCCAATGTCATCATCCATGTCATTGTCATCACTAAGCTCCTGCCTTAAAGAGATTAATGTGTGGATGAAAGGAAATTTCATACAGTAAAAAGCTCCAAAATAGAAGCTATTGTAGTTGGCATAACACACCATTTCCAGTCATCTCCCACAACCCACACCCCCTTCTCTGGTCAAAACATACCCCTATCATCAACAGTCATGAACCACACACTGACATTAAACATCTCTGTAAGACCTCCTGCTGCCACAAACTCCACCCCACATTCAGTCTGTCAGATGTAGAAAAACTCATCAACGCTTTTGTCTTCTCAAGGCTGGACTACTCTACCTCTCTCCTCATCGGCAGGGTGCTAGGATCCTGATGAGGGTATGAAAATATGACCATATTACACCCAATCGTCACTCACTTTACTGGCTTCCTGTCCCATTCAGGACTGAGTATAAAATATCCCTGCTTACCCATCCATGCATTGAAATGCCCCTCCCTACCTCAAAGAACTGTTCACACTACAAACTTCCTCACGTAACCCCCGCTCCGGAAACAAAGCCCTTCTTCAGCCCTCTAGGACCAAGCTCCATACCATGGGGGATAGGGCTTTCTCCACCTGTTGAATTCCCTCCCAGACAACCTGAGGGCTGACTCTTTCAAGGATGGCCTCAAAACCTTTCTTAAAAAAAATAAGCATTTTCTTAAACTGCGTTTCTTTATGCTCCTATTTTTCAACCTGATTTTAATCTTGTTTTACTCTGTAGCACTTTTGGATTGTTTTAACAATGAGAAGTGCTTCACAAATTAAATGTTTTGTTATTAATATTATTATTACTATCGTGAAGTGATCAGAAGCATTTGACCTTCAAATGAGAGGCACTTCTCCATGTTGTTGCTTTGCATTTGATTCCTGGGGAACAGATCCAAAATGTCCAAAGCCTGTGCTGTCAGTACCTCCTCTAATTTCTCTCCTGGGGTGTCTTTGCAGGTCTGCTCTCAAGAGTGTGACTGAATGGGCCTAGAGTTGCTGAGAAAGTTCAGACACAGTGCATCGTACATGAGTCCAAGGTTGCACAGGAATTATTTGCTTTGCATATGACATACCGGGCCTTTGTAAGTTTGTCTCTCTTTGCTGTTTCTTGTTTGGTCTCCCAAAGCATTTTAAAAGTGTCTATTGAGTGCTTCATATTACCTCCACACAGCCTTTAAAGAATGGAAGCTGCTGGCCACCCATCACATAGTTAAAACTCTTCAGCCAGTTCCAAACAGCTGTTTATTCAGTGCCATGCTAAGAGGTTAGGGTACCTTGCAGTCAGCCTAGTTGCCACAACAGAGTTATTGCCAAACATGACATTGGCTCCATAAGAAACAAATGAGACCCGGTTCTTTTGAAGCCCTCTTCACTGAAGCCTGCAGTGTCCAAACAGTTAAGTAGAGCTTCTTCTATATACTCTGCCCTTTGGTTCTCCAGCTCAACCAGCTCCAGGAACAATAATTCAGGAGTAGTTCCATCTACTGAGGCTTTCACATTGACAATCATGGCAGAATTTGGCTGAGAGATGTAGCCTTGTCAATGAGAACAAACAACTTGCTTGGAGATGACACAATACTGTAAACTACCGTTTTCTGCATCTCTTTTGCTGTGTTCCACAATTTTTGTAGAACTGTACCTTGAGTGCAGACGAATGCCCATGTTGACACCATTTTTATCCTGAAGCTCAATAAGATTGTCATAGTCAGTGAACAGTCAGTTTGTCTTCGCAAGATAGTATGTTGTTCTAAATACAGCATCTGTCCCCAACACAGTCTCTGTGTTCTCACCAAATTTCCAATTAATCCTGTCCACCCTTTTCAGTGAGCTTCTGGGCTATTTCATGTATCCTGGATGTCTCAAGTCGTCAGATCTTATTCCTCAAGGAGGCCAGAGATGTTGATCTCTGTTTGCATTTGAGGACCGTATCTTAAATTACGCCCACTCCTCAGATATGGACACTATTTTCCTGTGAGAATGCTAGCTGATTTTTTTGTGCTGCAAACAGCACAACCTGAAGGTAAACAAAAATTGTGACTAATTAACATCATACAAGTTTTGTATCTATATATATGCTGAACAGGGCCAAAATTTACTAACTTTCTGTCCCACCACTCCAACCATGGATGTCTCTTTTTAAATTCCCTAACCTTACTGGACAGGAGTTCTCATCTCTCTCATCATCTGAAACAAAGAAACATAAACACACACACACACACTATCTAAATTATCTCCCTCCCACATTCACTGATCCACCACACTAACGTTAGTGAAGTTAGATTAAGACACAATTCAATATACTAACATTCCCTGCTGTTACAGTTACGTTAATGATAACATTTATACTACTGTCGCTCACCAGGTGGTATTACGATAGCATCAGCCTCATCTGACACATTTTCTTTAGTTTCGTTGTCATTTGCTACAGCTGCAGTGTCCCCTGAAGCAACAGTAGCCTACGAAGACACAGAGAGAGTCATTTGAGAGTGTTTCATTCCTTGTCTCTGGCTTTGGTGATTTAAATTATTTTATTTCAAACTTGAGCAGAGAATGACCACCAAGCAACTGTGTTGTTGTTCCTTGGTAGGTGACGTCAGAGCCAGGTCACAGGCCACAGAAGCCCCACTGGTCCAAAGGTCAGTGCTTTGCAACACAGACTGGGTGAATTTATGAATGAAATTGTGAGTTCTGTCACAAAACAATGTTGCCACATATTTGCCACATACAAAATCCTTGACCTTTCCTAGTGGGTATACAGTGTATACAGATGTATACCTGTGTATCACGTAGACTACACCACTGGCACAGACACCATGCACATGAGTCCTATGCATTAGTATTTATTAGTATTACTAATTAGCATTAGTATTCCATTTGTTATAAACATTCGCAAAATGAACTTATAAGCAAGCGAGGAGGATTTTGTGATTGGATTCTAAGTCAAACTCTGCTAGCAATTGAATTATTTACATCAAGGGATTGCAATGAATAATGCTTGTCCCCAAAGGGACAATACATAAATGACATAAGGAAGACGCTATCATTGCTGCCTAGAGCACAATCACTGTTTCATCTTTTATACATAAGTACCATCCCTGATTTAAAGCTGTTCTGTAATCACGTGCTACAATCTTGTCAAGAGTTGGTTGTGTCAGTGCCCTCCTCTCTCCCTTTTGTATGAGTTTGTCTCCCTCTGTCTGTTTGTCCCTGCATTTATCTCCCCCTTGTGTTTTGTTGTCCAGGTTCGGTAGGCGTATTCCCCCCAGCTGCATCCTGTTATGCTAATCACCTGTACAACTATAAAGACCCTGAGCTGACAGGCATGCAGCGCCGGACCGTTGTTATCCTTCCCCTGGTAAACTCTTCGTCGGATTGGCTCCCGTTACTCGTTCGTTGGTTTTTCGCTTCTCGTTGTTTGTTATATCAATTGTTGTTTTCTTTGCTTTCCGTAGTATCCTGCGTTCCTGTTTCCTCGTCTTGTTCCTTGATCGTCCATCATTTCCCCGTTCCTGTTTTCCTTCGACCGTCTAGACTTAGTATTTCTGTTACCCTGTAGTTGTTTCACTTTTGTTTGTCGTTTATATTAAACGTCTCGTTTGTACTTTTTTACCCCGTGTCCGTGTCTGCATTTGGGTCCAGTCTCCCAGTGTTATTTCCCCGCACCGTTCATGACAAATCTATCTTTAAATTTATTCTTCACTTTGTATGACATGAAATGCTTTGTGCTGGGAGACAAAAATTAATCAGCTTATATGATGCCATTTTTATGATTAAATATTGCAGGGGCTCTGAGTGGTCAAAGGCTTTAGACTGATGCGGGGAAAATGCAGAAAATGGTACCTGTTCTGAAAACTTTAATGAAGGATGAAACTTTCCATGTGTAAATGGGATTGACATAATGTGGGGTTGTAATTATTTTTAAACATGCTTCAATTTGGAATATGAACTTGGTGTGCAAGACCCTTAGTCTTGTTACGTAAAAGCAAAGCAAACTCTGGGATTTTCTTGCTGCTCTTTTATAAGACCCTTTTTCTTCCCTTTCCCTATTTTCTAAACTTTGGTAACACACATGATCAAGACCTTATTTCATGGAGCCTCTTCCAACGTGTATTGTGTTTTTTCTTTGTTGTGTCCTTTGTTCTCTACAAAGTGCATTGGGATGAAGTTGATTTATTAAAAGCGCTCTACATACAAATTTGACTTGACTGGACTTGACAGGGGAAGAACTATGTTGCTTGTTTGAACACGGCCTATTTGCCCGAAGGGAGAACATCTTTCTCTATACTGTTAACCAGCCCTACATCATGTGTCAGGAAACTCACGTCAAGGATAAAGATAGGAGATGATGAAAGATTATGACAGAGTGGGGGATTCATACAAGGTTAGATAGATACATAGAAATGAGCGGCAGAAAGCAGTGCACAATGCATGCAGCAGTAGTAATGGCAGTACGGAGTCTATAGCATAGGTCTTGAGGGGATTTTCTCTTGTGCGGCCGGGGCACAAAGCTCTTATTAAACCAAGGCATTCACAGCTTAAGGGACTTAAATGTGTGTCCTAAGGAAAGTAAAGTGTTCTGGTAATAGATGGTCAATGTCATGGTGGTCTATGGTGTTTGCCTTGTGATAGCTACAGTGATGGGGTCAAATAAGATAGCAATAGGCAGTCCAATTCCATCTTTTGAGCTAGTGTTTGTGGATGTGAAGCTGGAGACTGACCTCTACAGAACATCAGGTTTTATATTGGCCAGTGGGTATGTGTGTGTTGTTGAACACTGAAAATGTAGCAAATACAGCCATAAAAAACACTATGGTAAATGGGAAATATCAATAGCGAATCACCAGAAAGAGATAGTTGAATGAGGGGTTAGACATACGTAGAATTCTTCAGAAATATCAGTTGGAAATGGGTACACATCGACAAGCTTGTCAAAGGTTTGCTGCAGCTGAATGTGTTAGTCATCCCAGCCCTCAAGGTCCAATCAAATTCCTGTGCTTCTGTGTTTCCCCCCTGATGGGTCTTTGCTCTAACTGACGTAGGAAACTGATGATAAGTTTATCAGAGCTTTTCAAATCTTCCTTCTTTTATCTGAGACTAGACTACAGAAATAAACATCTAAAAAGCTGTTTGAAACATCTTGCTGCAAGTTCTGTATTTTTCGGATTAAAAGTCGCTCCGGGGTATAAGTCTCACCAGCCGAAAATGCATAATAAAGAAAGTTAAAAACATATATAAGTCGCACTAGAGTATAAGTCGCATTATTTGGGGAAATTTATTTGATAAAATCCAACACCAAGAATAGACATTTCATCTTGAAAGGCAATTTAAAATAAAAATAAAATAGAGAACAACAGGCTGAATAAGTGTACGTTATATGACGCATAAACAACGAACTGAGAACGTGCCTGGTATGTTAACGTAACATATTACGGTAAAAGTCATTCAAATAACTATAACATATAGAAAATGCTATACGTTTACCAAACAATCTTTCACTCCTAATCACTAAATCCAATGAACTCTTCTTCCTGGGTGTCACTTCTGAACAACTCCGCCATCTCATAGGTACAGAAGTAGCAGGTAGCATCTTTTTTTTCACAATGCACTTCTGCCATGACCCGCCCCTGCCAAATTTTGATTGGTTGACGTGTGTGTGTGACGATTGCTGATATACGCCTAGTCTCTTACGTGACTGAGATAAATAATAGCCCGGGCATGTGTTAATAATTTCACACATAAGTCACTCCAGAGTATAAATCGCACCCCCGGCCAAACTATGAAAAAAACTGCGATTTATAATCCAAAAAATACACTTCACATTCTTGGCTTGCCGTTAAACTTGCTATCATCTCACCAGCAACCCCAGTTTGTCTTGGTAGGAATATACCAGCATTTCTGGAGGGTACTTACTTCAAAAAGAATCTTAATATTGTGTTGGGAAACAGATGAACAGGGGAGTTGTCAATCAATCAGATTAAGTGAAAACACCTGCATTCTTACGAATTCCAACTGAAAACAAAATAATAAATAATGTAATATATGATAGTAATGGTATTAATAATAATATATACAATCATGATTTTGTCTAGATGTTGGATGGAGCGGTAGTAGGGCCCCTCATTACCTCTTGAAAGGGCCCCATGATGCCAAGGGCCGCCTCTGGTTTTAGAACATTTCTTAAATAAGTGAACCAACATTGGATACATGTAAATGCCACCTTAATAATTAAAATATAAAATTAAAGAAAGAGCATGAGATACCATAGTATTATAGTACTATAGTAGTATAAAGACCCAACATTTTTAGAGGGTCATTTTTTTTGCTGCCATTGGTACCGTGGCAATTGCTGCAGGCAGACACCAACTGCAGAGGCATGACCCACAGCAAGCACCCCCTCCCAGCAAGGCAGAAAGTTGCTTCCGTCAAAACAGCAGTGAAGCTGCGACCCCAGCTGAGAGTGTCAGTTGGGCTTTACACAGAGTACAAGACTGGCAGCTGAAGGTTGACCAAGAAAGCAAATCTCCAGAAAGCATCACTGACGACCCCTAATACAGAGATTGTGCTGATGAAAAAAACATAGAAGCCGCTTTCACCTGCTATGCGTGCGATATGTGAGAAATGCAAATTTAATATGTTCATATCTGAATCAGTAGGAAGGGTTTTACTCAAAAGAGCAAAGCAAATATTCGAAGGTGTAGAAGATCGGTGATATACACAAAGAACTGCCTAACTGGGGAGATGACAAGATTCAGAAACTTCTGTCGACCGACAACAACATCATCAGACAAGTTCAAGGAACAGCAAGAAACCTGGGTGTTTAAGGCCCTGTTTACACAACAATGCTTGCGGGTGAAAAAACAAAATATTTGATTAGATGTGCCTTTTGTTGAGACGCCGACTGAGTTTTTAGGGCTTAAAAATGCAAAAAAGTGAAACCACGCTCCAGAGTGGAATAATTAATAACGCTCCAGAGTTGTGTTTTCGAAGAAGAAGAAGATTTACTTTATTTATCCCGCACGGGGAAATTTATTTTTTTCACTCTTATTATTATACATGTTACACACACAGGCCCTAAATACACACATGCACAAACAGGACCTATACATGCAATTAAGGAGAGATGTTAGAGCGAGGGGGCTGCCAGTGACCAGCGCTCTGAGCGGTTGGGGGTTCGGTGCCTTGCTCAACAGCACCTCGACCAGCCACAAGTCCACGCTCCATACATGGTCCACACAGGGACTTGAGCCAGCGACCCTACGGTTCCCAGCCAAGTCACCGATGGACTGAGCTACTGCCGCCCCTTACATTTCATGTAAAATGTAAACGCAAAAGTGTGCTCTGATCTGCTCAGGCTCACTCAAATTGCATAGGTGTTTACGTAACATCCATGTGCAGAGTACAGGTAAACAACAAACATGTCGGACTGTTTCCATCAGTCAAACATTCAAGTCTCCTGGGTAGAGCCGAGGCGGTGGGAGGCTGCAAACCATGCTGCAGATCCCTGTCAGCGTCCTGCTTCTCCGGGAGAGAAGTAGATAGAAGTTTCTACTCATGCACAAGCTCTGGTTGGTGCTGTGTGGCAGTGGTTCACAGCACCACCTGGGGCCTGTTTCACAAAGCAGGTTCAAAAAACTCTGAGTCTAACCCTGAACTCTGAGTTGATCTACTCTGAGATAGGAAACTCTGAGTTTTCAGTTCCAGAACAGCAGATTTGCGTTAGGTTGAGAGTAGTTTGACCTGGAGTTAAGCGCGTGTACCACAAGTAAAAAAAGACAGCATCAATGGAGCCCTGATTCGACGAGTCACCATGGCAACGGGGAAGCGAAGGGCTACGCTACAACTGGAATTAGAAATATTAATGCGCTCATACGGTGAGTTTGAGCAGGTTTACACCGCTGCAGCAGCTAAAGTGAGGGAGACGGCGTGGGAGAACATTGCTGCTCGGGTCAGTGCGTAAGTTTAAATGTAGTCCTGTTGCAATCACAGTAATATCACAGGGGGGACTGCTTGAGTGGGAGCCTATTAGTTTATTTCATTTAAGTGCAACCCCGCGGGGGAGAAGCGCACTTGGCAGCAGCTTAAGACGAAACATAAAAACATTGTTCAAACAGGTAAAACATCGGCACAATCTCATGGTGAAGCCTCATTTTGAGCATGTTTTACATGGTAAAGTGAATATTACCATAAGTGGCTGTTTTATATGTTGTATAAAAAACTACCGTTTGCAAAAAAACGCAGCGCAACACAATATCTGCTGTGATATGAAACGGTACCGCTCAAAAAGAGAATTGCCTGGAAATGCAAGAACATCTATAATCAATAGTTTGATAATCATCTCCCGACGAATATTTAATTCTCTGTGCAGTAATTCTGCACCTTCATCCACGGGATCATTATCAAAAGGACATGCCATGGTAGTGAAATAGTCACCACCTAATATAACTTCTAATGTCTGATTTTTGCAATGATTTTCTGAAAAAACAGACGGCACTATACTACACCAAAACTCGCCTGCTGACTGAATGAATGAGGAAATCAAACACTGTGTGTGGCTGAAAGAGGGCGGAGACGGAGAGAAACTCAAGGTTTGCTGAGAAAAACCTGGTCCCGACCAGGTTAGTTTCAGAGAGCATGTTACCATGGTAACTGACCGAGAGGTTAAGTTACCTCTCTTTGTGAAACAGGCTAGAGTTACCCCTCTCTCTCTGGTTTGAGTTACCTCCCTTTGTGAAACGGAAAACTCAGAGTTTCCCTCATTTCAGGGTTAACAGACTCAGAGTTTTCACTAAACCTGCTTTGTGAAACAGGCCCCTAGTCATCTGATGCGTATACTACATCGAATTTCACACACTTTTGCGCCACCGTATGCATGCAGATTTCCCCTCAAAGATGCTCGTCTAAACGAGCAATACAATCTGAGAACGCATTGCCACTTTAGCGTTTCCTTTCTAGATCGTTTCCGTCTAAACAATGCCTATGACACAAGTACGAACCAGCTACATGACCGTGGTCTAATCTGCCCTGCCCAGGAGCACCCACCTCCCTGCCTAAACCAAGTATTTCCAGTAAGTGAGAAAATGTCTCCCGTTGTGTGCTGCATGTGTGAAAGAGAAACGCTTGACTATCTCTGGTCCTGATTCTCATGATATTGTCCAGGATTCATATGTGAAAATGGCTCAAGAGAGATGGGCCCGCTAGCACAGAATTTTCACTGAGACCCCTGGATGCACAAAAGCAAGGTACAAACTTATTCATCATTTCAATTTATGTTCTGGCAATATGTGATTGATGGTGATGGTATGGAGATAGGAGAGGACCAACTGTAAGCCCTGATCAACAGGCAGGCCCTGTTTGCTTGCCTTTCCTCTAATCTCATTCATATCCTCATACAAACAGCCGATCCTTTTATGTGTACCGTTGTGAGACTGAAATGGGGCCATGGGCCTTCATGTGAGCTACTTTGTATCAGTGCATGTGTAGATTGCCTTTTCCCAGTCTGATCTGATAGAAGCAACAGGAAAGTGTTTAAAAGCACACTGCATCCTGGCATTGACATTCATCTCATGGTTGTATCACACCTCACTGTCACAGATGTTGCTCACTAATGCAAAAGTTTCTTGCTTTCCTTCCATTCATGCGCCTGAAAATCATTACAATAAGCACTTAATTAACAGCTCTGGTTAGCCATGAATAAAAATAGCTGGGACTCTGACTACTGACTCAAGCTTTAATAGAGATTTTATGAGAACATTTAATGTTTCATCATCAGCATCAGTCTTCATCAACTTTGGACGCATCAACAGATCAAGTGACAAAGTCAAATGTTCAGAGGCATGAATACTGTACTACTGGAGAAAACTGTGAAATTGTAGGTTCTCCATAAGTCCAATAAGGGTTTGCTGTCTGTGGTACGGTCTGATCCTGAAGGCTTCTTTTTTAAACAATCTATTTTCCATCCCCTTCTAATGTGCCCAACTAATTTTCATGAAAACTTATTGAACCCTTAAAAGACCTATTATTTTGAAGTGCCAAGCTACTGGAGATCTTTTATCACAGCTTTTGATATGGTTTTATTCTGCAAGACTATATCCTGAATTATGTTTTTGACTTTCCAACAAAGTAGAAGCCACACGGGCACTTAATTTAATGTGAATTGAGAATTACAGGTTATTCAGCCCAAGACTTTCATATTCCTCCTAGAAGAGAGAATAAGAGAAGCCTCCCCCTTAATCACTGCTCTAGAATTGGCACAGTTCCACCAGGGGGCACCGCCTGGGTGGAGGGAGAAAAATATCACCCAAATTAGTGACACATTCACGGACAAATCTACCCCCCCCCCCCCCCCAAAAAAAAAAAAACTTGACTAACACATGGTCCGTAGATAAAATATGGAAGTGTTGTCTAATTTTAGTCTCCACATCTTGTGAAGCAGGGCATTAGTCGACACATAACAGTGTTCCTGTGGAGCTGTCTCAATTGATGGAGGCCTGCCATAAACTTTAGTGGTGACGCGGACCCAGAGGGAAGTAGCTTGTATGTCAAATTCATGTCACCATCAGAACTGTTTAGTACTTCTGATCATCATTAACTGACAGTAAGGGTTTCATTAGTCACAGAAAGAGGTGCCTGCCCTGTCAGCGACTCAGCTACCTCCGTGTGTTTGGTGTCTTTTGCAGTTTATCCTCTTATTGTTGTTGCAATGGTACCTCCTTCAATGGCTCTTCCTGGTGTTATCTACTGTGTAAACAACCTATTGTTTCAAATGTGTCTATGTCTTTGTCAACTTATTTTGTATGTGTCTGTCTTTGGTAGTAAACCAGTTTCCCCTCTGGGCATGAATAAAGTTCATCCTTTCCTATATTATCAGCAGCAAAATTCCCAAGCTGGCCTGAGCCATTGTATTCTTCTGAAGAGAGTGAGAGAGAAGGCAGGGCCACCAATTGCCGGGGTAGAGGGGACAAGACTTTGTGTCACACTATTTTGCACAATAAAGTAGTAACTGTTATGGTACACAACAGAGGTAGAACCCAAATGCACGACTTGACTCAGGAGATTCAGATAAAGGTGATATTTCTTGTGATCCGGAGACAATACCACGGTGCAGGAAGAAGTAAAGGCGTTCAAGGAGGGGTCCCGGGGTTCCAAAAGGAGTGCTGGTGGTGTTGAGTGAAAACGTGGTGATCTCCTCTCGTAATGCCGCGTTTCAACGCGGGCTGCATCGTGCATGTCTGAAGCTTTCCCAAGATGTAGTTAGCGGTAGTGGCAGGAGAAGACGAACAGGCAAGGAAGCAAGCAGGCAGGCGGGCAAGCAGGATTAACTGGACAGAGGGAATCAACAGGTTAGAAATGCTACACAAGCAAAAACACTCAAGAGATAACTAGAGGCCGGTGTCAAACTAAATACCGCTCAGGTAGAGTATGAACTGGCAACGAGTGCACTCAAAAAAGTGTGACTGTGCTTAATTAATATTTACAAAATAAATATTAGCAACCTTTACATGAAAAAAATTACTATGTGCAGTTTGGTATATTATTATGTGGATTTAATTAAATTTGAATTAGATATCAATTACATCTTATGTATGCACTCATTTATGTTTGAATAATATCAGCTTTAAATGAATGAGTATAATTTAAAAAATCATATTTTATCAGTAAATTCAACAATGTCGAAAAATTAATACATTTTAATCAACGTGTTCTGCCTTCCATTTAATTTCATGTCTGAGCTTAGTTTCGTCCACGTAAATCTTATGGTGAATACCGCCACCTAGTGGACCTTTACGGGTTACTGCGCCTATTGCGCAATCCTACTTCCTGTTAGTTCCGGTCAGTGTTTTCAAGTGTTTCTGCCGTAAAGCCATGGACTTCATCTCTCTCGCAATCCATATCTTTTCACACTCGAGCCTTGGACAATATTAGTCTGTAAGTAATCCTTTGTGTGAGATTCAGTTTGTAAACGAAATTGCATTGTTATTTTGTTGTATATTTCGATCTATTTGGCTCTTGAAATTATGTTTACTTTGCCTGGAAATGTCGGCTAATCTCATTCTACTTAGCTATGCTAGGTCACGTTTTGTGTTGGTTGAAAATAGATCGCTGGATTGTGTGTAGATTCATGTCATGTGGAAATGTTTAAGTATGTGAGATTCATGTATCTTTATTTCGTTTTCTGTTTACAGTTTTACAGTAAAGAGAAGTGTATGAAGAATGAAAGAAAGAAAATAAAAGGACAAAATCACTCTTCAGCTTGCCTTCTCTTGAACTGTTCGCTAGCTGTCTAGTTCTGCACCAGTAACGCAAGCCGAGGGCAGCATAGTAAAAAGACTACAGCGCGGCGGGCCCAAGTAAGAAGATTAGGATGGAAAAAGAAGTCATGAGCGAACACTCAATCAGCCCAGAGCAGAATGCCGTCGAACAGGCAACTGGTGGAGCTCCAGTAGAGCCAACCACAGCAGATATTCACCTGTCAACTGAACGGGGAGAGCCATTTCATACACCACAAGATGCCCAGTCACAAGCATCCCATCACCCCTCACACTGCTCCAGCAGGAGATCAACGTCAACTGCCAGGGCCATGGCACGCGCCAAACTAAAAGCTGCACAGGCAGAGCTAGATTTCGCTGCAAAAGAAGCCAGCATGATGATACAGAAAGCTGAACTCGAAGCCAATCTCCACCTCCTCAGCTGCCAAAAGAATGCTGCTGCACGCAAGGCTGAAGCGGCCGCATACGAGGAGGAAGAGGAGATTGAAAGCGGGGAGAAGCGCCATGGGCCATACGTTCCAGGACGGCCCCTCAATGCAGCGGAACGAGCCGGTAACTATGTCCAGCAACACGCAGCGCTGTTTCATAGACAACCACAGCCACTGACACACACACCAGTGGAGCCCCAAATAACACCCAGACACCAAGTCGCCGCAGCCGGGCCAGCCGCAGTGGGGCCCCAGAGAACACTCACACATCAAGCCGCTGGAGCCGGGCCAGCTGTTCGCCAACATCCGATGCCAAACGCCACGCACATCAAAAAAGAAGAACCCAGCGTGAGGCCTCCATCCAGGGCACATCTTGACAAACTACAGTCGCTTACAAACCCCCAGAGAGTGACCTCACACGAGCCACATCAAACACAAGACCTGGCCAGGTATCTCATGCGGCGAGAGCTCCTCAGCTCAGGCCTTCTCAAGTTCGACGACCGCGCTGAAAACTACTGGTCGTGGAAAGCATCCTTCGTGACCGCCACACAAGAGCTAAACCTCTCCAATAGAGAGGAGCTGGACTTGCTAGTCAAATGGCTTGGTCCCGAGTCAGCCGAACATGCAAAACTAATCCGCTCAGTGCACGTCCTCAATCCCGAACAACACGGAGTAGCCTTCCCTCCATTCCCAGTCTTCTCAGACTTCGTCCGCCAGCAGGCCAAAGTCCGGAACGACCCCAGCTTCGCTTTCGCCACCTCCACACCGTCCAGACCCGACAAGGTCGTAAAACCCAGCCAGAACGCTACGGTCGCCGTGCACAAGACGGAGGCTACGTCCAAGTCCAGCGACAGTCATACCGGTTCCACGGAGAAGAGCACCAGCGCACCAGACCGGGAGTGTCCACTGCACAAGAAGCCACACCCACTCAAAAAGTGTAGGGCTTTCAGACTAAAGACTATCGACGAACGCAGGGCATATCTGAAAGACAACCACATATGCTACAAGTGTTGTGGGTCAACTCAGCACCTCGCAAAAGACTGCAAAGCGCCCACCAAATGCAACAGCGAAAGACATATAGCAGCTCTCCACCCTGGTTCTCCGCCACCTGCAGAGAACGCCAAAGCAGTCAAGGATGAAAGCGGGGAGCCAACGGAAGACACACCGGCAGCCGTGTCCAACTACTGCATCGAGGTCTGCGGTAATGCAAACACCCCACGCTCATGTGCCAAGATCTGCCCCATTAAAGCCTTTCCTGTAGGGAAAAAAGAAAAAGCAATCAAGATGTACGCAGTGCTGGACGAGCAGAGTAACAAGTCTCTCGCCAAAGCAGAGTTCTTCAACCTCTTCGGTGTCAAAGTCAGCCCAGCACCGTACACGCTGAGAACCTGCTCGGGGACTACAGAGACCTCCGGCAGGCGAGCCAGCAACTTCGTGCTTGAGTCCACGGATGGGAAACTGCAACTCCCGCTCCCCACGCTGATCGAGTGCGACATGGTGCCCGACGACAGATCAGAAATCCCGTCACCGGACGTGGCATACAACCACCCACACCTCCAGCCAGTCGCGCACAAGATCCCCGCTGTGGACCCAGACGCACCCATCCTCCTGCTCTTGGGAAGGGACATCCTGAGAGTCCACAAGGTACGGGAGCAGATCAACGGGCCACACAACGCTCCTTATGCGCAACGGCTTGACCTAGGATGGGTCATCGTGGGCGAAGCCTGCCTGGATGCTGTCCACAAACCAGCCGAAGCCAACGTGTACAAGGCAAGTGTGCTACCCAACGGTCGAGCATCTTTTCTCTGTCCCTGTCCGAACAACATCCAGGTGAAGGAGGACTACAGTGGCAAGTCACACCGCCACCAATGTCTCTCCGCCACCCAGCAGGACGACCCGGACCAGGCAACGAGCACAGATGGGCTGGGGCACTCCATCTTCGAGAGCTCGAGAGACGACAACAAACCAGCGCTGTCGATGGACGACAAAGCGTTCCTGACCATCATGGACAAGGAGGTCTACCAGGATGACGACCACAGCTGGGTAGCACCCCTGCCGTTCCGGTCGCCACGACGACTCCTCCCCAGCAACCGGGAACAAGCAGTGAATCGTCTAGCGTCACTCAGGAAGACTCTGGAGAAAAAGCCAGAAATGAAAAGTCACTACACCGAGTTCATGCAGAGAATGCTGGACAACGACCAAGCTGAGCGCGCGCCACCCCTGGAGCCAGGTAAAGAACATTGGTACCTGCCCACGTTCGGCGTGTACCACCCGAAGAAGCCGGGTCAGATAAGAGTAGTGTTCGACTCAAGCGCCGAATGTCAAGGCACCAGCCTGAACAACGTGCTCCTCAGCGGCCCTGATCTGAATAACACCCTCCTGGGGGTGCTCCTTCGATTCAGAAAAGAGCCAATCGCCGTTACAGCAGATGTGCAACAAATGTTTTACTGCTTTGTGGTCAGAAACGATCATAGAGACTACCTCCGCTACCTCTGGTATGAGGACAACGACTTCAGCAAGCCCGTAGTGGAGTACCGGATGAAAGTCCACGTCTTTGGGAATACCCCATCCCCAGCCATCGCCATCTACTGCATGAGGCGAGCCGCCGAGAGAGGCGAAGCGGAATATGGCTCCGACGCAAGACAGTTCGTGGAGCGCCAGTTCTATGTCGATGACGGGCTGACCTCTGTCGCCACACCCAAGCAAGCGATAGACCTCATCACAAGAACCAAAGAAATGCTCGCAGAGTCGAACGTACGGCTGCATAAAGTAGCATCAAACAGCGAGCAGGTGATGGAAGCCTTACCTGAACAAGACCGCTCCAAGGACCTGAAGGACCTGGAACTCGGCGTCGATCCTCTCCCCCTCCAGCGAAGCCTGGGCCTATCCTGGAACCTGGAAGTGGACAGCTTTACCTTCTTAGTGTCCCGGGAAGAGAAGCCGTACACAAGAAGAGGTATCTTGTCCACGGTCAACAGCCTATACGACCCCCTGGGGTTCGTCGCTCCTGTCGTAATGCAAGGAAAAGCATTAGTGAGAGAACTGTCAACAGAGCAGGGGTGGGACACTCCACTCGACCCAGAGAAGGAGACTCAGTGGAACACGTGGAAGGACTCACTAAAAGCTCTGGAAGACCTGCACATAAAGAGGTGCTACATCCCCGGGCTACTGACTTCAAGTTCAAGGCGAGAACTCTGCATCTTCTCCGATGCCTCCACAGTAGCCATAGGCGCCGTCGCTTACCTGAGGGCAGTCACCGCTGACGGCAAACCACATGTGGGCTTCATCATGGGAAAGTCCAGGCTGGCCCCCCGTCCTGCTCACACCATCCCCCGCCTCGAGCTCTGTGCGGCCGTGCTTGCTGTCCAGATCTACGAGCTGATCAGAGACGAGATGGACATCGACGTGGACGCTGTCAGGTTCTTCACGGACAGTAGAATCGTGCTTGGCTACATTCACAATTCGTCAAGAAGATTCTACGTCTATGTAGCCAACCGGGTGACCCGCATCAGGCAATCCACCCATCTAGACCAGTGGTCCTACACCCGCACGGACCTGAATCCTGCGGACCACGCTACAAGGTTCATGCCAGCAGCAGAGCTACAGCAAAGCAGTTGGTTCTCCGGGCCCAGCTTCCTCTCACGCAAGACCGCAAAGGAGCCTCCAGAACCCAACGTCTTCACCCTCGTGGAACCTGAAGCAGACGCAGAGATCCGACCCGAGGTTGCGGTTCTAGCTACCAGAGCCGTGGATGCTCCTCTGGGCTCCCAGTGCTTCGAAAGGTTCTCTAGCTGGAGGAACCTCTGCAAAGCTACAGCCAGGCTGATCCATGTTGTCGCATCTTTCAGAGGCAGTCCACCCAACTCATCGCGCAACAGGTGGGGCTCTTTCAGGGACGCACTCACCACGGACGAGCTGTCCCACGCAGAGAGCGTCATCATCCGTGCAGTCCAGCATGATGCCTACAAAACGGAACTAGAGTGCCTCAGAGAGAGCAAGGCACTTCCCAAGCAGAGTCCCCTCAAGAAGCTCAATCCAGTGACCGATGAAAGCGGCCTGCTGCGGGTCGGAGGTCGCATCTCGTCCGCTCCAGGCCTGCCAACGGAAGAGAAGCATCCTCTGATTATCCCACACACTCACCACATCGCCACACTGCTGGTGAGGTACTATCACGAACAAGTAGTGCACCAGGGGCGTCACATAACGGAGGGTGCTGTGAGAGCAGCTGGATACTGGATCGTCGGAGGTAAGCGCCTGGTGTCTTCTGTCATCTACAAGTGCGTGATCTGCCGCAAGCTACGCGGGCGCCTGCAAGAACAGAAGATGGCCGACCTGCCTCCCGACAGGCTCACTCCAGAGCCTCCCTTCACCCACGTAGGCCTTGATGTCTTCGGGCCATGGGCCATTATGACTCGGAGGACAAGAGGAGGAAGCGCGGACAGCAAGCGCTGGGCAGTGATATTCACATGCCTGTCCACCAGGGCTGTTCACTTCGAGCTCATAGAGTCCATGACCACCGACAGCTTCATCAATGCCCTGAGAAGATTCTTCGCCATCCGGGGCCCGGCCAAGCTTCTCCGCTCCGACAGAGGGACTAACTTTGTCGGTGCCTGTAAAGAGCTGGGCATCGACACGGAAGACTCCTCAGTTTCAACTTACCTCCAGAGCAGGGGGTGCTCCTGGGTCTTTAACCCGCCCCATTCTTCACATATGGGGGGGGCTTGGGAAAGACTCATCGGCGTCGCCAGGCGCATCCTGGATGCCATGCTGCTCCAGACCGGACACACTCGCCTGACACACGAGGTGGTGAGCACTCTTATGGCCGAAGTCATGGCTATAATGAATGCAAGACCCCTGGTGCCTGTGTCCTCCGACCCAGATGAGCCCACCGTCCTTACCCCGGCAATGCTCCGGACCCAGAAGATGAGCACCGTCTCCGCGCCCTCTGGAAACTTTCAGATGGCTGAGCTGCATGGGAAGCAGTGGAAACACGTCCAGTGCCTCGCAAACACCTTCTGGAAGAGATGGAGGAGAGACTACTTATCCACGCTGCAGGGCCGCCGAAAGTGGACCGACGAAAGACCAAGTGTCAAGACCGGCGATGTCGTCTTGCTCAAAGACAGTCAAGCCCACAGGAACGAATGGCCTGTGGGAGTGATTGTCAACACGCTGCCGAGCCGGGACAAGAGGATCCGGAAGGCGGAAGTAAAGATCGTGAGAGACGGAACTGTTAAAGTCCTTCTGAGACCCATCTCAGAGATCGTCGTTCTGCTTTCTGATGAAAGCTAGAAGACCATATCCTTTTGAACTTATTGTGTATTTTGTGTTTAAGTAAAAGCTTGTAGTGGCATATTAGTTATACGCCAAGCGGGGAGTGTTCTGCCTTCCATTTAATTTCATGTCTGAGCTTAGTTTCACCCACGTAAATCTTATGGTGAATACCGCCACCTAGTGGACCTTTACGGGTTACTGCGCCTATTGCGCAATCCTACTTCCTGTTAGTTCCGGTCAGTGTTTTCAAGTGTTTCTGCCGTAAAGCCACAGACTTCATCTCTCTCGCAATCCATATCTTTTCACACTCGAGCCTTGGACAATATTAGTCTGTAAGTAATCCTTTGTGTGAGATTCAGTTTGTAAACGAAATTGCATTGTTATTTTGTTGTATATTTCGATCTATTTGGCTCTTGAAATGATGTTTACTTTGCCTGGAAATGTCGGCTATGCTAGGTCACGTTTTGTGTTGGTTGAAAATAGATCGCTGGATTGTGTGTAGATTCATGTCATGTGGAAATGTTTAAGTATGTGAGATTCATGTATCTTTATTTCGTTTTCTGTTTACAGTTTTACAGTAAAGAGAAGTGTATGAAGAATGAAAGAAAGAAAATAAAAGGACAAAATCACACTTCAGCTTGCCTTCTCTTGAACTGTTCGCTAGCTGTCTAGTTCTGCACCAGTAACGCAGGCCGAGGGCAGCATACAACGTGAACTCTTGGTTTTAATCGCCGTATACTTTCGCCCAATTCGTGCCACATTGATGTTGATGTCTGCCACTTGAAGTCTGCCACAGCCATTTTCTCAAGGTAAGAGGCTTGATTAACAACACTTTAACATTGTTTTGAGTTATCGTGAGTTACCTAACAAGTTTACTGACAAGTTTATTATATACCGTGTCATATTCAAAGTAACGGGAGTTTCACCCCCCCCCCCCCCCCCCTTAACAAGCTAACTTAGCTAACGTGAGCGAGAGCAAACGTTGTTCTGAGTATAATCACACACAGCGTGTTATCGGTTATACTGTACTCGAGTAATCGTCAAAAGCGGTACATTCAACGGCTACTGTTCCGAGTTATTAAGTTGTAGTGTCGGTGTTTGCTGGTGGGAGTGAAGAAACCCAAAATGACAGAAGCAAGGGATGGAGCGCAAAGAGGGAGGACTGCCATACTTAAATACACTGGTGTGGCCTGGCCAGGCCCACACCAGTGTCAGAGCTCCACCCACCAGCCGACCTGCAGACAGACATAAAGAGAAGCACAAGACAGAACAAAAAAACACACAACAGGTCCTGCTGGCAATAGGCCGTCACAAGAGTGCTCCACAACTCTCAATGGATACAACTAACTGTTTACAAATGATGTCCAAATGAAGATTAATGAAGCATTAGTTGTATTTGTTAGATACTAAGATGGAGCTCTTGATTTAAAGAAAAGAGATCAATGGATGGTAATTGAGTGTTTTCAACCCTTTTTTAAACAGAGAGCTCCAAATAGTAGCTTCATTTGGACATCACTACTGTTTACCGTTGAGCAGTGTGACATCAAACAATGTCAACAAAAAAACTGCGGAATCCGGTTACAAAAAAACGGAATCCGGTTACAAAAAACTCCTGTTTCAGGAGCACACAACTGTGGTTACATGTGGATAAGAGGCCAAACCGTGCAGAGAAACACATGGTTTCAAAAATGCCTGAGTTCGTGTGGACCGCCCCTAACATGTTGGACATTTATCCAATCACAATTAACCATTAAATTAAATCAGTGATTTGACATCCATACAATCTTATTATCAATTTGTTTTTTGTGCTATCTTTGCTAGCCTAATGTATGTTTGTACCAAGTTGGGCTAGCTAGCTAGCTAGCAAAATAAATGAGCTACAAGCTAAAAAAAACATGGAAAAGGCTATTTTCAGCCTGGTATAAATATCAATGTAGGATATTTGTACCTTGGTTTCAATAATCAACACCCCATTTTACCCATTTCTTTTTGCTTAGTACATAGTAGTTTTGTTGACTAAACTTAAACAAGTAATTTTGTTGCCTAAACCAAGCCAAAAGTCCGAAAATATATAAGTCAACATAATTTTAAATTACATCCCAAGCTGAATTCAAACACTGGTCTCCTGGGTAAAAGTCTGATGCTTATCCCAGTCATCTACAGTTAACTACCACAGTATCATAATTTTTTGTTCTTTGACGAAGTGGATGAGGTGTTAGGTGTAGATAGTCAGATTGCACGGCAAAGGCTATTACCTGGGTGTGAGTAGACAAGCAATTGCAAAGCAAATTATTTCACCGGATACTGTAATGATCCTTTATATAGGGATACGAATAATCAACATTTTCACTCCCAACTTGTCACATACATACCAGGGTCCTGGGTATACCTTTGTCATCATTTTTAAATGTGCGGGCTACTTGGTTAGCTTGGGTTAAAATAAGCATGTTTGTTACGTTGCTTAACTTGCGTATTACATAGTTAGGTTACGTAGACTTTGTTGCTCTTCGGACGTTAAAGGGTGCCTTATGCATCGGTATCAGATGGAAAGGGCCACTGACCAAGCTGCTGGATGTGAGGACTTTGGGGTGAGAATGAGTTGGAATAATTAAGTGTCACATTTTCCATGTAAATGGAAAGTCACACATAAGATCTAAATCAGGATAAGACTGGAAACATACTCAATGGGTCTGGAGCCAATGTGGCAAAACTACTTAAAGTTAAGAGACTTTAAGGCTTTAGGAAAATGCTTCTTACAGGGGCAATCACTGAAGATTTCATTTGAAACCATGATCCCTGCTTTAGAAAGGATTTGTGGGATGAGTTCTTGATGAGTAATCTCTCGTTGTGTGTAGAAGACAAAACTAGATCGTTGATATATGGGTTTCATGTACATGAGCAACTCATGTTTGTCTAACCCATATGGTCTCATATTATTTGTAGATTGCTTTGCATGCCAAAGCAAATAAGACCAAGACTTCGTGTCATTATCTATATGCACATTCTTGCAAATGCAAAATGTGTTTCTTGAATTCAACTAATACGTTGTTGTAATCGATCAGCCAGGCATGCAGTCGTCTCCCACAATATTTTGTCCCCATGAATTCAGATGAGAACACAATATTCTCCATACATGAATATGAGTTTTGTTATTTCCTGAGAAAAACAAAACATGTAAACTTTAATTGATTGTTAGTTTTACATCCTGTTAGATGCTATATATGATGTTGCTAACATGTTTCTTATGTTGGAGATTTATTCCCACTATGACTGTATAAATACATAATGACATTTTAGGTAATTTGACTTTTAAACTGCCTTATGCAGGTTGATTGCCAGAAAGCAGCCAAAAAAGCAGAAAGAGAATGTGATTTCATGACTTGGAAATGCACATTAATTAACCAGTGAGCCATATGCAGATGCAGTCAATGGTAGATGTCCCACTTTTTGACTGCACACCGGTGAACTAATGCTGGTTAATTATGGCTGCACTTCTACTCCCTCTCTAGAGGAATCATTAGGAATATTCGCAAGGAATTGTCTGTAAAAAAAATTGCCTTAATTAAGGCGAAGGAGAAAATTGAGGACAGTAGACTGGAGAAATAGAAGATGGAAGGCAAGGTGTAGTGTGTTAAGTTTGCTCTGCATGGTGTGTATATATTTCACTATGAACCATGCAATTTTAATTTGTCCAATAAAACAGCTCCCCAGTGCTGCAGTGGATCGCTTACAAGGCTGTAAAAGTTTCATGCAGCTCTTGTCAGGTTGGATTTAGCATCATAGACTCCGTAATTCGGCCACCATGGCAGACCGCCTGGCCAAGTTCAGAGTGGTGGATCTCACTCCTGATTTATTTATCATTGTCTTATGTCTGCTAGGACAAGCAGTGGAGTTTGGCCTATTTCTATCCCTGAATCATACTACTCTAGTGATATATTGAATACTTTGTTACAAGCGGCCCTAATTTGATGACACACTTTAGTCAGAATAGACGAATCCGGTGAGCCGTTTCTGTGTTTTACCATCTCGCTGCGCTGCCATTACTGCGGTGGCGTCTCCCTCCTGTATGCGCGCGCTTGAATAGGAGAAGTCATAAGAAGTGTACCTTTTCTACTTTTACCTGTACTTTTTATGCAGCAGTACTTTTGACAATGATGTCTAGGAAGTCGGGAAGATAGGCCACGCCCATTCTGAGTACGGATACAGATCCTTCATATGGTAAACAGATACAGATACAGTTAATTCTGTACTGGCTCATCCCTAGTCTCCACTATTAATTTCCCTCTGGGGCATGGGCAATGTAATAAAAATGAACTGCACCCCCAAATTGAATTACCTATTACAGGCACTAACAGTGAGGATCCCCCCAAAATATTTTATATGCAACAAATGGAACAATAAGTGACAAAGATGATAAAATTTGAAAAAATTACAGAGGCCAGTGTATCAAGGTTGATTGGGGGGCCCGAATTTGCATTCAGGCTGAGACACCCCAATGTTTTGGTCAAAAAGCCCTTTGTGTAATCCATTCCCCCCTATGCATTATATCACCACTAAGCTTTCATTAGAGACACAAAGTCATCCTGTTATTTAACACTTACAGTGGATATGGAAGAGAATGGCCTTATTCAATTTTGACGCAAGCCTCACACTGCAGCCTCCATAGATACGGGTGCTTCTTCCCTTAAACTGACTTGGGAAAGAGATCTCAATGTTTCATTCACAGACAGGGGATGGAGTAGGATCTTACAAAACATGAAAAAGGTGTCCAGGGAACACAGAACTAAGCTTGTCCAATTCAAGATCCTGAACAGAGTTTATTGGACCCCCTCTATAGAGTAAAGTTAAAACAAAACCAGACTGCTGGAGATGCCAGAGTGGGCAAGCACCTTGACTCATATGCTGTAGAGCAAACCAGACTTCTGGTTTGAGAGTCATAGTAATGTTACAAAGATTATAGGACGTGATATGCCCTTTCCCCAGAGGTTGTCAACTCTGGGGGACCCATCCCCACTTGATGACCTCCCATCCCACGTTGCAGAGTGGGTCAAGGTGGCTCTGATGCTGGGGCGCAAACTTATGATTTCTGAATGGACTTTTCTTTTTGTTCTTTTTTATTAATTTGATTGTATTACTGTTGTACTGTCGTGTTTAATCATTTGTTAGGTTGCTTTGGTCTTGCCTTTTTGGTTGTTTATCCTTTTCCTGGAATGCATGCATTGGGTAGCATAGTTTATTGCTTACTTTATGTATACAAGTATCAATATTGTTTTGTAACCAACATTTCCACCTGTTTACTTGCAATTTTTTTAATTCAAAAATCTAATAAAAATACTAATCATAAAAAATAAGCAAAGCTAAAATACCAAGGTGCTCGCACTGACAAATGAGGGGTGAAGGTCTCCAATGCTATTGCCTCATTTTGTCATCTATAAGCTGAACAGAAAAATAGATGATTCCCTAATTGAGTTAGTTTGAAGAGCATTAGCCAGTCTGGTTCACCTTTTGCAGCTCTACATCAGTTGTTGTGTATTTCCACTGTTATTATGGGTTTATACTGTAAATTGCAGGGTGTTGAAGCACATCCTTTAAGAGCAGAATGGCACAGCTAGGCATTCTGGGCCTATCCGGCTGTTAAGACGTGACTTAACACCCTTTCAAAATATAATTTCCGGGTCCAAACCTGTCCAAGCCTCGCATTTCTACAACGCAGCCGTGCTGTGTTCCCCGTTGTTTGAAAAGATTTTGTTTAAAAATAACAATGTAATTGTTATTTTACCTCTTTCTTATGTATGAAAAGGGTGTCTAACTGGCGTTAGAGGTGATCGTGATTGTTCACATTTTTGGCCGTTGTGTCTGTTTTATTTCAACGGAGCGTTTTGACCCGCAAATCCTATTTTGAAAGGGTGTTACGTCAGACTTAACAGCCGGATAACCTAGAGGTCGATGGATCTAAACCATCCTCTGCTATGTGTATATGTGCCATTGCCAGACATCTTAAAAGTAAACTCAGCTTCTCCCTATTGGACCATGGAGGCCACAGTCACAACACAATAACTTAAATGCAGTGGGACCATTCCTTGCAGTAAGCTTAGCGGGACATGTAACTTTTTTTAACAAAATGAATAGTAATTCCACTGGTGTTGAATGGAGAGACCACTCATCTCATCTGTGCTGTCATTTGTTTGTTGTACGAACAAAGTATTTCAATTAATTAGGCCCTTGTTAAATAGAGCAGCTTACACTACACAGAATGGTCGAAGTAACACGACAGGCTGCAACTACAATCTTAAGAGAACAATCCCTGTGTTTATGTAAGAGAGAGGTGACTGACAGAAGGTGTAAACTACTGTAGGCATATATAATAGGGTGAATACATTATATCTGCGAGGAGTGAAATATAAAACAACGATGTGCAGAAGTGTTTTTGTGTGTTTCCGAGTCAACGTTTTCTCTACCTTTAAGCGAAGGTGTGGGTGTAAAGTGTTGTTTATCTGTGATAAAACCTCCTGTCTCTCTATTCTGTTCCAGTTTAAACAGCTGCAGGTAGGATGGCACATTATTCTACTGCAATATTTTATTGTTTCCTCTCTTTCCTTCAGCCTATCTGTCTCTCTGAAAGTACTGTTCTGTACAATCTCAGCTTAGTCTTTTGTGGTTTACCTTCACTCAACACTTGTCACATGTCGAAATAATGCATGAAGGGAAATTTTGAGCACAGAAAAATAGGGCAAAGTCCCTCCCCTTCCAGTGGACCACCATGGGACCTTCTTTCTGAAAAAAATATGAATGGCAGTGAACACGGAGAGACAAATTATTTTTTGACCTCCTTTGAATTGTGCTATGAATTACATAGGTATATGATGTTTGTTAATTTAAAAGATAATTCTGCAAGTCAAGAAAGCACCAGTTCATCATAAAACTTTTGAAGTATTACCCCAGAGGAGGACAGGCTCTGTTTGATGTGTGACCTGGATGAGATTGGGAATGCGATTCATTTGATGTTTTATTGCCCAGTTTGTGATGATTTGAGGAAGGTACACTACTGTTCAAAGGTTTTAGGCTACTGATTTGAGGTCGTGTAAGACAGTTTGATGTCTCAGGTCATACACCATAGCAAGACTGAGCACAGCAACAAGACACAAGGTAGTTCTACTGCATCAGCAAAATCTCTCCAAACACAGTTTTCAAAGCAGACTGGGGTTTCAAGATGTGCTGCTCAAACGTTTTTGAAGAAGAACAAAAAAACGGGCATCGTTGAGGATCGTAGACGCAGTGATCGGCCAGGGAAACTTAGTGCGGCAGATGAAAGGAACATCAAACGTATTCCCCTTTAAAATCGGAAGATGTCCAGCAGTGCCATCAGCTCAGAACTGGCTGAAACCAGTGGGACTCAGGTCCACCCATCTACTGTCCTGAGGACTCTGGACAGAAGTGGTCTTCATGGAAGAGCTGTGGCCAAAAAGCCAAACCTCCGACATGGAAACAAGGCCAAGCGACCCACCTATGAATGAAACCTAGGAACTGGGGAACAGAAAAATGGACTGATGAGTCAAAATGTTATATATTTGGCTGGAGCAGAAAGCAGTTTGTTCACCGAAGGGCTGGAGAGGGGTACAATAATGAGTGTGTGCACATGTAGTGATGCGATTTTGTTGCGCCATATTACTGTATGAGCAAGGCAGTGAAGCGCAGACTTTTCATGTTTTTCATGTCATGTTTTTTTTTTATTCCCTTTAGTTTTGTTACTATGTGAGGAAATTGTGTAATTGTAAATTGTTTATATTAATGTTTTGAGCACATATGCCAGGTAATATGTCAGATTATTACTGGAAGTATAGTAAGTGTTTTATTAAATCTGCACTTACCGCGTTGTGTCAGGTTGCTACTTCCTCTTTCCTCTGTGATCTTTCCCAGAAAGGTAAGCATTTTTTCCGCTTCTCATATTCTCATTGTTTTTTGTTATGAAAGTGAATGTAGGTTGCTAAAAAATACTTGTAAAATATGAGTATTCACGGTGTTAACTTGTAGAGCTGTTGTGTTATTTCATTTCATGCATAAACTTGCTAATTGGAGGAGAAATTGTCGCAGCCTGTGTGTGCTGCAAGGCTGCTACGTAGCTTGTCGCGCTAGGGTGTACTGTTGAGTCTTGTTGTTAACAGGAGACATGATTTTTCTCTTATGGGCTTACAGAGCACAGAGAGCATGTATGAGAAAACCTGTGAACATCTGTGAATGTTTCTTCTCCATAATGCAGATATGTCCAAGAATAAACAGTGTTGAGACCATCCAGGAGTGTGTGTTTGCCTACTAAATAACATGACGCAGAATTAGACCCACTACACAGGCAACAGTGAAGCATGGTGGAGAACTGATGCTGTTTTGAAGGCAAAGGGTGGTCACACCAAATATTGATTTGATTTACATTTCTCTTCTGTTAAGTCACTGCATTTTGTCAACACTTCCATTTTTGAATGCATTCTTGGTTGACAGTTTGGGTTTTTTTTGTTCGATCTCCGGCTCCTCTGGTCAGTATGTTGAAGTGTCCTTGGGCAAGACACACCAAATTGCTCCCTTTGCTGCGCATGGGTGTGTGAATTTGGTGTGGTTAGATTAGATTGGATGGTATGTGGATGCCATTAATATGAATGAATGGGTGAATGTGACAAGTAGTGTGAAAGCACCTTCAGTAGTCAGAAGACTAAAAAGGCGCTATATAAGTACAAGTCCATTTACCATTTACCATCACAGAGTTGCAAGCACGGATGCGGACTGAAAAGTTACAGTCTACAGTAATAGTTATTACAATTAATTCCATGACAAACATAAATCTAATGCCATGGCAATCTGTAGTTATGATTGCTGTATAGTTGTAATAGCTTTCACGACAGCAATGTCAACATGCTGGTCTGGATCAAAGTGGTGGACTGATTGACATGGCCATCCCTGGAGCTCAGCTACTAATGTGATTAAATATGTAGGTGTTCTGTTTTTTAGAAGGGTAGTTACTGTAGACTTGTCAGTAAGTCAGTCAGTCACTTCTCCAGAGTAAACTGAACTTAAATGCAACTTGAGTGCAAAGAGAATCTTTCCTCACACTTTCATCTCAGATCACTGCCTCTAGAGTACTCTTGACACCATGACCTCGAAAAGTGTACTGGCATGGATTAACACTAAAGCAAATGCATGCACATACAGGTAAATGGGAAGTGTCCTCCCTTAATTAGCATGTAGCTATGGACCATAGTAACAGACACAAAAAGTGGTGTCAAACTATGCAAGTAATCAAGAACATTGTTAGCAAACAGTTGCCTGTATACACTGCATACACATAGAGTAGACAAAGTGAAAGTGACCATTAATGTGGAGTGTGACCACCTGATGAATCTAAGTCCAATAGTCACTCCTTTAATTTTTTGTATGGTCCCTGCAAATTCCTGAGGGAAATATGTGGCTCATTAGATGTTAAATGCTAGCCTCATGAGACCATCCTGATCTCGCAAGCTCCATTGTATTTTACTTGCAGATCAGTCAGTGGTAATGTGCGGCGGAGAAAATTTTGAGAAGTTTGGCAAGCGACCAAACCAATCAGCGTTGGTTTTGAGGCGGATTTACGTGTGACGAAACGAGAAGCGAGTGTTCAGTGTAAACAACATGGCGGCTTCTACGGATAAGATGAATGCAGCTATCGAGAGAGCCGCTCGCTAACGCTTTTTTCTCTTGGATCCTTCTGTTGAATATGGACCGGGCACCTGAAATTATGCCTTTTATCCATAAATTTGCGTTACACAAACGACAAATATAATTTACTGACATGTTGTTTACTTTATGAGCTTTGCCTCAACGCTGTGAGTACGTCATACTATTTGTTGATCTGATTGGTTGATTTGGCCTGCATGTTGGCATGTTGGAGACAGATGGTTTATCCAATCGGCAACCTGTATTTTTGCCCCTTCCCAAAAGAGAGTTCCCAGATGGATATGCTGAGCAAATGAGAATCATGCAAATCAATACATCTGGCAAAGTCAGGTTATTTAAATGCCCCACTATGTTCACCAGCTATTTGCTACCTGTGTATCTGCTGTTTGGTGCTTAGCAGAGCATGTGAGGAGAGGGGAGAATTGAGAATTTATGCTCCATGCTCACAGAGCTGTTCGTCTCTCAGCTTCCCCAGCTCAAAGCCGATCCGCTCAATATTGATCCCTGCTCAATTAATTTCACCGGACTCCACTCAAATCACTAATTGCTTACTCTTAAAAAGAAAAAAGTGATGTTGTATTTATAAGATCAAGGGCACCTGACCTCCCTGGTCGTCTGCATGTACTGCACTTGCTGCCGCAACATAGAGACTGCTCAGGCAGGCTTCAATCTCATGGCATGACTGGTATTGGAGCGAAATTGGAGTGGGAGATAATGTGACATTGCCGGAATTTTGCTGTCAGGCCCTTTGCTATCTGTTTTGCAAGGACATAGTCTATTTAGCTGTGCCAAAGACAATTGTGATTGGTTTAAAGAAATACAAATAAGCCAGAGTGGTTTTTTTAACCTATTCCCGAATGCTAAGCCGGTGCAGTTGAGTTTGTAAAGAGAAGCGTTTGAGCAGAGCTGTCCGTGGTCCTGAATCTTTAGGCCAAAGTAAGGCTCACTTCTGACAAGTAAGATGAGGACAGTGAATTGCTATTTTCAGATTGAGAAATTGAGATGTACTTATTGACTGGTTGTGAAGCACTGTATTTTTCAGACTACACAAAAGTGAAATTGTTGCAAGTAAAAACAGGCCAACTGAAAACAGCATATAATTAGAAATCATGTTGACTGATGTTTTGTATGACCTTGACTGCTTGCAAATGAGTTAAAGGGCTCCACTCCAGGTTCTGAGTCTTTTTTGATTGGAGGGACACATTAAAGAATTATTGCTTCGTCCCCTCAATTTCAAGTCTGTTTTGAGGATATCTGATGTGTCTCGCCTGGCACAACCTGCCCTGCTGATGATGGTTGTGACAGCCCAGAAGCACCTTCAATAAGAGTCTTGAAAGAGACGGACACAAGTGTTGAAAGCACTTTGACAATGCCAGGTATCTGCTGTGGCATATTTGGTAAAGTATAGCAAGAATGTTTGACGTGGCAACCTGCATCTGCAAATCATTTCAGTGTCAATCAAATCAAAAAGTAAAATTCTCCTTTTAAATATCTGCACACAAGCAAGCCTGGCATGACAGTGCGACTGCTGCCATGATCACTGGAAAGTCTGTAAATGTGCTTCACTTACCACACCAACTCTACTCAACTCAAGATAATAATTTAACTTTAATTGCGTGTGGCTGTTATTGCTTATCTTTGTGAATTGTTCTGTTTTTGCAACAAAGCTTAATTGCATCGAATTTTGAACCACATGTATGCATATTACCCAAGCCCCCACCACAGCGACTTCCTGGTTGATCCAATACGGAAGTGTCAAACACCTCAGTTCCACTAGGGGCAGTTCCAGTAGGGCAATTTCTCATTGACCCCCATGTTGAATAGGCCGTTTTCACGGCATAGTTAAACCTATTTAAGGCCTGGTACAAAAAAACATTCTAATCTGTATATTTGGGTCATATATTCATGACAGCACTGAGGGGGGTGATTTTTTTGTACTAGGCTAGTTTTTATTTTATTGGAGGTTAAAATTTATGAATAATTAGGGGCACAGCCTCTTGAGTGACAGCTAGTTGCCGGCCCTCACTTCTCCTCTGAGGTAAACGTCAGCCAGATGGACGTATCTCCCTCCCCAAAAATCTGTGCAAAATAGCACAGGAGCTATTTGCTTGCCAGAACAGTAGGGGTTGCATTTCACCCTTTGAAGGTGCTTTGAGAATTACTTGGTTTCTTTTTGTCTCATGTGTGCAGGTTAAATTGCCGCAAAGAAAGTCATTTTGGGAATCTGCCCAGACAGTTTAAGCTTTACACGTTTTCAAACTGGCCATTTTTTAAAAGCCTGTATTGTGTGTCAGGCATCATATTATGAGGAGTAACATGCTTTTCTTGTGAAGGGGGCTTAAATTGATTGACTGTGCTTGTATTCTCATTTATTCAATGGCTTTGCAGGGTACACCAACATATTTGCATACATTAAAGAGTAACTGATTGGTGAATTGGGTTAAGACTGCTGTTGTACCACAAAAGTGCTTAACATGCTTTCATTGTGTTTAAAGTGTTTTCCTTTTAAATATTATCTAATCTAATGAGTGAGTGCGGGTGAGTGGAAGTAGTGGGTATCAACCATACTCATGTGAGTGAATGAGACCCATGACACCTCCATGGGGCTAACAAGTTGTCTCTTCTACAACTCAAAATCATTAATACTCATCGCAGCTGGCTACAACACAGCATCCATGATTAATTTCAAGGCATCAGTCTCAGTTACTGATCACACTGTGGTGCCAAATTGTGTTCTTGTGTACTGTTAAAAAGGAAGTGAGGAACGCTATTAAAAGAAATAATTAAGTGTTTTTACATATTATATACAGTATAAGTAGCCAGACAGATTCAGTTGGTTAAATGACAGCATGTTGCTCTGCGTTGATGGGAACAGATTGCATCCCAGAGCTGAAGAGCACTGGAGCAACTAACTGTGTCTCTAAAAGCTTTCCACCATCTCTGTAAAAACAGCTAATTAACAAGACGACAAATGTTGTCTGCAGTAAAGAGGAGAGAGTTTGTTATACAGAAGGATAATATGCTCCAGCTTATGTTAAAGTATAGATTGCAACGATTGATTAAAATTTGACAGTCATTAATTATACATCTCTGGCAGTCATGAGTGCTTACTAAATATGAGTTATTATTCATGGGGTTTACACATACATATGTATTCGACATTCGATTCATTTTTATTTTGTTAGTTTTCTGGAAACATAGCTACATTGCAAGTCCAACGGAGCACGCAGGAAATTTGTGTGTCCTTGAAGTTCAATAGGTTGGCAAGATAAGATAAACCACTTTTTTTAGGTACAGTACAACTCAAAGTAAGTGTAAAAATATAACAATTAAAAGTTGATCAAGACTTAAGTCATTAAACTGGGATGGATGTCCACAACTGATGTTTGGGCAATGATTTAAAGTCTGTCTTCATTTGCTCTTCCACATAGGTTAGGCTAACCTGGGGCTTTGTTCAGAACCTGTTATAATCAACAGAGAAGATGGACATAACTAGAAAATAGGATCCATAATTTACTTTTAAAGGTGACATACTGTATTATGCTTATTCTCAGGTTTATTTTTCTCATACTGCTCATGACTGCTGCGCCTGTATTCACCCTCCTTTGCAGCACCTTTCTCTTTAAACCCCTCTCCCAAAAAAGCCCAGTCTACTCCGATTGGTCATTGTTTCTGGGCCTTTGCATCTTGCGTTATCCAGTCAGCTGGGTAGTGACTGTAATGGAGTACAGCGGCACTGGTGAAAAAACACCATCGAAGACTTCTTAACCAAGCAGTAGTGATGTCTAAATGAAGCTTAAAAAAACAGTCCATTAGTCGGAGCTTTCTGTTCAACAAAGGGTTGAAAACACACTGAATTCATTGAGCCATTTTCTTTAAACCAAGACCTCTATCGAGTGGACTCAACAAATACAACTAACGCTTCATGAAGCTTTGTTTGGACATCCAAACAGGACACAATCTGACATGTTTCAGCAGCAATGTCATCTGAAATTGGAGACGGATTAACAACATATACAACCATGATTATAGCTTTGTCTGGCGACCCGCACGGGTTGTCACATTGAGCTGAGGGTAGGGAATAAATGCTGGAAAAGAATGGTCTGAAATGGGAGGCTTTTAGTTAGTTAGTTAGTTCCAATTATTTCAGACCCAGTGGATCGATATCACATTAAAAAAACAGTACAGTTAAAAAGCACAGCAAAAAAACAAACAAAATACAAAACCTTCCACTATTTTCAATGTCTAACATACAGACGGTTTGGAGAAATATCTGACAGAACAGCAATTAAGTCATTTTCTGTCTCTGAAGCCCTACACATAAATCCATACATCAAGTTGCGTAAAAAGGCAGGGCATGTCGGTAGCCCGACACTGACAAACATATGTATTGCCCTGGAGCTTCTTGGAGCTCTCAGCAGCAGCCTCATATAAGCCACTGTGAGTTTTCTAATGCTGTCTTGTTTATAATCACACCACAGCTGGGCAGTATACAAAGGTGTACAATACGCTCTAAAGAGTGAGACCTTCACAGAAACAGAACACATGCTAAACTTCTGACACAGCATATTTGCTTGAGCATACAGCTTCTGCCGCAGCCTATAGATATCTTTGTCATCAGACACGCCATTTGAGATAATATGGCCCGAATATGTTATCTCAAAACAAACACTGAGTGCAGTGCGCAACAGGTAGAAGTCTGGGAAAGTTGCCTGTCTGTCCTCTCTAGTTCTGATGATCATGATCTTACTCTTTTTAGTATCGAACTGTATGTCAAAATCAGCACCATACTGTGTGCATACTTTCAGCAGCTGCTGGAGACCAGCACTATATGGACTAAAGATGAAAGTCATCAGCATACATAAGGTGATTAATTAAGTAGTCACCAACCCTACAGCCTGTACCACATGCATTTAAAAACAGAGACAAATGCATATACATATTTAAAGAAAAGGAGACAAAATTCCGCCCTGGCGGACACCATTGGTCACATAAAAGGGAGCAGAGGTTACACTCCCCCATCTCACTGTCTGGTGAGAGTACCAAGATACCAAGATTCTGATTAAAAAAACAGGGACCCCAACTGTAGGTAATTTAGAAAATAATCGGTCGAATGCTTTAGAAGTGTCAATGAAGCATATGAACATGGTCGAATTTTGTCTATTACATTTATCTTTAAGTCAGAGTTTTTTCTTTTATCAACACTGGGGGAAAAGGGAGTCTGCACATGCTGTGTCTCCACTTCAAACACTCTGCAGCGGAAGCCCACAGACCCTCAGACAGCGTAAACCCCAGCAGCGGGTGTTTGATCCCTGAACGCCCTGAGTCCGACTCCCTGCTGGATCAGCAAACTAGGTTCTGCAGTATAGAGACAGTGGACAGTATACACCATGTAGCATGTTTGTATGTAAAATAAACATAGTGTATGTATAAAATGCAAATAGAGCCTTTGTGCTGTACAAACATTCACACTCTGTAAGGACTCCAAGGCAACCAGTCTCAAGCTGACTGTGAATGTTTAGTTGTTGTTGTTTCTGTTGTTGAGATATAATAGCCTCTGGTCAGTATTTTCCAAAAATGATTTATGAATTAATTATCCAGGTGTTTGATAGATCATGCTAGTAGGGACCAAGTAGGTGGGATTAAATTGAATACTTAAAATGTCTAGAAGATGTGTTAATAACTTTTTTAAATATTAGAAAAATATGTTTGAATTTATCTTTTGAATTTTACACAAAGCTACCCTTCTTTATAAATTTTTCATACAATTATGCCACATTGGCGAGCGGCAAGGCTCATGACAATGTTGGTAGTTCTGTAGGCCCACCACTTTGGTTCACACTCAAACAACAACAAAAGTTAGGCCTTTTGGATATATATTCACAATATTAAATTGGACTTGATTCGAGCCATCCATTTTATAAATGGAGGTATACCACTGTACTTGCTCAATCCTCGGAGTGATTATCTGTCATCAGCCAGCATTTTTAGTAGGTAGCCAATGTCAACAAGGAGCAGCCTGTCTGACCTTCTACCAGCCTCAAAGTCCTAGAATTGGACTAGAATTTTACTCTACACATGCTTCTAACTAGGCATAAGATTACGGCCAGTCTTTAAGAAGGTTTAAAGTGAAATTCCAGCATAAAATCATACCAGGGTCTTTTTAGGTAAATACACTCATCAAATAAGCCATAGAGACAATTCTTTTGTGTAACTACGGCAATATCCCAGAGAGTTGCTAACAGTTGCTAACAGCCGGTGAAGGCATTAAAACCTTTTTTTTTTTTTACATTAATACTGCTCAAAATAACACCAAAACCTCTACAGTAGCGTGATAATAGTCCATACACAGTAGAAGGAGCAGGACTCCTTCCTTTTGGATTGCATTTGGTAATTGACTTGAATGGTTTTTAATATGAGATGAGCTGGTACCTGGGTCAGTTGGTAACTCTTTCAAAACACTATTTTAATAATTAATGTGTAAGGACTCTTAACATGCTACTGCAGAGGTTTGGGTTTATTTTAAGCAGTATTAGTGGTTAAAAAAAAATGTTAGCCGCGTCCCACTGTTAGCAGTTGTTAGCGACTCTCTGGGATTTCTCCGATAATAGTTGGTACATGAAAAAGAATCTCTATGGCTTATTTGATGAGTGTATTTGCCAAAAAAGACCCTGGAATGATTTTATGCCGGAATTTTACTTTAAGCCTAGATGACGCAACTGCCCTAACTATTTATAACTTAAAACTTGTTGGTGCAACCCCCTGGAAATATACAGATATACAATATACAGATAAAATATTATGAAGGATGATTTTATTCAACACAAGCTGCCTGCATTTTGTGTTGACATTCACATTAAAACTCAAATAACTTTTAATTTGAAAAGTGAGCATATTATCCATCAACAGAAGTGGATGACACAGTTTTCTGATATCTTGTATTTCTAAATACAAGGACAATATTGTATTAACCCAAACACCTGCCATTGCTTTAGACATGCTTGCTGGCAGACTAGGAAATCAACAACTTATTCCTCCTAATCTTTTGCACAAGACAGAGGATGGTATTTATTGCTGGTATTATTGCATTCATGGTGCAGACAGTTTTTTTCTTTTCCTCAGTGTCAATTATGGAATCATTAATGGTGCAAAGATGTCTAGCTGTTGAGGTTTCCACCTTTGTTTGGATGTGACACAGGCGTGTGCTGATAGCATATAATTTGACTTATGCATAAATCTGCATTAATCAACAATTATTAAAATAACTTATTTCGTCTCTTACATCAAGTGTCAAGAGTTGGATATACCTTTTAAACAGAATTCCATAGGTAGGCAACAGCCTTGGTCCTTCTCAACTTCCTGTCAGCTAATGTCATTCACATTCACTGCAACAGTAACTAAACTTGAGACTATTTTTTTGTGTAACAAATTTAAACGGGGATATCGTTAACAGTCGCTGACAGCCGAATATGGCTAGCAATGATTAGCTCGAGGCAGTCTTTTTTAACCACTATTACTGCTCAAAATAACACCAAACCTCTGCAGTAGCATAAAAACAAAACAAAGCACCAACATGCTCCTTCCTTTTGGATTGCATTTGGTGTTCTTTCAAAACACTCTTTTAATTAACTCCTGGTTCATTAACTACGTTGTTCGTGCTTCGTTTTCTGTGTAGGGACTCTTATCATTCTACTGCAGAGGTTTAGTGTTATTTTGAGCAGTGTCAGTGGTTAAAAAAGCTGCTTTTATGCCTTCACCGTGCTGCCCCAAGCTAATCAGTTTAGCTGCATTCGGCTGTTGGCGACTCTCTGCGATATCTCCGTTAATAGTGGTTACACAAAAAAATTTGTCTTGATGGCTTATTTGATGAGTGTATTGGCTGAAAAAGACCCTGGGATGATTTTATGCCAGAATTTTCCTATAAAGTGGATTAGGGTTGGGGTTATGAAATGCATAAATTCTTATATTAACGTGTCATTTTGCAGACTTTGTGACTCTCAAAGAAATGTATACACTGAATTACCGATGTCTGTTTGTATGTAAGTCAATGTGAAAAAGTGTTTTTGGACCCCATGGCATCCCGCACAAACCCGGGAGTTATGATTCCACTGTTTGGCCACTCTGTCAAATTAGCTTCAAAGCCCGGTGCACTTCTTTGGTGCCTGGGATTATTTCCATCAATGTTAGAGTGATTGCCATCCATTTAATAACCTTGTAATTGATACAGTATACTAGTTTAATTTTCAAAAATGTCTGAAACTAAAGCGAAACAAAATCGTTTTTCACCAATAAAGATTAATCGATTTTTATATTTGTTTCCTGGTGTCCAAATTATATCAAAAAGTGGGTTGATTTGTATATTGTCAGGTTCAGGAAATCTGTGTTTTTTGCCACTCACATGGACGTCAACTGAAGATGGCTGCCAAACATACCCCATGGTCCTTAAGTTAACTTTGCCAACATAAACAATCCTTGAAGCAGCAATAGACTGCTTTTCTGTTGTAACTTATTATGACATAGATGTTGATCGCACAATGTAATGGCTATAGACTAATGATGCAATCTGCGTTTATTCTGGTTCCCTATAAGCCTGATTTTCACTGCAATTCTGTCTGCCACCATGTACGATCTCCCGGGAAATTGGTGGCTTGCTTTACAGCACAAAGGAAGAGGAAATCACTTCAGTGTTGCCTGTACTTTTATTAAAATAACATGGAGGCTTCATAGTCTGAAAAATGCTCTGAACAAAGACAGCAAACTCTTAATTGCTTTCCACATTGTAAACGGCAGCCCATTACAGCTTCACTACTTTGTTCTTACCTTTCACAACACAATTCTTAGATATAGAGCCCAATGTTACGCTGCATTATTGCTTACCAGAGAACATTGAACTAAGAGGCAAGTCAAAAAAATAGCTAACAACCCAGGTGGCATGAATGGGGAAGGATGGAACAACCAGAGTTTCCAGAGTGACTGGAAACTCTGGTTTGCATTGGACTGTTTTTCCTGTAAAAATACTACACATATCTCATTCCCTTATCCGGCTGTTAAGTCGGACGTAACACCCTTTCAAAATACGTGACCGGGTCCAAACGCTCCATTGAATCAAAACAGACACAACAACCAAACATTTGAAAAATTACAATCACCTCTTTTGTCAGTTAGAGGGTTCTCTTTCGTCTCTTATATCAAGTGTTAACAGCCGGATAGACGTTTTCAACGGAATTCCATTGGTAGGCAACAGCCTTGGTCCTTCTCAACTTCCTGTCAGCTAATGTCATTCACATTCACTGCAACAGGAACCAAACTTTAGCATGTTTATGTTTACAACTTTGAAAAGGTCCATTGAACCCTTACTGCCATGTATTTCAAAGGACAAAAAAAAAAGAGCAGCAGAAAGCTCAATATGAATAATTGGTTCTCCAAGAGTGGCTGTGTAACCATGGAAACACACTGATATGTGTCCGAGTGCAGATGTTGTTACTGGGCCCCTCAGCTGCTGTAGTTTTAACACCTGCATGTTGCTCAACTTTACCTTACTGTTGATTTGATCTCAACAGAGCTGATATGTTTAAGTTCTAATTTAATTTCATAGCAAATTGAAAAAGGGTGGTGTAGTGGTTAGCACTGTCGCCTCACAGTGAGAAGGTTTGAGGCTCGCGCCCCGGCTGGGGCCTTTCTGTGTGGAGTTTGCATGTTCCCCCTGTGTCTGTGTGGGTTTTCTCCGGGTTCTCCTGTTTCCTCCCACAGTACAAAACACATGCACGTGTTAGGTGCCCCTAGGTGTGAATGGTTGTCTGTCTCTGTTTGTCTCTATGTGCCATGCGATAGACTGGCGTCCTGTCCAGGGTGTACCCCGCCTCACGCCTGATGTCAGCTGGGATCGGCTCCAGCCCCCCCGCGACCCCGACACGGACAAGCGGTTGAAGATGAATAAATGATGAGATCACAACATATTGAATGCACCGGTAAATTCTACCAAAGGCTGCACACATTATTCTTCTGAGACGTGTCTGTGGATATAAGGCTGGTGTGCTGTTTTCAACATGTACTGGTCTGGAATGAAGTCATGTAATAAAGTGGTGATAAAATACAATAAACCTGGGGCAACTCTGAGCCCAGTGCAGTTGCCCTGCCTGAAACTCTTCTGGCCCCCTCGCCAGGAGATAAACTAAATCCCAGAGCCATACAGAATGTGCTGAAGGCCGGCATCCAGCCGACTCTGAAAGAAAGCAACTTGCTGTTCATTGGAGTGATATATCAACACAACCAACATCTTGGTATGGGGCCTGTTTCCTAATACATGTATTTCTATGGAGGCAGGAGGTCTATCCACTATTAAAATCATCATTTCTCGCTGAATTTTGAATTAATTGTCAAGGGGTTTGGTTTGTTGCAAATGTCAGACATGTATTTATTATACTGGATACTTGGTTAAATTAAAAATGAAACTATAAAATGTAATAAAAGTTTACAAAGAATATAAATAAATACCTATGTTAAATTATTAAAATGGAGTGTACTGGATATTAAGCTTTATATATTCATAACGTATACCTATGGTAAACATGTTTTCTCTATCAGCCTCTGTCCGTCACAATCAATAAAGCATGGGGAATGAGAGTTTAATGATTTTCATGTTTTAATGATTCACTGGTGCAGGGAGGAAGTGATTAGCCTTTTCTTTCTCAGCAATGTCTTCTGATTTTCCACTTCTGATATGTATAAAAAAATGAAAAGATACATAATAAATGTATTTGCATACATTAATCTGTCAATTTGTCTGACATTTACAGACACATATATCATAAATTAGGTTTCCATGCTAAAATATTTTATACAGTAAGCGACTTTAACCCTTAATTTGATTTAAACATGTAGAATTTAATATTGTATAAAAATTCGCATTCACAAATTCATAGGAAAACTGTTCTTTTCTGGCGACGTATTTCAACCAATGTGTCTCGGTGTGGTCAGGGCACTTCATTTGGGACCTGGACTTCCCTGGGTGAATGCAAACTTTCCTTACTGCCGTGGCATGTCCGTTCCAGCTCCAACAGCACCCTCCCCAATTCTCCACACAGGTGTGTGGAGGTGCAGGAGCTCAACAGCTAATAAGTCAAGCCACCACCCCTATAGTGTAATGTCAGTGGTGACTGTGCCTCCTACTGCTATGCCTACATCCAAAAGACAGTTATCAAAATAAATAAATTTATATCATCCTACATTTACACCCATTAACATCCGGAACTCTGTTCTGTTCAATTCTGTTCAGGCCTTAGAAACTGTATGTCAGTTCACCCACCACACAAACAACATTTAGCCTTTAGTTCAGTTACTGATACATTGGCCAATTTATAAACACAATGCCTCAAAGTTGTACATATCAAACATCTAACAGTGCTAATACCCGGGCTGGTGTATCAGTTCTATCGACTACTTAAACTGGAGTAAGAAAAACAAAACAAAAAAATATATATTTTTGGTGGAGAAAAGGAGGAAGTGAGAAAGTGTATCAACAATAGGTGAATCTAACTTTGAGGGTTGACACTAATGATTTATTTCAAATGTGTTGTTTCAGGGCCCACACTCATTGTCACAGCGTGAGAGTGTGTGCATGTTACAAAGCAGAAAGGATCATTAGGTTTAAAAGCTGCATATCATAAATCTGTGCAGTCTGTGTGGGAGGGGAAATGAACAAAAGACATTAAATAAATGGGAGCCTGCACATGTTTGTGTGCGTCTGTCAGAATTACACAGCAGATTTAAGCTCAGTCATTTTGGGAGAGATCTAGTGATTAAAATGAGAAAAGCCACTTTAAGAAGGAAAAGCTCAGAGTCCTCTGTCAGTGTGTGTGTGTGTGTGTGTGTGTTTAAACCTGAGACTGATGATTGTCATTTTCATCACAATGCCATAAAGGTTATCCCTTTAGAGGATGGTCACTGACACCATTTAAATTGTGTTTTAACCTTTGTAGATGGTCAAACACAAACATACACTCACTCACACACACAATGAACTAAAGGCAAGGAGTAAAATACAAACAAACTCCAGAACAGCCAAAACCGTGTGGCCTATAGAAATGTATGTTGCAGTAGTTTATCAGTGGCCTTTGACTAACTGACTAACCCATTGTATCTCAGTTCCTTCTATATTTTTCGATATCATGTAAAATTGTTGTTTTCTGGCAGTGCCATAATGTCAATATCCAAAATAGGCCCTAAAGTATGTTTGTTGCTTTATTTATACATATCAGTATAAGCTGTCATTGTGCTTCATAATACATCCCACATGTAAAAAGCTCCTCTCCAGGAACCATCACCTTATCGTGGTGGAGAGGTTTGTGTGACCCTGTGAACCTGAGGGCTGTGTTGTCTGGAGCTTAGTGCTCCTGGTAGGGTCTCCCATGGCAAAGTGGTCTCAGGCGAGGGGCCGGACTAAGAATGGTTCACAAAGACTCAATGGACAAACAACAAAGAGGAAGAGAGACCCTGCCCGGAGGAAGCCCGGGGCCCCCGTCTGGAGCCAGGCCCAGACGGAGGGCTCGCCAGCGAGCGCCTGGTGGCCGGGTTTGACACGGAGCCCGGCCGGGCACAGCCCGAAAAAGTGACGTGGCACCTCCCTCCTCTCCATCCTGTGGGCCCACCACTCGCAGGAGGAACCACTTGGGTCGGGTGCGCTGCTGCACGGGTGGCAGTGAAGGTGAGGGGCCTCGACGGACCAGACACGGGCAGCAGAAGCTGGCTCTTGGGACGAGGAATGTCACCTCTCTGTCGGGGAAGGAGCCGGAGCTTGTGCGGGAGGTGGAGCGCTACCAGTTAGATCTGGTGGGGCTTACCTCCACACACAGTCTCGTTTCTGGAACCGTTCTCCTGGATAGGGGTTGGATACTATTCTTCTCTGGAGTTGCCCAGGGTGTGAGGCGCCGGGCGGGTGTGGGGATACTCACAAACCCCCGGCTGAGCGCCGCGGTGTTGGAGCTCACCCCGGTGGACGAGAGGGTCGCCTCCTTGCGCCTGCGGGTGGTAGGGGGGAAAACTCTGACTGTTGTTTGTGCATATGCACCAAACAGCAGTTCAGAGTAGTCGGCCTTCTTGGAGACCCTGAATGGAGTCCTGCATGGGGCTCCGGTAGGGGACTCCATAGTTCTGCTGGGAGACTTCAACGCCCACGTGGGCAATGATGGAGACACCTGGAGAGGCGTGATTGGGAGGAACGGCCTCCCTGATCTAAATCCGAGTGGTCGTCAGTTATTAGACTTCTGTGCTAGTTACGGATTATCTATAACTAACACCATGTTCAAACATAAGGATGCTCATAAGTGTACGTGGTACCAGAGCACCCTAGGCCAAAGGTCGATGATCAATTTTGTGATCGTATCATTTGATCTGAGGCCGTATGTTTTGGACACTCGGGTGAAGAGAGGGGCAGAGCTGTCAACTGATCACCATCTGGTGATGAGTTGGATCAGAGGATGGGGGAAGATTCTGGACGGACCAGGTAAACCCAAACGAATAGTGCGGGTGAACTGGGAACGTCTGGAGGAGGCCCCTGTCAGAGAGATCTTCAACTCACACCTCCGGCGGAGCTTTTCTGGCATCCCTGTGGAGGTTGGGGGCATTGAACCGGAGTGGGCAATGTTCAAAGCTTCCATTGCTGAAGCTGCAGCGGTGAGCTGTGGCCTCAAGGTCTTAGGTCCCTCAAGGGGCGGTAACCCTCGAACACCGTGGTGGACACCGGTGGTCAGGGAAGCTGTCCGACTGAAGAAGGAGGCCTTCCGGGATATGCTATCCCAGAACACTCCGGAGGCAGTTGCAAGGTACCGACAGGCCAGAAGGGCTGCAGCCTCTGCTGTGTCAGAGGCAAAGCAGCGGGTGTGAGAGGAGTTTGGAGAAGCCATGGAGAAGGACTTTCGGGCGGCACCAAGGTTCTTCTGGAAAACCATTCGACATCTCAGGAGGGGGAAACAGGGAACCGTCCAAGCTGTTTACAGTAAAGACGGGACGCTGGTGACCTCAGCCGATGAGGTAATCGGGCGGTGGAAGGAGCACTTTGAGGAACTCCTTAATCCGACTAACACGCCCTCTTTTGTAGAGGCAGAGCTGGAGGCTGATGGGAAATCATTGTCAATATCCCTGGCGGAAGTCACTGAGGTAGTCAAACAACTCCACAGTGGCAAAGCCCCAGGGGTTGATGAGATTCCTCCAGAAATGCTGAAAGCTTTGGGTTGGGAGGGGCTGTCTTGGTTGACACGCCTCTTCAACATTGCGTGGAAGTCTGGGACAGTGCCAAGGGAGTGGCAGACCGGGGTGGTGGTTCCTCTTTTTAAAAAGGGGGACCAGAGGGTGTGTGCCAATTACAGGGGTATCACACTACTCAGCCTCCCTGGTAAAGTCTACTCCAAGGTGCTGGAAAGGAGGGTTCATCCTATAGTCGAACCTCAGATTGAAGAGGAACAATGTGGATTCCGTCCTGGACGTGGAACAACGGACCAGCTCTTCATTCTCGCAAGGATCCTGGAGGGGGCCTGGGAGTATGCTCATCCAGTCTACATGTGTTTTGTGGATCTGGAGAAAGTATATGACCGGGTTCCTCGGGAGATACTGTGGGAAGTGCTGCGGGAGTATGGGGTGAGGGGGTCACTTCTGTGGGCCATCCAATCTCTGTACACCCAAAGTGAGAGCTGTGTCCGGATCCTCGTTTCCGGTGGGGGTTGGCCTCCGCCAGGGGTGCGCTTTGTCACCAATCCTGTTTGTGATTTTCATGGACAGGATTTCAAGGCGTAGTCGTGGTGGGGAGGGGTTGCAGTTCGGTGGGCTGAGGATCTCGTCTCTGCTTTTCGCAGATGATGTGGTCCTGATGGCATCGTCGGTCAGTGACCTTCAGCACTCACTGGATCGGTTCGCAGCCGAGTGTGAAACGGCTGGGATGAGGATCAGCATCTCTAAATCTGAGGCCATGGCTCTTAGCAGGAAACCGGTGGATTGCTTACTCCAGGTAGGGAGTGAGTCCTTACCCCAAGTGAAGGAGTTCAAGTACCTCGGGATCATGTTCACGAGTGAGGGGACGATGGAGCGTGAGTTTGGCCGGAGAATCGGAGCAGCGGGGGCGGTGTTGCAGTCGCTCTACCGCACCGTTGTGATGAAAAGAGAGCTGAGCCGGAAGGCAAAGCTCTCGATCTACCGGTCAATCTTCGTTCCTACCCTCACCTATGGTCATTAAAGTTGGGTCATGACCGAAAGAACGAGGTCGCGAGTACAAGCGGCCGAAATGGGTTTTCTCAGGAGGGTGGCTGGAGTCTCCCTTAGAGATAGGGTGAGAAGTTCAGCCATCCGTGAGGAACTCGGAGTAGAGCCGCTGCTCCTTAGCGTAGAAAGGAGCCAGTTGAGGTGGTTCGGGCATCTAGTAAGGATGCCCCCTGGGCGCCTCCCTAGGGAGGTGTTCCAGGCACGTCCAGCTGGGAGGAGGCCTCGGGGAAGACCCAGGACTAGGTGGAGAGATTATATCTCCACACTGGCCTGGGAACGCCTCGGGATCCCCCAGTTAGAGCTGGTTAATGTGGCCCGGGAAAGGGAAGTTTGGCGTCCCCTGCTAAAGCTGCTGCCCCCGCGACCCAACCCCGGATAAGCGGATGAAGATGAGATGAGATGGAGATGTAAAAAGCTACAATGACAACTTTACAAAAAAAATAAAACTACAGATTTAGGTTCGATTATTATTTTCTCATAAATTATCCATTTTGTTTGTTTCTTTTTTATTCGTCCTTGCTGGAGAGTGCATGTTGCACTCCATCTATACAGGGACATTAAATACCAGCCATCAGTGGACCCCTGTCATTCCATAAAGTACAAGTCTGGACATTTTTTTCTGTAATGTGAAACAACAAATAAAATGTATTCCTATAACTATACTTTAAGTACATTGTTAAATTTATCTGAAATCCAGTGCTTGTTTTGGAAACTGAACAATTTTGAAAGTCTAGTAAAAAGCAGATAACAAATATTGTTTTAGCGATTCATTAAAAATGAAAACAAAGAATCTTTCCTCTGACCATTTCATCCCTAATTATATCCTAGTTTTATCTTTCTTTTTTTTTTTTTTTAAAGATCATAAAGTAGTTATTACGCTGTTTCCTTCTGAGTTGCCTTTAATTTTAATACAGTGTCAAGCTTGAAAAAAGCTAAGCCATCCAATAAAGCTGAGCCTTTGTATTGTGTTACAAAAACATAATAACAAAGCCTGTTATTGAATTTATTTTCAAATTATTGTATTGTGCATAAACAAACAAATTACATTTCACAAGTGTAGACTGAGGACACAAGTATACTGAAAAACTGACATCAAGTGCTTGTGAAAACTTTTTGGGACTAAACAATTTTAAAGGGCTATTCAAAGTCTAATGTCAATTAATTTTGTATCATTTTTTTCATTAATTAAAACTGTAATAAAAAAGGATCTCTCTGACCATTTTAATTTTTTATACTTTTTTAGAATAGATAATATTCTTTGTTTTTGCTTTCTGGGAAGCCCTTTATTTCAATAGTGTTGAATTTGAAACCTAAAACAACCCCTCAAGTTTAGTCCTTGTACATTTATTACAAAAACACTAGGGTTTTTTTGTAATAAAAAAGTGTATATGTAAAACTGAGGCGTAGTATTCCTGCTTTCCCAAAAGACGGCTTTCTAGGATAGGCGTAAACATGTGACGTTACATGACGTGACATGACGTGACATGACGTGACGTGACGTGACGTGACGTGACATGACGTGACGTGACGTGACATGACGTGACATGACGTGACATGACGTGACGTGACGTGAAGCACAAAGTTGGGCGTACAGTAAGGTACAACATATGTGTCGGAAGAAGTTAGCCCTGTAACACCAGTGTCAGTTTCAAAACAACAATGACAGATGGACGACTTTCTCTACTGGGATGATCAGAATCTCATGGATTTCGCAGGCTTTCCAGTTGCTCACCTCTGCGGTCGATATTTTGCTGTTGCGGTTGCAGTGATGACCAGGTGATGACTTGATGTCTCTCGTTTCTGTGAACAGCTGTTTCCTGCTTTTAAAACTTGCGACTGTTGGTCAGTTCACGTCATTGTCACCTCCACCCAAGTCATGCCTGTTCAACCAATCATATCTATCATCAACTCCTTTCCATTTACATGGAAATTAAGCCGCCAATATGTGTAGGGTCTGAGCCATCACACTAGGGGGCTAAGTCAGGCCGGCAATATACCTCAGCCCGTTTAAATTTGTGGACCAGGCCACAAAAAAGGAAGCCAAATTATCCTGTTACTTTCCAGTGTAAAAACACCTAATAACAAATCAGGTTTCAAGTGACTGGTTTCTTCATCTAGCCTGTTTGATAGCATATCTACAGTCTGAAGGACTACTGTACCTGGGAATGCAGCCATTCACACAATGGAGGAGAGTTAAAAAAAAAGTGTGAAAGGCCTTGAAGAAAATTGCATTCGATTCTCCCTGCACACCATTCCGCCACTGCTACTGGGGGAGAAGCTGCGGGTGATGGGAGTAGACGATACAATGATCTCCTGGATTACTGACTACCTGACAGGCAGGCCACAGTTTGTCTGTATGGGCAGTGTTCTGTCTGATGTGGTGGTTAGTGATACAGGAGCTCCACAGGGGACTGTACTGTCTCCTTTCCTGTTCACCTTATACACCACTGACTTTCAGTACAACACTGGGTCATGTCACCTGCAAAAGTTTTCTGATGGCTCGGCTGTTGTTGGGTGTATAAATAAGAGACAGGAGGAGGAGTACAGGGCACTGGTAGACAACTTTGTGAAGTGGACTGGACAGAATCGCCTGCGGCTGAACATCAGCAAGACCAGAGTGATGGTGATAGATTTCAGGAAAAAGAGGAAGACGGCTTTCCAACCTCTGTGCATTCTGGGAAAGGATGTGGAGGCGGTGGAGGATTACAAGTACCTGGGTGTTACCATCAACCACAGACTGGACTGGAGATCTAACACTGAAGCTGTTTACAAGAAGGGGATGAGCAGACTTTACTTCCTGAGGAAGCGGAGATCCTTCAACGTGTGCAGCAAGATGTTGGAGATATTTTATCAGTCTGTGGTGGCCAGTGTACTTTTCTTTGCTGTGGTTTGTTGGGAAAACAGCATCGGAGCCCGCGACACCAACAGACTCAACAAACGGATCAGGAAGGCTGGCTCTGTGATTGGCTGCAAACAGGACTGCAAACAGGACACTCTGGAGGCTGTGGTGGAGAGGACACTGAAAACACTGTTATCCATCATAGATAATCCTCTCCACCCTCTCCAGCTCACACTGGTCAGACAGCGGAGAAGGCTGCTTCAGCTTCGCTGTCGTAGCAACAGATACAGGAAATATTTCCTGCCAAAATCCATCACTTTTTATAATAACTCTCTCACCTCTGCCTGACAGAGAACTCTGGTCGCTCTACTGTTTTGTTGTATATATCATTATTGTTATTATTGTTATAGTATATTTTGCATATTTTGTTTGCATATTTTTTGTATATTGTTTATTGTTTATAGCACACTGTGCACTGTATATATACACTATGTATGTATTGGATTCTATTTATGTTATGTACAAAGTGTTTATTTGCTGACCCACTACGACTGCTGTTACAAAATAATTTCCCAGTCTGGGATCATTAAAGTAATTCTATTCTAAAGAGTCCTTAAATCTTACAAAATGTTGACGAGAAGTCACTTTTCTTCGGAGGGAATTCAAGCCATTATCTATGCTCTTGCCAAAGCCACCAGATCTTATTGATGAAAACAGTAGTTTAACTTCACAGTACATCAGAGTAACTGCCTTGATTGTTTAGTTCCATGGGTGCACAGTAAATTATTCACTGTGCAGTACTTTTCGAATGATAGGGCAAGCCTCAATTCTGACATCGGCTCTGCACCCTGGTTAGTTTATTTGTTAGTTAGTTCATAGTCTGGCTGACCGTATGTACAGTGCGGGTATAACACCTAACATCCTGCTCTGTGCTGGTCAGGCCCCTTCTGCTATCTTTATTGTTTTGCAAGGGCATCGTTGCTGCATCCGGGTCTTAGCACAAGATGACCAGTGCTACATGATGTATTTGTCTATTTTTTTTGTATTATTGTTCCGTATTTTTATGTGCTCAATGTCATAATTATGTGTTTTGTGCATTTTGGTGGCGAAAGGTGTAGCTCTGTAGAGTCCAAGACAAATGTTCCCATTGGGACAATAAAGTATCCACCCATCCATCCATCCACTTAGCTGCTGCCCCCGTCCACAGCAGTACATTGCTTAGCTTCTGTGTCTGTGTTCCTGTCTGCTTTTCCAAACGGGGCATGCAGACCGCCATCTACTGTAGGTAATACACTGACTATGGATAATTACCTTATACTACCCTACGTCAAAAACTGAACCTAAAAAGAAGTGAGCTGGAATTGCCTCCACATGGCTCCCACAGAATATGAATACATCAAATACAGATGAATTTTCATGGCCTCATGCACTAACATCCATGCGCAGACGGTGGCTTTTGTCATGTCCTTAGTTTGTTTCCTGTTTTATTTTGGAGCTCTCTCCTCTTGTGCCCTGATTTGTTCCTGTCTGTATTTACACTTGTGTGATTGCCTGCAATGCCCTTATTAGTCCTACCTGTGTTTATTGCCCTCTCCAGCTTTGTCTTGTCTTTGATTTGTCTTGTTCTGGTCTCTTGCTTGTTGCTGTCTTCAACATTTGGGTCCACCTGCCTGCTTCAGCTGTGACAGTTTTCTTGTATTCTCATCTTTCTTGAGTGTATAAGATATTTTTAAGCTAGCAAATTTCTTACCCAGGATTTTTGTTGTTGGGTTGACCGCTGCTGGTTTTGACCCACTGCAGAATGTATGAGTGGCTCAGTGAGCAAAAATTAGACAAATATCACTGAAGATGTGCAACAGATTAGGGACTTGTCAGACCCTTACTTTGGATTTAATGCCACCTACTACCATCTACCTACTACCTATTACCATCAATATATGGATATTACCAAAGCTTCCAATTTCAATCACAAGCACAACATTGTTATGAGACAATATGAAATGCTTGCAATGTAACACCTTGGAAAGAGACACTGCTTTCAAGCCTTTATGAAACACTGTTGTAACCCCTTCCTGGTGCTGGAAGTATAGTATGAGATAAGGTTACTAAAATAAAAGGTTTAACAAACATACTGTTTACTGAGCCCTTAGCAGTTGATGGTGAATTAACTAAATTCCCTTTTACCATTAGATGTTAGTATCACAGGCTTGTAACTACAATGAAATAAAGAAATAATTGTGTGGTGCCTCCACTGAGGAATAATTTAACTCACAGTCTGTAACTTATAGTGGTATTTCCCCAGAAACAAATGTTAAATATTTTAGATATCCACAAACCTTAGCAAATTGAATTATGCAGGACAACCCAATGAAATGTATTACAAAAGTATATTTATTTGCTTAAATTCTAAATTATTTTGTTGTTGTTGTATTCAAATTGTTTGTCCTTATTTGGTTCACTCCCAAATTATCATGTGATAGTCAACATAAACCATTTCCTTCTGTTGCTTTACAGTTCTAAAACAATCATAGCCAATAAAATCCCCAGAGAAAATAATAAATGCACCAAAAGTGTTGTTTACCCTTTGTTCTTGACTTTTTAACTCTTAGTTATTAGTAATTAGTTCCCTTTTTAGCTTAACTAATATTCTTCAATAGGCCGCACTTCCAAATGAAATATGAGACGCAATTACATTTTAACACAGTCAACAGTCAATAAAATTACACCTTGTGGGTGGTCAACCAGTTAAACCTTTGGTTTTAATTGTTCACAACAATACCAAGCGCTTGGGTTTTTACCGTTGGGGCCCATAAGTTGGTGCACATATGAAAAACAAAATCCTTAGATCCTTCTATTACTCCGACACACTCCGTGTCCGATAGAGAAAACACCTTCGTTACTCATCCACGGTAATGAAGAAGAAGCAGTGTGGTCGAGTCGATGAGCTGAGTAGATGGTGGAACAGCTTCAGTCGAGGTCTCAACAGGCAAGCGTCCGCGTTGCAACACAGGTCTTTCGGGTCCCCTCCTCACAGGAAGTAGCGTTAGCGGCTAACTAGCACAGTCCTCCAGCAAAGTCCTCGTCTTTCCCAGGTCCTTGATGAAAAGCTGCGGCTGGCGTTTACAGCAGACTGTCCCGCATGACAGTGCTAACTTAAACCTTCATGTTTTACAATTCACACTTAACGCTTTTTCAAAGCTAGTGGAAACAGCAAACGCAGTTAACCTGGCCGCACTTCACTCAAAACGGAAAAAGACAAGTCCCAAACTGTGAGTTGCGAAGGACAGTTAACTGCGAAATGATATTTGTGCCAATACTTCAACAGTATTTAAGTCTACAAGCATCAATCACCTCCGTATTAATTTAAGTTTTTCTGCTTCGCTTGCTGCACGCATCTCTAGGACTCCATTATCACACAATCTCCCGCAAAAAGCAAAAAACAAGATATGGGAAACAGAGGTTTCTGGGAAATTAAGTCATACTCTACTCCGTCTACTATGATTAATATAGAAAGAGAATCTGCATATTCCCACCACCACTAAGATGATAGAAACCCAGTAAAATAAACAAGGAATGTTCTTGCACATTTTAAGAGAACCCTACACTGTTCACTGGGGCATGTTCTGTGGTAATTTACTTGTAACATCCATCAGTACTCCCCAATCGTACACCTCCTATTTAAAATCTGATGTTTAAACAACAGTCAGCCATCTCAGTCCGAGTCGTAAACTCTTAAACCCACTCACAGTACAGAAATTACACATTTTAGTTCCTCAGACCATTAAGTGAGGCACACTTGAGCACTTTCAATCACCTTTATTGCACAGTGCCACCCAGAAGGACCTTTATTCAGCTTTAATGTTAAGAGTGACAGGCTGAAGTATTCTTAATCATCTTTAGTCTGGTATCTTGACTACAGGACACTCAAAGAGATTTTTTTTGATTCGGTCAGCCCCAAGTCTAGACAGAGGCAATGTCAAGGATCTTCCATCAGAAGGAATGTGTTGTCTGACATTTTATAGCTCAGACACAGCGTGTGTTGATGCTACAGCAAGCAGAGGTGGTGGAACCTCAGTTCAATGGAAAAGTTTCTCTCAATGGAGTCTGGTGGCTTTGAAGAGAGCCGAGATGGATACAATGGCTTTAGTTCTCTGTTGAAGGCAAGGTAATATATACAGTTTTCAAAATCGTTACACACAGAAACCTTGCACACTGACTATGCACGTACATTTGTATAACTATTCAATTAATTGCGAAAATTCATAACATGAGACAAAATTGAGCGCCATTGGTCAGGGTAGCTATTAAAAGTCAAAGCCTGCTAGCACCTGAATTAATAACGTATGTGCAATAGATAGCAAGTCCCAAATGGGGCATATGGCTAAATTACATTAACAAGAAGCTATTGTATAGCTGCCTAGACCACAACCACTCATTTCTGTTCATCCTGTTTTGCGATTAGTACCTAAAATCCCTGCTTCCAAGCTGTTCTGCAATCTCCTGCAATGATCTTATCTTAAAAATAGGAAATTAATGTACAAGGCCTTAAGTCCAATATTCAATCATATTTTTGCTCTGCCCTTGTTCTCCTTAAGGAAATACCTTAATCTTTAGCTGCTTAATGCTTCACTATGTTCACCAACTAGTTGCTGACTTTTTTTTTTTTTTAAAGATTTGTAGTTAAAACAGGTGAGATGAAATCACAAGTTCCTTTCACACATGCACTACAAACTATACAATTCTGTATGCAGGGCTGTATGCAAGAACGTAAATGTCTGAATCAATTGGACCGGGCATCAGAGTTTAACCCTCAGCTCCCCAGTACGAGTGGGCTCATTTTCCAGTGTATTCACAAAGTTGAATCTGGGCATAGTGACGATGTTTATATCATGCTGCCGCCAACAGAGGCAGAGCACATACCTCTGACGGTAAGACCATTTACATGGTAATGAAAATGTCTAACCATCAGACAAATTCAAAGAACATTAGGAGAAGTTGTTTATGACTAAATTATGAATGTCTCTGTCATGTTTTCCCTCCTCCCTCCGCTCTAACTAGGTGACCCCACTCACCTAAATCAAATGTAGTATTTCCAGTAGGTGAGAAAGCATCTGACACAGAGAATCTCCTGCATGTGTGAAAGAGAAACTCTGGACTATCTCCAGGGCTGTTTCCCCTGACATTGTCCGGGGTTCATGTGTTTAAACTGCTATAATCCCTCCTAAATGGGACAGGATATTAAAAAATGTGACATTCAACACCACTGACTTCATATCAGAGGATATAATTCAAACTAACAGGGCTACTTCAGATCATCCATCGTCTTCAACCGCCGGGGCGCTGGAGCCGATCTCAGCTGACATTGGACGCCAGTCTATCGCAGGGCACATAGAGACAGAAAACCATTCACACTCACATTCACACCAATGGGCAATTTAGATTCATCAAGTGGTGTATGACACCAGTAAACTAAATTGTGTCTGATGTTGTAGGTGAAGATGATTCAGAGGTTCAGCTATCATTGGAGCGATTTGGACACATTATTTCTGGGCACTGAAGTGACAGCAAACTGAAACCAAAACTAGAATTTGGTTTGAAAGGGCAAATCTAAAGTGAAATAGACTTTCTGGTGCATGCTTAAAAGCAGGGTGTGCAATTATTTATAAGCTTTGCTTTGTGAAACTTTAAAGCAACAACACTGAACAACACTGGTAATTTTTCAGATTATCCCTGTGGAAATTATAACACCACAGAGAACAAGCGCCCTGGGGAACGAGACAGCAGTAACATTTTATCAATTTTATACCATGTAGTTAGGGTGCTACTTTGTCCTCTCACTGCTGCTGTGGTGTGAGCTTGTCAAAGGGGCCCTGATGGTGCTGTCATCTTTGATACAACTGATTTCACACACATAACCTCTCTCTGAATTTTTGTCTTGCATCCCCTCACGTTCTTACCTGCTGACACTCACGCCAAACTGTTGTTGTGGGAATTTTGTATATTTGTTATTCATAATCATAGTTTTGTCAGGTCAGACACAGTTCAGTGTCTCCTCAGTCTCACTTTTTTAAAAGATAATGCAAATAACAAACTCATGATGATATATTGGCATATGTGTGCATCTGTACCCTGTGTTAGAGACCTTGTGATGAGAGAGGTTCAGAATGTTCAGAATTGTAATGTCTAAGGCATGTTTTTGTTTGGTCTAAAGACGTCACCCAACCAAGGCTATTCGCGTCCTGTCCCTCTAACTAAAAGACTGTGCGAGATTTGGCACATCGTCATTTCTACTAGACTCTAACTTTGTGAGGATGTAGGGATGAACGTATTTTTGTCTGCAGAGGAAAATGCTTTGGCAAAATAAACCACGGAGAAAAGCTGATCCTGTTTGTTGATCTTTATTGAAGAATCTATTTCCACAACACTGGTTAGAGTGCGGTGGTGTCAGGATTTGGTCTATGGCTTCCAGCAACGCATGCTGCTTTTCTTTTCATCAGAAACACCAAGCACACGCACTTCTTAATGTACAGACACATGTGTAGACTTTGATATAAGAAGAGACTGAAATAGTGAGAATAAAATCCAATCTGTTTTTACAGGAATACAGTTAGGTGAGCAAAAATGAAAAGGTAAAATCCATTTGGTATCTTTTCATAAATGCAGAGCAGGTCATTCTATTATCTTCTTATCACACTGTGGAATTGTGGGACACCTATTTCTCACGTTAGCTGAAAACTCTTTATTTCCACCTCACCTGTTCTTAATCCACTTTTAACTGACTCACTGTTGCCACAGTGAAAAAATGTCAAAAGAAACTACATTCCACACAATAATGATGGAGCCTATACTCACAGTTCTTCTGTAGGTCTGATAGAAGTCTAAGAAAAGTTTTGTAATTTGAAGAAAAATAATTTGATAAACTCACTGACATGAAAGTACATTAACTGTGCAAGACCAGACCTTGTGAGACTGAAAAATTGTAAGTGATCAAATTTGGAAGTTGTTGTTGGAAAAAGGAAAAAAGGAGAGCTCCCTAGCAGGGTAACACAGTCATTCCTGTTATATGATGTTATAGGATGAAGTTATAGAGAGGCGACGTCACTAATCCCAATCCAACTACTCCCGTCTTAATCCGGAAAAAATATGTATGGTAGTGAATGTGGAGAGACAAATAATTTTTTGATCCTGTTTGTATTGTGCCATGAATTACACATATGTTTGTCTATTTAAAATATAATTTTGCAAGTGAAAGAGGCCACATTTTTTCTAAAAGTAAAAGGCTGTGAAAATACAAAATTAGAAACTACCTATTCACTCACTTCTCACTCCCAAAGTTGCTCAAGCTACGGTGCCTTCGTTTGTGTTTTACCGGGATGAAATGTTACTCACACTTGCAAATAGTGATGTCCAAATAAAGCTTCATGAACCATTTTCTTTATTTTCTGAGTCCACTAGTTGGAGCTCTATGTTCAACAAAGGGTTGAAATCACCATTCATTGAGCCCTTTTCTTTAAACCAAGAGCTTCAACTAGTCGGCTCAACAAATACAGCTAATGTTCAAATACATGAGGCCTTATTTGGAGATCACTACGTGCTATCACTACTTGCTATGAGTCATGCTTGCTCTTTCATTTCTCAGTTGATAAAAAGAGTCTCTGGATAAAACACACACATGTGTTTTGTTGCAAAGGCCTATGCCTTTGCTGATTCAATTCAGCATTTTGTTAGGGTTAGAGGTTACGGTTTGGGTTAGGGGGTAGGGTTAGGACCTACATAGGCCTATTTGCCAGGGAATTTGGCACTGACTGTGGAAAAAATAACAGAACCGGGAACATAGGACCCTTTCTGTGAAAAGCAGAGAACATCGGACCCTTTTCTTAAAAGAGGGTCCGATGTTCCCCGGTCACATGCATGTCAGGGAACATAGGACCCGAGGAACATAGGTGCTCTCCCTTGTGGAACATAGCTAAGTTAGCTAGCTACCTAGCAGGCGAGCTGAGCAAGAAAGGTGATCCCAGCTGACATTGGCCGTGAGGTGGGGTACACCCTGGACAGGACGCCAGTCTATCGCAAGGCACATAGAGACAAACAGAGACGGACAACCATTCACATCTAGGAATTTAGAGTCCTCAATTAACCTAAAACGTACATGTCTTTGGACTTTGGGAGGAAGCCGGAGAACCACGCAGACAAGGGGAGAACATGCAAACTCCACTGTGCCTTAAACCTGCATTCCTTTTAATGACCAGCAGGTTAAATATTGTTCCCATTTTAAGCCCTGACACACCAGGCCAGTGTTAGGTCGGTGAGCATCAGTCGCCCCAGTTTTGTCCTGCACTGTTGGCACGTCAGCCCAGTTTCTGTTGATTCAGAATTTTAATTTAATCTGCAGCAGAGCTGGGATTGTGAAAAATCACTGAAACGCATATCAGCTTAAGTCATGGGTGTCCAATCCAATCCTGCCCTAATAAGAGAGCAGGCCCTCTGCTGGATACTAGTGATGGAGAAATGAGGCTTCATGGAGCCTCATGAACCATTAGTTGTATTTGTTGAGTCCACTAGATAGAGCTCTTGGTTTAAAGGAAAAGGCTCATTGAATAGTGATACATTGTGTTTTCATCACTTTGTTAAACAGAGAGTGCCATCTAGTGGACTCAGAAAATAAAGAAACTGGTTTATATAGTTGAATGAAGCTTCATTTGCCCATTTCTACTGGATACCCTATTATAGATCCCACCTGTTTAGGTACAGGGCACATACTGTCAAGCGTAAGCGTAGCCACCAGTAGAAAATCTCTTGCTTGGTGAATCCCTTTCAGTGCTCATTGCATATATTATTTGGCACCACTATCAGAGTCATTTCTTTTTCCACATTGACCAGAATATAGTTGAAAAATAAGACATTGAAATTGCACTACTTCTTAAAATATCTAAAGCTGTTCATCATCTCTTTTGTAAATAGATTGTTCATTTCTCTGACGATTTCGGTGACAGCCCTTACCAACAGAAGATCCCGTCATGTCTCAAATTAAACATTTTTAGGTTGCCATCTTCTTCACCCTCTGATTTTTGTTTTCTTACGATTTTGCATCAGCCACTTAAAAGAAACATCATCAATATGCTCACTACAGATTTAGTACTAGGGAGCTGGCATAGTTTTATTATTTTGGTGCCTTGTGTGATCTCTTGGATTAGAGTGCTTGATTTTGCCAAGCTGTTTCAACATTGGACTTTTTAGCAATCACCTGTCAGTCAAGCAAGCCCTCCAGTAATCTGTAATGTAGCCATGTTTTTTTTCTCTCTTTTGATTTAGTATGGTGGCTGGTGGCTAGCAGTGCTAAAGCCATCTGCCCCTTTCTCCCTTCATTAATTGCAAACAAACTAAGTCAGGCGTTTTATTTCAGAGGATTATTCAACAGCAACACATCCAAGACCTACCATGCACTCGTTATTTAAGACAGCAAAGGTGCACGATAGCAATGTCAGTGTGCCACAGTTGGGTATACTTAAAAGAATAACCTGACTGGCTGGCTGACTGACTGACAGACAACTGAATAGATGGCCAATTTCCCAAGACAGCAGCTGCCAGAGAAGGTGAACAAGTTACAAAAACATTTGTGTGCATCACATCATGACACTGAAATCAACTACTCAGATGGAAACACCAGACAACGTTCTCCTTTAAAGTCATTACTTGTGTTTCAAACTGTGAATTCCCTGTTTCCCTTTTCTCTCTCTTCCCTGTTGGTTTCTCCGATCAAGGCTATTTGGTGTGTGTGTATGTGTGTGTGTCTGCGTCCTCCAAGAAAACTAGGATCCAACTAGGGTGGAAGACCATTTAGAATCCTTTTGAGATACAGATTAGCACCTGACCACACATACAAAATCATAAAGCTCTGAATGTTTATGTGTGTATGTGCTTTAAAACTTAAAAAATAACTTGTTTGTTAGTAGAACGTGCTCTATCTATCAAATGAGTCTTGGCTGGTCAGTAAAACCAAGAGGCAGTAAAGGCAAAGCCTTGTTTATGATGCATTTGCTCTGTATACGTTTCTTTTTCTATAATTTCAGATTGCAAAAGGCACCTTCTGGCATCTATATTCAAGGTTAGCTTCTGTACTTTGGAGTGAGACCACTGCCTCTATTTCCAAAATATCTTAAGGCTAAAAGTAGTTCCTACCTTGCTGATTTAGGAGTAACTATTTAAAAAAAAAAAGGCCATGTCAGTCCAAGAGTGCAAAGGCCAAGTAGTCAAGAGGACTCCTAAGTCATTAACAAGGATGACATTGCAAGATTACTAACTGGGGTATGAGAACCCAGATTTTACCCGGGGTATGGTGTTTACATGGTGTTTAAGAAACAAGGGGATGTACTTAACTTGAATATTTTTTTCATTCATTACAATTTATTTAACCATGAATATTCCCATTGAGATTTAAAATCTCTTTTCAAAGGGAGTCCGGGCCAAGACAGCAGCATAAGCATACAAGTTTCACATTTAAAACCAAAACAACACACAACTAAACATGACACATAACATAACATGATAAATCAACAAAATAAAACAGCATTAAAAATAAAAAAGCAGATCAGTGCTCAGAGACAATACATGTGCAAACTGTATTAAAAAGTCCTGAATCCTGCTTTTGAAATGGGCCATGCTGATGAGGGATTCCAGTTTGAAATGATTCTGTAGTTTATTCCAAGATAGGGGTGCCAAATATTTAAAAGCACTTTCACCAAACACAGTGTTGGTTCGAGGAACATTGAACAAAATCAGGCAGCAGGAGCGGCTAGTGCATGTTCTGTCATTTCTAGGAGCCACTAGAGAACACAGATAGGATGATGTAAAATAGTTGATGTAAAATAGCCTTATAGAGAAACACATCAATGCTCCATTCTACTGGTGTGTCCACCTGGCTAATGTTATCCATTGCAGGAGGTTTCCAGGCCGGTTAATGTAAATTAGGCGAAATCAGGACAGATTACAGCGGGATTTGTATTTAACACCATTAATAGCTGACTATGTCACACTCTGCAGGTATATACTTTGCAGCCTCTATACTGTCCATATTTTAGACATGCACTCTGTCTCTGTCCAAGTGCAACAGACTGATTCTTACCAAATAAGTTTTTAATAGATAGAGTAACAACAAGTAAGAATACAACAGAAGACCCTTAAATCATGAAAAAATGCATATGCTCCTCTAGTGCCATTTTGATTTGTAATTGAATAAACTCAATATGTCATTGGCAGTGGTAATTTATTTAGCAATAAAAGAGCATTAATTTCCATTTATTTGAAGATGCTTGAATTCCATTTTTTTTTCTAGTGAAGCAAGGTGTTGAATAAAGTATATCTTATGCAAATGGTCAGCTACTTTTTTTTAAATCACTAACATTTATCCACAGCGTTTTTTTTGTCACTTTAACGGGCCCCTCTACCATTGCACTCTTCCCTCCTGCTCGTCTCTTATCCTCTGTCTTCTACAGAATGGCAAATTAAGGATTTTTGGAGGATTTTTTAATCCCTACAGTCAACAAACCAATGACAGACAAAAAGCGAGTGGCCTAATAATAATTCTCTCACACCGGCCACGGCTGGTTCATCTAGCCAAGTCTCAGGCCGATAACGCCTTCGAAGAGCTTTCTGTCTCTGTTGTCTGTCAAAGTGAAAGTTTCCAAGGTTACACCTACGTGGAATATGGTTTCAGTGCTTGCAAGTTGTAAACAAAAGAGAAGTCGAGGTCACTGTATGTGGTTTTTACTTCTTCTTGGGGGTTCAGTAACTTTCACTGTCATTTTTTTTTCACAATTTCTTTTGTTTAACCCCGCACTTTCCTCCTCTCTTAACTCCCTGCTAACATCCGTATCATCTCTTGTTGTTTTATTCTCCATCTTTTTTGCTCTCACTTCCACTGTGTAAACATTTTGTTTCCTTAATGCTTGTGGGATTGTGTGTGTGTTAAAGTGTCGTTTCAGGGTGATTTTTCTGTGGAAACTTGCAGCAAATAAGGGGATAGAGGAACAAAGCGCAATTGGCTAGGGCTTAACTTACTATACATAATTGTTGCCTATAAATGCATTTTCCAGCGTAAGGTGTTTAAAGCACCTGATATGCTTAACAGAGAGAGAAAGAGGGCTGAGGATGTTGCATGCCGTCCTGATGATGGAGATGGAGAGGAGGAGAAAGAGACAGAGGCAGCCTGTTGCATGGGGAAACAGAGGAATAGGGGAAAGGATAGCTAGAGAGTCAACAAACCAGAAAACAAGAACAATTGGACTGTTCACCATCATGTTTTGGCTGTTGCCTTCATTAAGCTACATTCTGCAGGTCTCAAAAACTGTATTAGACTGTAGGTGATAAATGACCTGTACCTTATTGCAGTGTGTATTTCCTTATCCTATTTATCCTACTTTATAACTCTGAGAACAAACACACACAGGAGGCCACAGGTACAGACCAGTGTGAGCCCCAGTGCAAAATGCATTTAAAGCTTTTACAATAATACGTTTTTATCACATTTGCTGAAACCATCACTATAGCCTGACCATAGACTGTAGCTCCTACAAAGTTAAGCCAGACACATTTGGATCATAGTGATGTCAAAATGAAGCTTCATGAACCATTTTCATTATTTTCGAGTCCACTAGATGGAGCTTTCTGTCAACAAAGGGTTGAAGACACACTGAATCACCATTCATTGAGTCCTTTCTTGTAAACAAGAGGTCCATCTAGTGGGCTCAACAAAGCTTCATGAAGCTTCATGTGGACTCACTACTGGATAACCCCCAGTGGCTGGCTGCTGTATAGGTTTTAGCGGATGGGACCTGGGCCAAATTAAAAGTCAAAGTACTTGTCAATTACATTTTTCCAAAAGATGGCTTCGTTCATCATTTTTAGGTAGTTCTAGTCACACTGATAAGTATGGTTTTAATTTGATATTTGATACCATAAAAACAGGATGAAGGCACGCAATCCCTACCACACAGACTACAACATGGTGGCGCCCGTATCCCGGGTATTTTGGCTTGACTTTTACATAGTGAAAAGAAGTGGAGACACATCATCCATCTTTATATACAGTCTATGATCCTGACAGTATTACATGAGACAGATAGTCAGTGATGTTTTTTCTGCCTCCTCTTACCGTAATTTCCGGACTATAAAGCGCACCTGACTATAAGCCGACCCAGCTAAATTTAGGGTAAAATACAGATTGCTCCATAAAAAAGCCGCACCCGACTAAAAGCCGCAGGCGTTTTGATGTGTAATTACCGTAGTATATATGGGTTCCTGCTACCACGGAGGGGATTGTCGGGACAGAGATGACTGTTTGGGAACGCAAAGCGTCCCATTTATTAACAATAAATCTTTCAATCATTCAATCAAACTTTCACATCTTTGACATGGCGAACAGCATTTGTGCAGAGTACAAATAATACAACGGTGCAAAGTAATACAAAGTGCTCGCCTGTAACACGGCAGTAAAAGTGCAGTCCCGCGGCTGTTTACGTTATCAAAATAACCAGCCATTCATTGATGTCAAGGGTACGTGCAGCAGCTCTATTTCCTTCTTTGACAGCCAGATCGATTGCCTTTAACTTAAAAGCAGCATCATATGCACTTCTCCGTTTGTTTTCCATGTTAAAGGTGTTTGCATGAACACTTCCTTCGCGCAAACTGTCGCTGAAGCTCTCCTACTCTTTGTTTTGCTCTCGTTACCTGGCGCCAGATGTCTGCCTCGGTCTCGCGCATCCTCGGTAGTGCGCGCCCCTGGTTACCGTAAGCCGTAGAAAAGCCGCACCGTTGTATAAGCCTCAGGGACCAGAACGAGGGAAAAAAGTAGCGGCTTATAGTCCGGAAATTACGGTAGTTCTCCTTCTGCAAAATTCATATAAGCAATACTCTGTTACTGTTTTGCCTATTTCTCACCTCAAATGTTTTAGAAACATATTTTAGTCTTAACATTCACAAATGTTAAGACTAGCGCACATGACATTTACTGATTTACTGACATTTACATGACATGTAGATGTTACAAGAAAAAGCAGTGCAATGAAATCATATATTTTCTGTTTTGTGCCTCTTACACAAGAAAACAGCTATAAGAACAAAGACTGTAATTGTAAAAGGTAGGAAAAGTACTTTTATTTTGCTGAAATTGTTCCTAAGGCACCATGCCAAAATGGAAAGGAACAACTGACAAAGCAGTTTTTATAATTACTATTTGATCTTACCTCCTCACTGGATGTTCCTGCCTGAATGTCTTTAATCCACCTGATTCCTGCTTGCTGTTGTAAAAATAGGACATTAGTATTTGTGTCAATTAAAGTTCCTGTGGAATCTTCGCCAGACTCTTGTCAATGCCTTCCCAGGGAGGCTGATAGAGCTTGATTAAAGCATAAGATATCTTAATGCCCCTTTAAGTAAAAATTGAATTACTGACAACAAATAGCATTCCATTACAGTAAGGACATTATTTCCACTCTTGGTGAATGCCAGCAAGGACACATTCTGATACGAGAGCTGCTTTTTGTTGCCACTGCAATCAGCAGAGCCATAGCTCCTCCTGTCACCCTCCTGCTGCCTCCACCTCCCACTGCAGCACCTCCTCACAGGGGGGACATTGATCAAGTGTCATCCCTGGAAGCTGGGCCCAGTGGATCAAGAGCTACTGGAGGAGGCCATAAAGTTGGAGTCCATCCACTTTCCTGTCTGTAATTCCTCTAAGCTGATGGAGGCCGCTGGGTGTATCCTCTCCCATCCTGCGCTGGCTGCTTTGTCCACCAAACGCAAGCCCAATCATCTGTGTGAGAGTCCAGCTCTTCCTCTTGCTGAAGTCCTGGTCCAAATCCCAGCAGCTGCCTCACTCCTGGCCTCTGTGCAGGCCAGATAAGAGGATTTTTCCCGGCAGCATTTTCCTACCACAGTTGCCAGCTGCTGACAGTGCTGAGGTGAAGATGTCAAATGTAGTTTCAGAACAATGTTGTGTCTCGTCAGGGGATGTAGTTTCTCTCATGCAGTTTTTCTCAGAGAAGCAGCAGTGGATTGGGCTGGATGCTGAGGAGTCTTTGGTAGCCTCTTCACAGGTTGAACAAATCTACATTATTACCTGAGTCTAAATTTACCCTGGCTGGAAATGTGTGATCACGGCAAGAACAAAAAAAAACTTAAAGTTCAGAGGTGATGGAATTACAGGCTGCATTTAAAGTTACAGTTGAAGACCATAGACTGTATAAAAAGTGGAAGTAGCCTTTCTGCCGGGGCCTGTTCTTTCAACTTGATCGAATCATATTTGCCTCCGGGAGCCCTTACAAAAAAGGGCATTGATGGGGAGGGAGATACGTCTGTCTTGGTGGCGTTTACAGAATTAGCCACATTAGCTCACATTAGCTCCACCGCCCAGGAGCTAGGCTAACAGGAACACGTTACTAGATAACCAGGAGTGGGAGTCCTGTGTCTCTATAGTGTTGCTTTTGTCAACGAAAATGATGACGAAATATCTTCGTCAACGAACCTTTATCACGTGACGAAAACTAGACGAGACGAAACGAAAATGCTGGGCATGTGACGATGAGTAAGACGAAGTATATACTGCAATTTCGTTGACGAATAAAAACGAGACGAAATGTCTCTTCATTTTCGTTGACAAAAAGGAGACGAAATAACGTTGTTTCGTCTCGTTTAGTCACCTTATTATTATAATTATTTTGAAGTTTCTCTCCCAGTCTCGCGTCTGGGCGACGTCACTTCCTCAATCCCCACACGCGCATAATTTAGATTCTGAATATGCCGCTTCTGTGGGTCAGCGTTAACGATAAAAAAAGAAACATGAGAACACAGTGTGACACCGGCCAGGGGTCGTGTTTGGGAGAAAAGGAAGAATCACTTTCATTACATAGACGTGGAAAGCAAAACGGAATGTGTTGTGGAAAAATAAAGGGAGAAATGCGACCACAAAATCACTGGAAAAAACACCACGGATCTTAAGCGACACCTCAGGGCATCCCATAATGACATTTAGGTAAGTCAAGACATAACGTAACAATACTTTCTGTTTTAGAAAGTTCATGCGACATGATGCTACGGTTAATGTGTCGGGTTTTAACGCTAGCTTTAGGGTTAGCTACTGGAGCTGAGAACGTGCGTGTGCGCGCATGTGTGTGTGTGAGAGACTAGCGTGTGTGTGTGTGAGACTAGGGTATGTGTGAGTAACTAGCGTGCGTGTGTTTAGTTCCTACCTGACTGTCTCACTCTATAGTGCACTCAACTGCCCCTTGTTGGCCAAATACTTTCACTAGTTTTGTATTTCACAGAGCAAATAACACTGAACTGAATTTGACATCAACATAAATTGGATTACTTATTCTAGACCTGTACATGCATGTAAACTAAAGATATGTGCATGGGTTTGGCTAAAAGAAAATGTTGGTTTCATCAATACTACTAACTACTTTTATGATATTGATTAAGTCGAGTGCAGGCAGCCAGCATTAACTGTGATTTAAACTGATATTCAACAGTCCCATGCCCATAGACTGTAAAACACCGACCCTCATGGCCCAAATCCTCCCGCTGGTCCAGATTAGCATCTAGTGTATGTGTCATAGATAGTAGGCTGTTCCTAAACCATCGGTTAGTACAGTTGATCGAAGAGCAAACCATCTTGTCACCTATGGAAACACCAGCACACGAATGATCGCAGTCCAGGTCGAGATGACAGAGTCAGTGTACTAATCCTGACAACTAGCCTCCGAAGCAAAGTGAGTGAGTGTCACTCAAGAGGCCACGCCCCAAATTTTTCATAAACTTAAACCTCCAATAAAATAAAAACTAGCTTGTTACAAAAATATTCACCCTCCTAAGTTGTCATGGAGATATGACTTTTTGCAAACGTCCTAAGTAGGTTCAATTATGCTGTGAAAATCTGCCTGTTTAACATGGGGGTCAATGAGAAACTGGAGAACTGTTTTTGGCACTTCCGTATGGGATCAACCAGGAAGTCGCTGTGGTGGGGGCTTGGTGAAGACTTAACAGCTGTTAATGCAAATGTGAAAACAACTTTTTAAACCCATCCATAGATGTTAAATTTGTCACAATGACAAGATAACAACTGTTTAGTTCCATGCTTTGTTTGCTAAAAATGGCACAAGAGTGCAATGATCAATCAATACTGAACATGTGTGAACAGCCATTTTAAAGTGTAAAAGCCTCCCATGTTTTTTATGGCATGAATATTCATTAAATAAACCATCAAGACAGTTTTTTTTGTTGATCACCTATTAACAGAGAAATCCCGGTGAGTTGCTAAGCAGCCAGACATGGCATATCACTGAGAGCTCAGGGCAGAGTGCTGAACCATCTAAAACAGCTTTTTTTAACTACTGATACTGTTCAAAATAGCACCAAACCTCTGCAGTAGCATGATAAGACATAAACATAAATCATCCAGTTTTAGAAGAAAAAAAACAGGCCTCTATGTGCACCTAGAGCCTGTTATTTCTTTGCAAAAAAATGACCTCGCCCATATCATCCTGTCCACTCAGCACAGAGCTGATTCTTAGGCACAGTTCATTCACACACCATGGACCCCTCCCCCCTTCCCCTTCACTCATGTTACAATATCACAGGCACATGCCTCAAGCTATGCATATGCTAAATATGTTTGCGGTTGCTATCTATGAGTAAATTAGCCAGCCTACCTCTGTGTAGCGTGTACCCCATGCTGTTTATTGATGTTAGAAGACAGGGGCGTGTTCACAGGAATCTGGTGCACGCACACTGACTGGATCTCGTTGGAAGAGGGTGAGGGGCTTGAGAGTTGTAAGCATTTGAAATTTGAGTCAACTCTTTTGCCGATTGCAGCTATTCTTTTTTGTATGAATCTTTTGGGGCTAATTGAAAAAAAGAAAGAAAAAAAAATGTTTACGCTTTTTGTCTCAGAACATACCCCATCTAGTAAAATGTTACAATTGTAAGCTCACATTTTTCTGTATCAACACATTGTGTTTATTTTTTTCATGTGTGAAATATCCTCACAGGCTGTACTCCAACATGAGCAACAACAGTGTGCAGAAGGAGCTGTGGGCCTGTCCAAGATAAGATGAGCCTAATTGATCCCTGTGGGGTACATCCGTGCGATGGTTGCCTGACACACAAAGCACTCCCAGCTTGCTATGGTGTGTCACTGTCAGACGCGTTTCCTAATAAGTGCAACTGTTATTGCACCTTGTAAAACTCCCATACTCATTACTGTTTAAAGGTCAGCAGTATTTTCTACCTCTGGTTCATTTAGGGTGATATAAGTCAGCTTGTATCATGGCCCACTTGATGTGCTCAAACACAAACACTGCTGATTACCCCACTCTCTGTCACCAACCACTAATCAAGGCTGATGCTTATAAGGACACACACATACAAAGCTCTGTGCCCAAAGCTAAACACATGAGATGCTTTTATAGAACACAACCACACACATGTGACTGATTTTTAAACTTTACATTTATAAATTTGACAACAGGAAATATACTTGCATGCATGCAAAGACAGTTTGAAGTAGACTTATTGGGCCTCATTTATCAATCTTGCGTGAAAACGGTTGCAGATCTGAGCATAGAATTGGTCATAGGAAAGGACCCACGTGTGATTTATGAAACATTCGTATCGGACCAATCTCAGCGTACGAATGAGCGGGCCTTGATAAATGCGGCGGCTGAATTCGATCGTCATTAACATGTTACGCCCTTAAATATTCCTGGTTCGGAGGCCTCGCCAACTGAGGTCAAACATGGAGACAAGGAAGACTGGGAAGAAAATAAACTTTTCCGACACAGAGATCGGCATCCTGACATCCGAGATGGAGCAAAATAAAGATGTGCTCTTGGCAGTCTTAAGAGTGGAATAAAAGGGGCCCATAAAAACGCTGTATGGAAAAGAATAACCATGGCAGTCAACCCGAAGCAGCGCTCCACTATGACCCGTGTGCGTGTGTGCGCACTGCTGAACCTGCGCTCCTGCTCTGTAGCGGGGTTTGCCAGCGGGGTTATTAAGTATTCCATTAGAGGATAACCTTTGTCACCTAGAAGAACCATACCAAAATGTTAATCATCTGATACCTTGTTTGATTTAATGCAATTTATTGAGGATTGAAGTTTGCCAGGAAATGGTCGTACGCACGTTTTTCTGCCATTCGTTTGATAAATGAGGGCAATTATGCTTTTCCTTCCTTTCTGTCACATACTGTATATCTTGTTATAATGTCAGAGGTTCATGCTTAACATGACAAAAGTTTCAAATAATGAGGTAAACATGTTTATGGGTAACCAGTCATGAGCCGATCTGCTCAGGATACAGGCTGCTGTCCATGCAGACAGTTTTTTCTGCTTTCTCGGTGGTCTGACAACAAGCCTTCTCAGATTTTCAAATAAGGTCAGCTGCTCCAGGCACGGCACGCCTGTATATGAAGATAAAGTGTTTTTTGAACATTGAAATATGTATACATGTACTAGTAGAAACCCAAAATACATGTATGAACCTGGAAAAGAGTAAAATAGGACCCCTTTGAGCAAAAGCAAGAGAAGTAGCCTGAAAAGCTCATGTTTTGCTCTCGCAGATATGTCTGATCCCTCTCCTCTTCAGACAGAATTCTAGCCGTTCATCTTAAAGTTAATTTATGCTCCCATTTCATGGGTGAATAGAGACGTACGTTATCAACGCTCTAATTGTCACCACCCTATTGCTTTCATGTATCCTCTACGTTGGAATGGAGGTTGAGCAAAACATCCTCTAGAGGGCGTCAGATTCAAAAGAAAAAAAAGTTTAAACAACAACAAACATGGCGACACTGGAGGAGATAAAGATCCTACGTCTGTTGAGAAAGAGGCAAAATGGTGGGCAGCGTTGTGGATGGCGGTGGTCTGTGAGACACTAAATACATCCCAGAGTGTGGGCAGAGAATTCCAGACATTGATTTTACAGATGAGAGAAATTGACAACAAACGTCACTTTCAGTATTTCAGGATGTCCGTCTGGGCTTTCAAGATAAATAGAATGTTGACTAATGATAAAGAGATAAAACATAATATGGAGGGATACACAGTCCCCCTCATCCATCTGTGGGCCCAGGGGACACCGCATGTAGAGAGGGTAGAGGATGAAAACATCCCCTGGATGATGCTCCAGAGGCTGGCTAGGTATTTGAGCAAGGCAATAAAGTGTCAATCTGGGGTGGGGGAGAGATGTAAAGGCAGAAATATAGTAAAGGGGTTGAGTTATAGACATGTAGATGAGAGGGGGGAAAGAACCATATAGCTGGGAAAGAAAACACTGATCAAAGTTGTGTGTTCCCTTTAACTAGGTTTGATCAGTATTAATACATTTAAATGAGTATTCTTGATGGTCATCAAATCTCTCTATTAAGAGCCAACTGAATATGTGTTAGTTCATCTCCTGATACTTTCTCACTTCCCTATCCTGTCTGAGACTCCAAGCAAATCTACACAAATCTTTAAAAATGCCTTACAAATAGTATAATTTTAAAGAAGGCTCAGCGATTTTATAAATGGCTGAGCTCTGTAGTTTTTATGCCACCGTACCGGCAGCAGTCGTGGCTAGAGCTAAGTTGTTTTCAGGAGGTTCTCCTTCCGTTCATCCATCCCATTCTGGTGAAGAAGATAACTTCACAATTGCCATACACAACCACTTGGACTCAAGGATGGACATATTTGATTTTGGAGATCATGATCAAGGTCACTGTGACCCCCACAAAACGCATTTTTGTCCATAACTCAAGAATTGACTATGCTAATTATGACAACATGCAAGTGTCTAACAGGATACAATGAAGGGAATTGAAAGTGTACAGCAATTCTTTCCTTTGAAAAGTCTGAAATCTTTAGTAAAGAGAATCTTTGTGTATGTTAAATATGAAGCTATCGTCAGCAGCCAGTTATCTTAAGTTGGCACAAATCCCCCATTTTATTGCATTTTTCCACTTTTGCACACATTTGTACTGATAAAACAAACATAAGGTAACATGTCATAATTGAGTTTTAGAGGTGTTGGTAGGTAGATTTTATTACTTTTGTTTATTACATTTAGGCAAACTGTTTTGCCCTCTTTCCAGTCTTTATGCTTTGCTAAGCTAACCAACTGGTGTCTTGATATCTACGTACTGCACAGACAGGAGATCGGTATTATTCTGCTCATCTAATTTCCAGCAAGAAGGTGAAGATTATCTCTCCTAAAATATAAAACTATTTTCTTCCGCATTCATGTGTGTTTGTGGGAATGAAGGAACATGTCACCTAACAGTGTGGCTCATTGGCTTGTTTTTAATTGTTTTTGGACAAAAATGGAGCTCTATGGCAGAGACGAACAGAATAATAAGATATGTCAGGCTGTCAGTACTTCTTGGTAAGATTCATTTATTGTTGGCTTACAGTTTTAATTGGATTTGTTGAAAGTGAGAAAAATAAACAAGTCTCACAGAACTAGCTTGTGATACCGCTACAGGAAGGGAAAACACTGCCTTTTAAATCACTGATGGTTTCAAAGCTCTCAAACTGCTTTAAATGTCACATCTTGGAAATGTCCTTTTTCAGTTGTATTTAGGGTAGGTTTTCCTACATGGTCTATTATATATACACCTGTGTGTGTACGTGTGTGTGTATATTTATATATATAAATATATAAATTTAGTGGCATAAGCGTGACCTCCCCTTTAAAAGTATGTCATCAGGCATGGGGGCTCTAAGACTAGAGGCGATATATCATCAGGCTCCACTTTGAACACGTAGCCAACCTAACATGCCCGCTGTGCTCTCTTAATGTATAGGTATGAATATTCAGACTGGAACAGGGTTTAAAGGAACACTTTGATCTGTAAGGGCTGCTACCCACGATGTTTGAAGCATGTTAAGAAGATTAAGGATTTATGACTTATGGACTACTGATATTTGCCAACCGGAAACACATAATTTAGTCTTAAGATGTACCATAGAGAGGCAGTACAGTAAATTGTCAGCTAGTTAAGAATCAGATAAAGTTTTTATTTTATTTTCAGAAAGCATTTTCGTTTATGCACAGCTGGTTTAAAAAATCTGTCTCTTTCAAACAAAAAGATAATACCTCAATTAGCCCTGTGGTTATTGTGAGAAGGATCACGCTCTCTAACAACACAATTCATGACAGGTAATGTATCACTGTGATTTTGCTAAATAGTCCTGGGAGGCACAACTGTAAATGACTGAAGCTGTTCTTTTAACACTAACCCATTATTGTGTTGAAAAAGAAGGAACACTTCAAACAAAGTTCAATTCAAGGTCAATTCAAAGTGACCGTTGACAGGTGCAACTGTGTCTATATAACTGTCAATTTCAACTAACTACATACTGACATACAGACACAGAGCAGCCTGCCTGCATCCCAGCATGTCATACTTTTTTGTTTCATAATGACATGAAAATCACTCATGACTGAGGTGAAAACAAACAGTGAAGTCATTTATCCCACATTTGCCCCTAATGTTGTTGGCGTTAGGGCTCTATCTTAAACCCATGGCACAAAGTGGCGAGCAGCGCAACTGTCTTTGCTAGTTTCAGACTGATGCAGTCATTTTCCAGGGTGTTCTCTTGCATTTTTCGTACATATAACAACGTAGAGTAATGCACAGATATTCGTGTGTATTCCACGTATTTATTGTGTACTTCCCACCGTGAAAGCATGTGACGTAGTATAATAAGGCTTAGGGAGGCTGGTTGGCGGGAAATGGTTGGGGTGTAAAACACTGGACTTTAAGCCAGGGGAACGGGGTTCATTTTTTGTCCCTAGTAAACCAATCCACGTCCTCTTTTCTGATCCTGACCAAGTTTCTTTCATGCCTTACCCTAACCATCACCTTTGGTTGGCTAAAATCAGTCATGTAACTTTTTTTGTGCATTGTTGCACTTCCGCATTAGCGTATTTTGACTTCTGGTCCATCCTGCTGTCCATCAGCCTTTTTTTCCATAGGAATTTCTACGAATTTCTGTGCATAACTTTACGTAGGATTTGCTTCGAACGTGTTCATGAGCACATGTTGTGTTTTTCGCCCGGGTTAATCTGTGCACCCATGGGTGTGTCGGTCTTAAAAGGAGGTGTGGTCAGGCACATTTTTGGAGTATTGCTATCTTGTATAAAGCTATAGCACTATATTGCTATAGCTGTGTGTGAAGAACAAAAGCTGGGTGAACTCATTTTCTTACTGACCTACTGTCTCAGTGAGGTTGCCAGGTATGCTATCATCCTGCTTGTACAGACCTTTAATAAAAACCTGTGCTCACTGACTAGTTCTGGCAACCCACACTGAAGCTACAGATGCTGCACACATGCTGCTGGGCGGATGGATGGAATCGATTGTCAAAAAAACAAAAAGCTTCACATAAAATCCTAAATTAGCATTTTCATATACATCAGAAAACAGAGATGTGAAAATGGCAATTTAAATTCATATATATATATATATGAGGATTTGGGAAGTCGCCATGGTGACACCAAATAGCAAGGAAGTCTCTGGTGGTCTTATCTCTTCTTCTCCTTGTTGGTGTATTTCTGTGGTAGTTAGAGCACCACAGCCAGGTTTTTAATGTTTCTGATTGAAGCTGAGAGACAACTTTTAATTGTTCCTCTTGGGCTCCAAAAACAACTACCTCAGTTTTGATGTTTTTAATTGAAGAAAGTGGTTAATTTATTTAATGCACTCAGTGTCAGAGTCCGTATTGGACCAAAGTCCCCTGGTGATATAATTATTTAAATGTGTGTGTCATCCGCACAATTATGGTGAATGGTTTTGTTGTTGTGTAGTGTAGGCAGGCATATTTATTTTTTAATACAACCGTATTTTCCGCACTATAAGGCGCACCACATTATAAGGCGCACCTTCAATGAATGGCTTATTTTGAAACTTTTTTCATATATAAAGGCGCACCGCATTGTAAGGCGCATAGAATAGACGCTACAGTCGAGGCTGGGGTTACGTCATGCATCCATTAGATGAAGCTGCGCTAAAGGGAATGTCAACAAAACAGTCAGATGGTTGTTGCTTCCTCCACTTCCGCACCATTGATTCGTTAATGTTAAACTCTCTCGCTGCTGCTCTACGTGCCCAAACAGGTTTTTCAGGTAAAGCCTAGTTCATTTGACCAGTGTGAGTGCAACTGCTCAGCGCCTAGCTGCGGCCAGCTGGCCGTCCACAGCCCGTTTGAGAGAGGTGGGCTTTTGAAAAGCGTGTTTGCACATGTACGAGCACGAGCATGCGCCCGTGTACGAGCACGAGGCCTACGTTTTTAGGTGCGCCTTATAGTGCTGAAAATACGGTAATTAAAAAAAGAATTCTAGGACACAGACAGACTGTTCCCCCCTGCTTCCAGTATTTATGCTATTGCTATGCTAATATAACATGGAAGTGTTAATGATCTTCTCATTAACATTTGAAGAGAAAGTGAATAAGCTAATTTTCCAAAATGTTTTACTTTTTTAATTCAGTGTATTCATTTTATGTCCTTAACTGTGATGTTTAAACAGTCTCACCGTCACAGACAGACTCAGACAGTTAGTAAAAAGCAAGACAGAGCCAAAGGGAGAAAGGATATATTTGCATTTGTCAGGTCTGAATGTTACTGCTGGATGTATCAACAGGCAACTGTCAGCTGATGCATTCATCATATCGACTATATAAGATGATAAAAAGATTAGTGTTTGTTTACAGCTTGTTGTTGTTCAGCTATTCTTAAGTGACCAATAAACAAGGAAAAACACATGCAGGCTTAAATAATGTTAAATCAGTCCAACAACGCTAAATCAAGTTCAACTCGGAGCAGCTTATCAGAAAAAAAAAATCAATGTTTGGCATGAATGTCCAGACAAACTCTATGCCCAATTTCAAAGATGCCATTGTGACACAACATTTTCAGCTTAGCCTCTTAAAGTTTAACTCCGGCGTAAAATGGTCTTTTTTGGCACTTACATTCATGAAATAAGTAATCAAGACATTTCTTTCGGGTATAAACTATTAACGGAGAAATCTGGGAGAGTCGGTAAAAGTCGCTAATAGCTTTGGTGGCTAACACTGATTAGCATGGGGCATTACGGTGAAGGCATTAAAACGGCTTTTTTAGCCCCTAGTACTGCTCAAAATAACACCATACCTCTGCAGTAGCATGATAAGAGTCCCTACACATAAAATGAAGCACCGACAATGTAGTTAGTGAACCCGGAGTTTATTAAGAGTGTTTTGAAAGATTTACCAACTGACCCCGGGTACCAGCTCCTCTCGTCGTAAAAGTCCATTCAAGTTAAATATTAATTGCAATCCAAAAGGAAGGAGCACATTGATGATTTATTCCAAAAAAACATGTTAACTTGTGGTTTGTGGCAGTTTGGTAAACTATAAGTTAATAATAGATGGAAAAGGTTTGAAAAAGTACAAGACAGCAAGAGGTTTGGTGTTATTTTGAGCAGTATTAGTGGTTAAAAAAGCAGTTTTAATGCCTTCACTGTACTGCCCCGAGCTAATCAGTGTTAGCCACATCCGGTGTTAGCGACTCTCCGGGATATCTTCGGAAAAACTGTCTCGATGGCTTATTTGATGTCTGTAAGTACCGGAATTACACTTTAAACCATTTGTATCATATCTGCTACGCTAGTTTCTAAGAGCTCTATTTTATCAACATTATCAATACTTTCCTTAAAAACCTGTTGTATACGACTTGATACCTGTACTCTGTAATGGCTGCTGTCATCAGAACAGCCACACACCTTTTTCAGGAAAACATTTACTCATTTTCAAGAACTTACAGTAAGAATAAAAACATTTTTGTTCCTCATTTTTCATGATAAATATCTTCTGTGTGAAACAATGCATAATTATTTAATAATTCATTCTTTATGTTACAGTTAAATTGTGTTAAAATTGAGTATCAAATTTGATACTGTAGGTATATAAGGTGATTTATCCCTGAACAGTCATGTTACAATTTTGAAATATAATCTACATCAATACATGTATTAAAATACACAGAATATTTTGATGATTTAATTAATCTAATTAATGACCGAAATGCCATCTGAAATTACATTTTATGTGGAGAAAAATATATATCAATCAGTCGATTTCATTGCATGTGCTGAGGAAGGCACAGATGACAGGTGTGACGGGGGAGACCGTACATGTGTTTCAAACAGTTTGTCACTAATGAAATACTACAGAAAACTACAGAACAAACAAACCTGTACAGACTACAAAAAGAGGGCAAGTCAGTAAACTTTGATGTTTGTCAAGGTGCAGAAAATCCAGCCAGAGAAAACTCTGAAGTAGGTGTTACAGGAGAAGTTGTGCTGAAAATGACATCAACACTTCCAGCAGGAAGAAATCACAAGCTCCATGCAGACAACTACTTTACATCAGTTCCCCTGCTGCAACACTTATAAAAGATAGGAATCCACTATGTTGGCACAATCTGGATGAACAGGATGAAAGGCTGCACCATGAAGGATGAAAAAAAAAGAAGCTAAAGCCCCAGATGAAACTCATGGCTCTGCGAAAGTTTCAGGCTCTGGTTGGCACTTCTCTCACAAGTGCAGGAAAGGCCCAACTCTAGTGTGGAAGACCACTATCTTCTCCAGAAGTGACTCAAACACCACTCCGTAAAAGGCCAGGCTGCAGTATGCCTCTTGATGTGAGAAGGGATGACACTGATAAGTTTCCGACATGAGAAACCTGTCAGAGATGCAAGCACTGCACCGACAATCATTGCTCACATGTCTGCTGTGAGAAGTGTAAGGTGCATCTTTACCCGAACAAGGACCGAAAATGTTTTTGTGCCTACCACAACATGAAATAAAAGGCTATAAAAAGTTTCATGTAAACAAAACAAGGAGAACAACTACCTGAAATGTTCTATATTGTCAAAATGTTATGGGCAAAATCTGTTTTGGTATCTAAAATTAACATAGGGTTGTTTTGGCAACTTTTTGTTCACAACTTGTGTATCAAATGTGATACAAAAAAATATATCATAAACAAAATGATGTGGCAAAAAAAATTAAATTGGAAATTTTGTTAGAGGGTACAATAAACATTTCAGTCCCAAAAAATTAGAATTTACTGACTATTTTTTCATGGGTCAGGCTTTATATGGTTATTTTCTATGGAAGGGCTCCAAATGTTTGACAGACAGTGGGACTCAGCTCCAGCGCGCACACACACACACACACACGCACACACGCACGCACACACGCACACATGCACGCACGCGCACGCACGCCTGTTCAAGTCACAGTGAGTAAAGGCAATGGTGAGATAATCACACTCCATGCAGACAGCTCTCACTGCAAAATAATATAATGGCTGGTTACACTTCCTCTGAGACAGCATTCTCTATGCCCTGGTGACAGACTGACAGGCTAGAGGTTGTATGATTGTGTTTGGGAGAGGAGTGGGAGGATGGGAGGGCTTTTATTTTGTGCGTAAATTAGTCTACATAAATAAGAACACGCTAATTTTCAACCCTTTTTCGGCACGATGCTATGACGCTTTTAGATGCTGTCGGTAACTCCTGATGCACTTTGTCATCTTAGCCACAAATACTGTACGTCTCAGTGCAGGCATCACTCTGACATCGTTCCAAATTAGTTGGCAAAGAGTTTGATTGAGAGACTAAAAAAGTTAAATATTAACGAATGAGCATTCACCATCAAATTTTCACGGTCCTCCATGCTGCCTTCCACTGTGTTCTTGTGTTATGTCGACAGCAGAAAATACAGACATACTGTTCTGCTGGCAATGGGAAAGTTAATTAAAGCTAATTTTGGTGGGAAAATGGTATCAGCTGGCAAGTCAGTCATTCCTCCCATCCTGGGTCTATGCAATTCCTCTTTCCCTCCTTCCATCATCCCCTCCCCTTCCATCAGCCTGTGAGTCAGTGTTTCTGAGCCGTGGGGAGTCTGGCAGCCTGTCTGCCACTTCATCACTGACCTTCCTCTTCTCCTCCGACACTGTCTTTTTTCTCTTCTGTCTCTCTTTACTTCACTCGCTCATTTGCTTGCTGTTTCCCGTTGACCTCTCCTGTTTCCCCTTCCTTTGTTCCTTACTCTCCCACTATTTCTCTCTGACCTTTTTCCTCGCTTCCTTTCTTTATAATTGACCTCTGCCTGATGGTCTGTCTTCCTCTCTCCCTCCATACGCATGTGGATGAATGCTACGTGCTGGTCAGTACAATGTCTCAGGCTTGTTAATTTTCAGTGTAGTACTGCAGCTAAAGTGAAGGGATGAAGGGGAAGAACACATTTTTTAGTTTCATTTGTGGATATTAGAGAGGCTGGGACTTGACTGTAGAGAAGGAGATGAAGGTAGGTAATGGGAGAGAAAGAAAGAAAATAATACAACAGAAGAAGATGCACAGATTTATGGACAATAGAGACAATTAAGAGGCAATCATAAATTTAAGGAATGGCTGGAAATATGCTACACTTGAGAGAATGAGTGACCACATTTTGAACCTTTTTTTTTTTTTGCAAAAATCATTGGATGTATCTTTCTTATCTTCTTGTTATCATCTAAAGCAGGGGTGTCCAGTCCTGCTCATGGAGGGCCAGTGACCTGCATGTTTTAGGTTTCTCCCTGCTCTAACACACCTGATTCTAATGCTCTGCTCATTATGAAGCAGCTGAAGCTTGTCTCAGGTTTGGTATCGTTAGGCTCAGGTGTGTTAGAGCAGGGAGAAACATAAAACATGCAGGCCTAGAAAATGGGCACCTAAAGATAGCTTGACTGTTGCCAGAAACAAAAAGTTTCCACACGGTCTTCGCCCTGAAAGCAGTGCTTCATCTTTTTTTTAGCCATTCCTTATTTAAACTAATGACTCCTGCTAGCCACAAGCTGTTGACTTTGTTTGCTGCAAGTATTGCCCAGTGTCTTAGAGTCAGAATGCTGTAAAATCCATCACTTTTTTCCACTCAAAGGCAGGGCAGAGGCAGAGCACATTTCCCCAGAATAAAAAAGTCCAACAAAAAAGCATGTGAATGTAAATGTGTTTACCAGTCGACTTGGAATTGCAGGATGGTGGACATTTCCACTGCCTCTGAATATGACACAATCAGTTAAAAAAAAGGAAGAATATAATGAAGAGTTCAGAGCTGAACCCAGTTGGATAATCCTGCTTGTGCTGCCAGTTAGTGGTGACTTGTCACTATGCGATCTGCACCGGAAATCCAATTTGTTCCACGCAAAGGTGGTTGAGGTTAAGCATTGACTTCGAAGGGCTAGGGTCAGGATTATCCATTGGTCAGGAGATTGTGTATCCAGTATGGATTGGGTACTAACAGTACAAGTACAACAGATCTCAGCTGCCGTGTTGATGTCTCCTTTTAGCCCATAGACAGTCAGTGAAGATATGGGTTGTTTTTTTTTCTAACATTCAGCATAGACTTGCTACTTTTATTACACAGTGACATTATGTCATACATACATTGCCACAGTTTCTGTATCTCAATCACCTCACCTCCCTGTACTTTTCCACCGGCCCCTCCCTCTACTCACCTGCCCGCCTGCCTGTCACTCCCTCCTCATCAGCTCAACTCTCTTCCCCTGTTGCACTCAGCTGCCTCTGATCATCAGTTAACCAAGTTTATAGACCCTCCTCACCGACTCTCCAGTGAATTCTAGACTGCCTACACAGTCTCTGCCCTGGCTGCTCCCGACCATCATGTCCCGTCGGCTCATGGATATCACCTCTGCCTGACCACGACCTTCGTCCAGTCCCTCCTGGTTTCTGTCTGCCTCTCTCCTGAGGTTTTTGAGTCCCTGCCTGGCCTCGACCCTCCTTCGCCTGTCCCTCACTATTGAATAAAGGTTATTACCAACTGAACCTGCCTGATTCTGTGCTGCATTTAGGTCCAAAATATACCAGTTAGATACATTATAAATACCTACTACATTTTTTAATTTCTATTTATTTGTTAGTGTTAATTGTAATATGTATTTTCTTACCATCATAATGTTGTCTCTCCATCACCACCCTCTACAGCTCTCTCATGTCCCTCACAGTTTGAAAAAGCTCTTCTCTAGTGCATTTCTTGATCTTCAGCCTATCACAGTTGGGATACGTTGGACAAGTGAGCTCTGTTAGCTAGATAAAACACAGGACAAAGTGTTCTGATCTCATGGGATTATAGAAAATAGACACATACTGAGCTCCATTACAGTGACGAGACCTGTTGTTTGTCTACAACCTGGTTTGAAATTAAGTATAATGGATTAGCTGTTCACTTTTACCTTATCACATCTACCAATGCACACGATCTGATATAATTTGCAAGTGCATTAAAGCAAAAAAATGGTTTGGATATTGAAGAAAAAGTGTAACAGAGCCGATATGAGCTTATTATTGAATCAAATCCCCCTAGTGGCTTTCTCAAACTTTTGTTTGGAACAGCATATTTATATGTTGCTTTACTGAAATGATTCACTAAAGTGAACTTAGAAATGTGTTAGAGAGTCTGGCTAAAAGTTTGTCTTTTCAGTCATTGACCTACAAAATGTTTAGTAAAAAGGACCCTGGCTTGTGCAGAAGAAACCATTTCAAGTGTACCGTGAAATAAACTAGATCAGCCTTATTGTACCCTGGAGAAAAATTGCCTTTCAATCTACGAGACCATTTCTACCCAAGAGCCAGGACAACTCATCAAATGTCATCTCAGATCAAGATGATTTTGAGGAACTTCAACGTTTGAGTTTTAGAATTCAGACCTTGTAGTAAGCTATGGATCAAAATGGGTTCATAGTTTGTCTATTGCTACAAACTGCTGGCTCTTAAAGTTAAAGGTTCTGCATAACTTTTAGAAAACCCTACATAGCAACACTGGAGGCCTTGAAGTGAACTGCAGTCAGCATCCTCCTGCTTGCATAAGGGTATCGGCCAAAACAGTGAGACCTAATGTGATTGACCGGCATCATGTTGATATAATGCTGTTTGAATTAAAATTCTATTTAGAATAACGCTAGCTTGCTGCTAATCACTCAGCCAACACCACAAAATCAACCAACAGCAGATTTAGATTCATAATTTGGATGATAGCTTACAACCGGAAGTAGACCGCGAAATGGCGACCGGTCAGAAGTGGACCACGGCAGTTATGTTTGGTGTTGGTTAGGTTTAGGCAGAGTTTGTTAGGCACCAAAGCTACTGTTACGTGATAGGTTTGGGTCACGAGTGTTAGGCATCAAAACAAATTGGTTATGACTAGAAAAAAGGTTGTGTTTTGGCTTACCTGAAAACCGCTGCCAGGACACATCCATCATCCTGACCTTACCCCCTACACGGAGATTAGTAGTCTTACACTACATCCCCTGCTTTTAATACGAAAAATGCATACAGATGACAGTGAATGGATTTCTACAGTTGTAAATATGTGGAATACACACAAAATAATAAGGAATACACATGAGTTACTGTGCATTGCTTTTTGTAATTAAATGTATGAACAGTGAATGAGAACAGCTTGTCTCAAGGCAGTATCTTGTCAGCTAGGTAGCAATTTGTGCATTAGCCAGCTAAAACCACAATAAATATAACATGCCAGTGTTTCCTCAAAGAATATTTGTCTTTGTAACAAACCTAAGACATGATATTTTCCTTAACCTACCCAAGCAGTTTTGTTTCAGTTGACACTGTTGTTGTTAATGTGGTTATTTGTTAACCACATTATAAAACTGGTACGAGGTTGTGTTGAAACAAACTTTGAGAGTGCAGTTTAGTTGTATGGGAATGAATCTTTTGAGGAGACAGGGTTGCTACAGGTCATTTTTCAGGCTGATGTATTTTCATTGATACATTTCACTCAAGTAGAAAAATATTAAGAAAGGTACTGCAGTCACTCAACTAAAATGCAACTAGAATACAGTCTTTAGAAAGCAACAGTGTTTTTTGGCCCTCAACACGGAATCACTCATGGAATTGGTTTACTGACATCAGCACGTTGTTTTGCTGCAGACAGAAAAAAAGTCACTAAACCTCCAGTATTACCTTGGGCCTTATGCTTGGATTCTACCAAGCCTCCTGGACTTTTGGTGTCGAGTCAGAATAATTAATCTTCTCTGGTGTCACAAAGAACTCAGGAAGAAGCATTAGTGGTTGAGACTGCAGCAGAACCTTGTATATCATAAATAACTGCGACCTGAGGAACTGCTGAAATAGAAAGTAGCAAAACTCTTTTACTCTCTGAGCAGAAAAGAATAATCCCAAACATTATGTGTCTCTTTCTTGAAAGTACATGATCAGCAGCAGAAATTAATAGTACTTTTGAATTCATGCTAAAAATCACAACACATCAGAAAGACTATAGCATGACAGAATGTCAGCAGTCAAATGGGGTCACTAGGGCTGTCAAAAGACAGATACTGTAGTAAACAATGGTGCTTTACTGCTACCTGGTACACAGAACACTATGAGCTATGTGTATAGAGCCTTAAAAGACGCAGCTGGAGTCACTTTACAAATAAGATGTTTTGTTTTGTTATGATGCAAATGGAAAATGTATTAATGCAAATGGACCACAATGAAATGATAATACCTGTCACACTGTTGTTTTATTATATTAGCGAGTAATCGAAGCTTACATTGTTTTGCTCTGTTAATTAAAGTCAAAAGACACCCAGTCCACCCTCACTAACCTACCGTTTAGACCCTGAATAACCATTGCAATTCATTCTTTGTTTTGTTTATATGTACCCAGTTTTAGGTTAAAAAAGAAAAGAAAAATAAACTCAACGGCAATGAGTTGTTCTTTTTCCAGCCTACAATAACCACAAGCCAGGCAAAGTGAGAGAACTTATTGTGTAATCAATACCTCTGCCGAACACTAATTCACCTGTTGGGACTTGTGACACTGAACGCAAGGGTGCCTGTGTTTGAGATACTGACAGTGCAAAGCCTGTGGTGTATCTATTTGACAGTACGTGTGTGTCTGTCTGTCTGTGTGATGTGAGCAGCTGTTTGGTAATCCTCTCCCAATGATTGCAGAGAAGTTATCTTTTCTGACAGAAGAAAGGCCCAGCAGAGGGAGGAGGTGTTCTAAATTCTAATCTCTCAACGGTTTGTCGATAACACTGCTGGCGGTTCCACAGCCCGTGCTGCTTACAGCTCTGCGATTGGGTGAACCCCGCACAGACCAAGAGATTGCTCGCTTGCTCCCTCTCTCTCACACACACACTAACCAAACACTTATTTACTTTCTTCCTCTCTATTCTCATGATAGGAAGGGCATAAAGAATATTTTAGTTTTTTGTAAAAAGGAACTGTGTGTGTGTGAGGCTATTTTCTAAGAGATATTTACATGTCCAGCCACAGCCGCGCCAGTTACAGGAGGAGTATCGTATATGTCCTCAGAGGGCACATCAATCGAACTGATAATCATGGCTTTTATGTCAGCTGTTCATCTTTTTTACAGCATTTGAGAGTGTTGTACTGCACAATAAATTATGCCAACAAATTCCTATTTCTGAGGCAGTAGGCCCTACAGTCTTTTATTACCAATGAGCACTCAAATCAAGTCTGAAAGCCCACAAAATATATTTCAACATATGTAACTTGATGACCCATTTCTGCCTGGTCTCATGTATTTGGATGTATACAAATGAATGAAATGACTTATATTCATATACTGTAAAAAATAATGGACAAACTTACCTTCCAGGTTTAAAAAAAGGAGTCAGTTTATATAGAAGTCAATGAGAAAGTGAGCCTACTTCTCACTTTATTTATTACTTCAGTTAACATTTTCCTAATGAATTCATGGTCTCAATTGAAGATTGAAGTCTTCAATACAACATGTCTATTTTTATATTGTATTATTTTTAACTAATGTTAAAGCAGGGGATGCTTTAGGGCGTAGCTATTTTGTGATTGACAGGTCACCATGTTTGTGACAGAATAGACGCTTAGCAAAACTGGCACTGACCCTCTCACAGTGTGTTTTCATTTCATCAAAGTTAATTGTCACAATATGGTTGCCTTAAAATGTCTTCATCAGTGTTTGGTTAAATACTTAACTGTTACAGATCGTCAAGGATTTGGACCCAAAAGCGGGAGACTGAGAGAATGAACACAGGTGTTTATTAACAAAGTCCAAAAAATATGGGATGGGAACCAGGTGTGCCTCGTTGCGCTTGCCTGAGTGGATCAGCCCCGCCTCCTGGCGCTCTCCACACTGAAAGTAAGGAAACTCAGAAAAGAGCAGGGTGAACACAAATATACAACTCCGAATACATCGGGGCAGCCCGAGCCATGACACTTAATGTCTTTCTTTACAATATGTGGAGGAACCTTTTTTTCTGGAGTCTCTAATGCAGAAAACTGGACAATGATTACTCAAGAGTAAAAATTTTAGTCAACTTTCTAGCCTCTAGGAATTTCTAGCATCGAGTAGTTGAAGAAATGAGCTGAGTTAAATTCATTTAAATCATTTTTTGCCAATTGGAAAATAGCCAGTCAAGGTAAAGGTTACCCATGAACAACACTTCACAATTGTCATACATAGATGAGATTCACCAATTCAACTAAAACACTATGATGAGAAGATGGAGTAAAATAGGCCCTGATTACCCCCATATTATAAGGGTTTGGAAAGACATGTACCCCACATCACGCCCGTTGTCAGCTCGGATCGCTGGGAAGATGAGTGAGTGGTTGATTAGACCTCTTCTCAGGACTGCCCCGCCCAGCTTCAACCCAAGCAAAGGTCTAATTAGCCAGTATAACTAAAATACCTGTGTGGGTGTTCAGGGGCTTTAATGTTAGCAATTCAAATTCTTTTGACAGACACACAGCATAAAACATTTACTTTGCATATTGTGAGAAAGGTGAGCATATGGCCTGTTGACATGACATTAATAATGTTTATATTTATGTGTTGACATTGAGAACCACTTAACTCATTGAAAGCCACAATGGACAAACTTCTAGGCCTACTAATTGGTATGACTATTTTCCACGGGGGAGGCAACATCATTTCATGATGCATACATTTAGAGGGAATCCGAGGTCAAAGTGGCTCTGGGCAGAGGGGAAAAGTGGCACAGGTGCTTACAGCAGTCATACATGCTGAGAATAAGTGCCCTTTCCATGCAATGGAAAAATATGCTTTGAATGCTTTTGAGGTTGTTTGTGCCTGTGGGAGTACAGTAATGAGCCACCCACCCTGGTAAATACATCATACAAAGCTCTTAGTTAGAAAGCAACCGTATGATGGATATGAAAGGTTATGGTCCAGGTCAGAATATGCTTGAAGCTGCACTTGGCAACTTTAGTTTTGCCTGAATGTGGGATATAACTTAAATTTCAAAGGTTTAAAAGTGTAACTTACATTATGTAGAAAAAAATTAAATCAGAGAACTGTGCAGAGCACTCAGTCTGAAATATTGCCTTTTAAATGGCAGGTGGGCTAGTTGATTTCTGGACACTGTACTGACTTATTATGTAACAACATTATTCTCTCCCCACACGTACCCCACATTTGAATTAGGGCGGTTGTACATTAAATATTTTTCCAAAAAAGTTCCCAAAATCAACAATTTGACAACCACAACTACCTCATGCAGGAATTGGCGTGATAAATTAGAAGGAAAAAAATGTATTGTCCATTCACACAGAACATTCTCTTGCATCCAAGCTCCAAAATCGACAGAACAACATAAAACAAAATAAAAACATCTGTAAGGTCACCCTCCAGCAGTCACCCAATAGACACGGGACAGTACACCATATATCCAAACATGTCAGGCAGTCCTTTTTGGTTGGTTAAGCGGTGTTATAGAGTGAGGAACAAAAGAATGATTGTGCTAGTTCTTGTTACTGCCTGGCACCCTAAAGCGTTTCTCAGAGTGCAGAAATTGGTACTCCTCATGTTGAACATGAGAAAGGTGCAGGATGGTTTTCTCAACTGTTTTTCTTATCTTTTTTAGTGAATATATCCAGTGGAGGATAAATAAAGTTATTATCTTCATTCTTGACACAACTTCTGAGTATAACCGAGTGCAAAACCATATGTGTCTTCGAGTTTTGCAATTCATTACCATTAAAACACTTCTGCCTTTAGATGTGAGTGGACACAGCGTTATACAAGCTAGTTTGTTTAAAGCTTACCTAACTCTTTTTCTGCCGAGTTGTTCTGCTGAACTGTGTTGACATCCGACAGATACATGACACGTCACCATATTGATGAGGACTGGTGGGTCAAATTAGCCATCCTAGCCAGGCAGAAATATCTGATATCGCAGGTAGATGCAGTGGAGACGAGAACATGCTCCATGGACAACTGCAGACATGCGACTGACATGCAATCTGTTCCAGGAAACTGGCTGCATGTATCCACAGCAATGCAAAAAATATCGTGGCTGTGCCACCAGTGCATGTCTGCAGAACGTACTATATGTCTGAGCCTCCCAGATGGGTGAACTAGGACCATAGACTAGGACTCTGGCTATGAGTCCTAAAAAAAAATCTAAATGAGCATCTATATTCCTCACCTTTTTCAGGCCAGTCATACAAATCAACATGACATTTGGGGCTGATCCCAGCTATAAAAACATTACATAAAAAAAAAATATATATATATACATAGGAGAAATTTGTATTGCTCAAACTGCTACAGTCCTTCAATCAGAATCTACTTAATTTTCTGCTACATGTGATCATCAGACCTCCTTGCATTAACCAAGAAAGTGCCATCACTTAGCATATATAGTAATTGCTAAGTACACTGAACAAAAATATGAACGCAACACTTTTCTTTTTGCTCCAGTTTTTTATGAGCTGAAATAAAATATCTACATTTCCATGTGCGCAAAAGGTTGATTTATCTCAAATTTTGTTCATAAAGTTGTTTAAATATGTGTTCGTAAGCACTTCTCCTTTGCTGAGATAATCCATCCACCTGACAGGTGTGGCATATTAAAATGCTGATTAGACAGCATGATTATTGCACAGGTGTGCCTTGGGCTAGTAACAATAAAACACTTTAAAAGGGGATGGGGTCAGACAAACCAGAAAACAATGCCATACTCGCTGTCTGCTGCTACCTGGTACAGTTAAAACTGGAATTCATCAGTGAAGAGAACACTTCTCCAGAGTGCCAGACACCGTCAAAGATGAGCATTTGCCCCCTCAAGTTTGTTACAATGACAAACTGCAGTCAGGTCAAGACCGGTGAGGATGACGAGCATGCAGATGAGCTTCCCTGAGATGGTTTCTAACAGTTTGTGCAGAAATTATTTGGTAATGTAAACCAATTGTTGTATCAGCTGTCCAGATGGCTGATCTCAGACGATCTTGCAGGTGAAGATGCCGGATGTGGAGGTTCCCTCAAAACTTACGACATCTTTGGCATTGTGCTGTGTGATAAAACTACACATTGTTGAGTGGCCTTCTATTGTAACAAGCCTAACCGTGCATTCAAACCAAAAGCGATGGAGGCGATGAAAGTGTCAATTTTCTGCGTTCTGAGCAATAAGAGCGATGCGATGAAGCGTCTATCGCCTCATCATGTGTGTCGCTTGGAGTTAAATAAATTTTACTTTTCAAGCGACATTGCGTGAAGCTGTGCGGGGACAGCCAATCAGCGTTGAGATTACGGTAAGCGCCATCAAAGTTCTCGTTGAAACATCCAGGGGCTCACCAGGTTCACCAAAGCTGCTATTGTTGCAGTCCTTGAGGGAAACCAGACTGTTCATATGGTTGTAATATAATTGATATAACTATGAACTGTGGACGGCAGCAACGTGCTTTTAGTGCATTACTCCACAAAGGATGTGGAGGCGGTGGAGGATTACAAGTACCTGGGTGTTACCATCAGCCACAGACTGGACTGGAGATCTAACACTGAAGCTGTTTACAAGAAGGGGATGAGCAGACTTTACTTCCTGAGGAAGCTGAGATCCTTCAACTTGTGCAGCAAGATGTTGGAGATCTTTTATCAGTCTGTGGTGGCCTGTGTACTTTTTTTTGCTGTGGTTTGTTGGGGAAGCAGCATTGGCGCCAGCGACACCAACAGACTCAACAAACTGATCACGAAGGCTGGCTCTGTGATTGGCTGCAAACAGGACACTCTGGAGGCTGTGGTGGAGAGGAGGACACTGAAAAAACTGTTATCCATCATGGATAATCCTCTCCACCCTTTCCAGCTCACACTGGTCAGACAGCGGAGCACCTTCTCCAAAAGGCTGCTTCAGCTTCGCTGTCGTAGCAACAGATTCAGGAAATCTTTCCTGCCACAATCCATCACTTTTTATAATAACTCTCTCACCTCTGGCTGACAGTGAACTCTGCTCTCTCTACTGTTTGTTTTTGTATATATTATTATTGTTATAGTATAGTTTCCATATTTTGTTGTATATATTATTATTGTTTATTGTTTATAGCGCACTGTATATATACACTATGTATATATTTGATTCTATTTATGTTATGTACAAAGTTTTTATTGGCTGACCCACTACTGCTGTTACAAAATAATTTCCCAGTCTGGGATCATTAAAGTAATTGTATTCTATTCTATTCTAACTAGTCTGCCGGAAATCCAGAAGAAGAAGAAAGCCGTCAATGAAGAGTGACCCGTATCCCGGCCTGATCTACCGGGGACCGGGCAGCACCTGTACGGCTACGGAGGTTAAATCACTGACAGCCTGATCTCACTACAACACAACAGCTCTTTTGTGTGCTCAGAAAAATTCTTGGATCTTTGATTTTAGCTCATGAAAAATCAAAAGTGTTGCGTTTATATTTATTAAGTGTGGTTTGAAAGTCAATATGTTCTTTTCTTCTTTTTTTTTAACTAATAATGGGATAAAATTAATCAGTTGGTTGAGAAATTAATTCATCAGTGGATCTGAAAAGTCAATTAATCTTGCAGCAAAGTGACCAAGTTGACAGCTGTGTCTTCCTGCCTGGAGATGGATTACCCCACAGTGGCCATACCCAAGAGCAGAATTGAATTTGACCATCTAGGGTGAACACACACACACACACACACACACACACACACACACACACACACACGCTGATATGAATGTTGTTGCCTCTGCTGAATGGAGATGGCAGGTCATCCTCTCCTTGGACTCTAGACAATACCTTTTCCTGGGATACAAACATCCATTATCACTTGTGTGTCCCTTGTGGCAATAAGGTGGCAGTAAGGAGGGAACACAATAGAAATAGTAACACCAGACTTGCCAACTCTCACGTTTCTGGCATGTGACATGCTTTCACCTGCCCAAAAAATTCTCACGACAAAACACTGAGAGTAAGTCTCATCACAGTTTCAAAATCTAATTTGTCTGTTTTTACAAAGAAAATCTTCCCACTTGAAACACATGAACACACTTAAAAAATATATATGAATTAAAAATATAATTAACCCCCGTCGTGGCTGAGTAATAGGCAAAGTTTTTCTTGTAAAGTTTGCAGGTGTCCTTATTGGGGTCACCCTTGTTCTTTTCAAAGTGATCCCATATTTTAGACGTCTTTCCAAACATGATTGGCTTTGAATCATTAACTGTCTAAACCCACTGACAGTGAGTGAGTGTCACGACTCTCTGCATCTGGCCCTTCAAAAGCCGCCAGTCATATAAATTTTCACTTAATTTTGAGAAGACACGGCTCCAAATGTTTTTTTTGTTCCTGCAACCAATGGACTAATGAAATTTTGGTTGGCCAATTGTGTGTGTGTGTTTTATCATGGCAAAATGTGGTTAGTGGTTAGGAGGTCCTACTTTCCGTAGTGGGAACTACCACATTGGTAGTTTTGAGTATTTTGGACAATTGTCACTGCAATAGCGTTGAAACAGGTGGGATTAACCTGAAAATAAACTTGTATGCCCTTTGTAGGGTTAGTGTAGTAGTGTATGTCTAATATTGTGAAATGATGTGTATTTCCCTGGGTGGAAGTCCCAGACCGGCGTAGTCAGGCTACACCTTAAATCCTAGACCTAATTTCCCACCCCATAAACAGTATAATTTTTTATTTTTTTTTGCTTGATTAAGCTGATTGCATCAAAATCTCATTCGAGCCAGGTCCTCAAATTTGGCAACCCTTGTAACTAGCAGACAGTCACAATAGGAAATAGACTTGATCTCAGAAGGTGTATGGTATGGGCATACACACACACACACACACACACACACACACACACACTAAGAGGTATAAGCTGGTATTTAAATCATAAGCACACACAGGCAGACCCCCTCACCTAATACAAGCAGAGTATCTCATTTAAAGGCACACCCATCTGTAAGTGTTATCGGCCTCGAGAGCCTTACCTTGAAAAACCAGTGTTCTAACTAATATGCGTCAAGGGCCATACTTCACTTTGATCAAACTTTTTTTTTTTTATCTTTTCAAATACTTATTCCAGTATGGCTCTATGGACAATAATCCTCAAACATTAGTCGCCTCTGAGGTGTGTATTCAGCATCGCTATTCAGGCGTTAAGATATAATTGGAAAAGGAGTTTCTTGTGGATTGTTTGGTTAAACCTTTATCAAAGGCAGAAAAAAAGTTCACTTCATGGTGTGTTGTTTTGTTGCATGACTGACTCTTGCCTACTTTTATCTGCCAGCAGAACAGAGCCTCTAACCCTGATAGTGTAACCGCCTTTCTCCAACAAGTCTGCAGAACCTAAACAGCAGAATTAGGTCTGTCAGTGCCTTCCAAAGTATTCCTTGTGACTGTTACAAAAACTGTTCAATTCATGGCTAAGTTGTGTGGATCTACCGTCAGGCAGTTCAGCCCTTTGATTCAGACTAAAATTTCAGACGATCTATTAGTTGGATTTATACTCATGGTCACCCATGGTCCCCAGAGTATTTGTCTACTACTAACTATTGTAAGTATTTCAGCACTTAGCTGAATGAACTGTGTGTATCAGTAACATATCATTAGATTTAAAGTGAGTCTGAGTAATCACAGAAGCAATTATATTATCTTTCATCACAATGAACTGGAAGTAACAAGAATAAATGCGACATTACCTTACAAAGTATTCTACCTGGATTGTGCCTTTTTACATATCTGAGTGGCCATCAAAGCTTTTGCCAGATGATGTCATTCAAATAAATGAGGGTTCTTTTTTTCACAGGGTCTACTGTTGTTACTTTGACTTCATTCTCTGCTCAGGACACCATTACTCCACTATATATTTACATAGACAATGTTAGTTTGCTGCTATATTAATGTTGTGAATCATTAGTAAAGCGTCTTAAAGGTAATTTAGGCAGAAAGTAAAAACATAAATGTGATTAACACAAACTTGTTTGTGAGACTTTGCTACTTTTCTCTCTCCTTTCAAATCTCTATTTAAAGGTTGAATATGTAGAATCTTTATTGAAAGCTTTATTTAAAAAAAAAATACACCCACAGGTGTTTTGAAGGATACAGTGTGAAACAGTGGCGATTGCTCTAAGACTGCAAGGGAAGCTTAGCTCCCCCTAAAGTATCAACAAAAAAAAGAAAAGTGGTGAAATATTTACTGCTGTTTGTACATTTCATTGACTAAATATGTGCTAGAAAGCCTTCATCTTTTGGTTTTATTCCTTATATCCTTCATTGCTTTTACATAAAAAATATATAATGAGTCTGAATTAATATTTAAAACAAATTTTGACGGGTTTGACAATGACTTACTGTCACCTTCTGTTTACATTGTAACAGCCAATAGCGTTGGTGATTGCGGGTTGCCAGGGTTGTCGGTTGTTAGGCTACAGAAACAAGGAATCCTTTTGAGTTGAGAGCTAGCTAATGGATTACACATAACTCAAAGAAAGACTTCCAGTTGAAGACCGGCTGACGTTAAATACTGTTGTAAGTTTAATTGATTTGTCGAAATTTATCGCAAGCCTGTATGATTCATCACTGACATGGCTGATCGCTCAACACACTCGGCAACGAACCTGGCAACCCGACTGCTGGATCTTGAGACACAAGATAGCGGTATTCTGCTCATTCTCCATATTCAACCTTTAGATGTAATATCTCTTTGTGGTTCTTCAATTGGGGCGGCACGGTGTTGTGGTGGTGAGCACTGTCGCCTCACAGCAAGAGGGTTCCTGGTTGGTTAATTGATGACTCTAAATTGCCTGTAGGTGTGAGTAGGAATAGTTGTCTGTCTCTGTTTGTCTCTATATGCCCTGTGATAGACTGGCGTCCTGTCCAGGGTGTACCCCGCCTCACGCCCGATGTCAGCTGGGATCGGCTCCAGGCCCCCGCGACCCCGATAGGGACAAGCAGTTGAAGATGGGTGGATGGTTCTTCGATTGTTCTTTAGACAAATTCCCAAGACATCACCTACAGTCATCAATCATCATCAAATAAAAGCTAAAACTAAACAGGGATACACTAGCAAGTATATCATCTCATTTAAAGCTGGATTCCACTCTTGTTTATTTAAAAAACGGACCATAAGAGGTGGATGAAAAAGATGAAAAAGGATTGATTTTATTCTCCATGAAAATATCCTTAGCACTGCTCAATAGGAAAACAGAATCGACCACACATATATATATATATCACCCTTTTCACCTCTGCCTCTACATGTTGTACCATGACATCTACAGTATGTGGTAATTAATCAGAACCAGCCACCCCGTTAGCCTCAGTATCTGCAGGAAAACGTGACACCTATTAGCATGTCATTACCGAGCTCCCATTAACATATGTTACTGTCAGAGCTACAATATTTGTTCAGATGAGCCCATCGTGTTTAATCTTTGGTCATACATGCCCTTCATCATAAAGATGTGACATCTTTATGATGAACTAGAACATGTTCTGTGACCTTGAGACAAAGACAACTCTCTGATGGTGCATTAATAAATGTTAAAGAAAAAAAGTATGCGTGATGTGGCTTCAGAAGGAAAATCAGTGCTATTCACTTCAACTTATCTTAATTTATATTATGCCTTTCATGCAAACATGCAGCCTAAAGTGCTTCACAGAGCAAAATTAGGACATGGACAAAAATTATGCAAGACTAACAGTTAAACTCCATGGGGAATGGAGGCGTTTTTAGCACATTTTTTTACCAGCGACACAGACTCCGCCGGTAGCGTGTGGCTGCTGCCAGTTTCACTGTGTATCGTTCAGTTTTAATACAGTTGGTTCTGCAGGGTTTGGAAGCAGTGCTGCCTTAATTTACCCACTGGTACAATGAGGTATGATTATTTATCTCCTTCAATAGATTATAATCATATTTTTTACTCAGTTCTTTGTAGTGCAGAGGGGAAGAAAAAAACAAGACACGACAACTACAGTCCGTGTGGGTGTGCACGGCCTCTGTAGTCAATGTGGCTGCTTCAGTTGGGTTTAATGGACACACTGTGCTATGGGTATCCCACGAGATTGGTGTTAAAACCACAAAAATAAGATAGTAAAATGTTGAAAAATAACAAGAAATAAAGGCCAGCAGAGCAAACACCAGGACCAATAATAATATTAATAAATATGGCCAATAGTCTTTCAATCAGGAGAGACAAGTCAATGAAGAAATGACAATTGTTTATTATAACAGATGATATGTGGTAATAAAATGTTGGCAGAAAGTCTGCAGAGACTGGCGGTGATGGGGAGGTGTTGGGGCACTGAAATGACGGCTGACAGCAAAAGAGAGGCATGGATAACAGTAGCATGATCAGATTTAAACAGAGGCAGCAGCAGGATGATATGCTTACCATGTATGTGCGCTATTGGATAGATATGATAAGCTGATGAGATCAGTTGATGAGATCAGCTGATCACATTATTAGGAGCCCCTGACAGTGAGCATGTGTGAGAGGAGTGAACGAAAGGATGCATGAGATAAAAAACAGACCATAAAAGCTTCATAAAAACTAATTATTAAAAAACCAAGGCCTCAACATCCCTCCAAATCCAAAGCCAGATTAAAAAGATAGGTCTTAATTTCCTTTTAAAAATGGAGAGTTAAAGTCAGTTCTGAAAGATACAGGTTGCAAGTGCAGTGACCTAAGCAGTGTGATGATGTGATCTTTTTTCCTTGTCTTTAGACGCATCATTCTGAACTACCTGTAGTTTTCTTATAGCGTTTTTTTGTAATACAGTAAAAAAAAAAAAATAGTCTAAAGAGCTGGTTTTAAAAGCATTACTATACATTTCAGCATATTTGTGAGATAAAACGGTCTGACAATGGCAATATTTCTGAGATAAAAAAAAGAAGCTTCAATGACCTTCTTAATATGAGAAATACAATTTCAATCAGAGTCTAAAATCAATCCCAAGATTGTGATGTGACCTTCCGGGAAATAATCAGAGATTTCCTTCTTTCTTTGTAAGTCTTTATTAGTCTATGATGTAAGTGTTGATGTATGTTGGTTAACATAACATTCAAGCTGTGAATAAGTGCTGGGGGGATTGTAGAAAGATGTCACATGGTTTACAAATGGTGACATTTGGTGGTCGTAAAACACTGATAACAACCACTGGGGTCATATACATTGGTAGTGTGTTTTTGTTACTTTGATGTCATTGTGTTTGTAAGGTGCTTTGATGTGAGTGTGTATCTGCTGAAGTGACTTGGAGAAAGAGAGAGATGATTTGAGACTCGTTTTGAGGTAGTTCTCTCCTGGATGCATACGGTATATAGTAAAGACATGATTTGAGAAACACTGAGGACTCCAGAGAATTTCTTTCACAACCTCACAAAACAAGAGACTGAAGTAACTTCCCCAGTCTCCAAACCGACAGCCAGGTAAGGAGAGACCTCTCCTTACCATGTTGAGTCATTCTCTACTTACAATCAAAGCCCTTACTGTCTATCGAAGGTGATTAGCTACAGACAGTGCTTTGTTTAATAAGCTCCAAGGTGACATTTGTATTTTGTCAGCGTCATTTTGGTGTTTTTGATGCGTTTGTTTAGACCTGCAGTTTCCTGCTACACTGGGGTATTATGCATTATTCTGAGTTCTGATTTGATCGAAAACAAGTTCTCTGAAAGATTAAAGTAATACTTTGTGCGTGTGAGCGCAAATCAGCCTCAGATAAGTGGTTTAATCATTTACATTCAATAAAATCTTTTCTTAGAATTGTGTTTTCATATGGTGAATCAGAACAGGACACAGCGTTTGCCTCTTCTAGGCTTATTTCAGATTCATAAATTTAAATTTGTGCCAATCAATAACATTAATGAAGGCTTAACCATTATATAATATAATATAATATAATATTTCTGTGCTAGGCTATTGGGCTGTGCATAACAATGGAATCACTGCTTTGGCTGTCATGGAATCTTTAATCTCTTGCACATTTTTGTCCGTCCACTTTTGGGTTCCCAGACCAGTTTGAAGATATAATCTCTATATTTGGGCCTGGGTCTTCCCCAAGGCCTCCTCCCAGCTAGACGTGCCTGGAACACCTCCCTAGGGAGGCGCCCAGGGGGCATCCTTACCAGATGTCCGAACCACATCAACTGGCTCCTTTCAATGCAAACGAGCAGCGGCTCTACTCCGAGTTACTTACGGTTAGCTGAACTTCTCAACCTATCTCTAAGGGAGACTCCAGCCACCCTCCTGAGAAAACCCATTCGGGCGCTTGTATTCTCTAATTAATTAGTTAATTCTGTGTAAACATGTGAGTCCGTCTTGAGATGATTTTATGGCCATTTCGCTTGTGGTTATGGGCGAAAATGAACGAATACATCTTTTTTGAACGGCCCTTTTAAGTATATGTACCGGGTCCGCCTGTTGAACCAACTCATTCTGCCCACGTATTCGCTGTTAACATAATAACGCTCATGCTGCCTGCCCTGGTGGTGCAGCCGCTCAAAACAAAGGAAGTGGTACAGCCAATGAATGAAGCAGGACGTCAGTGAGTGACTCGAGTCCAGACAGCCTGGCAGCTACACTCACCACACTGAATGAGACCAAAAGTACCATTCTCTTGAATCAGAGCATGTGAGCAGATTGAAGCGATGAGAATTTCTGCTTTTCTGTCACGGAAATGTTTGTTCCCCTTGCTAACCCGCTCAAAAATATTCTGTGTTTTAATTATACTTTCCTTCACTCAGTAGGGGTATCTGTTAAAACTGCCTGCCTAAAGATTTTGGTTAAATTGGATATCAGAAGGATTAATAACGGAAAATCAACCAGAGATAGTTTAATCTTTCCTGTTAGAATTCCGGCATATAAAGCAGTTAATTTGCTCAGAACCAGAGGGTTGGGTTAGGCCAAGGCCCCCCCTTTCGCTCCTTCGTGAGATAAGGAAGACAGACAGAGCTGCTTCTGCTCTCTGCTTCACTCTATTTCTTTCTTTACTGCATCTCTCTCCTCTCTGCCCCTCTTCTGCTTCCTGTGTTTTGTTTCTTTTGTTTCTTTTGTTCAACTTTGTTAACCCAAAGTTCACAAGAGACGTTATTTTATATTTTGTTTTCTTACTAAAGTATTTTCGTTTATTAATCTATTTTTATCGCGCGACTTTCTAAGTTTTCTACGACACGTTTTTGTCCTTTATAAGTATAGTAAAACCCCACGTGCTGTCTTTGCCTTTTTGTCCAGCCGGCACATTGCATCGAACTCACGACACCAGTCCACCAAACCGGTCAGAACTTTTTTTGTCAACCACCAACAACAGCCAGAGGCAAGCCACGTGCAGGGCTGCAGCCACTTGAAGAGCTGAATCCAAGCCGGGACGGGAGCAGACAAGCCCCGCCGATCTAACTGCACAGCTGACCCAGTCTACAGACCAGAACTCAGGTTCGCCAAACACCGGGACTCGGACCTTCGGAACCTGCATCGGTACTGTAAGACGCCAGGGCGACTGTGATATCAACGGCAAAGTAAGGTTGGCCTTTTAATACCACTCCTGGTTGAAAACGTTGGTGATAATTAAAGTCTGATCAGAGTTCTGTTGACCAGCTAATTAGAGCCAGTTTAAGTCCGCCAGTAACATTATAAACCAGCCTCGTAGGTCTGAATCACTCTGGTCTTAAACTTTTTATATCCACATTTAACCCTCTTTCATCATCTATTCAGTGTTGCACTATCCTGTATTCTCCTTGCTAGATAGTCAAATAAATGTTTATAACTTTACGCCGTTGTGAGAGTCTTCCGTTCTGTACAGAAAGTGGTGGTCCCTGATAAGGCTGTGGTACGAATTAACGCGTTTGAGACGAGACTGATAAAATTTAAACAATCAATTACTTTAAATTACTAACAGGTATTAAACCTCCACCAAAATTTAATAAACATCCTGTCTTATTTTGGTGTGGTGCCCTACTTCGAGGTAAAATAAATCCTACATTTTAACGAGTCGAGTTAATTCATAATTAATTCAGCAACTAATATATTCTAGCCATGACAAATGTAGGCTTACTCTCCTACATGTGCATGTGACAACAATTTCACATGTTCTACATGTGTGGCAGGGTGGAAAGAAAGAAGCCTCTGTATTGTTTACAGTATGCGAATAAACATATTTAAGCTTTTGATGCCATTTCGAAAAAGGTTATATGGTCAGATGAGACCAAAGTTGAACTTTTTGGGCTGAACTCCAAGAGTTCTGTTTGGCAGAAAATATGCACCAATGCAGCACACCACCCGAAACACACTATCCCTACAGTGATGCATGGTGGTGGCAGCATTATGTTGTGGGCTTGTTTCTCTTCAGCAGGGACTGGGCAGTTGGTCGGGATTTAAGTGAAAATGGATGCTGCCAAGTCCACCCAAATTCTTGAAGCAAACCTCAACTGTTAGAAGCTTGGGCAGGTGGTTCACCTTCCAGCATGACAACGACCCAAAACACACAGCCATAAAAACAACACAGTGGCTAAAGGACAGGATGGTATGGTCTAGTCAGGGCCCTGACCTAAATCCTAAAGAACCAGGACTTAACATTAACCCCCGCCCACCCGCCAAATGCAGGTGAATTTCAGCTGTGGCGGTCTAACACAGTTGCACCTACTAGCCACTTTGGCTGGTTGAATTTAATTGTAGTCTTCTCAAAGGTCCTCTGAATTAATAAACTGTTTGAAAAGTGATACAGTGACACTACAACTCCCATGAGCACTTGTGACGGACGACACTTCCGTGTTGGATGGGGAAAAAAAACACTTAAATTGGGAAACACAGCTACAACTAGAGAGGTAGATCCAGACGTGATTAGAAACTATAGATATGTGATGGAAAAGGAAAAGAGTCTTCAACGACAAGTGGAAGGCAGGTAGAGAGTGGCTAATGTCTTGCTGTCCTATGAGGAAGTGTCACAGATAAACTGTATCAGAACTCTAAAGGTTCGATACATGTACATGTATTTACTTGAAAGCGACGCATTGCCCATCTGGCCTGTACAGGGGTCCGTTTCACAAAGCAGGTTCAACAAACTCTGAGTCTAACCCTGAACTCTGAGTTGATCTACTCTGAGATAGGAAACTCTGAGTTTTCGGTTCCAGAACAGCTGATTTGAGTTAGTTTGATCAACTCGCGTGCACCACAAGTAAAAAAAGACAGCATCAATGGAGCCGTGATTTGACAAGTCACCATGGCAACGGGGAAGTGGAGGGCTACGCTACCACTGAGACTGTAAATATTAATGCGCTCATACGGAGAGTTTTAGCAGGTTTTTCGCCGAAAGTGTAACATTGCTGCTTGGGTCAGTGCGTAAGGTTAAATGTAGTCCTGTTGCAATCACAGTAATATCACAGGGGAAACTGCTTGAGTGGTAGTCTATTAGTTTATTTAATTTAGGTGCATTCCCACGGGGGAGAAGTGCACTTGGCAGCAGCTTAAGATGAAACATAAAAACATTGTAAAAACAGGTAAAACATCGGCACAATCTCAAACCTCATTTTGAGCATGTTTTATATTATAAAGTAAATATTACCGTAAGTGGCTGTTTTAAACGTTGTATAAAAAACTCCCATTTGCAAAAAACGCAGCGCAACACACAATATCTGCTGGAATGTGAGAGCATGACTTTGGTTGTTAATGTTGGAAATGTAAGAACGGATGAGGTTGTGTATGTAAATGACGGACTGTGACATGAAACGGTGTTGTGCCGTATTCAGCACCCCTGCCGTGAAATGCACCCCCTCGGATTATAGGTGATATTCTGGATCAGAAGGATATATAGGAGTAGTTTATATACCGGTAACCCAATTGAAAGCACACACTTTTGAACCTATGAATTGCAAGAAAAGCTGGGATTTTATTTAGGAAACGTTAAGTCAAATACATTCAACTCGCTCAAAAGATCCATTTAATTCATTTTGTTATTATGGCTGCAGTATATTTCAACAGAACATACAACAAGGTGTTGTTTTGTGTTCGCTATTATCCAAGTTTGTGACTTTAAACTCTTTAAAATAGTTTGACTGTAAGTAGCCAGCGTTCTGGCCGTTGTGGTTACGGCACTACAATTACGGTACAGCTGGAAATGCAAGAACGTCTATGCGTGGTCTGATAATCATCTCCCGACGAATATTTAATTCTCTGTGCAGTTATGCTGCACCTTCATCCACGGGATCATTATAAAAAGGACATGCCATGGTAGTGAAAATAGTCGCCACCTAACTTATAATGACTGATTTTTGCAATTAATTTTTGAAAAAACAGACGACAGAACTATACTACGCCAAAACTCGCCTGCTGACTGAATGAATGAGGAAATCAAACACCGTGTGGCTGAAAGACGGCGGAGACGGAGAGAAACTCAAGGTTTTCTGAGAAAAACCTGGTCCCGACCAGGTTACTTTCAGAGAGCATGTTACCATGGTAACTGACCGAGAGGTTAAATTACCTCTCTTTGTGAAACAGGCTAGAGTTACCCCTCTCTCTCTGGTTTGAGTTACCTCCCTTTGTGAAACGGAAAACTCAGAGTTTCCCTCATATCAGGGTTAACAGACTCAGAGTTTTCACTAATGCTGCTTTGTGAAACGGACCCCATGTGTATGAGTCAAATCAAATCAGATGTCAACCACATCAAGAGATTTGTCAGTGTTGTTGTTAAAGCAGGCACTAAAGCCACGTCACACTTCAGAAGAATTATGGGAACAATGGTGTGAAACTAGCATGCATGTCTGAAAGTAACCTTTAAGGCTCAAAAAGCTCTTCACATGTATACTAATATGAATAAATTGCACTGCAGTACTCTTATTTGTACATGTCCTCAATTCTCCCATCAAAAACTTGATAACTTTTCTCATTTTTTGCAGAGAGATTGTTCAGAGGGGTAATGTTTAGTCCACAGTGCAGGGCTAGAGCTGGTCACAAGTTACCAAAGGTCATGTTAGGATCACACAAAAGGCCAGAACAGACACGTTTGCATGCAATCCTGGCCCCAAGTCTTATTTTTAGTATAACCGTGTAATTTGGGCATTCAAATGTCAAGTTAAGTCGGATTTATGAATAGCAGAAGTCACACGCATATTTTATTAATCTCCTTTTCTATCTCCTAAATCTTAAGTAAGTCATAAAACTTAAATAGGAAGAATAGTGTCTGTAGACTCTTTAATTCACACTAGAACTGATTTTCATTACATGCATAAGCAGTGCCCCCCAAATAAATTCTATTCTGGTGCTCTTCTTAAATTAAGTACATTTCAAACAGGGGAACTTTAAAAATTATATATCCAATGCTGTAGGCATTTGGCTGTTGATGACCTGAACTTAGATTAAACTCATAGTTTATTTAAACTCTTAGTGTTCTGAATACTGCAACGGCCAAATGTCTGTTACTGTAGTTCCCTTTTGGCAGTCAAAGTATTACCTAAAAAGTAGTGATTTAATTTGTTGGGACATTTAGTAATCACTTATAATTTTTTTGGACACGGGCCGCAATGTCAATATTAGTATGATTACCACTCAATAGGTACGCCTGAGTTAGCATTCGTTCAAATGAAATATGAACCTTTGTTTTTTTAAGGTTGATTTCATTTGATAAATGTTTTTTATGTTGTAATATTTAAGGCTTGCCAAAGCAAGCAGGTATCTCTGCTGTATGGTGTACTTTTTTCAACTTAATAAAGTGGTGAACAGGTCTTAAGCATGTTTTACGTGAGTTTCAAAAGTTTAAATAGCTTTGAGGGTACGGATATCAGGTCCCCTCTTGTTTTGACAAACAGTTTAATTCAATACACAAAACATGAAAATGCTTTTAACAATCAACCTCCCTGACAGACATATCAGCTGACAGTGGCTTTGGTGATCACTCTGCTGGCACTTTATCTCACTTCTGCCTCACAAACATCATTTAGCAATCCACTGTAAAAGATTTCTATAGTTTAAGAGAACATCCAGCCTGAATTGTTGCCATATGAAAGCAATAAGCTGCTTTGAAAAGGCTTTAAATGCCGCATTCACTTCACTCAGTTATTTAAGGAAAGAGTGTATTTTCATATCAAGTCTGACTATTCTGTATTCTAAAAGAAGAGAAAACTGCACTAAGACGATTATATTTGATATATGGCTGTCCAATCCATCATGACTAAACCTGTTAGAAATGAAAACGGAAAGTGTTTGAATAGCAGAGGTGCTGTCCTCTTATTTCTCAAACTTCTGAAGAATAAAAATGCCTCATCTGTAGAAAGGTGCGGGTGTTTTTTTTTTTTTATTGGGCTTCAAAGAGTTAGGGTCATAAAACTTTGTGTTGTTCCTTACATTATCATGACAAAGAGCATTATATGGCAGTTGTGTTATTGTTGTAGCTTCTAGGAACACTAAAACTCACTGAAGTGTCACAATTATGAAAGGTGCAGACATAAAATGGTAGATAACAGATTGGTCTCTCACTTTTATGGCAGTTGGTGGTTATGGCATCTATTGAGTGTGTATACAGTGTGTGTGTGTGTGTGTGTGTGTGTGTGTGTGTGTGTGTGTGTGTGTGTGTGTGTGTGTGTGTGTGTGTGTGTGTGTGTGTGTGTGTGTGTGTGTGTGTGTGTGTGTGTGTGTGTGTGTGTGTGTGTGTGTGTGTGTGTGTGTGTGTGTAAGTAGTAGTTACAGTAAGAGACTGTAAGAGAGCGGCTCACACAGGACAATTCCTTACAAAACCGAACAAATCTCAAACCAGACCACATTTGCCAACTTCTGGATTTGTGCCTGAACACCACATATTTCCAGTTTAATGGCATTTTTTACAGACAGAAACACGGCTGTGCCATGGGTTCACCAGTATCCCCTATTGTGGCAAATCTGTACATGGAGGAGGTAGAGGACAAGGCTTTGAACTCCATCAAAGGAGTAACCCCAAGCCATTGGTTCAGATATGTGGACGACACGTGGGTTAAGATCAAATCCGAAGAGGTGAAAACTTTTACTGAACAAATCAACTCAGTGGACAGAAACATCAAGTTCACCAGAGAGGAAGTTAAGGACAACAGCTTGCCCTTCTTGGACTGTGACGTCCATATGGAGAATGACAGGAGCCTCCACATAGGGGTATACAGAAAACCCACTCACACGGAATCAATATCTACTTTTCGACTCTCACCACCCTTTGGAACACAAGCTTGGCGTTATCAGAACACTGCAGCATAGAGCTGATAACGTACCCACTAGCTCACAGGCTCAAGGGGAAGAACGCAAGCACCTGAGAGGCGCCCTCACAACTTGTGGCTACCCCAGCTGGACCTTTGTTAAAACGGCAGCTGCCTCCAGAAAGAAAACCAAAGTGGTTGAGAAAGAAAAAGATAACAGGAGAAAAAACATAGTCATCCCATATGTGGCTGGGGTATCGGAGAAACTCAGGAGGATCTTCAACAAACACTGCATCCCTGTGTATTTCAAACCCGGTAACACACTCAGACAGAGACTTGTACATCCGAAGGACAGAACACCACACGACCACAAAAGCAACCTGGTTTATGCTGTCCAATGCAACGAGGAATGCAAAGATCTTTACATTGGAGAAACAAAACAACCACTGCATAAACGCATGGCCCGACACAGGAGAGCTAACTCCTCAGGCCTGGACTCTGCTGTCATCAAAGGAGTGGGCTTTCTCCTTGAGGTGTAAGTGGACAGCGATGTCCAAATCTTGGACAGAGAGGACAGATGGTTTGAAAGAGGAGTAAAAGAAGCCATCTATGTAAAAGTGGAGAAACCATCGCTAAACAGAGGAGGAGGTCTGAGACACCACTTATCTCCAATTTACAATGCTGCCCTTTCATCCCTTCTCAGGAGATTCAACAATCTAACCTCAAAGGACAACTGTTCACACATTGCCCCGTGTGACCCCAACGACTGTCGTTCAGACTCAATAGAGCACTAACAAAGTCGAAACCAACTGCCCACCAACGACTGTCACTCTAACGACGGGCGTGGGCATTTGGAGCACAAAGGGTTTCAGTGACATCATCGGCCTTGTGAGAGGTTAAATACCTGGATCTCACACCAGTTAGTTGGACCAGTCCCAGCCTGGTCAGATGCGTACATGAACTGATGAAGCCTCTTGGATGAGAGGTGAAACGTCTTCCTAGACAAACAACCGATGTAGAGTACTGACATCAGATGAGTTTTTTTAAGATTTGTTGTCCAGTAACAAAGTTTTAGTCATACGTTCATGAGAACTTAAATGTATGAGTTTTTTCAAATGATTGTTGCATTGTGATTCTTTTATTCATGCAGTGTATGTGTGAAAAGGGGGAATTGAAACATCATTTGAACTCACTGTGACACAGTCCACAATGTTGTGACAGTTTATGATTCAAGAAAGAAAATATGACTGGGAACTGAAAATCCTAGCCCAAATCTATGAATTAAGTGAAACTGTTGCATTTCATGGTGACTTTTTCCCTGACTGTAACAAGGTTTCTTTCTCTGCACTAAGCTGCAGCTACTGTCCATATAGGAAAGAAGGAAGCTTTCATCTCATGATGAGGTAAACTGTAGATCTTTCTAGATCATCTACCAACTTTCTTACTGTTGACCCTCTCAAAACAATATCTTTCCTTTTATTTATATTAGAGGTAGATGAGTAAATGTCCAAAACCATGATACGGCTTGATATTATTTGTTGCAGATATAGTGTATCATCCAGTGGGCCCTGATAGCTCAACACACAGCAAATAAAGAAACATCTTCACTAATTTGACGACACACAAATCCATCAATTTGACGACACAAAAAAGTGAAGACTGATTAATTAGAAAAAGTGCTGCAAGAAGCTCACAATGGAAACTTTTCAGGGGGACATTAAAACTTGATGCACACAGATGAGACTTTTTCTTTGGTGGGTCACAACCGCGTGTGTTGTAACTGGCTAGTACTTGTCACGGCGATCAACAACAACACGTCATCATATAAGAGTAGGGCAAAGAGGTCATGGTTAGGGTTAACACTAGCCAATAGCACATTGGGGAGAGACTTGGTAGAACACTCTTGGTAAAGCAAATAACGAGGGACAGCCTTGCTGTTGCAATATTTTGTGGCTCAATAAGTTATTTAAGTTTGCTATCCGTCATTGTGAACATAGGCTTCAAATACTTTAAAAAGGCCCTATTATGCTAGTTTTCAGGGTCATATTTGTATTTTTCAGGTCAGGTACAATAAGTTTACATTATTTGATCTTTAAAAAACACATTTATCATATAGTCCCTTGCTGTAGCACCGATGCAGTTCCTCTGTGTGGCAGGCTCTGTCTGAGCTTCTGCCCCCACCTCTCCCGAAAAGCTCAGTGTGCTCTGATTGGTCAGCTGATCTGCTCTGCTGTGACTGGTCAACTATTTATGTTATTCCCCTTACCATATACGGAATCCGTTACCTCAGCAGCTGAAAACACGGTCTATATCCTCCTGAGACCCAGCCCATTGACTTGTGTCCTCTGTACTAGACATTAGACATTAGTGTCTCCTTTTAGTCTTTTGAGCTACTCTACTAAGTCCTTCTGCATTGCAAAGAGGACATCCTGGGCTTTCCAGTATAATCTCATGTGATAGGCTAGGTTGCTGGGAACTTCCTGTTTATTTTAATCCAAAATGGACGGCATAGCAGCAAGTACATTTTATGGAAAGAGGAGAGGTCAGTCAAATACTGTTCATCTATTGTTTTTTTTTACTAGTATAATCCTATATGTTCTAGTTAATTAACATGTCTTGAACTGTATGTTTAGGTCTGAAAGCAGTTCAATTCTTTGTGTTTTGAAATAATTGCCCATTTATGAATGTCAATTATAGTGGACACCAAGACTCTCTTCATGAAGCTAGAATATGATGAAGAGGAAGAAGACGAAGAAGAAGTTCAGATGAGATGAAAGATACAGACACAGAGACAAACAGGGACGAGCAGGAAAGACGTCGTCCTCTAGTACCATGTATGTTTTTTTTTAGTTCCAGGATGACAGGATAACATTTACCAGTGATCCTTGAGGTTTAGGATTTTCAAAGAGGTGTCATGAAACATATGCAAATTTTCTAAAGAATACAAAGTCTGTGCTCATGAGAATGATCAATAAAATATTTTACATCCATTCCACAGGAATTTTCCCAATTATGCACTACTCCCTGACTGCATTTAATCCAAATAGTGTTTAATTATTATTCCTTTTATAAACTTTCATTTATTTGTGTCTTTTCCATCATAATAGATTCTCACCTATGCTACCTGTGCTTCCTGACTGTCAAGATGACCCTACAACCTGTGCAAACTGGAGTTCAATTCAGTACTTTCCACAGTACATTGACAACAATATATTTGAAGATGTGGCAGAATTAACAAATCAAAGAGAGATGCAAACGAGAGGAGTGTCTCTGAATACTACTCAACAAGAAATTAATCTTCTTTGGCATATCAGTCCACATGGCCTGTCTTGGCTATCCCAGAATAAAAATGTTTTGGGCCAAACAAAAGTGACAGTTATAAGCAACAAAATGGTAAGGGATAGGTTCTTCAAGCTGAGAAGCTCACTCAAGATTGTCGATGACCTGGCTGTAACGGAGGAAACAAAGGAGGCAGACATTCTTTGGAGAGTCAGGCGATTACTTGACCGTGTGAGGCAAGGCTGCCTCAGTCTTCCAAAGTCTCAGAAGGTCTGCATTGATGAGAAAATCATCCCTTTCACAGGCCGCTGTCCAGTCAGGCAATATGTTCCAGGCAAGCCAAACCCTACCGGCCTTAAGGTCTTTTGTCCTTGCTTCCCCAAATGGTCTGATGCTGGATTTCGAAGTGTACCAAGGGAAGAATACATTCAGGGGCCAAAGATTGGGCGTTGGAGCAGCAGCAGTCCTACGTATGGTGTTCCCCCAGGAAGTCACCTATTCTTCGACCGATACTTCACAACAATCGATCTCATGGATGCATTGCTGGCAAAGGGCATTCCAGCAATTGGAACCTTAATGAAGAACTGAGTCCCAAAGGTGTGCCAGCTGCCAGGAGACAAGCAGTTGCAAAAAGAGGGGAGAGGAGCATCATTGTCAGTGGTCAGAAAGAGTTCTGAGCTGGCAATCACAAAATGGTTTGACAACAAACCAGTGCTTATGGCTTCCACTGTATGTGAAAGATCCTGAAGATATCTGCATGATATGGTCCAAAAAAGAAAAATCCCATGTCCAGGTGAGAAGACCAGCAGTCATCAGGCAGTACAATGATAACATGGTTGGTGTGGACCTATGTGACCGCATGCTGAGCTTTTATCGCATGTCAAACAGAACCAAGAAATGGACATCGCGTGTAATTACTCACTTCTTTGATGTTGCCATCACAAACTCCTGGATCTAATACAAGTCAGACAGCAGAGTGCTTAACCGACCATTGAAGAACACCGAACAGTACCTGGACTTCAAATTGCACCTGGCTGAAGAGCAGTTGGATAGTCCAGAGCTTGTTGACAGCAGTGACGACAGTGAAGAAGAGTATGAACCACCAACAAAAATGAGGATCCCACAACCAGAGCCATCTGTCCGCAGACTAGGAGCCACACCCATGCCGGAAATGGTGGATATCAAACATGCAGAAAGATGCAGAAATAAGGGCTGCAAAAGCCAGACGTACATGAGGTGTACCAAATGCAAGATGTTTCTCTGCATTACCAAAAAGAGAAAATGCTTCCAGGATTATCACCGCTAAAAATTAAACATGGAGAATGAAGGACAACATTTGTTTGGTTTAGGTTTGACAAATAACAGATAAATATATCTCTTCGACTTTAGTTCTACTGTTTACTGTTCAAATAAAGACACTCAAGAACTAAAGGAAACCCATCAAACAGTATGTGCATATTAAGACTATAGGTTCAGTTTTAATAGAAAATATACAGTACTACCATCCTTGCAGCCATCTAGCAAATAACACCATCTAAAATGGGGATTTATCTTTTTTTTTTTTATAAATAGTTGTTATAAAGAATGTATTCTTGGTATAATTTCACTCTACTTCACTTCCAGTTCCGGCACTTTGTAAAGCGGCAGCCAGCAACAGATGCGCTCTCTTCTTTCCGCACTTTTTAGCTATCTTATCTATGTCTTTTTAATAAGTGCTTTTTCCTGTAAGTCGTCGTGCTAACCTTAGCCAACTATGTTCGTTAACTTTCTTACATGTTTTTTGTCCGTTTGTCTCATACTTTGGACTATTTTTGCCGACCGCGTCTCCGTCTGGACACAACAATGCGGCGGCTCCATTGTTTACACCCGAAAACAGCTGTTGCCGCTAACACCAACGACGCTGATGCGGGAGATGCCTGCAATCCCCACAGAACTGAGGAGAAAGTACAGAATAGAATAGAATAGAATAGAATTACTTTAATGATCCCAGACTGGGAAATTATTTTGTAACAGCAGTAGTGGGTCAGCAAATAAAAACTTTGTACATAACATAAATAGAATCCAATATTTACATAGTGTATATATACAGTGCACAGTGTGCTATAAACAATAAACAATAATAATATACAACAAAATATGCAAAATATACTATAACAATAATAATATATACAAAACAAAAAAAAACAGTAGAGAGAGCAGGGTTCTCTGTCAGGCAGAGGTGAGAGAGTTATTATAAAAAGTGATGGATTGTGGCAGGAAATATTTCCTGAATCTGTTGCTACGACAGCAAAGCTGAAGCAGCCTTTTGGAGAAGGTGCTCCGCTGTCTGACCAGTGTGAGTTGGAGAGGGTGGAGAGGATTATCCATGATGGATAACAGTTTTTTCAGTGTCCTCCTCTCCACCACAACCTCCAGAGTGTCCTGTTTGCAGCCAATCAAAGAGCCAGCCTTCCTGATCAGTTTGTTGAGTCTGTTGGTGTCGCTGGCGCCAATGCTGCTTCCCCAACAAACTACAGCAAAGAAAAGTACACTGGCCACCACAGACTGATAAAAGATCTCCAACATCTTGCTGCGCACGTTGAAGGATCTCAGCTTCCTAAGGAAGTAAAGTCTGCTCATCCCCTTCTTGTAAACAGCTTCAGTGTTAGATGTCCAGTCCAGTCTGTGGTTGATGCTAACACCCAGGTACTTGTAATCCTGCAGGGGGATGTAAGGCTGGACGTAAACACCGGGAAAAGAAGAGGAGATATAAACCATCTCTCCCTTCCATCACCATGAGGAACGTAAGGTCACAGGCTAATAAGATGGACGAGCTGGCGGGCCTGGTGAAGATGTATCTGTGAGCAGTGTGCTGTGTTTTACGGAGACGTGGCTCCACGAGGACATCCCGGACTCTAACGTAACTGTAGACGGCTTTCAGACTGTTCGGGCGGACAGCAGTCCCCGTGAGAGTGGCAAGAGGAAAGGTGGGGGACTTGCTATTCTTATTAACAACAAGTGGTGTCATCCTGGACACGTTACTGTAAAAGAGCGTGTGTGCAGCCCGGACATTGAGCTGCTTGTCGTGAGTCTGCGGCCATACTACCTGCCGAGGGAGTTTTCACACGTGATCGTCCTGGTTGTTTACATTCCTCCGACTGCAAACGCGGCGCGCGCGAGTGACGTCATCCACACCGTTGTCGCGGGCCTTCAGACACGGCACCCAGACGCATTCATTGCAATATCTGTGGACTTCAACCACATCACTCTGGCTGCAACACTGCCCACTTTCAAGCACTGCACCCCCCCCCCCCCCCCCACGGCTCCTCCACAACCATCCAACTCCAAACCTCCAACCCTGATGACACCCCCCCCCCCCAATTCCTTCCCGATTTTACCCTACCCCCCCCCCCCCCCCCCGCCATCACCTCTCTCCACCCCCACCAACGCACACAACAGACAGACCTTCACTTCAGAGCAGGTGAGGAAGGAGCTGTGCAGACTCCGCCCAGGCAAGGCAGCAGTTCCCGACGGTGTCAGCCTGAGGGTCCTCAAAGCATGTGCGACCCAGTGTGGAGTCCTGCAGTACATCTTCAACCTCAGCCTGAGTCTTGAGAAGGTCCCTGTGCTGTGGAAGACATCCTGCCTGGTACCAGTACCAAAGAAGGTGCTTCCCAGCACCTCCGAAGTCTACAGACCGGTGGCGCTGACGTCGCACCTGATGAAGTCCCTGGAGAGGCTGGTCCTGTCACTTCTTCGGCCCCTGGTCAGCTCATCACTGGACCCGCTACAGTTTGCCTACCAGCCGAGACTAGGTGTGGAGGACGCTATCATCTTCTGGCTCAACCGTGCCTGCGCCCACCTGGACAGACCGGGAACTTCATGGACTTCTCCAGTGTGTTCAATACACTCCGGCGTGCTCTGCTGGGACGTAAGCTGACGGTGATGCAGGTGGACCCTCCCCTGGTTGCCTGGATTACGAATTACTTGACGGGTCGACCACAGTATGTCAGACTGCAGGACGGAGTGTCTGACACTGTGGTCAGCAGCACTGGAGCTCCACAGGGAACTGTTCTTTCCCCCTTTCTGTTCACCCTGTACACCTCAGACTTTCAGCTCCTCTCTTCTGCCACCTGCAGAAGTTTGCTGACGATTCTGCAATTGTTGGCTGTATAAGTGAGGGGAAGGAGGAGGAGTACAGGGGCGTTGTGGACTCCTTTGTCGACTGGTGTGCAGCTAATCACCTGATTCTGAACACCACCAAGACTAAGGAGCTAGTGGTGGATTTCCGCAGGAGTATATCTGCCCCCACACCCATCAACATCTCCATCAACGGCGTGACTGTGGATGTTGTCCAGGATTACAAATACCTTGGAGTATACCTGGATAACAAACTGGACTGGTCCAAGAACACTGAGGCTACAGGTCAGGTAAGGAACAGTGGAGACACTGTATCCTGAGAAAATGTCACTTTGTCACTTTATATCATCACTGCATCACTTAATTCAGTTGTACTGTCACTTACTTCAGTAAGAAATGCTGCTACACTTTACTGTACTTTACTGTAACTTAGTTCAGTAAGAAAGGCTGCTACACTTCACTGTCACTTTAAATCACCACTATATCACTTATTTAGTGGTACTGTAACTTACTGCTGCTACACTTTACTGTGCTTTACTGTAACTTACTTCAGTAAGAAATTCTGCAATGTATTTCAGTAAGAAATGCTGCTACACTTCACTGTACTTTACTGTAACTTAGTTCAGTATGAAATGCTGCTACAACATGCTGCTTTTAACAATGTTTTCACTTATCGCTCCTTATCACTTATTTAGTTTTTACTTATTTTATTTCAATATGCTGCTAAACTGCACAGTGCGTATTGTTGTATATTGTATATACCTACGCTTAACCAGAATGTCTGTTGCACTCTTTCACACTTAGTTATTGTTTGATTTATTTTACGTTAGCTTTATTTTGATTTGATTGTTTACTTATTGTCACTCTGATCCTTTTCCACCTTTGTATTGAAACTGTTGCACAATAATTTCCCTAGGGATAAAAAAAGCTTCTTGAATCTTGAATCTACCGCCATAATTTTTTATTTCCTAAGTCTGGCTTTCTTTTCCCACTAAAATCGTCCAGTGGACACAAATTTAAATACATTTTAAAAACTCTAAATTGTAAGTTCTTTTCTTTAACCCTAAATAGATAGGAAATCACAGAAAAAAAAAGGAATTGGAAGACCCTGTTTTTCCCCAGTTCCCAGGAGGAAGCTAGCCACATTAGCTGCGCAACATGCTAACTTTAGCTTTACTAGGTTAACCTCCAAAATAAACACCAGAAAAGCATAAACGTGAGCCTGTGTGCAGCAGCATGACTGATAGGAAAGTCAGGATTCTTCTACGTAGACAAATCCCAGGAATTCGAAGAAATTGCTAATAGCTAATAGAATACCCTAACGTTCAGAGCTAAGCACAGCCAACCCAGACGGTCGGCAGGGCTCACGTCTAAATGCAAGTTCTTCATAATTTGACGCTTTGGTATTATTTAACATGACTATAAAACATGATAAACACATGTATAGGTCAATAAAGACAGAAAAGCACAATAGGTCCTCTTTAATAATAAGCAAACGCCTAAAATGAAATTTTAAACCAGTTGGTAAATGTGTCCCATCCTTAAATTTTCCTTTACCAGCTTTTCACTATGCTCCACAAATATCATTAATTTGCCTTAATATCCGTTCCTAAGGAGTCAGAGTCCTGCACCTTCCTTTAAATAAAAAATAGCATCAATGCAAATGCACCTCTCTACTGGTTAAACTGATCTTTGACATCATGAAGTACAAGTTGAGTCCTAAAGAGCTCATATAGACTAGTGAGGTTACAGCAGTGGTAAGGGTGATGTATGACTTGCATTGATTTACTGAACAAATGCAAATGCTTGAACTTCTAAACCCTCAAAGCCAATACATTGATTCAAATCTGTGTATGTCAGAGTAACACTCTTGTATTTCCCTGAAGGCTGTTCAAAAGTATCATGCACTTCTCTGGTTTGAGACTTTGGTAAAGTCTTTCCCTAACAGGGGTGCCCAATTCCGGTCTTAGAGGGCCACAAGCCTACATGTTTAAGTTTTCTCCCTGCTCAATCACACCTGAGTCTAACGATTATCAAACCTGTGACACACTTCAGCTGCCTGATAATGAGTGGAGCATTAGAATCAGGTGTGTAAGTACATCGAGAAACCTAAAACATGCAGGACAGTGGCCCTCCAGGAGCAGGATTGGATACCCCTGTCCTAAGGTTATTTAAATAATATATTGGAGTCAGTCAAGTTGTATTTTCCCTTTTAAATAATAAAAGGATTAAATTAAGTGAGCAAGGCTGGGCAGCATTATAGAATACTGAGTCATTTGTTTTCTGCATGTCAGAATCACATAGATGGGGAGTGAGTCAATATGCTTCCTCCAAGAGTATTAGGAGCATTATAATGCGAAAATGACTTCAGTTTCAACTAAATATAAATATATAAATATATAAAATATAGAGACAGTTGGCTAAAAGAGGCAGTTTGCCGTAAAACTGTTGAAGTATAATACTGTGGATATATTTATTTATTATTATTATTTTACATAGAATCGTACAGAGACAGACATCATTCATTCATCTTCAACCGCTTATCCCGGGGTCGGGGTCGCGGGGGTGCTGGAGCCGATCCCAGCTGACATCGGGCGTAAGGCGGGGTACACCCTGGACAGGACGCCAGTCTATCACAGGGTACATAGAGACGAACAGAGACAGACAACCATTCACAATACACCTACGGGCAATTTTAGACTCATCAATTAACCTAACACATGCATGTCTTTGGACTGTGGGAGGAAACCGGAGTCCCGGAGAAAACCCACGCAGACACGGGGAGAACATGCAAACTCCGCACAGAAAGGCCGAGGTCGGGATGCGAACCTGTGACCTTCTTGCTGTGAGGCGACAGTGCTAACCACTACACCACCGTGTGGCCCCTGTTTCTCTTCTTTGCCAAGGGTAAATATTTGCATGCAGTTGTTGATGTTGAATATCTGATAAAAAATACAGTGTGCCATGTTATCAGCAAGGTTCTAGCTAAGCTCATTTCATTACCCATTATATTCTGGAAGTTGCAGAGCTTTTTTGCCCAATCAAACTGTGGGTTTCAGGTAAAAGAAAACCTCCACCACAAAAAGACAGTGGTAGAGTGGAGGCAGCACGTCCATCACTCTTGAAATTCTGCATGCGTGGTTTGTCTCCCATGGGATGTGCCTTTTTGTGTAGCTTAGAACGTTTCAATTCTTATGTCACATTGAATACTTGTTCACGAAAGGTTATGGAATTATGGCTAGTGTGGTGTATTACACCTTTGCATTCGTAACATTCTACAGTTCTCTAATCCATTTTTAGGATTCCCAAAACTCATAGGTGCAATCGACTGTTCCCATCGATGCACCTTTAGGGGAACACGAGGCGGACTTTGTGAATAGCTGGTGCTCGGGTCCTAAAGTAATCCACCACGTCACCGCCACTACCTCTTGGCAGTGAATACATATTCTATACAAAGGGTGTATTTAAAGTGAATTCCATAGAATAAAGCAGTTTGGATGTTGCTTTTGCATTTTTAAATGATCATCACTCTATTGGGATCAATGGCGAACAATTTCGCATTTGGCATTAGTTATTTTTAGAAAATATGCAGAATTCTCTTGAAACTTGAATTTACATGATCGGCTATTTTTTAACAGCACGCCTCCCTAGCCTTATTATGTGCAACTTTGTTGCCCCTCGCTGTTATCGTACTGTTGAACTGCCAATAGGAGTTCATTATAATGATCTGCTCCTCTTCAGTGAAATATGCATCCCTTGATCTATGCATTTTGTAAGGGTGAGTAAAATGATGCGATACACGCATTTTTTATAGGAACGTACATTGAGACTACAGCGAAAACCTGGTTTGACAGATTGACTCATAAGTGAGCTTCAAGGTACCATTAAAATCTGATTGTGAGTTTTTGTAGTTGTCAATCAAGGTTATCCACATAAACACACACACACACACACACACTGTTGACATATACACAAACACACACTGTTGTTTACTTATCACTTTACCTTGTTTTTCTGTTTTAGCTTTTTTTAACTGTTAACTTGTTTTATACTGTGTATATATGGTCTATTATTGTATTTGGAATTTTGCATCTGTTAATGCTTTCCTTATTTGCACTGCCACTAGGGGGCGATCCAGAAGTTTTCAGTTTTGATACCAATGACAGAGCCTGGCCATCCTACCCAAGAGTATAACGTACAGTATAAGTTCTGTCAATCACATGAAGACAATGAGCAGTTTTACAGGCTGGGAAAGCGTGTCCAGACATTTGACTGGTACTGTACATATCACTGTCAAATACAAATCTGTGCTCACTACTGTATATTAACTTATATATCTGCCTACCTCATGTATATAATAAAGCAAAGCTGTTACATATGTTTATGTCTACCTTGTTCAGTTGTATGTCTATTTCTGTGTATGGACATTGAGAACAATGGAAGTCACATTATGATTCTAACTGGTTTGTTTGAAACCAGTCTTTTTGTGTAATGGCTTGTGTTGGAGTTTGTCTTGTGATGTTTTAGCATGAATGTGATGACGTCAAAACTGATGGGAATAATAAACAAAACTATGGAAATAAAACCGCTATCACATGCTGTTCACATACTGTAGCTCTACAAAAATGGAAAATGGAAAGACTTCAAGCTCTTAAATGAATTGAATGATATAGGATGAATTGTCTCTGGCAGTTGAAGCCCTGCAGTCAGTGAAGACAATCCCCAGGCTCAACAAGGTCATGGACACACTGTGGATATGATTTGTTCCAGGCTTCATTGACCATTATGGTTTTCATGACTCCATCTTAAACCCATTCATTATCTTGGTAGATTGACCCCTGGAAAAAATAAACACACACACAATCACACATTACACACAAATAAATATATATTGCCTTTCAGAAAGGTGTGGAGGTTGTTTTGAATTTATTTTACAAAGCAGAACTCTAAACTGCTTTAATGAATTCATATGCTATTAAAAATTGTGTGAATGTGCTAAGTAGCAGCATTTCCGAATGTGAAAAAGCAACATAAACTTCAAATGTGCATCAAGGAAATAAAAAACTGAAGTTATTGTACTTGGCCCCAAAGGCCTCCGAAACTCAATAGCTAAAGACATTGTTACTCTGGATGATGTTGTGTTGTCCTCCAGCACCACAGTAAGGAATCTGGGTGTTATATTTGATCAGGATTTGTCCTTCGATTCTCACATAAAACTAACAACAAGGACTGCATATTTTCACCTGCGTAATATTGCAAAAATTAGGAACATTGTGTCTATGAGCACTGGCTACCTGTAAAATCTAGAATAGAATTTAAAATCCTTCTCCTTACGTACAAAGCTCTTATTGGTCAGGCTCCGTCGTATCTTAAAGAGCTCATAGTACCGTATCACCCAACTAGATCTCTGTGCTCTGAGAATGCAGGGCTACTCGTCGTTCCTAGAGTCTCCAAAAGTAGAAGTGGAGGCAGAGCCTTCAGCTACCAAGCTTCTCTCCTGTAGAACAAATGTTATTCGGGAGGCAGACACTGTCCCCTTATTTAAGAGTAAACTTAAAACTTTCCTTTTTGATGAAGCTTACAGCTAGGACTTACGATAAGATTTTATTCTGCTTAATTATGCTGCTATAGGCCTAGTCTGCCGGGGGATAATACTTTCCCTGATACTCTGAGCTTCTCTCCTCTCTGTCTGTACCATTCATGACTCATCAATGCGTGTTACTAATTCAGCTTCTTCCCCGGAGTTGTTGCTGATCGTGGTGGTGCCTGCTGCCGTGGTCCTGTGTGCAGGTCTCTGCTGATGGTGGTGGTGCCTGCTGCCATGGTCCTGTGTGCAGGTCTCTGCTGATAGTGGTGGTGCCTGCTGCCGTGGTCCTGTGTGCAGGTCTCTGCTGATCGTGGTGGTGCCTGCTGCCGTGGTCCTACATGAAGCTTCCTGCTGCTATTATCACTGTTACTCATATGTACTATCACTAGTTTAATAAACTATAAAATGTGTAGCTGTATCGTAGCTGCTATTGCCACTACTCATCATTGATCATGTCTGCCACCATAATTATTATCATTTTCATATTCTGTCACCTTAGCTGTGCTTGTTTCTACTATTCTGTTGTATTAACTGTCTTAACATATGCGTCATATTTACATTACTTTAAATATTATTATAGTTACTGTTAGGCTTTGCTTGCATCTCTGGAAGTGTGTCTGTCTGTCTCTGTCCTTCTGTGTGTCTTTTCTATCTTTCTCTCTCCTTTTCTTCCTCCCCAACCGGTCAAGACAGATGTCCCTCCTCCACAGAGCTGGGTCTGTCTGACGTTCCTGCCTGTTAAAGGGAAGGTTTACGTTGCCACCGTACTCTACAGAGGAATTGTTGGGTCTATGTAAATCATAGATAAGTCATTGAGTGTGGTCTTTACCTACTCTGTAAAGTGTCCTGAGATAACTTTTGTTATGATTCAACACTATAAATAAAATTGAATTGAATTGAATTGAATTGTTGTACAAGTCAGTGAGATTTCTTTGATAGAATTTCACTGCTTACCCAACAATTTTGGTAAGAGCATTTTTGTATTTGACAGTAACACTAAATGTAAGACATGCCAAAAGAACACAATGAAGGTCACTATGTACCAAGCCAGCGCCTAAAGGAATTAAAAAAAAAAAAAAATAGCATTTACGAGTGGGGATCCCTGTAGCTACGAGAAATATTCAGAAAGACCTCAACTATAAATACAAGATGGCTAGGAGGAAGGACAAGGAGAAATTCAAATTCCACTGCTCTTCTGTGAACACTAAAAATAACCATGGGAAATTTATGACAAACATGGCTCAAGCTAATATGGGCCTCTGTTACATGAGGGTAAGAAAGCCAATGTACAAAGCAACATTCATAGTGCGTTTGAGAAAAAATGATTCCTTACTTGCATCAAACGCTTTAAAAATCACCAATGACCAGCATGTGGTGAAGAGACTGTTTTACATTGTGTGGGATTTTGTCGGCACATTTTATATCTAAGTATTTAAAGGACCCTACCTCATTTGCATGTTTTTTAATTATAGATTTTAGTTCAGCATTTAATATAGTACACCAATGCCCACCCTCTCATTATTATTAGATGGTACTTCTCGTTATTAACTAATTATTAACAGCAGGTAAGTGTTAATGCTACTTTCTCAGAACGTAGAACCTTGAGCTTGAGCAGCCTGGATGGATGCCTTAAGAGCAGCAAACTCCACGTAAGGAGGCAGGTTGGGGTAGTGGATGGGTTACACAAACTCCAGTGTTTAACACAGGACACCGCCGGATCCTCGTGCTTAAAACAGTGACCTTAATTCAAAAGTTAAAACTGCCCATCCAATGTTCACTCCAATATCAGCTGGTAGGAGGTTCAGAGTCCCTCATAGCAAATGACATAGATTGAAAAAGTAAGTTATCCCTGTGTCGATAAAATGTTAAATAGGGGTAGATCAGGTATGTACACTAGATGATCTGTATTTTTGTCTAAGGGATTTCAAGAGAAAAAAAGGATTTCCTTTGTTTTCAATATATTTATTATTATTTCTGATGTGTTTACTTTGTGTGTATGTTTTCTGTATGTGGAATAATTGTATGGCTTTATGGAACAATAAAGTTTAAGTCCCAGTCTAGACACGATTTAAAGTATTTAAAACCTATCCTGCTCCCTGCAGTGGCCCAGGTTCTACTCCGACCTGTGGTCCTTTGCTGCATTGCAACTACGTTATAATTTTGGCGTCGACCCAGGGGAAAGAAAGGCGGAGGGAGACAGAGATAATGAGACAGTCCGAAGTCACCCGAAACCTAAGATGATGAAATATGACAAAGCGTATGTAGCGCTTGGCTTCACTGTGACTACGGTGGGAGACGAGGAAAGACCGGTGTGTTTACTATTGGCAGAGGACAGCATGAAGCCACATAAATTGAGGCGTCACTTAAAGACATTACACCCCAATCACGCTGAAAAAACATGCCGAGTATTGCTTTGTGAATGCTACTTCAGTAAACCAGCGAGCACTGTTAGCATCATATAAGGTGGCATACCAAACTGCTCCGTGCGTAATAGAAAATTATTGAGAAGCACTGAACTAGAGTAAAACTGCTGAAAGATGTGTTTCACCTTGAGGATATGAGGGTCTGAATGTTCGATTCATCGCATCCTCTTTCTCAGCAGAGCATATGTTCACACCCAACACATTCACATTTCTAACTTATCACACATTTGGTCAGGACACCTTGGACCCTGTAACTTTTCAACGCATCAGGTAGCCCTGTGAGTACAATGCTTCACTATGTTCGTTGTATTAAACACGTAGAACAGGTGGTTAATGTTGTGAATTCAAACAAAACAAATTTGTTATGTTTAGGCAACGAAACCACTTAGTTACGGTTAAGAGGGTTTGTTGGTTGGGTGGTTAAGATAAGTCAGTTTGTCATTTTACTTAAGTAACGCATGGGACACAAACCAGTGAAAGTCCTGTATTTGTCTGAAACTATCCACCCTTCTGATCTCGTCCTGAGGCAAACTTTGTTGCTCTCTTTTTTTATGCACTCACTCTGAGCGTCTAATACTGCCATGGTTGGCTACAGGCCGCCTTGTGCGTTTGGTTAAGCTTCAGTATTGAGAATGAGCCGTCTCACCCTCTCCCTACCCTCATGCTGCACAGACATAGTTCAGCTTTATACAGTCATAACCTGGATAGCTATTTCAGATGTGCCCAGGAAGAGAATGCCTTTTTCATATGCCTTGGTTCTTGGGTGGTTTTTATTCCTCCTTGGCTGACAGAATTCAAGAAAACCTCCTTTGATGTTTGTGCTTCAATAATTCCTGACTCCAGCTCCTTATGTCACATTACTGAAGCAGCTGCCAAAAAGGGGCTTTCACTTCTTAGGCTTCTCAGTGCAGTGCTGACTTGGCTATGAAAAGATGGATGTGAAGCCTGTTAGCCAGGCCTCTTGGCTTTTTAAGCTACCAGTTCACTGCTCACATCCACTACAGAGCAATTCTGCTCACATGATTTCACTGAAAACTACTGATCAAGACCCATATTTTCTTCTCAGTGGAAGCATTAGAATGTCTGGTCTGTTGTGTTGAAATAGTTTAGTGGAATGAACACAGGTCTTCTTCTAGTTGGGTGGCTGCAGCTCATGCCCCATTGAAACTCATACTGAGTCTGTCCACTGTGCTGAGCTCATTGGTGTAAATGCAGATTGGAGTTTGAGTTGTACAAACATTTCTGAGGCACAGTTATTCTGGAGGCAGAAATAATCTCATTAAATAAACTGAAAGTCAGTGGGAAAAGCCAAAGAAGCACAGTTCGGTGGCCAAATAATGTAAAATCACACTGGAGCCTGTTGGAAAAGGCAATTGAAGAGAGGTAGCTTATACTATAAAGCCAGAAAATTAGAGGAAATGCCATTTAATTTCACTTAACTCATTCAGAAATTGTGTTAAATTTAACCAATTGTTGTTTGCCAAGTAAGACTCATTCAGCACACTGCTGCCAGAGTTCTAACAAGAACCTGGCTTATGTGTCAATTCATAATGTTAGGCCAAAATACATTTCTCAGAACAAAACATGTCAGAACAAAACATAGTGAAGCTGCTTTTAGCTGCACAGAGTGGACCTGGACTAATGGACCAGCCGACTTTTCCATCCTTTGAGTCATGGAGTATATCATCAGTATAGCAGTGCTACAAATGTCAACATCTTTATGTAGACCAAGAAGTTTAGTGGTTGCTAAAGTTTGTGACTAATGCTACAGTCAGCTGTTACTGCTTCTCACTAACAGTCTTAAAACAGATGGCTGGTGGGAAGCTTTATTTGTAAAGCTGCAACAGGAAGTGTTATGTTTGCATTAACAGAAACAAATTGTGGTAAACTTGTTGACATCTCGGTAGCAGAGAAAACTATTACTCCTGCTTTGTCTACGTATTATGTAAAGAGAATTAAAGAATACAGTATCTTATGAAACCTAAATTTTCTGAAAAAAAGTGGTTATTTGAACATGATGTAGTTTGTTTTCTTGAGCAATAATAGGACAAAAGTTAACACTGGATAGAACAAGAACAGAAATTCACTATATTCAATGATTGAATTGATGTGAACGCATGAAACATGAAACATGAAACATGAAACATGATTATCTGCTCAAGATATCAATGCAGCATTGTATGAGTTATCATACCTTAAGATGTATTTATCATTTTGAACTCTGGACGTCCTAAAGACTTTACTCTTTGCTGTTAAACTACTGAATGTTTTCCAAATTTCACACCCCTGTCACACATCAAAACAGTATTTTGGCCTTAACATGCATGTCACCTCTAGAGGTAAATGCCAACTGTAATTAGGTCTTTCAAGCTGTAACTGAGATGACTACCAGATCGGAACAGTGGTGATAATAGCTATTAGAGACAATAAGAATAAGAATTAGAAAGGTAGGGAGCGCCTTCTTGCAGAACAATGCTGTGTCATAATCATAATTGAAAGTGTAGTGGCCATTTGTCAGCAAAATCACTTTGATCAAAGGGCCACTTACGTCCCATGGGGAGTGTTACCCAAATCCCAAACAAAACCAAAAACTAATGATAAAAAAACTAAATATGCTAGAATAACTGATAAAACAATATAACTATTATGAGTGAAACAACAAGTTTATACTATACTTTCTCACTCATAGAGGTCAATTGTCAATCAGATTTCGGGGTACCAAATTATGGAATTACTTTTTTTATTTGGCTAGTAAGTGTATTTCGATAGTGTTACAATACGTGCTTAAAAGGCATTTAACTACTGTTTTATACTGTACAACCTTTTCCTCATGTATTGCTGTCTATGTCTTATTTGTTTTACTCAGAGGTAATTTACCTGTTCAGGGGTCAACAGCAAAAATACACACAAACCCAAATTTTTTTAATAGTCACATTGCCGTCAAATGCCATACTATTGACAAAGTGCAGATATTCCTCTGTTTGGTTGCGGATAAAAGGATTCATCAAGTATCACGTTATAGTTAATGTCAGCAGCAGTTTCACCTGCTGTCACTTTGCCGATCAGCTAAGAATCCTTTCTACACTCAAGGGATAGGAAGTGCAAAACAAAATGAGAAAAGTGCTGCTACCAAACAAGTGAAATTTTGTTCACAAAGTCACAGGACATTGACACATCAAGCTTAAACAAAGAAGCTCTGAGGAGGCACGACATCATCACACATAAGTTGTTGCAAACATGCCAAATCACGGTACTGACAAATAAGATGGATTACAGGGTGCGTTAACTGTGTAAACCAATATTTCATCATGACACTCACATACCAAGTACACACGCTGCAGCTTGGACCTTTCAGTTAAAGAGCTCTGAGTAAAGAGGATGCAAACTGCATCTGTCTGTACAGCCAGTGTGAAAAAAGGCTGGAGGACAGGAGACTGCAGGAGTGAGTGGAGGAGAAGTATGACAAGATGACACACAAGTACAGTTTAACTCTCTTAATAATAATAATAATAATAATAATAATAATAATAATAATAAATACAAAATAAATAATAAATAATAACAACAGTCCTTTATAGAATATCAACATATTTATTGCTTAATGGCATACAATAATTTCCTGGGTCCAGATCTGAGAATCCGCCCATGCCGTGTTGACTGAGTCATCTGGCAGTGTGACAAAAAACTGTGGTTTCTCTTTAAAAATGTTTGTCGAGCCGAAACCAAGCCCCACCCCCCAGCCAATAGACCATCTGGATTGTATTTCTAATTTTACAGCTAGGTTCATATTTGATCGATGCTGCCTTGTTCCACAGTTTGATCATAGTTTATGAGCAGTCATTGGCACTGTGTCAGAGACTCCTCAGATCTGATTGGTTGTAGGTCAGGTGCAGTGGATCTTGCAGATTACATTAGGAGCAGAAAGAGAGAGGTAGAGATACATTACTTTTGTGTATCGTCTCATTGTGACAGTTTCAGCAAATATAAAAAAAACACAATTTTTTTAACATAAATTTACCAACTATAACGTAAAAGCTTTGTTCTTAAAGAAGAGGCCAGGATTCGAGTGCGACGCAGGGCCCTTTGCTGTATATCCCCTATTTCTTTCATGTCTGTCTCTCTCATCAGTAAAGCCGAAAACGCCAACAAACTAGACAGAGAAAACTGAGACGTGTTGCTCTGTAGCAAGTAAAAAGATGAAGATGATGCTCAGTCTTTACATATATATCTACAATACACGTCAATTCTGAATTCTCACTGTGAACAATTAACTCTAATATAGTGTCACCCCCTCCTGTTTTTCTCACATCACATACAGTAAACAAGTGTGATTATATTGCCACACAGCTTTGGATAACATAATTAACTTTATGACACGTTATCAATTATAATTTCTTTATATCCAGCTTGAACAACCATCAGTATCATACACTGAACTGATGTTCCTGCAGTGACCTGCGGCCAGGCCTCCGTCTCCAGACCCACAGTAGCAGCAGCCCATCTTGTTTACATCCTCCACTCACCGCCGTTGGTGAGATTGAATAGGAGATTAAATTATCAATATTGATGCAGTTATATGTTATTGAGGCAGTTGTCCACATACCTTTGTGTCGTTTTTTTTTTCAATGTAGTTAACTAAAATGCCATTTAGCAGGCTAACACGGTATGTGGGAACTTTTAGTATGTCTAAAACTGTAGTATGAAACCAATAATAGGGGAATTGTATACAACTATTACAGTATGCAAACACTAGACCCTATGGCAGCATAAATATCCCACAATGCAATGAGGTAGTAAGCGACCCAGGATCTGTGTAGGGTCATCCATAAAAAAATGCATGCCGGGTATTAGTGTCTGGAGCAGCCCAGGACAGTCTGCTAGGGTTTTCTGGTTTCAAGCAAGGATGCAGCCTTCTTCAGAACTAAGCCAAGGCCCCTCTCCTCTAACAGCGTTCATTATCTCAGCTGGAGCCCAAAGCAAAGAGCTCAGAGAGCAGCACGTTAAGGGGTTAGGTGTGTTTCTATGTTGTTCTCTGCTAAATTTAGTATAAAAACAAGCCTGAAGGAAAGGCAAGGACAACACATCTGGCCACTGCTGTAACATGCTGATCTTTGTCGCAACCATGCTGTGTTGTTAATGTCCGCAATTTCACTTGCTTCAAGATGTTTGTCATAATTTGGAAATGTATTAAACCAGACACATGCTTGCCATCTTTGACTCGCCACCATGTAACTAGGGGGGTATCATGTCCTCGTTTTGCTGTTTTAGGACAGTATGTTGTACAGAGGCATTAGCTCAGAGTCCTAACATGTCACCCATAGGTCTACAAATACGCCACACTCCCCCCTTACTCCTGTCTCCCTATAGATGTACTCTACTGGAAATATTCATGGGGATGCATTTTCAATGGCCAAATATTTTTATAGTCATAATTCTTTTGTATGTAAATGATTTAAAAACTAAATCTGAAGTGCAAAAACAACCCTGCGTTTTCATCCTCCCATTATTTAACGGCTGTATATCTTAATTTTGCATCTCCTAGTGACTCTCACACTGAAATAATTTCCTTTTCACAATATTGTTCAGAAATCTAAGGGAGACATAACACACATTTAATTTGTGCATATGAGAAGTAACCTGAAATGGACTGGAAACACATTTGAGTGTGGCAGCCTGGGGTGTTAGGTCGTTAGCTGGATGGCTTGTCAGATGTAATTGTCTTTCTGCAGTCTTTCCTGTCACTCTCCACTGTAATTTGATAGGCTCATGCAGAGAAGCTATGAAAAACACACCTAGTAATGAAAAAGTCAGAGGTAGAATGCCTTGATAATGAACAAGTAATGGTGCATGAATATGAAGCTGAGAAAAGTTAAACCTGTACTTCTGCCACAGCAGTTCACTCAAGCAACACTTCGTTGTGTTTTCTTATGTATGCAAAACTTTTTGCTCTGCACATGAAACATTGCTTAATTTTACTAAACCTGAGCCAGTAGATGATGCTGTTCTTCAGACTGTGGTAATCCAGCCTTCCCTGCATCCTTGCATCCATGCAAAAACAGTAGGCAGATAACTTAGTTCAGACAAATTCTTTTAGGTTGCTATTGAGTATTAATTGATTTTTTTTTTGGCCACTTGGGACCCAGTCACGGAGGGTGGAGAGGAGGATCTGGTGGTTCACTTTGTCAAAGGCTGCTGAGAGGCAGGATGATGAGAGAGGACGGGGTCATCTCTGTGTTCCCCGGGTGCTATGTTCCCTGGTCAGGGAACCTCGGACCCTTTTCCCCCCAAAGGGTCCGATGTTCCCACGGTCACATAAGCCCATGCCTTCGCTAATTTCATCCAAGGCGGGGAACATAGGACCTGGGGAACATAGGTACGCTCCCAGAGGACTATATAGACATAACGCAGACATCAACATTGATTTGGATGTGTTTGTGTCTATCTGAAGTCCAACACTCACTTTTCCCTTTGTGTCTCTAATTTGACCTCAACAATGAAGGGGAACTTCTGGCACTGGGGGTGCTGAGTAAGTTATGTTAACTTAAGGTAAATAACTGCAATTGTGTATTATTTGTCAATGCTTTGAGATTGTCTTTCCAATCAATCAATAGTGTTGAATTTCTGTGAAATTTCTATGGTCCAATCAGAATGCCCGCTACTTGACATCAGCTTGAAGACAAAAGATCCTCAACTTTGGAGAATGCGTTGAAAAAAATGAACGTGTATTGTTGCTCTTGTCTTCTCTTCAAAAATGTAACAGCAAAATGAAAGAAAACAGTCAGTAAAACATACCGAATTTTACTAAAGTCAAACACATGAGGACATCAAAAGATAAACACATGAAATGACAAATAGCATGTCCACCAATCCATTATGTTCTTACCTCAAAAAGGCTACAAGCTGAAATAAAAGTTGTCCTTCATGTGGAGCTGAAGCATATCAAAGAGGAACTGTTATTGCAGAGACAGTGCTAAGATCTGTGAAAGAAACTAATGAAATTCACTGGAGATCAGTGAGCCACTGACCGGCTGCTGTCCTGCTACTGCTCCCTGTGTGATCAAAGTGTTTACGGGCAATAAAGTGAAAGATGGAGCACCAACAAAACACAGCAGGACTGACAAGCCATTACTCTTACCTGTTCAGTTCAGCTCTCTGTGCTCCTAGGGCCACCCATTTAAGCTGCATATTGCTTTGATTTAAGAAAGTGGCACAGTTTTGAAGTTTACATGAAGCCTGACAGTAAAGGTGTGCTTTCAGTGAAGCTTTATCTGTTCAATAGGGAAATAAAAGTGTCTGAAAGCAAACTCTTAAGTGAACTACATTATACAGTATTTTGCCTTATCTCACTGTAGGAATTTCACACACAATACTTTAGTCAAATCAGAAGGACCTCACAGAGTATATATTGCGTAATTCAAATTCTATTGGAGGCTTCCTGGAGTCAGCAGAGTCGTTGGCAGTTTAGTGTGTTAGCAGGCATTTATTAGTAAATGGACATCGGATGATACAGACGTCTGGAGAAATGTTCTATTCTCTATCTAGAGCAGGGGCGGGCAATTCCGGTCCTGGAGGGCCACAGTCCTGCATGTTTTAGGTTTCTCTCTGATCTAACACACCTGATTCTAATGCTCTGCTCGTTATCAAGCAGCTGATGCTCGTCACAGTTTGATTATTGTTAGACTCAGGTGTGTGAGGGTAGGGAGAAACCTAAGACATGCAGGACAGTGGCCCTCCAGGACCCGAATTGCCCACCCCTGATCTAGAGTAACTGTGTGCAACACAGTACCCGTGATCAGAGGCAAGAAGTTCTGATATCTATTCTAACTACTCCAGCATTTATGCTTGTTACAAAGACGTGGTTCATGTGTCTGCTTGTGCATGCATATGTGTATTTGAAAAGTAGCCGCTGCTCCAGCCTCCATCTTCCTCTAACCTCAATCTTCCTCCCCGCGTGTCTGGGTAACCTCTGTTTCAGCATGACTCTTCTTCTTTATTTGTGAAAGAAGCACATACTCTCATTTTCCCTGTCCCTGCTTCCTTATATGGTTGTTCCTGCCTCCTTATATGGTTGTTGTTTGGGAACGGCAATTCTCTAATCTCAACTAGTTGCCAGGTGCGTTTGTGCAAGCTGGCTATTTCATTGTCTTTGTAACCTTGACTGGCTGCCAAAGGTTTGTGTGCTTTGCAGAAAGCAGAAAAGCTTGAGCCTGGACTAGCCTGGACTAATAATCACACTATCACACTCTTAGATGATTATACTTATTGCGTGTTATTATCACACTCTCATTAATCATTACTAATACACACGCTAACACATGATTATGATACTTTACTCATTGATTATCACACTCTCATTGATCATTACTAATACACACACTAACACATGATTATGATACTTCACTCATTGATTATTAATTCCTCATCACTTAGAAATGGACAGATGTTAGTTGATCAATGTGGTCAAGGCTGAACCCTTCAACAGTTCATCTTGGTCACCAGCACTCATCACTGGCTCCCCTAATAGTGATAAGAATTTCTCAGTCATGTTTCTGACTAAGCAGAACATAGAAAAGCAACCTTTTCAATGACATTATCAATAATGTGATCACCAGTAAAATAGGCTTATATCACCACGCTTCTTCGATGATTGTTTCACGTATTGTTTCAATAAATATGTACGGATGATTAACATTTCATTTGACGGCCAAATGACGTTAGGGGGCAGCAGTATGCTTTCTATTGACAGGATTTAAGGAAAATACATCATTTAACTACAAAGTGGGCGAGTGCCGCCATCCCTATTTCTGCATGTTGACTCCACAGAAAATAAGCAGCTGAAGAAATAAGGTGACACTGACAGCTACAATTACCTGAAAACAATAAATATGAGATATTTGTGTCTTGCCGTGTTTCTGGTGAATGAAACACAGGACTTGATGTCGACTGGTGGACTGATATTCATCATATTTATTCAGACGATTCATCCTTGTTAACGTGTATTTTTAAATCGGTGTGTTTGTCCATCAAAATGGGCACTTTAGCTCGTGTTAATGTGGCACAGAGTATATTTAAATGCATTTGCTCAGCTGTTTTTCTTTATACAATTTAGTATATTTCCAGATACAACGTATATCTACTGTATGTGTATTTGCTGATCATTATATATAGAGAAAAAATGTTCATAATCACAGCTAACCCTAATTTAATTTATGTTTAAATGTGTATGCTTACATTAACTTTTGAAACTCCCCTAATGTGACAACCTAAACATGCCCACACCATGCAGTGATTGGTCAGGTGTGCAGAGGTGAGAAAATATGCAGGATTTGGATCTGGCAAAACTATTTGTGCAGTCAAGATAAGAATCTTTTTATTTTTTGCGTTATTATATGTACGAATAGGTGCTCTGCTTATTTTGTTGTAAAAATAAGTAATATACAGTATATGCATATTATGAATGAGTAGGTATTACAACCCCAAAGTGGAATTAACTTGAATATGCATCTAGTGAGATGGTGGATATTGGATTCAGGTATACAGAATGCACTTAAGAGATACCCACTTATGGTGCTTATTGAGGTTGATTTAAAGATTGTGTTTATCTGAAAAAAGTTTAGTGTAAGCCGTATTTGTTTCCTATCGAAAATAAATTTGAAGTATGTGTGGCTGCTGCTGTCATTTTTTAAATAACCACAGTGTCTGATGTTTTATTTTGTATGCAGGAAACACTTTATTGCATTGGTCGTCTGACAACAGGAATAGATTGAAAATCAGAAAATGCAATTGAGGACACTCATCCTTGCAACTGGACCCGTCTTTCTGTTTTCCTCATTCAAACCCAAGTGAACTAAAGGCATTCTAATACTGTTACCTTGATGAAGATGTCACTATGGAAAACTTTGAGACAGCTTCACTTGATTTTAAGCTTGAGTATATGCCTTTTATAACTCAAGCAAAAACTATTTTAGTATCGTCTGCTTTATATAAGAAGAAACAAATGTTGTAAAACTTTAATGTAAGAAGAAACCGGAGCTAAACTGTGAAAAGAGGAAAAGTAAGCCAGCGCACTTACCCACTGGAAGTCCGGAGCAGAGTGACTACACAAAGGAGACAAGGCCCGTCGGTAAGACGAGTTGTTTATCTGGAGGAAAAAACCTTGTTAGCACTTACCGTCATCGTCCATGCTAATGCTAGCTCTGTATCTAACAGGCTAACCACTTACCTCCACCTGGAGAGCCGCTGCAGCTCCAAAATCTGCATGCTCGGCTTTGAACTACAGAGCAACGGTGAGAAACGTGTCTCTTAGCCGCTCTGATGGTATTTCTCTATTGATTCTCTGTGTGCTGAAAGAGAGCCGTGGTGGTATCAAAGGCTAGGAGTGTGAACTGAAGTGAATAATGGTGCATCATTTTGAACATGTGTGTAATTGATCTATTATTTTACGCTGATGTATGAATGTAAAAGGTAGGTTTGTTTTATTTTCCTAATGCCAATTCAAAGGGAAAGAACGTAATTTGATGGATCAGAAGATGAGAGTAGAATATTTTATTTTGTAATATGCAAATTACTGGAAGAATTTACTTCATTTCAGATAAATAATTAAAATTTGGATGTAAATGGTTATTTACCATTTATCTGTTCATGTGAAAAGTATTTCAATGATATTAATGGTAACACTTAAATGGTTCTCATGTTTGATACACTTGATTTTTGAATGTTGTTCAACAAAAAACTAAAGCTTTGGGATTTGATGAGATTTAAGAATTACATATGAGGTTTGATGCACAATATATTGATTTTTGACATTTAAACCTTTTAATGATGCATCTGAGAATGGAATATGACTTATATGACCTTGTGTATAGGTCAGGTTTTTTGAGAGGACAGAGAAGATCCGAGGACCAGGACGAGATTCCGGTCGTGACAGATGGCGAACCAACCACTTTAAGTAAGAATCACCACAAAGGAGATACACATGTACACACTCGCACACATACATTCACGTTACACTCCATGGATCTTTAAAATCAGGTGCACCTGCAACCACTCTCATTTCATGAGGACCCCATTGGACATTTTTATTTTATTTGTGTGTGCACACTATTCTTTTATTTTTGATAATCTTGGTCATTATTTTATAATTTTGTACAAATTGAAACATTTGCTTATTTGTTGTAAAAATACAAGAGTGGCTACTCAACAGTTACTCCAGTGCCTGCCTCATTATTGCTGCTCAACACATTGGCTCCTTACGAATTTGGTGTCTTCTGATTCTGGCCGGGGTCGAGTTATTAGACCAAGTTGTTGTTATACTGTAATTTCACTTTTATATCGCTAAGATTGGTTACAACTGCATATCATCACTCATGCAATTTCTCTTGTCCAATCAAATTACTTGGTTGGATCTAGCTGTTTTATACACTTAAGACACTTCTGGCAATAGATGCTTGGTCATCTGAAAACATTGCATTGTGAGTATTGAAAGAATACAGACATTCTGCTGCTATAGTTATCGGAGGATAGTTACAATTCATTAACTTCTGGGTTCATGACTTTTATGGGACTTGACTGAGCTGAGGAATTTAACTTCTGTTGGTCCTGACCTGTGAATTGTTGGCCTTAACTTGGGACTTCTTGGTCTTTACTTTTGACTTAATTTGATACTTACTGGTATTGGCTGGGATCTGGACTTGTTGGTCTCGACTTGGAATTTAACTAATGGCTCCATCACCAAAGCTTGCAACTTGTGTCTTGCCAAACAACAACTTTTTCCCACCTCTGCCATAGAGTAATGATTCTTGCCCATGCCAAAACAAGTCAGTTGTATGTATTGTGGCCTTTATTATTTAGTAGGTGAACTATTTAGGGACAAGCACTGCCAAATGACACCTATGAAACATACACACAATGATGCACCTACACAGATTCATGGACCACACACCAACAGTGACATAACGGGACACTTGCACTACACAAATAATTGTAGGCCCACATGGACAAGCAAAATGACATTATTTTAGACACTAACTTATATTATTCCTGATACATCAACTCAGTCCCCCAGCCTTGCAACAAAGCACAGTTCCTGACACACACCCTCCACTGCCAACAAGCATTGTCACTGAGACATGACAATCTCATAGAATCTCTATGGAATTTATATAGTACCATATTCAAATTCACAATAAGCTCCACATGCAACTTTGGACTCAAGTTTGGGAAGTGGAATTCTTGACATATCTGACATTTGTTAGGAAAACAAGTAGTGTTATTCTCTTGTTAGCTTCAAGTGCAAGGGAAACCGAATATATCTGACATTTGTTTTGGTAGCAGAGGGAACCACTGTAAAAAGGTTTTTTTTTTTAAAGTTGTTTATGAATTGACTGCAATGTGAGCTAGTGCAGGAGAAAAAGTAGATAAATATTGAATCCTCTTACCAGTGAGACATCCCGCTTGTTGGTCACACAATGTTTGTTAGGTGGGGGTATTTCATTAATGTCATGATCAGTGACCTATGGAATTCAATTCAATTTTATTTACAGTGCCAAATCATAACAAAGGTTATCTCAGGACATGTTACAGAGTAGGTATAGACCACAGTCTATGAGTTATTTATGATTGACATAGACCCAACAATTCCCCCATTGAGTACGGTGGCAACAAAACCCTTCCGTCTGACAGGCAGGAACGTCGGACAGACCCAGCTCTATGGAGGTCGGCCATCTGTCTTGACCGGTTGGGGAGGAAGAAAAGAAGAGAGAAAAGACGTAGTGCCTGACTTCACCTGCTTCCGACTCATCCAAAAATGAGCAAAGAGCAAGCCAAATGAAGCCTGGCTTAAAGCTACCAATTTAGCAAAGGCTAATGAGCTACATGAATACTGTATTATATGTATAGCTATTACATACAGCTACACACTTGTTACCGTATTTGAGCAAATGTTATAAGGAACGGTGAAAATACGATGTTGATTTCTTCTTTACCTTTTTTTTCTGAAAATGGAAGAACTAGATCCAGGCAGTATTTTGGAGAGGCAGTATGGTCTCAATACAATGTAACAAATAACAAATGATATCCATAATATCAGGGGGTGGTCCATCATATTTTATTTTATTCCAAAGTAGCCTATTTAGAAGTAATTATTTAAACTCTTCCTAAACAACTTCCATAAGTCGCCTGTTGGTATGAAACTGACACACTGATTGAAGATAATTTATAAGTATAAATAAACTTTACACTCGTCCCCTAACTAGTCTAGATCATGTTTTGTATTACAAATACTTCCTGACATACACAGTGTGGTACAAAGTGAATTTTCAAAGTTTTGGATTTCAAAATGCTCCAGCTGTTTCAAACTCTGGCATATGCCTCTTGGATGAACAACTTATGGCTCCATACAGTACAGTATATGAAGAAAATTCAATTTCTGGCTTGTTTTCTGGGCCACATCTGCTCTTCCTATTGTTTAAGACACATACCGCCACACAGACAGAGATACTCGCAGAGGGAGGGAGAGAGATGTGGGAGGACTATGCATGTCATTCTCTTCAAGAACTGTGACACAATCTGTGTCATCTATTTTTCCATCTCCCACACAACCACACGCACACTTGCACCACAAGATTTCTGGAACATTAAACTACCTCTGGGTAGTTTCAGATATCCGTACTGTATACTACTATGCAAGACTAGCACAATATAACACGTAAAGCATCGGTGAGGGTGTGTGGATGCAAATATGTTACCCTTTAGAAATTCTTATCAGCCGTTGTTTTTGGAACATCTTTTAAAAATGAATCTTGTCCGTTTTTGGGCCTAGCACACTGAAGTGCAGGCTCTAGAGTGGGTGTACCTGCGACCACCAGCATCCCTTTTCCCATCATGTTTCTTTTTCATACATTAACATCAGGGCTTGACATTAACACCCGCCCAACTGCCAAATGCGGGTGAATTTCAGCTATGGCGGGTAACATTAACAGTTGCTCCTACTAGCCACTTTGACTGATTGAATTTAATTGTAGACTCAAAGGTCGTCTGAATTAATAAATTGTTGGCAAAGTGATACAGTGACACTACAACTCCCATGAACACTCGTGACGGATGACACTTCAGTGTTGGATGGACAAGTAGATCAAGACGTGATTAGCAACTATCGATATGTGATGGAAAAAGAAAAGAGTCTTCAAAGACAAGTGGAAGGCAGGTAGAGAGTGGCTAACGTATAATGGCTTTAGGAAAACAAAATACTGTGCAGATTGTATTTTCTTACTGCGGAGAAAAAGCAAAAGTTGACTCAACGCTGGCGAGGAACAATGGCTTCAAAACAATGAATGGGAGCCGAACTGTATGTGAGTCAATCACTTGCTAAATACTGGCTAATGGTACTTTAAAAAAAAAAAAAGATTTATTTTATTGTCATTTTGGGCATAAACAATGAGGAAACAATAATGAATCACTTCTGTCGATCAATTCTGCGACTGTCATCTCAGCCACGAATTAGGTCTGTGTCTGCTTAAGTAGTGCTCGGACATCATTCCAAATTAGTCTGTAACGACTTTGAATGAGTGACTGCATAAGCAACAGACATAAAAAAAAAAAAAGTACTCTAACATTTTCACTTGTTTCCATACAGCATTTTATGATTTACTAACCATGTTTCCGGTGCATTTGTGAAATTCAATGTGACACAACAGGACAACAGAAAACAATGCTCTAGTGGCGACAGGAAAGGAGTCTATCATTTAAAACATACACATATACACACAAATTTTGATGAAAAAAAGGATATGTGTCTCTCAAAATAATGTCCCCTACAGATGCAGCAATAAAGGCTTCCCTGGCCTTTGTTTGGCATATTTATGATTTCACAAATGCCTTTTAGTCTGGGCCCTCTCAGTTCATTTTTGATTTACAAGCGGCACGGCGAGCAAAAGGCTTTGTATTTGAAATGGATAGACCTACAATCAATCACAGCTACGAAACGACGGAGCTTGCTTTAAAACAATGGCGGACGTGTCACAAACATTCAAATTTTATGCAAGAAATAGTCAATACAGTAACAGAATATCAAGTCATATTTGATCAGTGCTGTCTAGTTTGAAAGTTTAATTTAAGTTTAATGTGCCTAAAAAACTGCCCTGAATGAACCTGCAGGCTGGACAAGTAGCTGTCAGTCATTGTCTTAAACCCGCCTCACATGAGATGAATGGTTGTGATTGGTCTGTACAATGTCAAGCTGCTGGAAATCCAGTTATATCCAATGGCAAGACCTATCTGCCAGAACAAATTAACCAAGAGTTTGGCATATTTGTCTGGTTTAGGCTATCATAGGCTGCTTCTCTCCATGAGAGAGGCGTGTGCAATAGGAATACAGTTTACTGCCCAGAAGAGTCAGTGACAGGCCAACGTGCTCTAGCCTAAACACCATTCAAAGCACATACTTGGCAGGCCGGATGGATGCAGAAGACTCTCTCTCTCTCTCTCTCTCTCTCTCTCTCTCTCTCTCTCTCTCTCTCTCTCTCTCTCTCTCTCTCTCTCTCTCTCTCTCTCTTGGATGTCTTTAAATGCTGCTTAAAAGAAAAATGGATGTCAGTTGTCCAGTCTCACTCTTGCTATTTATACTCACGGTGAGATCAAGTTGAGGTCCAAAGATACAGGTGGGCATGGAAGTGAGTTATTTCATTACATGGCATGGGATGTACCCAACAGTGATAGCTTAGAAGGCAGAGCCTAAACAAAATGTAACTTTTTGTATGCAGGCAGTCATGCTCAGTGACTCACACACGGGTACCTCTTACACTTCACGACGTGAGTCATGTTGGCATTCAAATGTATTTATTCATGTATTCATAATTCAATGTCAAGTCTACATATTATTTCAATGCTTCCTGCCCAGCTTAAGCGGAAATAGGCTCCAGGCTCATGTTGACCCTGAATATGTATAAGAAGGTATATAGTAAATGAATGACTGTAGTATATTATGTATGATGTATACTTCATATCTCTGTGGGAACTTAAATATGTGTGTTACAGAATGTCCTCACCTCTCCAAAAGCATGACACATGAATCAGTGCATTAAAAGCATGCATAATATAGTCTCAATATGGATACTGGATGGAATGCAGTATGCAATAATGGAATGCTTGATTTCATTTTTACTATGGGAAGATAATTATGGGAAAATAATTCAGAAAATAACACCCAATGTGCTGTTTAAGTACACATTTGCCAGATTATGTTTTGAACTATATTTAACTTTCCCTTACATTTCTGTAAGTGCACTATACAGGCTTTAGTTTGAATCATACAACTTTATATAAATTCGGCTACAAACTTGTTTTGAAGACAGAGTGGTTGGCTTTGTTTCACTCCATCCATCAATCACGTCATTGTATTAGTCCATGTAGCATTAGGAGCAGAATGAGCAAAGTAACCTGAGCATCATTTCCCCAGCTGTGTTCGCCAGTTCCTCCTGGGAATCCTGAAACATTGAAGAGTAAGATTGTCCTCCCCGACGGACACAGCCTCTATTATCTCCACAGGGAAGCCTCCTGATCAGATGCCTAAACCCCCTCAACTGGCTCCTTTCATTACAAAGGAACAGGATACAAAGCTGTCGGACAAAGCATTTTGTTATCTTTTCTTCTTTTATCTATGGAATTGAACTGGTACGCTGTGATGAAGGATAAGAATTGAGTGTTAACACTGGTCTTTCAAGTGCTGCTGTGACAGCCATATTTGAAACAACATAACTAACATCAAAATATCTATTTTCTATTCTTGACTGGGAAGTAGCTTTACAGTTTCCTAAATATCTGATGCTCTGTTCATCGGGGACTGAAAAAGGGCCAATCTGTACTGAGTTAATTTGATTTGATTTGTATTTATTGCGAACAATCAACATACTGTAACAAAAGAAAAAAATAATCAGATAAAAGCACTAGGATAAAACACAAGCAGATAAATCCATTCTGATTGATTCCATCAAAGAACAAAAAAAGTATGCTTTCCGTAAAGAGCAGGCAGAAGCATATTATTCCTGACCCTACTTTACAATATCATAAAATAACAGAAGCAAAATATATATATATACTGCTGATGATAATGCAGGTCATACAATAACAATACAATATGACAATGCAACATCATACCGTACAACAATACACTGACTAAATTGCAAAAGAAAATATTCTCTGTTCTCTGTATTGGTCAAATATTGTTTTCTTAATTTAGCATGGTGTCTAAGCTAAAGCTTAATTCTCTCACTGAACAAGAGAAAGAGGGGGGAGTGGGATTCAAGAGGGAGACAAAAGGAGGTGTTAAAGCAATCCAGTTGTTAAGATGGACACTTTACCATTTGTCCAGTGTGCACCGAAGAGAGCCTACCTGCTTTTAAATCACTGAATGTGTAGATTTATTTTTTCACCTTTCTGCATCTTTTCATATTAACAAACCCAAAAAGTATGGGAAAAGCAGATACTGGTTTCCAGATTCAAAGTTAACATACTGAGCCAGTAAAGCATGTACCCATCTCAGTTTTAGTCATCATACTGTATATAGTATTTTTTGTTCGTTTTTTTTTTACACTCCACTCATTTCATGAGCCATATCTGTAGAGCACTACACTTAAGCACTCTACTTTATTTAAGTGGAAACTGTTCAACAAGCATTATCTGTTGCACTTATAACGTAATCATTTTTAAAACTCCCATTGTAGTAAAAACCATTTCACTTTATTGACCTTCATCTTTGTCAAGTATGCAAATATGCGTAGCAGAAATTGTGGGCTTTCATAAAAATATTGAGTGTATGCTTACAGAATCGGCATGGGTAGAGAGTTAATGGTGGGGAATGGCTTTTTGTGCTAAGAGGAATCCAAGGCAAGTGAGTTATGCTGCAACTGTAAATGAACACACACACACGCACACGCACACGCACACACACACACACACACACACACACACACACACACACACACACACACACACACACACACACACACACACAAACACACACACACACACACAGGCCACCACTTGGACCACCCCTGTTATTATTTTTGTTCTCTGGTGGTTGCGGTGATGACAACCTTTCCAAATCACTTTGTAAATCGGTTTCACCAAAGTAGTGGCTGTATATATATATATACACACGACAGGCTGTGGTATGTTGGGATTATATCACGGCTAAGGGGCAGCGTTTGGGCTGACGAGTTGTTTTTTTAAATGGTTACCAACTACTGCAATATTAAAATGATGAACATGTTCCAATTTAAACAGTTAACAAAAATCATCCATAAAGCATTGTTTTTACAAAGAAATAGGTCCTTCTGGCCAGCGGATGCATACTGACTTAATGTAATCTAGCCTGTTGCTGCCCTTTTAGTTTAACTGAGCCTAGCCTAGCTTTAATCTAGCTTGTAGAAATTGTGTTTCTCAAAGTTTCTCAAACTGAATAAAGACCACACATATAAACACTAAACTGCTTGTCTAGCTTAATCGTGTTGTAACTAAGATATCTGCTGAAACATTTTTTTGTATCGATTTTTCTATTACGTCCGAGAACATGTAGTGTTAGCTCAAGCTAAAGATAGCACTCTGTCACCACCGTGTCACAGACACACCGGCCCAGCTAAGTGACATTTCTAATAAAAGAGAGCTTTGATAGCAATAAGTATTCTGTTAGTATGTAGCCAAAGTAAAATAATCACGGAGGCAGGACTTTTTTTGACTGGCTACTTTATTACCCGAACACGTCTGCTCACACACCTTCCACATACATGCATACTTCTTTCTTCTCCGCTCTTCTCCCTATGTACAAACAGCAGTACGATGCCACCTATGACGAACGCAACATTCCCTTACTTAATATATTACGCATGGCACCAGACTAAAATAAAACATTCACGGCATTTGTGAGAACTTAAGTTAGTAAACAGCACTCAGCGCATTACCTTAGCTGCTATAACATATCTGTTAAACCATTACCAAAACATTTATAACATGTCAGAAACAGAAAATACCACATTATTTTTCTTAGTGGCTATTTTAACTCTGGTGTTGTATAGGATAATGAAACACAACACAATCTTTCAATTGAAGTTTGAGTCATTACTAAACTTGACTAGAAATTGTTTTAGTTTTGTTTTGGAAAGACATTTTATTAACATTTCACACACAGGAAACTATGACATTTGACTCATTTTTTAAACTGTCCTTAACCAAGCTGAAAGTTCATCAGCCAAGGAGGTTAGCAAGCTGAGTAGCCATTCTAGAACTCCTTCTCAGAGTCACTGGGGCTGTATCAGCCGGCTTTACTGTTGGTGGTCCAGGACAGCGAGTCGGCTGTGAAGCATTCCACTTCTTGTTATCACTTAACAGAAATGTACTTGGTCCAGTCTGTCTCTGAATGGACAAAGGTGGTGTGAACGTTGGAGTTATTTTGTGGAAATGGTCAGGCTTTTTCACTCTCACAGTCTCCAGGTTTGAATGCAGGTGTCTTCGCACCTGTTGAGATCAACCTGCAGTTAACTCCCTGGGTCCGTTGATCGGAGGATAGAAGGAAAGATCTGGAGACGATGCTTTGAGATCACACCAATATCTTTATTGGAGCACTTTGCAAAGCGGAGACAAGTTCTGATACAACTCAAACCAGGTCATACATCAGACGAGTCTGTTGTGGTCTAGGGGTAGCGGCTTTATATACCCTTCTGTCGATGGTAACGCCTTAAAGGTAAAAAAGGCGGCAATGGGCGTTAATCTGCCTGGAAACACATTATAACACTAAAAGCTGAGTCAAGGAAATTAGTACATGTCCCTATATGGCTATCTAGAGAGACAGATGTGTCTGTGTTTGCAACACATGAAATTGTTAGTCAATGAGTATGTGTGTGTGTGCCTAAAATAAGGAAATGAGCATTCCTCTGTTCTTTAGAATCATAACGAGGTGATGTGTGAGAGAGCACGAGATCTCTATCTTTCTCTCTTTTCTGTGAGGCTCTGTGATGCAAGTTATTATCTGCTCAACCAGCCAGGACTAGTCTCATTCCAGGGGTTTATGTACCATGACCCCACTGTGCACCAACTTCAGTTTAGCCATTTCAAAAGCCATATGACCGAGCAGAACATTTCTCTATCTTCCACTCACCTCAACGTTTATCAGTATACTGCTTTGATGTATTCCGTTGCTTATCCACTGTACTTCTCACAGTAGTGCACTCTTTAACTGGAAAGATATCCAGCTTAGTTTTCATTCATCTGTTGTGCAATAGTTTAGAAGGTGAGTCACCAGTGGTTGCGTGCGGTGTTGCACGGTTGTCTTGCAGGAAGTCAGTTACTGCAGTTTTCCAGTTTTTCTGCATTATTCTGCAGCTGAGATGCATTACTTAAGCACTCTGTTCCATCTTTCTACTGCCCCGTTGCACTGTGGGAAAAAGACACTTCTGCACAGGTGGCATATTCCCCTCTCTGAAAGAAAATCAGCAAAAGCATTAGAGAGGAACTGTGACCCATTGTCTAGCCTCAGGCCAGGCGTTGCCGGTAGCATACGGCTAACAGATAATTCTCAAACATTTTTCTCCATGAAACGAATGTTATAGGCGGTTCTCCACTGAAGGCCAGGAACTGTGCAGGCATGGGTATAGACATCGTCGCCAATTGTTCTGCTTAAATGTGGCTGTAGAATAATCATGGAAGCAGGACTACTTTTCACTGGCTACTTTATTAGCCGAACACACTTCTGCTCACACACCTTCCACGTACATATATATTTTCTTCTCCGCTCTTCTCCCCATGTACACCCAGCAGTACGGTGCCACCTAGTGGGGGACACAAAAATAAGGATAACCAATCACTTTACAAATGGTGTACAAAATAAGACTTACCAATAACTTTATAAACATGTTGAAATCTTCTACAAGTTTGTTTAAGTCCCTACACTTTATGAAAAGATGAAAGTGGAGTATAGAATTGTGACAAGGATTTGGAATTGGTCATAGCTGTGGTATACGGGAACCAATCAGATTGCTTAATTCGAGCCATCCATTGAGGTGAGTGGAGAGGCACTCGGTTGGATGCAACCTGCAACCTCACCACTAGATGCCACATAATCCTAAAGTTCTGATGGCAGGCCCGCCGGCTTTCAGTGGCTGTAATGGGCTCAGTCTTAATGCCAGAGTGAAGATGTTGATATATGAAACTAGATGATCTAAGAAAAACCATTAATATCTACTATGTCATGCAAATTACACAATTTTTGTCCTTTGCTTTTGAAACAATTCTTGAGTGGTAAAAAGACACAATCAAAATGGCCCCCAACAAAACACAATGTTTATAACATATGATTGTGGCTAGAATAACTTTACAGTGTGCTGATGTTCTAAACTTTGATTGATGATTTATGCCACTGATATGTGGCATCTAATGAACATCCCATGTCCTCACACCTCTAATAAAAGAGGAATGCTAATTATATTGCATTCTGTTCTGCTGAAGACCTTGCTATTTGATTGTACTTGATTCTTTATCTTTTTTTTTATTCCAAACAATTGACCTCTATATTTGGTCTTTTTTTTTTTTTTTTTACAGAAATATGTACATCACCAAAAATCTATCCTTCTTCAACCGCTTGTCCCTATCGTGGTCGCGGGGGGCTGGAGCCGACCCCAACTGACAACAGGCATGAGGCTGGGTACAACATGGACAGGACGCCAGTCTATCGCAGGGCACATAGAGACAGACAACCATTCACACTTACGGGCAATTTAGAGTCATCACTTAACCTAACACATGCATGTACATGCAGTACATTATCTTTGGACTGTGGGAAGAAGCCGGGGGGAGAACCCACGCAGACACAGGATAACATGACAACCCAGTGTTGGGATCAGGAAGCAGAGTCGCAGTTTAATACACCTCTTTGCGCTGCCCTTATCGCAGGTGCCCAGGAAGCAGAGTGGCAGTCTTACACACCTCTCTGCGCTCCCTGTGGAGTATTTTCCAGCTCAGTTTAGTATACAAACACTGTCTGCCCCGGGATCATTTAAATGAAACAGATCAAAAATGAACAGAAGAGGAGCTATAAAGCAAAACTTGATACAAATCAACGCAAAATCTGCGACTATGCAACAATATCAGAAAATAAAATGTGGACTTTTAAACATCAGATCTCTGTCATCTAAAGCTGTATTAGTAAACGATCTGATATCAGATAACCATATTGATTTACTCTGTCTGACCGAAACATGGCTGTGTCCCGAAGAATATGTTAGCCTAAATGAATCCACTCCTCCCAGTCATATTAATACTCATATTCCTCGAGGCAGTGGTCGAGGAGGAGGCGTTGCAGCTATTTATGACTCAGGCCTATTAATAAACCCTAAACCTAAACTAAATTATAATTCATTTGAAAGTCTTGTTCTTAGTTTTTCACATTCAACCTGGAAAACTGTGCCGCCAATTATATTTGTTATAGTGTACCGTGCCCCTGGTCCGTACTCTGAATTTCTGTCTGAATTCTCAGAGTTTCTGTCAAATTTAGTCCTTAAATCTGACAAAGTAATCATTGTAGGTGATTTTAATATTCATGTGGACAGCGATAATAATAGTCTCAGTATCGCGTTTATCTCTCTATTAGATTCGATTGGTTTTAGTCAGAGTGTACATAAACCTACTCACTGTTTTAATCACACCCTCAACCTTGTTTTGGCTTATGGTGTGGAAATTAATGACTTAATAGTCTTTCCACAGAATCCTATTTTACCAGACCATTATTTAATAACTTTTGAATTCATATTACAGGACTACTCACCTCTGGGTAAAAGTGTCTACACTAGATGTTTATCTGATAGTGCTATAACTAAATTAAAGGAAGCGATTCCATCTGCATTTACTTTAATGCCTTATCCTAATATTCAAGACTCCTGCACTAACGTTAGTTTCTCTGAAATTGATCACATTGTTGACAGTGTTACAGGCTCTCTAAGAACAACACTCGACTCTGTTGCTCCTTTAAAAAAGAAGATAATAAAACAGAGGAAGTTAGCTCCATGGTATAACTCACAAACCCGTGAATTAAAACAAATATTGCGAAAGTTGGAAAGTAAATGGCGCTCCACTAAACCGGAGGAATCTCACTTAGTTTGGCAAGAAAGTCTTAAAACCTATAGGAAGGACCTCCGTAATGCCAGAGCAGCCTATTACTCATCTTTAATAGAGGAGAATAAGAACAACCCTAGATTTCTTTTCAGCACTGTAGCCAGGCTGACAGAGAGCCACAGCTCTATTGAGCCATGTATTCCTATAACCCTCAGTAGTAACGACTTCATGACCTCATTAATGACAAAATTATAACTATTAGAGACAAAATCAACTCGCTTGGCACCAATTTTTCATCAAACCCAGGAACCTTAGAAACTGTACGACCTGATATATTCTTGGACTGCTTTTCTTCAGTCGACCTTAACAAATTAACCTCTACTATTTCAGCATCAAAACCTTCTACTTGTCTCCTAGACTCTATTCCAACTAGGTTACTCAAAGAAGTGTTACCTTTAATTAGCACTCCTGTATTAGATATGATTAACATGTCTTTATCAGCAGGTTATGTACCACAGTCTTTTAAAGTAGCTGTAATTAAACCTCTTCTTAAAAAGCCCAGTCTTGATCCTGAGGTACTAGCCAACTATAGACCTATATCTAACCTTCCTTTTCTCTCTAAGATCCTCGAGAAATTAGTCGCCAATCAGCTGTGCGACTTTTTAAGTAATAATGAGTTTCTTGAGGACTTCCAGTCAGGATTTAAAGCGAATCCTAGCACTGAGACAGCACTGGTGAAAATGACTAATGACCTTCTAATAGCTTCAGACAAAGGACTTGTCTCTGTGCTTGTTTTACTAGATCTTAGTGCGGCCTTCGACACTATTGACCATCACATCCTGCTACAGAGACTGGAGCATCTGATTGGCATTAAAGGAACCGCACTGAGCTGGTTTAAGTCATATTTATCAGATAGATCTCAGTTTGTACATGTTAATGACAATTGCTCCATGCACACTAAAGTTAGTCACGGAGTCCCACAGGGTTCTGTCCTTGGACCGATTCTTTTCACCTTATATATGCTTCCCTTAGGAAATATTATAAGGAAGCACTCCATAAATTTTCATTGTTATGCTGATGATACACAATTATATTTGTCGATCAAACCAGAAGAAACCCATCAGTTAGATAAACTTCAAATGTGCATTAAGGAAATAAAAAGATGGATGACCTGCAATTTTCTGATGTTAAACTCAGACAAAACTGAAGTTATTGTACTTGACCCCAAAGGCCTCCGAAACTCAATAGCTAAAGACATTGTTACTCTGGATGATGTTGTGTTGTCCACCAGCACCACAGTAAGGAATCTGGGTGTTATTTTTGATCAGGATATGTCCTTCGATTCTCACATAAAACTAACAACAAGGACTGCATATTTTCACCTGCGTAATATTGCAAAAATTAGGAACATTGTGTCTCAGAAAGATGCAGAGAAACTTGTCCATGCATTTGTTACTTCTAGGCTGGACTATTGCAACTCCTTATTATCAGGCTGCTGTAATAAGTCTGTTAAGAGTCTCCAGTTGGTCCAAAATGCTGCAGCTCGTGTACTAACTAAAACAAATAGAAGAGAACATATTTCTCCTGTATTAGCTTCTCTGCACTGGCTACCTGTAAAATCTAGAATAGAATTTAAAATCCTTCTCCTTACGTACAAAGCTCTTATTGGTCTGGCTCCGTCGTATCTTAAAGAGCTCATAGTACCGCATCACCCAACTAGATCTCTGCGCTCTGAGAATGCAGGGCTACTCGTCGTTCCTAGAGTCTCCAAAAGTAGAAGTGGAGGCAGAGCCTTCAGCTACCAAGCTCCTCTCCTGTGGAACAAACTCCCAAATGTTATTCGGGAGGCAGGCACTGTCCCCTTATTTAAGAGTAAACTTAAAACTTTCCTTTTTGATAAAGCTTACAGCTAGGGCTTACGATAAGACTTTATTCTGCTTAATTATGCTGCTATAGGCCTAGTCTGCCAGGGGATAATACTTTTCCTGATACTCTGAGCTTCTCTCCTCTCTGTCTGTACCATTCATGTCCCATCAATGCATGTTACTAATTCAGCTTCTTCCCCGGAGCTGTTTGTGCTTCGTCATCTCGCAGGTCTCTGCTGATTGTGGTGGTGCCTGCTGCTGTGGTCCTACATGAAGCTTCCTGCTGCTATTATCACTGTTACTCATATATACTATCACTAGTTTAATAAACTATAAAATTTGTAGCTGTATCGTAGCTGCTATTGCAACTACTCATCATTGATCATCTTTGCCACCATAATTATTATCATTTTCATATTCTGTCACCTTAGCTGCGCTTGTTTCTACTATTCTGTTGTATTAACTGTCTTAACACATACGTTATATTCACATTACTATAAATATTATTATAGTTACTGTTGCATCTCTGGAAGTGTGTCTGTCTGTCTCTCTCTGTCCATCTGTGTGTCTTTTCTCTCTTTCTCTCTCCTTTTCTTCCTCCCCAACCGGTCAAGACAGATGGCCGTCCTCCACAGAGCTGGGTCTGTCTGACGTTCCTGCCTGTTAAAGGGAAGGTTTTCGTTGCCACCGTACTCTACAGAGGAATTGTTGGGTCTATGTAAATCATAAATAAGTCATTGAGTGTGGTCTTTACCTACTCTGCAAAGTGTCCTGAGATAACTTTTGTTATGATTCGACACTATAAATAAAATTGAATTGAATTTAATTAACATGCAAACTGACAAAACTGGGTACAGATGTTGGCCAGATGATGTATCCCATTGACTTTGATGATCGCATGACTTTTCCTTTAATGCCAAAAGCAGATAAATAATTTGAGCATTTAGTCAAATAAATCAACAACTGATTACCATTATGTTAAGTTGGTGGAGGATGAATTGTGATTATGATACCCTCACTTTTCATTTAGTGCCATTGTAAAGTCAAAATGTTGATTGTCCAGTAGTTTTGTTTTTTTGCCACATACTTACATGCATTTTTTTCCTTTTTCACCATGCTCTAGGCACATTTTGCACTTTTAACCCCACTAATGGTAAGGGGCAGAGCATAGCAAAGTTGTTCATGTTTTGTTTGTTCAATCCAACTATAATACTGCAGCCTCTCAGGGCTGCTAGATAGTTTAGGACTTTGCTTTGTTGCTTCGTGGAAAGAAAGTAAATATTGTTTATTCTTCTCTGACAAAGATGAGCCTTGGCTTCGCAGTCAGTTCTGAAATCAATATGATTCAAGGCCAAACACAACAACAATCAGTATATGCTACACTGCTGCTGTACATTGTTTAAAAGTGAAGCAATAACTCTTTACACAGGTATACTGCTTGTAATTCTGAATTCCCTTGACAGTCTGAGAGACCACAGCACCATAAGAAAACTTTATCAAAGGTTAATGCCATGCTTTTGACAAGTGGGTGCAATGCTCTGTAGGATTTGCACACATGATCCGGAATTAATTTTACTGCCAGTAGCCTATTGAGGTTGGAGCAGGCTTGTCTCTGGTTTAACTTGACTACCGTATTTTCACGACCATAAGGCGCACCGTACTAAAAGGCGCAGTCTCAGTTATGTGTGCCATTACTGTATTTAACACACACATAAGGCGCAACGGATTATAGGGCGCGGGTTTTATATACCGGTACATATCCTCTACTACGTTTAAATACCTCTACTGCGTATTTAAAAATAGAGCGGGAGCAAAACTGAGTATGTTTGTGCTTTATTCATGTATTTATTACAAAGTATTAATCAAACCCATCGAAGTCATCATCCTCTGTTTCTGAATTAAACAGCTGCGCTAAATCAGACATGCCAGTTTCCCCTTCTTCGCTGTCAGAGTCACTTTCCGTGCCGTGCGGCTCCTCGGAAATGATGCCGGCTTTTGCGAAAGCTCGAACAACAGTGCCAGCAGACACGTTAGCCCAAGCATCTACAATCCATCCGCAAACTGTGGCGTAACTTGTTCGGCGCTGCCTTCCACTTTTCGTGAAACTGTGGTCTCCGTCGGTCATCCATCGCTCCCACGCCGCTCGCAGCCTTACTTTGAACGGCCGGTTCACACCGATGTCGAGCGGTTGAAGTTCCTTTGTCAGACCTCCCGGAATAACAGCAAGCACAGCGTTCATTTGTTTCACCTTGTTTTTCACATCGGCTGTGAGATGGGCACGCATGGAGTCACAGATTAACAGCGATGGTGATGCGTGGAAAAAACCACCTGGTCTCCTTACATACACCTCCCTCAGCCACTCTTTCATCATCTCCTCATCCATCCAGCCCTTTTCATTTGCCTTAATAACGACTCCAGCTGGAAAAGTCTCTTTAGGCAAAGTCTTTCTCTTAAAAATCACCATAGGCGGCAGTTTCTGTCCCTTTGCGTGGCAGCCAAGCACAACAGTAAACGACGTCTTTTCATACCCTGTTGTGCGTATCGCTACCGTGCTGGTCCCCTTCTTCTCCACCGTGTGATTCACAGGGATGTCGAAAGTGAGCGGCACCTCGTCCATGTTGGTGATGTGGCTTGGCTGGATGCGTTTGTCGGCGATGTGTTTGCTGCAGTAGGAGTGGAAGCTCGCCAGCTTTTCATTATAATCCGCCGGACGTTGCTGCGCTACTGTAGTCCTAGTCCGGATGGAAAAATGGCACCTTTTCATAAAACGAAAGCACTTTAACGTTCTCGTGATGGTCTCAACAATGTCCGCAGTAACAACACACATAGGGCGCACCGCACTATAGGGCGCGCCGCACATTTTGAGGAAAAAAAAAGACGTTTATACGCGCCTTATAGTCTCGAAAATACGGTAGTTTAAATCTCCCTAGTGGGTTGTAAGATGTGTGTGGGAAAGTGAATGAGTTACATTTCCCCTCTCAGCAGCTGCTTTGGATCTTCACCCTTAGTAGCCTACTGCTCCAGTGGAGCTGTTCATTGTCCAACACTATATGACTGTGATTATCAAAAGCTTAATGTTATTGCCCTCCTAAATCTAATTAATGAAAGTAAAATTTTGGAAATGTTTTGTTTTTTGATTTTCCTTTTCTTTGGTATGGATTCCATTCAGTCCTGTAGTTGAATCCAGACATTAACCCTCTGGACTTCTGGACTGGAATATTACATATTCCATTCATACTGTCATATGTTTAAAGCGCTCATGGTCACTACGACGAGCTTCAGGGATACAATCTGCAATGAGATGGAAGTCATTTGTTGCCATGGACATGAATGTAATTATCCTCGGAGAACGGCAGTGCAATCATTTAATGGATCAACTGATTAACATTCATCTCAGTTTTCTTTTGAGTATAACAATATCATGTCTGATATGCACCACATCCACGGGAAGGCCGTGCAGGCAGAATACATGGAGCAGGACCAACTGAGCAGTCTCTTTAGCAGTGGGGAGCTTGGAGAGAGGTACAAAGTAGATCATCTTGCTGAAGCGGTCCACGATGGTCAGGATAACAGTGTGGCCGTCAGAGGTGGGAAGACCAGAAACAAAGTCCAAAGATATGTGGGACCATGGGCGATGAGGAACAGGAATAGGTTGAAGCAGCCCAGCAGGTGGCAGGCGGGAGGATTTGTGTTGATCGCAAGTGGGACAGGCTTTGACGAATTCCTGGATGTCCTCCTGCAAGGTGGGTCACCAGAAACGTTGGAGAAGGGAATGTCATGTCCGTTGTACCCCAGGGTGGCAGAAGAGCTTGGAGGAGTGGGCCCATTGTAGCATATCTGACCTCAAGGCTGGAGGGACAAAAAGGCAGTTAGATGGGCAGGAGCTAGGACCCGGCTGTCCTTCTGTGGCTGCTTTCACTCTCCTATGTCCCAGGTCAATGTGGCAACAAGGCAAGATGTAGGTAGGATGGACTCCTGGGTTCCTCAACAGAATCTTCTGTCCTCTGGAACTGGCGGGAAAGGGCATCAGGCGGATGGTGAAGTTAAAAACGGGAAAAAAAACAGGGACCAGCGGGCCTGGCGAGAATTAAGTCTTTTTGCAGAGCGTATATACTCCGAATTCTTGTGATCTGTCCATAGAAGAAAAGGATCCTTGGTGCCCTCCAACCAATGGCTCCACTCTTCTAGGGCCATCTTCACCGCCAACAGTTCCCTGTTGCCAATGTCATAATTTCTCTCAGCAGGGGACAGGCGGCAAGAGAAGAAGGCACAGGGATAGAGCTTATGGTCAGTGCCAGAGCGCTGAGACAGGACGGCCCCCACCCCAACATCCGAGGCGTCCACTTTGACCACAAACTGCCGTTCAGAGTCAGGCATCAGGAGGATGGGTGATGAGGTGAACCGATCCTTGAGGATGTTGAAGGCTGCTGCAGCTGGAGGTGACCACTGGAAGGGCACTTTGGAGGAGGTCAGGGCGGTGAGAGGGGCTGCCCCGGAGCTGTAGTTGCGAATGAAGCGACGGTAAAAGTTTGCAAACCCCCCGGAAACGCTGAAGCTGTTTGCAGTTTTCAGGAACAGGCCAGGAAGTGACAGCAGAGACTTCCATCTGGATGTAGCCTTGTGCCACAATGTTTCCCAGGAAAGACACTGAAGAAACATGGCGCTCGCACTTCTCTGCTTTCACATACAGGGAATTATCCAGGGGGCGCTGAAGGACGGACTGGCATTACTACATGTTATAGGACTGTATGAATGGCTAGATAGAACTGTAACTTTGTTATAACCTGATTCTAACTTCTGAGGTCTTCAGCCTGCTGGCCTTTGTGTAACTTTAATGTTCACACCTTCTCTGCAGGAGTCCAAGCCCCCCACCTCTCCTCTTTGTTTCACACACACACGCACACGCACACACACACACACACACACACACACATTTGCTTTTAGCTTTAGTTTATTGTGTTTTGTTTGTTGCATTTATTAATTTGTTAATAAATGTTTGTGTTTACCATATGTCTGTTTGTTTAATATTACACAAAGATGAATGAGACCTTCAACTGATTAAACTAGCACATTTAATAACGTTTAATATATTTAATGAGACTTTTATATTAGTTGTCAGTCCATCTATGAGGGTGGTGCCCCGAGGAACTCTGGTTAAACTAGAGTAATTTTTATTATCTTTGATAATTATTGGTTATACTAATATTTACTTGATTAACGATAAGTTTATTGAGAATACTCAATCTCATAATCTGAACGTGAGTCAAGGCCCTACATTTAATTGGTTCTCCGTGTGAAGTTTTTAATAAATTAAAGTTATTCATTTTTAGTAATTTTTCTTTATTCATTTCCTTTTTCAAATATTTCATTTGATAGTCACACTTTTGATCCAATTAACCTAAAGTACCTACAGTGGAGATGAGTGGCAGTGGGTAACGGTTCTTAATGGTGATATCATTCAGTCCTCTGTAGTCGATGCAGGGTCTCAAAGTCTTATCCTTCTTCTCAACGAAGAAAAACCCACTCCAGTAGGAGATGCCCGCGGCCAGGGAGTCATTGATGTAGGTCTCCATGACTTTTCTCTCGGGCTCAGAGAGAGTACAGGCGCCCCTTAGGAGGTGAGGTACCGGGCAGGAGATCTATTGCACAGTCATAGGGGCGGTGTGGGGGCAGAGACTTAGCTCTGGCTTTACTGAAGACCTGGCAGAAATCTTGGTACTCAGGTGGCACCCCAGAGAGGTCAGGTGAAGAGCTGGAGCTGGAGTGAGATGGAGCTGAGGCATGGTGCAGGCACCTTTGATGACAAGAGGAGCTCCACTCCAGAATGGCCCCAGTGGGCCAGTCGATGTGAGGGTTGTGAAGACGGAGCCATGGATACCCCAGGATGAGAGGCAGACAGGAAGAGCTTAGGATGTGGAACTGGACTGTCTCGTGATGATTACCAGAATGCAGCAGGTGAACCGGGGAAATCTGATGCGTGACAGTGCCCAAGATGCGTCCATCTAAGGCTCTAGCAGGAACCGGACGAGGCAAAGGAACCCGCTTGAGACCCAGCTGAAGGACCACCTCCTCATCAATGATACAGGCATCAGCCCCAGAGTCAATGAAGATGGCCAAGGTGTGGGGGCCACCTGGAAGGAGAAGGCGGCCTTGAAACAGAGGCCTCTGGCTTTGGGGAGGTGACAGGGCAGTTGAACTTACCAGGATCTCCCCAACTACTGGTGAGCTCTGGCTTTTGCTGGAACAGTTGGAGATGTAGTGTCCTGCTGCCCCACAATAGAGGCAAAGATTAGCCTTGCGGCGGCACTCCCTCTCTTCCAGGGAGAGGGAGCTGCGACCCAACTGCATGGGTTCAGGATCCTCAACCTGCTGAAGCAGTGAGGTGGAGTTGGTTGCTGCAGCGCCACCACGGGAGCAAGGTGGAAAAGAGCGTTGGGGCCCCCCCTTGACGCTTCTCTCGTCGACGGGTCTGAATGCGTAGGTCAATGCGGATGACCAAATCAATCACCCCGTCCAAGGTGATGGGGGTGTCATGTGAAACCAGTTCATCTTTAATATAGTCAGCCAAACCGTGGAGGAAGGCATCACAGAGAGCAGAACTGTTCCAACTGCTTCGGCTGGCTCTAGTGCGGAAATCGATAGAATAATCTGCCACCATTCGCTCACCTTGCTTCAGTCCTATCAGTCCTCTTGTTGACTCGGATCCACAATTCCCAAACCCAAAAACTTTGTGAAGCTCAGCAGCAAACAGGTCAAAGGAAGCACAGGCTGCAGACCGTCTCTCCCACTCAGCTGTTCCCCACAGTCGAGCTCTGCCCTTCAGGTGGTTGATGACAAATGCTACCTTTGCCGGTTCTGTGGCAAAGGTGCGGGGCTGCAGGGCGAACAAAAGAGAGCAGTTGGTGAGGAAGGGGCCACAAGTCTCTCGATCACCGTCGTAACGCTCCGGGGTTCCCACCCGGGGCTCAGGGGCATCTCTGGGCAGTGAAGAGGCTGGTACATGTGCAGGAGCAGAAGCTGGTTCTCCAGAAGAGGGGACAGACACAGCAGATGGTGAGAGCTGGGAGAAGTGGGCTGCTAGCTGTTGCAACTGTCCGGCTAACGCCGCTAGCGCTCGTCCATGAGTCTCAGCAGCTTGTCTGGCTTCAGAAGCAGACGCAGTCATCATGGCCTCATGCTGCTGCAGGGCACCCTCAATTGTCTCCAGGCGACTGAGGGGTGTGGGATTGTCTGCTGGGTTCATAGCTGGCCAGATTGTACTGTAACGGGTGTGGAGTGAACCCAATTGCAGCACAGATGAACCAGGTATTCGTTTTAAAATGGTCTTTATTCAGCAGGTAAAAGCAGGTACACGGCTGACCAGGGAAGAGCAGAAACAGGCCCGGCGCCAACCAGCCACAGGCAGACGAGGAACAGGCAGCCATACTTATGGTCAGGGATAGAAGGTTGGTGGATTTACCAGGGCTTAGACGAGAGGCGAAGGTCAAAGGCAAGTCGGGTCGATACCAGGTAAGCAATCTGGGAACAAGTGCTGGAGAAACAGGCATGAGAGCGAAGACAATCTGGCAAAGAGTGAGTGGAGTGAGGCTGCATATATACTGGCTTGATTGGAGATGGTGAGCAGGTGAGAGCAGCAGGTGAAAGCTGTAGACTGATCAGGGGTGTGGCTGAGCAGGAGAGCAGGGTAGGAGCCAAGCGAACTGTGAAATAAGAAGGAGATATTAGCTAGAAAGAATGCAGATTGTTGTTGCTCAAAGTCCAGTGTTGTCCCTTGGTGTTTTCACAAAGAAAAAAAGAAAAGAAAAAATACTAATGTTGTTTGGATTATGCAAAACAACTGTTGCTATGGCGCCGTACTAGGTGGCAACCTGTAACAGCATCTCCCGTGGGTTTTTAAGTTTTTAAAAAGTTTTTGTTGTGTTTGTGTTCTGGTTTTTGCTCAACTTTTGGTGACTCTTCTCCGGAGACTGGGAGAACACCTTCTTTTTTTTTCTTTTTTGAACTTTTACAGCACTTTTTGTGATGTTTTTGTGATGGTTTTGCTAACCCTAGCAATGGAGGGTCAGGAGTGCATCACTGAGCGCATTGTTTACACACGCGACCAGCTGATTGCGCTGTGTGAACTTTTACTGCTGCCCGGAGCCAGACCTGAGGTCCTGAAGGAGCTGCGGAGGAGACACCGTGGCTGCAGAGCTGGAGTGAAACGGAGGGTGAAGAGGAGGAGACACAGACCGGCTGTACCGGCGATCGTCATGGGAAACGTGAGGTCTCTGGGGAACAAGACGGACGAGCTCGCTGCGCTAATAAAGGCTCAGAGGGAATATCGTGAGTGCAGTGTGCTTTGTTTCACAGAGACATGGCTTCACTCACACATCCCGGACCACAGCGTGGCGATTCCCGGTTTCAGCACTGTTCGGGCGGACAGGGACGTGAGAAGCAGCGGAAAGAAAAAAGGAGGAGGGATTGCACTTTACGTGAGTGAGAGGTGGTGTAATCCCAGGCATGTTTACGTGAAGAAACATCTCTGTACCCCGGACCTCCTTCAGCTGATGCAGCGCTGGCCTGTGACTTAATCCACTCCACTGTTTCCCAGATACAGACGCTGCATCCTAATGCATTTATTGTCATCACCGGGGATTTTACTCGCATCTCACTGGATTAAACCCTTCCAACATCATCAGTATGTTGACTGCCCCACCAGAGACTGTAACACACTGGATCTGTTGTATGCAGATGCTAAGGATGCATACAGTCCCACAGCCCTCCCCCCTCTTGTAAGATCTGACCACAATCTGGTTCTGCTGACCCCTGAGTATATTCCCCTTGTTCAGCGGCAGCCTGTCCACACTAGGAGCGTGAGGAGGTGGACTCAGGAGGCTGCTGACGCACTACAGGACTGCTTTGAGTCGACAGACTGGGATGCACTTGTTGAGCCACATGGAGAGGATCTGGACAGCATGACCGACTGCATCACAGAATACATCAGGTTCTGTGAATACACCACCATGCCAACCCGGACTGTGACCCGCTTCCCTAATAATAAGCCGTGGATCACCAATGACCTGAAAGCCCTTCTTAACAAGAAGAAGAGGGCATTCCAAATGCTTCCTCCCCTCCCCCCTCAATACCCTGCTGTGAGCTCTCCTTTGCAGCACCTCTCCTCCTCCTCGACCTCTTCCTCCTCCACTTCTTCCACCTTCCACCTCCTCCTCCTCTGCCTCCCCCTCCTCCATCTTCACCACCTCCTCGTCCTCCACCGAAGACACCAGCAGCCTCCCTCGCATGACTGTGACTGCAGGCCAGATTAGGAGACAGCTGGAGAGACTCCACCAGCATAAGGCTGCAGGCCCTGATGGTATCAGCCCCAGGATCCTGCCAGCCAGCTGTCTCCTGGCCTACAACACTTCAACAACCTGAGCCTTGGTCAGGAGAGAATACCAGTGCTTTGGAAGACTTCCTGCTTGGTTCCTGTTCCAAATAAGTGGACACTATCAGACCTCAATGACTATGGACCAGTGGCCCTCACATCTTACGTCATGAAGGTGCTGGAGAGACTGGTTTTGTTCAACCTGAGGCCGCAGGTGAGAGCCCTGCTAGACCCTCTGCAATTTGCTTACTAGCCACACTTGGGAGTTGATGACGCTGTCATCTACCTGCTGCAACGAGCCCATTCGCACCTGGATGGTGGAGGAGGTACTGTGAGAATCACATTCTTTGATTTCTCTAGTGCTTTTAACACCATTCAGCCACTGCTACTGGGGAAAAAGCTGCATGCTGGTGATGGGAGTGGATGACACAATGATCTCCTGGATTACTGACTACCTGACAGGCAGGCTGCAGTTTGTCCGTATGGGCAGTGTTCTGTCTGATGTGGTGGTTAGTGATACAGGAGCTCCACAGGGGACTGTACTCTCTCCTTTCCTGTTCCCCTTACACACCACTGACTTTCAGTACAATACTGAGTCGTGTCACCTGCAAAAGTTTTCAAACGACTCGGCTGTTGTTGGGTGTATAAGTGAGGGACAGGAGGAGGAGGACAGGGCACTGGTGGACAACTTTGAGAAGTGGACTGGACAGAATCACCTGCGGCTGAACTTCAGCAAGACCAGAGAGATGGTGATAGATTTCAGGAAGAGGAGGATGACGGCTTTCCAACCTCTGTGCATTCTGGGAAAGGATATGGAGCCGATGGAGGATTACAAGTACCTGGGTGTTACCATCGACCACCGACTGGACTGGAGATCTAACACTGAAGCTGTTTACAAGAAGGGGATGAGCAGACTTTACTTCCTGAGGAAGCGGAGATCCTTCAACGTGTACAGCAAGATGTTGGAGATCTTTTATCAGTCTGTGGTGGCCAGTGTACTTTTCTTTGTTGTGGTTTGTTGGGGAAGCAGCATTGGAGCCAGCGACACCAACAGACTCAACAACCTGATCAGGAAGGCTGGCTCTGTGATTAGCTGCAAACAGGACACTCTGGAGGCTGTGGTGGAGAGGAGGACACTGAAAACACTATTATCCATCATGGATAATCCACTCACACTGGTCAGACAGCAGAGCACCGTCTCCAGAAGTCTGCTTCAGCTTTGCTGTCGTAGCAACTGATACAGGAAATCTTTCCTGCCACAATCCATCACTGTATATAATAACTCTCTCACCTCTGCCTGAAAGAGAACTCTGGTCTCTCTACTGTTTTTTTTTTGTATATATTATTATTGTTATAGTATATTTTGCATATTTTGTTGTATATAATATTATTGTTTATTGTTTATAGCACACTGTGCACTGTATATATACACTATGTATATATTGGATTCTATTTATGTTATGTACAAAGTGTTTATTTACTGACCCACTACTGCTGTTACAAAATAATTTCCCAGTCTCGGATCATTAAAGTAATTCTATTCTATTCTATCTTAAAAACTCCATCCACTGTTTAATTTCTTGTTCAAAGGCTGAAAATCTGCCATGTCTTTACGAATCGTTTTCCCTTTAGGAATATCTGTTTCTGCTGGCATAGGATCCATCACTCTCTCCTCCATTGATTTTCATTATTGTGAATTCTTTACTGCTCTTCATAGTGGTGCATCTTTCTCAAGGGAACCATCTTTGAATAGGCAATGTTTACTGATCTTGTGGAAATAAACAGAAGGCTAACCCTCCATTAAACTCCAGCAGTTGATGAAACTGAAAAATGTCATGCATATGGCACCACAAGTGCTTTGTACTTGGCAAACCTCTACTTATGGGAGATTACTGGATTATAGCAGTCTAGTCTAGCAGTAGGGCATATTATCTGATTCTTTTTTTGTTTAGTGATCCTGGAAAAACGTATCAACATATCTACACCTCATAACGGACTGGGTGCACTATTAAAGCATAACACACAATAAGAAGATTAGAGGGAAGATTTTGAAACACCTCTGTCTTCACCAGAGATACATGACTTGTGTATGCGTCTTGGACTCAAATCACACTAAAGTTGCACACAAGGTGTCTTGACTTGTGAATCAATTTTGACTCAAGATTTGGAACTTGTGAACAATTAACATCAGAAATAAATGCAACAACAGCAGAGGTAATGACACATAATCTATGATATATTGTACTTCAGTCAACAACAACAACAGTGCTCATTATCCGCAAGTGCAACTAAAGGTAGACAGTATGATCAATTTATCAAACACCCAGACACCTTTGGCAACTCTGTCCGTAAATGGCTTCCACATGGTGTGTTTTACACAGCTGCGGACCTCGTGGGTAAAGGGCTCAAAGTGAACTTGTGTTGTTGCAGGTTTAAGGCACTTCCTCACTGGCTTCACTTTTCAGACCTGGAAGTTACATCTATTTCTTTGATATTTTAAAATACAGTAATTGTATGCGTTCAGTAAAGTAAAGTACATATTGATGCATCTATAATAATGAATGCTTTATCATAATGTTTCATTGTTGGCGGTAAGTATAATGCATTTTCATGCATTTAAAAGAATCTATACAGGGCTAAACATTTGTTACTAAAAATAGATCTGTGTGAACTGTAAAATGTATTTAAGAGCACATATTTAGGAACACATGCAAATAACTTGTGTCACAAAAGGTTGTGTTCACATGGTAGCCCCCACACTACAATTTTTTTTTAATTTGTAGTCTTTTTGCCTTCAGATTATTTGTAAAAAAAAAAAAGAAAAAAAAAGGGCCCATTTGCGCACAAAGCAGACAGTCGGTTCAGTTAAACCCAGCAAAGACAATTCACCCCTTTAACTTCTTCATACCCATCTGCTTTCCTGCTCAGGCCTCACCTGTAGTAAGCTTATTTCCTGTTAACATGCATACTTTTGTGTATTTCCACTTTGTGTTCGTAAATTACTGCAGTGTCATGAGATGCACTAGCTAAAATAACAAGTGGATGGCAACTTAGGTTATGATAATAACTGAATGCCAAGTGTAACATTTCTTATTAATGGAGAGTTGTTTCCCAAGAAAGAAATATTTTAAATTAATATGAATGAGTTTAAATTAACCTTCAACCATAGACACTTTAAATCAGTTTAAAGTTGAAGCAGAAGTAATAATAATTTGTGTACATATTGCATTCCAATATGTTTTTCTTGTAAATATCCTCTTGTATTCCTTTGTGAAGGAAAAACACATTTGATACATTTTCAATAATGCCCCAAAGCATGCAAAGTGTTTCTTAATTTTTTAATTTATTGGACACATTTTCTCAGAAATTAGAAATCCACTGAATATTTATGCATTGAAACTATATTTCTAAATATTTTGCCTCTGAATTTACTATCAATTTTTCAATGTTCATAATTTCAAGGTTAAAAAATTCAACATTCAACTATTCAATATACCAAATTCAGAGGCAAAATACAATGTATACAATTCAATGTTATTGCAAAATTCAGTTTATAAAATGTCAGTGTTGACATCCGGGGAACCAAGGAAGAGCAATTGATTCCAGATACTACCCACAGAAAGCTGTGACAAGTGTGGGAGGGATAGTGGGATAGCGGGATTCATGTTGGGGTTTTTCTGTTTCTGTTATTGTCTGTGTGTCTTATCTTTTTTCCACCTTAAAGCAGACATACTGTATGTAGCCCTTACAAAATTTCCACTTATCAGGGTGACTTAATCCCAGTTTTCAAATCCGCGGTAGCCATTTTAAGTCCAGTAGGGGGCAGTAACTTCCTTCTCATTCATCCTCAGCACCACTATCAGAAGCTCAGCTCCTACTGACTTCAATGAGAAGCGTAGAGTGGGTTGTTCCACTGCAGCTAAATGGATAAATTCGATAAATGCTGGGCTTTATCCGGAGACTTTACCGATCCCCAGCAACTTTGTCTTTGTTAGAAATGACTAGCGTTGTGTTTGGCGACTCTGTTCTGTCATTCTGAGGTGTCTTTCCCCAACGAGCAGTGGCAGCTGCGTAGCTTCTCCCCCTGTCACCCACACTCACAGGCAGTAACACTTCTATAACTAGTATTTAACAAACATTGAAAGCTATTACATTTGATAAAAGATTCAATTGAATTTGGATTGATACAATGTAATTCAACCCCTATGTTAGTTGCAACTATAATGACATTGCTTTAACATGGTAAAACTATTACCATTGTAACCTTTGTATTTTTAATCCATCTGTCATTCACTTATTTCATGTCTCTTAAGCTGGTTAGGGTGCCGATGGCAGTACAATCATCAGGTTGTTGTAACACCAATGATATCCTTCAATTATTTTTTGACATCAATCCTATTTGTATTTTTTTTTTCTGTTTAGATTTAAAATTGAACAGTCATCATTCTGAATACAAGGAATGCGGCTAAAAGGACTGAAGAATGTATATACAGGACATTCACAATTCAGCTCCTTGCTGCCTGCAGTCACTCTGATCAATGTGAAAAAGTAAGGAATATGAGGGGGAAAGTCTTGAGATCATAAATGATAATGCTTGCTATAATGACATATGACTCATATCATGTACTTAGGGTTTCATTATCCTCCTTTTCTCTGCATGCTGAATAAAAGATTTGCAGAGCGTTTTCATTTTAATAGTGGGTCATTTTCCATTTTCCGTTTGACAAAATAACAAGAAGAAACATTGGATAATAAAACAACAGACAAATGTTTGGTTCTGTCCGTTTGAGTCAGTTTATTTGAATAAGGATCAAACAAATATTTTAAATTAGAGAAAAAGAAAAAAAAACAGGTTGTGTAATTTGTTCAGGCCAAGCGTCAAACGCATGCAATGTGATGCGCCTAGATTTGCATATGGACAGAAGGGACATGCCCCCCCCAGTGTTTTGTTGGTGAGGGAAGGAAAAAGAATATGAGGGAATAGAATATGTTTGCAAATCTGGTTGAAATGTGTTCAAATATTGTCAACCTTATGAAACAACAAAACTAATAACACTAACTACTAACATGTACATGCTAGTAGTTAGTGTTAGTAGTTCTAATGTATGTATGTATGTAAACCTGCCATCTAACCGTGGTTCGTATTGATCCCCACAATGCAGTTGTAACTGTGGATTAGGTCATATCATTAAAATTAGCTCTCTTCTAAATAGCGGATGAGTAAAATAATACATCATAAATGAGGGACATATTAATTGCATTTTCTAAAATGTGAACACAGCAGAGCTGCTGTCCAATGCTGCCAGGGCAAGTGTGTCTTTTTAAAATTTTGAACTGCTTTGTGAAGATTTTCGTTTGACCAGTAGCTGTGTCTACTATCTTTGCGTCTCCGTAACTTTGAGACAGCTTTGTTCTGTTTGGGAGTTGCTTTACACCCCAGAATTCTTCCCACTGAAAAGACTGGGGAACCTCCAAAAAAAGCATCTCAGAGAAACGTCTTTAAACTTGGCAACGGTCTGAATAACGTTAATACACAGCCGGTGTAGGGCAGGTGGATATCACAACTTCATTCTTGACTTCTATATAAGATATATGGAAAAGGTTTTGAGCAAAAATCTTGCTAAAACACAAATTCCATTGAATTCCAGGGTTTTACACAATGCTTAAAAATAATAAATTATACTTACTACATATATATTTAAATAGGTTTACTTCCACAAACAAAAGACACAATAAGAGGATGAGGTATTGAATTGAGCATACATGCGTTAACTCAACCAAGATAACATGGAATAAGAAAAGGTGTTCTCCAGGAGAATAAATATAAATTATTATTACAAAAATAAGGACATTTCCACCATAAATAGATGCAGAAAAGGCACAAATCGATGCACATGATGTTTAGGGGAAGGACCAGCAGAGGTTTCCCTAATAAAAATGCTAATAATAAAAAATGCTCGAAGCACATCTACTTTTCCTTCATCACTGAGAAATTCTGGATGCCTCCTGCCACTACTGCTTGAGCTAGGTTGACCAGTGAAAGAGTGCTGCACAAGATTGACTAGAAACATTACAAGCGATGCAGCCATACATGTTTCAGCCTCATGTTTGGTGCTTGCAGGTCATTAGTAAAATCCTTAATCAATTCTATTTCTGCATAGCAGGTGAAGAATTGATTTTTTGATTTTAAGTTACTATTGGTTATGACACAGACAGGAATTGTCATGAACGGTACTGGGAGGTAGGAGTGTAAGTGAAGAAACAAACGACAGCGAGACGATCACGGGAAAAAACGCGAGCGGGTGGTAGGCAAGCAGACTGGGATGCAAACAGGGGAACGGGATCAGAGGTAACTAAAACAAAAAGAAACAATGAACATTAACTACACGGAACGGTATATCTATCTCAAAGCACAAAGTGGAGCCAACGAACGAAACACGATACCACGTAGATGATGAGACGATCCGGTGCCAAATGTGTCCCACATCCGGCTTCTTATACTCCTGGGGAGGAGATTAGTGGAATCGAGATCAGCTTGTCCGGAACCACGCCTCCCGTCTCCAACAGACAAAACACAGAGAGGGGAGACTTGGTGATCGTGACAGTACCCCCCCCCCCCAAAAAAAAAAAAAAAAAAAGACCACTGGGCCTCCCAGGATGAGCCCTGTAGAAATCCCTGATGAGAGACGGGTGGAGAGTCAGGGACCGGGAGACCCAACTCCTCTCCTCAGGGCCATATCCTTTCCAATCGACCAGGTACTGAAAGCCACGCCCTCTGTGTCGCATGTCCAGGATAGAACTGACCATGAACACCGGATGGCCATCCACGGTCCTGGGGGGTGGTGGGGTGATGATAGGTGGGCACAGCATGCTGGTGGTCACAGGCTTCAACTGGAAGACGTGGAATGTGGGATGGATCCTGAGAGATGCAGGGAGCTTGAGTCGAACGGCACTAGGATTAATCCCAGCCTCGATCTCGAAGGGACCAATGAAACGGGGAGCGAGCTTCCTGGAGGTGACATTCAGAGGGATGTTGTGTGAGTTCAACCAAACCTTTTGACCAGGTCTGTACTTAGGGTCCGGGACGCGACAGCAATCCGCCATCTTGCGGTTCTGTTCTGTCGTGCGGAGCAACGCCCCTCGGACCTCTCTCCAGATCAGACAGACCCTCCGTAGGTGATGTTGGACTGAGGGAACTGCAATCTCCTCCTCCTCCTGGGCAGGAAAGCGAAGAGGTAAGTAACCCAACAAGGCCTCGAAATGTGACATATCTGTGGCGGAAAAGGTGAGGGAGTTGTGGGAGTATTCCACCCAGGACAGCTGAGAAGACCACGACCAGGGATTGCGAGCGCAAACACAGTGAAGGGCGGTCTCCAGATCCTGATTGGCCCTCTCCATCTGCCTGTTGGACTGGATGGTAAGCCGAGCATAAACTCACACTGGCTCCCAAAGCCTGGCGAAGGCTTTCCAGACAAAGGAAGTGAACTGAGGACGCCGGTCCGAGACGATGTCTAGAGGAATTCCGTGGAGTCGGAAGACATGGTCCACTAGGAGGGATGCCATCTCCATGGCTGACGGCTGTTTAGTCAGGGGAACAAAGTGAACCATTTTAGAAAAGCAGTCAACTATGGTCACAATAGTGTCATTACCTTGAGAGGCTGGCAGTCCCGTGACAAAGTCTAACGCAATGTGAGACCAGGGACGACCAGGCACGGGAAGAGGACGGAGAAGACCAGCTGGAGGACGATGAGAGGCCTTGCCTCTAGCACAGATGGTGCAGGCCTGGACAAACTCCCGGGTATCCTTCGTCATGGAATTCCACCAGAAATGACGATGAAGGAGAGACAGGGTCCTGGTAATCTCGGGAAGGCAGGTGAGTCGAGAGGAATGACTCCACTGGAGCACCTAGGAGCGAACACTGGCGGGGACAAACAGACGCCCTAGTTGACCACCACTGGGGTCACGCAGGAAGAGGGTCGGATGTGGTCCAAACCGGCTTCATCCTCCGCAGCTGGTCCAAACTGCTTGGACAGAGTATTCAGCTTGACATTCTTGCTACCAGGAATGTAAGTCAAGGTAAAGTTAAATCGCCCAAAAAACAACGCCCACCAGGCTTGGCGAAAGTTCAGTCTCTTGGCCTTCTGAATGTACTACAGGTTTTTGTGGTCAGTCCAGACCACAAATGGAGTCTCTGCCCCCTCTAACCACTGTCGCCACTCCTCTCAGGCCAACTTTACAGCCAGCAGTTCTTACTAGGTCGTAGTTCCTCTCTGCCGGGGACAGTTTATTAGAGAAGAATGCGCAGGGGTCAACCTTGTTGTCCTTCACTGAATGCTGCGACAAAACAGCACCCACTCCAAGGTCGGAAGCGTCCACCTCCACAATGAACCGGCAAGAGAGATCAGGCAGGACTAACACTGGGGCGGAAGAGAAGCGTTTCTTCAGGACCTGAAAAGCATTCTCAGCAGAGGGAGACCACACAAAGGGAGTAGAGGGAGAATTCAAACTTGTCATAGGAGAAACAACCTGACTGTAGTTGCGGATGAAACGACGGTAGAAATTAGCGAATCCCAGAAAACGTTGGAATTGTTTTCTGGAAGAAGGCGTCGGCCACTCCGTCACAGCTTGGACCTTAGCTGGATCAGCCTTCACCTGCCGCTCTCCACGATTTAGCCCAGGAAAGTCACTGATGAGACGTGGAACTCACACTTCTCCGCTTTGACAAAAAGCCTGTCCTCGTGTAGGCGCTGTAAGACCTGACGGACATGGTTGACGTGCTCGGACACGTCCTTGAAAAAAATAAGAATGTTATCCAGGTAGACAAAAACAGAGCGGTTCAACCGATCATGAAAAACGTCATTAACCAATGCCTGGAACACAGCAGGGGCATTAGTTAAACCAAAATGCCTAACCATGTATTTGAAGTGGCCTAGTGGTGTGTTGAATGCAGTCTTCCACTCAATTCCTCCAGATGGTACGCTGCGGAGGTCCAGTTTGGAGAGGACAGTGGCGCTATGCAGCGGTTCAAACGCGGAATTGATCCAAGGCAAAGGGTACTTGTTCTTCACAGTAATGTTATTGAGACCACGGTAATCGATGCATGGCTGTAATGATTTGTCCTTCTTAGCAACGAAGAAAAAACCCGCTCCCAAGGGGGAGAAGGAAAAACGAATGATCCCTGACTTGAGGGAGTCATTTATATACGTATGTCTCCATGGCCTCTTGTTCAGGACCAGACAGACAGATTATAGAGAGGACTAGTACTGAAGGTCGACCCGGGTTGCAAATCTATCAGACAATCATAGGGACGGTGAGTTGGCAAGGATAGCGCCTTAGTCTTGCAAAACACTTCGGCGAGGTCATGGTAGACAGGCGGCACAGAGGACAGATCTGGGGGTACAGGCAACAAAGGTCTAGGGTCACTGAGGCACTTAGAAGGGGCCGAACAAAGACACGAGGAGTGACAACTGCTGCTCCAGCTGACAACCCTACCTGCTACACGGTCAATGACAGGATTGTGATCAATGAGCCAGGGGAGACCAAGAACTACGGGGGCATTAGCAGATAGCATGATGTGAAAAGCTATGGTCTCAATGTGATTAACAGCTAGCGACAGGGTCATAGGAACCATCTCGGCTGAGATCTGAGCTAATTCTTCACCACTGAGACCGTTTACCGCCAACTGAGTCTCCAGGGAAATAGTCGGGAACTGATTAGTACATACCAACTCGGTGTCGATAATATTAGTATTAGCCCCTGAGTCGATAAGAGCTTGAAGAGGTAAATCTCTGCCATCACAGCTCAAAACAATGTCATAATTAATTCTCTTACGGGGAATAGCTGGAACAACGGATCGACTCACCGGAATCCCGTCTGCGACTGGTGAGCCTGGGCGTTTAACCGAAGCGGGCAGGCGGCAACTTGATGGTTTAAGGCCCCACAGTAAATACACAGCCTCTCCCGGAAACGCCGTTGTCGTTCTGCTGGGGTTAGGCGGCTACGGCGACAGCAAGAGGATCACGGGAAAAACGTCCCACATCCAGCTTCTTATACTGCTGGGGAGGAGATTAGTGGAATTGAGATCAGCTTGACAAAACAAAGAGAGGGGAGACACTTACAGGGAACCACAGACGGAGGGAGACAAACACAAGCACAAAAGGAAAAGGGAAGGATTGCCAGGAGTGGGATCCTGACAGGAATAGAATATTGCACCAACGTGTAATACACCTACATAATGTGTAGATAGCAAATGTTACAATAATACCTTTTGCAATAATACATGTATTTTGTATAGAAAATCTACAACTAATAGCTCACTCTAAAAAACATGCCACTCACATTTTTGCCATATGACATTCGTATGGTGTTAGCAGACAGTTCTGTGATGACCCCTCCACTCCACTAGGTGTGCCTCTGTTGCTGGCTCCTTTCTTTCCTCTCTTTTGTGTTACAGCATCTAGGTCAAGGTAGAGGGTTTTTATCTTCATGAGCCATCTTTAGACAGTAATAGTTAACTTTGTCTATCTGCAGTGTTGTGCGATCTGAAAATATTAGTCAGCATTCCTCTCCAATACATTACTCATTCTGGTTACTTAAAGCTCAGCTTGAGTAAAAATTCATGGAGCTCATTAGCAGCTAAACTAACACATCACTGCATTTATTTTCCACCAAAAGCACATTACTTATTTGTTTTGAATGTGTTTTTATTTTTGCAGGGAAATCTATTTATCATATTTATTTCATGTGATTTTTGGTGCACAGCAGTGGGACGTATAGTTACTACGCTTTTCTTGCTCCTCCAGCTTCTCATACTGAGTACCAAAGTGTGAATGATGTCTACAACCATCTGCAGCCATGCTGAACACAGCCGCACACAGCTAGGAACACAAGGTAAAAATCCATAGAGTTCTGGCTCAGGGTATGAAGGGAATGACATCATATATGCATGCAGCCAGTGTGGGCTTCTTCTGTTGTATTTCCCTGAGGCTCTCTTGAAGGCTTGAGCATTACATTAACACACAGATTTCTATTCACTGCAAGTTCACACACACACACACACACACGCGCGCACGCAAGCACGCACGCACGCACGCACACACACACACACACACACACACACACACACACACACACACACACACACACACACACAGACTGATGGGTCTACCGCTGTCTTAGTCATTAAAGACACACATATACAGAGGTTTGTCATATACCATCGGCTGTAGTTTAGAGGACATGTCACTGTGTCTGAGTAACACAAAAACTCATCAGTCACCCAACCAGACGCATGTGGCCTGCAACTACTCACTGTTAACTGCCTCTGAGTGGATGTGTTTATGTGTGTGTGTAAAAATGTCAGTGGTCAGTCTACATGTTTGTTTATGTATAACCCCATGTTTGTGTTCCTGGATTTTGTGCAGACACACATGTTTAAGTGCATGTGTGGTGGGTTTAAACACTCTAGCTTACTGCTGTGTGTGTGTCAAATCCAGTGCTCTCCAACAGTGACACCAATTGTCCAGATTGTCATGGTGCTAATGGGTCATTTAGCAAACACGCACAGACACACAAACACACACACACACACACACACACACACACACACACACACACACTGTGTGCTTGCCAAAAATATCTACAGGTAGAGATGATACTTCTTATGACCATTGACACCTTTACCTTTTTATTATTGCACTCACATGAACAGCTGTTATTGTCACAATGTATGTAATTTATTTTGGAGACTGTTTAATAAGTGAGGTAGAAAAACATTCATCAACAATCATTTAACATCACAATATGCATTTTGACGTGAAAATAATGAAATATATAAAAATAAATCTTCATCATCCATCTGTTGGCTATTCAGTCATGTTTGTGACGCTTTGGTGTATTTGTTATTTGGTGTGAACATCTCATATCAGTATGGCCATAGTATGGTAAACTGGTCACACGTAGCTAAGCTATTTTTACTTTTTGAAGTGTGAGTTTTTTCAGGTTTTCAGACCTTGTTGATTTATGTTGTACATGTTGCAGTTGCATGCCAAAAACAAAACAATGAGTCGGCAAAGGTAAGCAAGAAGAAGATAGCAAATGTGTGTATGTGCACACAGTGCATAGAAAAAAAACACATCTGCAACCTGCAGGACCTTCCGCTATGCAACTGTAACATGTTTTACCCAGAAGTGTAAGTATGTTTCCACACCTACAGTGCTTTGAAAAATATTTGCTTTTTTGTCACACTTACATGTGTCAGATCATCAAACAAAGATAACCTGAGTAAATACAAAATGTTTGTAAAGAATGATTTCATTTACTAAGGGGAAAAGCAATCTTTACCAACCTGGCCCTATGTGAAAAAGTAATTGCCCCCTAAACCTAATAATTGGTTGTGCAATCATTGGCTGAAACAACTGGAATTAAGTACTTGCGATAACTGGAAATGAGCGGAAATGATTTTGGCCCACACTTGTGACAGACTTGTTTAACTCAGCCACATTAGAGGGGTTTCGAGCAGAAAGGCCTGTTTAAGGTCATGCCACAGCATCTCAATAAGATTTAAGTCTGAACTTTGACAAAGCCAATCCAAAACCTTTTTTGTATTCAGTTTTTTTTAAATAATTCAGAGGTTGACTTGTTTTGTATCATTGTCCTGCTGCCTAACCCAAGTGTGCTTAAGCTTAAGGTCACAAACTGATGGCCTGACATTCTCCTTCAGGATTTTCTGGTAGAGAGAAGAATTGATGGTTTCATCAATTACGTCAAGTCCAGATCGTGAAGCAGCAAAGCAGCCAAAGACCATCACACATCATACACCCCCACCATGTTTGACTCTTGGTATGTTTTTCTTTTTCCTAAATGCTGTGTTAGATCAGATGTAACAGGATGGAGGAAGGAATTTCGCATGGTGCTGGTAATGGCGACATGCAGCAGCGCTGTGAGAGATTTTCTGTGTCTGACAAAACTAACCCATTTTAACTGTGTGTTTTTGTAATAGTTTTAAGCTATAGTGTTTAACCATTCAATGTTATTTACAGTGCCAAATCATAACAAAAGTTAAATCAAGACACTTTACATATAGAGTAGTAAAGACCACACTCATGACATGATTTACATAGACCCAACAATTCCCCCAAAGACCACACTCATGACTTGTTTATGATTTACATAGACCCAACAATTCCCCCATGAGTAGCAACAGCAATCTTGTGCACGCAGTGGCAATGAAAACCTTCCCTTTAACAGGCAGGTACGTCGAACAGACCCAGCTCCATGGAGGACAGACATCTTTCTTGACCGGTTGGGGAGTAAGAGAGGAGAGAGAAAGAGAGAAATGTGAGATGGACAATTACTTTTTCAAGTAAGGCCCGGCTCGTTTAGATATCTTTTTTCTCTTATTAAATGAAATTGTAATTTAAAAACTGGATTTTGTGTTTACTCAGGTTATCGTTTGTCCGATATTAAAATGTGTTTGACGATCTAAAACATGCACTTGTGACAAAAAAGCAAGAACAGAAGAAATCTGTAAGGGGGTAAATGCTTTTTCAGGGAACTGTATAGTTGGTTTGCTTTGTTCTGATTCAGACGCTATTGTTGCTAATGATACATTTGTTGCATTTGTCACTTTTGTGTTCACACAGTAACGTTCACATAGTAATGTTCTCACAGTAACGTTCTCACAGTAACGTTCACACAGTAACGTTCACACAGTAACGTTCACACAGTAACGTTCACACAGTAACGTTCAATAGCGGCCCAATGTAAACTAATGCCATGTAAGAGCAAACTGTTCTTTATTGGTCAGATATCATACGGAAAAATTTGCATCAGGTAAGATTTTCCTCTCCTTTTTTCAGAAAAAGAACAAAAAACATTTTACGTAATTGCTGCTCCAGGTCAACCCATGATTCATCTTTGCTAGCTTGTTGGTCTTATAGCCAAACATTAGGCTTCCGCCAACTGCTATCTGCTCTAAACATGAAAGCATCCTGTCATGGACAGCAATGAACGAGTCCTCTTCTTTCTGTTTTATGATGGGTGGCCATCCACTATGTTGGAGTATAAACCATAGTTGGAAGTCAGTTGTGTTGGTTGATGGGTTGATTTTTTTTATATTGCAAATAAACTGCTTCAGAGGTGAGCTGAGACCACCCTTTCTTGGTGATGTTAGTGCGCTTGTTTTGTCCCACATCCGAGTGTCATTGCTGTGTTAATATAGGCTGAAACAAACTGATCTTTGGGGGGAAACATTTCCAGTTTGCTCCAAAACTGCTCAAAATGAGCAAGATGTGAAAACACTCTAAGAATGCAGCAGGGACACAAGTCCATTGAGAGGCAGGAAGAAGAAGCATTCCAGAAGATTTTTACCTTTGGCAAAAGAAAGCCCACACAGCCAACAAGGCTTTCTAAAAATGTAACTTGTAACCATCAGTCTGCAGCACATAAAACATCGACCATAACTAAGACATACTTTTCCCTAGTAATCACACATGAAATGAGATCCAAGCTTCAGCAAGTAGAAAATTTGTACATGTTAAAGAAAACATGTGTAGAAAGTTATTGGCTGGAAGTACCCTAAGGTGGAAGTCTTCCCACTGCTGGAATAGTGGAGAAATAGAGCACTCTGGATAGTTCCCTGACTGCCCCAGCAGCAGGATCAGTACCTTGGAGAGCACCTTGGCACACAGTCCTGACACAAAAGTAATGCAAATCAAAAGGTTTGTTAGGAAAGTGTCATCTGAGAAAAACATGAGGAAAAACCGTGAATGCATTGCAGGTTGAAACATGCAGAACTGTTGCATTTATTTCCACGTCCTTATCAGTGATGTCACAGCAGATATTTTTTCTTTGACAAATTACATCATTCTTCAGGGGTTCATCGGGCAGTTAATCTTTTTTGAGATTTTCTTTGAAAACACATTGTTCCATTATTCTTTTGGGATGATAAGAAAGTTTCCATTTCAAGTTGTAACTTTTACCCTCCAGCATTTCCAGTCCATTTAAGTCTTTTTCCCATCATTGTTACACATCCCATTACACTGTTTGATTGCATTTTGTATTTGTTCTGCCTTATTTAACAAGGTCAAGCTCAAGGAACAATATGGGCTTGAAAACAGCAAGAGCTGCTAACACATCAACAGTCTAAAAAATGATTTAGAGAAAGCACAACATTTGGAATCAATTCAAAAAAGTATTCAAAATGGGAAGTTATATTATAGTGTTAGATTTACTGAATCACTGGACTTGATCGAAAATGACGACACTATATCTGAATTTTCCCCAGAGTTTGTATTCCTGATCACCTTTATTACAGTGGTTTCTTTTTCACAATGCAGGCTGAATATACAATTACAAACTATGAACAGGTGAACCAAATTAAATGTAAAATATATGGAGCCTAGAAAATGGCATCCTTTATTTTCCAGAGTGGTTTATTTTATAATAACAAAACACAATAGCACTTCTAAAACCTAACTGGTCAAAAGAGCAGTCGGTTTGTGTAGGATTTGCTGAGGAAGGGAACATGGATGGACTTGTTCTAAGCTGTGCTTATTATGCAATTACAAAAATCTAATTTTCATAACTGAACTTTTCATAACTATAGAGAATACAACAGCATATTGTTTTCTGCCCAATCTATTTGCCTTGCAAAATGGAATTATAAATAAGGCTGGGTCCAGGATGGAAATATATCTACCTCAGCTATCTCTGTATTACTAATGTAGGATGGATATAACTTGGGGAGCTTCCATCATTAGGGGAGCGGCCATTAATACCCAAAACAAGGACACACTGTGAACAAGCAGAATTGGTAAACAACATAACTACAGTTTGTATTTACTGTAGGTCATCAGCCATAGGAATACATAAACGTCCAGATTTTACTGCAGCACAAACACAAAAAACCTAAAACACACATGTAGTGATGGTTAAAAGGACTATACTCAACATTCAGAATAATATAGCAATGTAAAGATATGGAGGAGTAATGCTGTCCTGAGCAGAGAATATATCCTTTATTTAACCAGGTAAAAGTATCATTGAGATTAAAAACTCTTTTCCAAGAGTAACCTGGCAAAGATGGCAACATAAACTTTTTTACAACAATAAACATAAACAATACAAGTAGAAAAATATATACAGCCACACATTACAGTCAGTGAGCAAAATATCCAGTTAAAATGTAATTCAAAAACATAATGAATTTAACCTGCCAAAGTCTCACCTATTCCAATACTTCCAGGTCTGTAACTTTGTTAAATCAAATAGCCCCTGTTTCCCCAATATCCCACCTAACTCAGTAATTAACTCAATTTGGAACATTTCCACAAATCAGAAAGGCCTTCGCTCAAATTTACACCTCAATATACCATCTCAGAAAGAGAGACAGAGAGACATCTCTTGATAAAATCAGGAAAGATTGGGAACAAGAACTTGGCAGTGTTATCGATGACGGTGACTGGGACTCAGCATTAATTTGAGTAAATAATAGTACATCTTGCTCCAGGCTTAACCTGGTACAATTTAAAGTGCACATCATATCTATTTTACCAATTCCAAACGTTCTAAAATGTATTCTAATATCACAGACATGCAATAGGTGTCACATATCACCAGCAAACATGACCCACATGTTTTGGTTTTGTCCCTGTCCCTGCAGAAGCACTAAATATGAAGTTGATGCCTTGTACAGAATTGGCTATTTTGGGAGTATTATCAGATTGTCAAACAATTAGGAAAAAGGTTAAGGATAGTATCGCCTTTGCGTCTTTTTAAGCACGGAGAAGAATTTTGTTGGAATGGAAGTCGGCAGTTGCCCCCAAAGCTTCCCTCTGACAATCGACTTTTGACTATATTTCTTTTCCCAACCTGCCTCATTACAGTCCATTGAAAATACTACTTCTCTGTTTTTTATTTTTTTATGTTTTTACCTCTTTAATTTGTCTATGTAGTTTATTTGTTTGTCAAGACGGCAAGAAGGAAGGATGTGTGTTATCACTGATCTGCAACAAATTATGTAGGACTGGGGAAAAGTCCTTATTTCTCATTATATGTACTTTTGCCTTTCTAATGAATAAAAACCTTAAAAAAAACATAATGAATAAATAGGTACCAGCTTTTAAACAATATCAACGGACTAAATTAGGAACAATCATATTGACCAAGAGTGCGATTTTCTCAATCCTTTAAAATTGTCTTGCCTAGTTCTGTTCTAGCTTTTGAAGCAACATAGCAGTATTTTGGGAGCAGGGCCACACCTTAACCATACAGCATACACAATGCTCTCTGGTAAGACATTTATTTCAGGTATTAAATATATTCATAAATTGTCAGTCTCTTGAGGACCAGTTCTGTTTGAACATAAATTGATCTTTCTTAAAAGCCAAGGAAGTCTTCTGGTTAGCTGAATACTTCAGAATTATCTTAAAGGAGTTTGGAAAGTTACTAGAACGACTCTAACTAAACTTTGTAAGGTGTCAGCTGCTGAAATCTTGGCTCCCAAAGATTTCTACGATTTGTCATTCCCCTTGCCGGAAAAGGTAACTGATTCTACATGCACCATCAACAGGACGTCGCGTTCAGACTCAGTGGCTGAGTGCTCTCCCTTTTGGTATTTAGTTTATTTACTAGTGTGTTCATTTATACTATTCGCGTTAAAATCCTGCTCCGCAAACACCATCTATAGCCGGCAGGATCTCTTAGGAATAGGTCTACACAGCGAGCGGTCTGTTACAACTGACTTTATTCGCTCGCACAAAATACCTGTGGATATAGCTAGGCGCCCCAGCTCAACCTGGATTACCATCCAAGCAGGGAGGAGCCGAAGGTGGCGCCGAGATCGAAAACAATTGCGGGGATGCAGAGCTGGCTTATTGCTAAGGCTGAGTATCTTCCTCACAAAAGCAAGATCACTGGCGAACAAAATGGACGAACTAAGACTACAGGTTGCAAACAACAACTTTGTAAAGGATTGCTTCATGCTGCTCATCACAGAGTCTTGGCTTAATACTTCCATTCCGGATACAGCTATTGAGCTAGCAGGTCGCCCAACATTCCGGCACGAACTGTTAAAACATGGCCTGAAGGTGCTTCTGAAACGCTTCAGGACTGCTTTGAGTTAACAGACTGGGGAATCTTTAAACACCAAGATCTGGAGCAGTACACAACATCTGACTTGGACTATACAAAATACCGTACAGACAATGTAACTGTGGAAAAGCGCAGAAATATCGCTTTCAGGGCTGGTGATGCAGCGCTATACAGCACTGCCAGTTCCAACCTGAAAGGAGGCATCAGGGGACCAAGGCTGACTACCAGAGGAAGATTGAGGACTGCTTCGAAAGCAACAACTCCAGGCAGGTGTGGCAGGGGGTTCAGTACATCACCAACTATCGACCGAACAACACCTAGGTTAATGCAACTCACTGACAGAGGAGCTGAACCACTTTGTCGCCCGTTTTGAGGCAACCTCACAAGACACAGCCACAGCACACCTTTCAGCCCATAGCAGTCACTTTCTCACAGTGGAGGAGCACGAGGTGCGACGCACGCTGAGGTAGGTGCTTTTTTCAGATGACTAAGCATCAATTGCTACAAGTGCCTGATGTAGAATGTATTCCATCTCTGTTCATAAAGTGAACACCATGTATTTATACCCAGATGTTGGTGCCAAAATTGTTTCTAAACCAAGCTGTCTGGATTCTGCAAAAGTCTTCATGCTATCTGAATAGTTCAGATTTATTTTTAATATGCCTGGAGGGAGCTTGGAAAATTACTGGAAAGATTTAAACGAAAATAGATTAACCACGTACAGCCTGCCCACTGAAGCAAACTTCCCAAGAAGAAGACAAAACAATAATGCAGTACAAAGCTGAAACACCTCTTTGAGCAGCAGCATGTCTCAATCTTTTAGGGCCTTGCAAGCTTCACTTGCCCTGCTACTTTGCGATCGAAGGCGCACCAAAACCACACTTACGACGGTAGTGTGGCCGAGTGGTCTAAGGCGCTGGACTAAGGCTCCAGTCTCTCAGGAGGTGTGGGTTCAAATCCCACCACTGCCATTTAATAATTAGCCAAAGCTTGTGATGTGTTAGATCAAGTTAATTCTACATTCTGTGATCCTCTAGTCACCATAGCTAAGTGGTTAACACTCAACTGTTGGGTCATACACATTGTCTGCTTGATGTAAGTGCTCTGCGTTATCATGGTCTCCCTTCCATTCTGATCCAAACAACTTGCTCTTTTCAGATGACTAATCAAGCATCAATTGCCTCAAGGGCCTGACGTCAAATCTATTCAATCTTCATTTTTAAAGTGAAAACCATGTATTCACTCCCAGACATTGAGGCCTACATAGTTTCCGAACCAAAATTCAATGAAAGTCTGCTGGTTATCTGAATTCTTCAGAATTATCTTAAAATCTAAAATCTTAAAAATCCCAGATGTCTGTTTCCGAACCAAAATTCAATGAAAGTCTTCTGGTTATCTGAATTCTTCAGAATTATCTTAAAATCTAAAATCTTAAAAATCCCAGATGTCTGTTTCCGAACCAAACTTCAATGAAAGTCTTCTGGTTATCTGAATTCTTCAGAATTATCTTAAAATCCAAAATCTTACTGGAGGGAGCTTGGAAAATTACTAGAAAGATTTAAACTAAACTTTGTGAAGTCGCAGCTGCTGAAATCTTGGCTCCCAAAGATTGCTACGATTTGCAAGTCCCCTTACCTGAAAAGGCAAGGAGGGTGCTTGTCCCACAAATCAGAGTACATCCTCAGTAACATCCTCACCACTGCCATTTAATAATTAGCCAAAGCTTGTGATGCCTTAGATCAAGTTAATTCTACATTCTGTGATCCTCACGTTACCATAGCTAAGTGGTTAACACTCAACTGTTGAGTCATACACATTGTCTGCTTGATGTAAGTGCTCTGCGTTATCATGGTCTCCCTTCCATTCTGATCCTAACAACTTGCTCTTTTCAGATGACTAATCAAGCATCAATTGCCTCAAGTGCCTGACGTCAAATCTATTCAATCTTCATTTTTAAAGTGAAAACCATGTATTCAGTCCCAGACATTGATGCCTACATAGTTTCCGAACCAAAATTCAATGAAAGTCTTCTGGTTATCTGAATTCTTCAGAATTATCTTAAAATCTAAAATCTTAAAAATCCCAGATGTCTGTTTCCGAACCAAAATTCAATGAAAGTCTTCTGGTTATCTGAATTCTTCAGAATTATCTTAAAATCTAAAATCTTAAAAATCCCAGATGTCTGTTTCCGAACCAAAATTCAATGAAAGTCTTCTGGTTATCTGAATTCTTCAGAATTATCTTAAAATCTAAAATCTTAAAAATCCCAGATGTCTGTTTCCGAACCAAACTTCAATGAAAGTCTTCTGGTTATCTGAATTCTTCAGAATTATCTTAAAATCCAAAATCTTACTGGAGGGAGCTTGGAAAATTACTAGAAAGATTTAAACTAAACTTTGTGAAGTCGCAGCTGCTGAAATCTTGGCTCCCAAAGATTGCTACGATTTGCAAGTCCCCTTACCTGAAAAGGCAAGGAGAGTGCTTGTCCCACAAATCAGAGTTCATCCTCAGCTAGCTGTAAGTCCTCTGGACCACGATCAAATGAGAAAAAGGTTGTGACCTGGCTGCCATATTAAAAATAGATTCACCACGTACAGCCTGCCCACTGAAGCAAACCTTCCAAGAAGAAGACAAAACAATATTGCAGTACAAACCTGAGACACCTCTTTGGTTTCAGTGAAAGTCCTTTGTGTATCCATGCACATTTCATGGCTGACCTTCAAGATTCCTGGAGGAAATTTGGAAAATCACTTGAAAGAACGTAACTGAATCTTGCAAATTGTAAGCTGCTACTTATTGAAAGCCCTCTTTGCTAATTTCAAATGTGTTAAAAGCAGCATGTCTCAATCTTTTAGGGCCTTGCAAGCTTCACTTGCCTGGCGACTTTGCGGTCGATGGCGCACCAAAATCACACGCATAACAGTAGTGTGGCCGAGTGGTCTAAGGTGCTGGACTAAGGCTCCAGTCTCTCAGGAGGTGTGGGTTCAAATCCCACCACTGCCATTTAATAATTAGCCAAAGCTTGTGATGTGTTAGATCAAGTTAATTCTACATTCTGTGATCCTCTAGTCACCATAGCTAAGTGGTTAACACTCAACTGTTGGGTCATACACATTGTCTGCTTGATGTAAGTGCTCTGCGTTATCATGGTCTCCCTTCCATTCTGATCCAAACAACTTGCTCTTTTCAGATGACTAATCAAGCATCAATTGCCTCAAGTGCCTGACGTCAAATCTATTCAATCTTCATTTTTAAAGTGAAAACCATGTATTCACTCCCAGACATTGAGGCCTACATAGTTTCCGAACCAAAATTCAATGAAAGTCTTCTGGTTATCTGAATTCTTCAGAATTATCTTAAAATCTAAAATCTTAAAAATCCCAGATGTCTGTTTCCGAACCAAACTTCAATGAAAGTCTTCTGGTTATCTGAATTCTTCAGAATTATCTTAAAATCCAAAATCTTACTGGAGGGAGCTTGGAAAATTACTAGAAAGATTTAAACTAAACTTTGTGAAGTCGCAGCTGCTGAAATCTTGGCTCCCAAAGATTGCTACGATTTGCAAGTCCCCTTACCTGAAAAGGCAAGGAGAGTGCTTGTCCCACAAATCAGAGTTCATCCTCAGCTAGCTGTAAGTCCTCTGGACCACGATCAAATGAGAAAAAGGTTGTGACCTGGCTGCCATATTAAAAATAGATTCACCACGTACAGCCTGCCCACTGAAGCAAACTTCCCAAGAAGAAGACAAAACAATATTGCAGTACAAACATGAGACACCTCTTTGGTTTCAGTGAAAGTCCTTTGTGTATCCATGCACATTTCATGGCTGACCTTCAAGATTCCTGGAGGAAATTTGGAAAATCACTTGAAAGAACGTAACTGAATATTGCAACTTGTAAGCTGCTACTTATTGAAAGCCCTCTTTGCTAATTTCAAATGTGTTAAAAGCAGCATGTCTCAATCTTTTAGGGCCTTGCAAGCTTCACTTGCCTGGCGACTTTGCGGTCGATGGCGCACCAAAATCACACGCATAACGGTAGTGTGGCCGAGTGATCTAAGGCGCTGGACTAAGGCTCCAGTCTCTCAGGAGGCGTGGGTTCAAATCCCACCACTGCCATGTGATAGATCAAGTTAAGTCTACATTCTGTGATCCTCTAGTCACCATAGCTAAGTGGTTAACACTCAACTGTTGGGTCATACACATTGTCTGCTTGATGTAAGTGCTCTGCGTTATCATGGTCTCCCTTCCATTCTGATCCAAACAACTTGCTCTTTTCAGATGACTAATCAAGCATCAATTGCCTCAAGTGCCTCACGTCAAATCTATTCAATCTTCATTTTTAAAGTGAAAACCATGTATTCAGTCCCAGACATTGAGGCCTACATAGTTTCCGAACCAAAATTCAATGAAAGTCTGCTGGTTATCTGAATTCTTCAGAATTATCTTAAAATCTAAAATCTTAAAAATCCCAGATGTCTGTTTCCGAACCAAAATTCAATGAAAGTCTTCTGGTTATCTGAATTCTTCAGAATTATCTTAAAATCTAAAATCTTAAAAATCCCAGATGTCTGTTTCCGAACCAAAATTCAATGAAAGTCTTCTGGTTATCTGAATTCTTCAGAATGATCTTAAAATCTAAAATCTTAAAAATCCCAAATGTCTGTTTCCGAACCAAAATTCAATGAAAGTCTTCTGGTTATCTGAATTCTTCAGAATTATCTTAAAATCTAAAATCTTAAAAATCCCAGATGTCTGTTTCCGAACCAAACTTCAATGAAAGTCTTCTGGTTATCTGAATTCTTCAGAATTATCTTTAAATCCAAAATCTTACTGGAGGGAGCTTGGAAAATTACTAGAAAGATTTAAACTAAACTTTGTGAAGTCGCAGCTGCTGAAATATTGGCTCCCAAAGATTGCTACGATTTGCAAGTCCCCTTACCTGAAAAGGCAAGGAGGGTGCTTGTCCCACAAATCAGAGTACATCCTCAGTAACATCCTCACCACTGCCATTTAATAATTAGCCAAAGCTTGTGATGCCTTAGATCAAGTTAATTCTACATTCTGTGATCCTCACGTTACCATAGCTAAGTGGTTAACACTCAACTGTTGAGTCATACACATTGTCTGCTTGATGTAAGTGCTCTGCGTTATCATGGTCTCCCTTCCATTCTGATCCTAACAACTTGCTCTTTTCAGATGACTAATCAAGCATCAATTACCTCAAGTGCCTGACGTCAAATCTATTCAATCTTCATTTTTAAAGTGAAAACCATGTATTCAGTCCCAGACATTGATGCCTACATAGTTTCCGAACCAAAATTCAATGAAAGTCTTCTGGTTATCTGAATTCTTCAGAATTATCTTAAAATCTAAAATCTTAAAAATCCCAGATGTCTGTTTCCGAACCAAAATTCAATGAAAGTCTTCTGGTTATCTGAATTCTTCAGAATTATCTTAAAATCTAAAATCTTAAAAATCCCAGATGTCTGTTTCCGAACCAAACTTCAATGAAAGTCTTCTGGTTATCTGAATTCATCAGAATTATCTTAAAATCCAAAATCTTACTGGAGGGAGCTTGGAAAATTACTAGAAAGATTTAAACTAAACTTTGTGAAGTCGCAGCTGCTGAAATCTTGGCTCCCAAAGATTGCTACGATTTGCAAGTCCCCTTACCTGAAAAGGCAAGGAGGGTGCTTGTCCCACAAATCGGTGTACATCCTCAGTAACATCCTCACCACTGCCATTTAATAATTAGCCAAAGCTTGTGATGCCTTAGATCAAGTTAATTCTACATTCTGTGATCCTCAGGTTACCATAGCTAAGTGGTTAACACTCAACTGTTGGGTCATACACATTGTCTGCTTGATGTAAGTGCTCTGCGTTATCATGGTCTCCCTTCCATTCTGATCCAAACAACTTGCTCTTTTCAGATGACTAATCAAGCATCAATTGCCTCAAGTGCCTCACGTCAAATCTATTCAATCTTCATTTTTAAAGTGAAAACCATGTATTCAGTCCCAGACATTGAGGCCTACATAGTTTCCGAACCAAAATTCAATGAAAGTCTGCTGGTTATCTGAATTCTTCAGAATTATCTTAAAATCTAAAATCTTAAAAATCCCAGATGTCTGTTTCCGAACCAAAATTCAATGAAAGTCTTCTGGTTATCTGAATTCTTCAGAATTATCTTAAAATCTAAAATCTTAAAAATCCCAGATGTCTGTTTCCGAACCAAAATTCAATGAAAGTCTTCTGGTTATCTGAATTCTTCAGAATTATCTTAAAATCTAAAATCTTAAAAATCCCAGATGTCTGTTTCCGAACCAAACTTCAATGAAAGTCTTCTGGTTATCTGAATTCTTCAGAATTATCTTAAAATCCAAAATCTTACTGGAGGGAGCTTGGAAAATTACTAGAAAGATTTAAACTAAACTTTGTGAAGTCGCAGCTGCTGAAATCTTGGCTCCCAAAGATTGCTACGATTTGCAAGTCCCCTTACCTGAAAAGGCAAGGAGGGTGCTTGTCCCACAAATCAGAGTACATCCTCAGTAACATCCTCACCACTGCCATTTAATAATTAGCCAAAGCTTGTGATGCCTTAGATCAAGTTAATTCTACATTCTGTGATCCTCAGGTTACCATAGCTAAGTGGTTAACACTCAACTGTTGGGTCATACACATTGTCTGCTTGATGTAAGTGCTCTGCGTTATCATGGTCTCCCTTCCATTCTGATCCAAACAACTTGCTCTTTTCAGATGACTAATCAAGCATCAATTGCCTCAAGTGCCTCACGTCAAATCTATTCAATCTTCATTTTTAAAGTGAAAACCATGTATTCAGTCCCAGACATTGAGGCCTACATAGTTTCCGAACCAAAATTCAATGAAAGTCTGCTGGTTATCTGAATTCTTCAGAATTATCTTAAAATCTAAAATCTTAAAAATCCCAGATGTCTGTTTCCGAACCAAAATTCAATGAAAGTCTTCTGGTTATCTGAATTCTTCAGAATTATCTTAAAATCCAAAATCTTACTGGAGGGAGCTTGGAAAATTACTAGAAAGATTTAAACTAAACTTTGTGAAGTCGCAGCTGCTGAAATCTTGGCTCCCAAAGATTGCTACGATTTGCAAGTCCCCTTACCTGAAAAGGCAAGGAGGGTGCTTGTCCCACAAATCAGAGTACATCCTCAGTAACATCCTCACCACTGCCATTTAATAATTAGCCAAAGCTTGTGATGCCTTAGATCAAGTTAATTCTACATTCTGTGATCCTCACGTTACCATAGCTAAGTGGTTAACACTCAACTGTTGAGTCATACACATTGTCTGCTTGATGTAAGTGCTCTGCGTTATCATGGTCTCCCTTCCATTCTGATCCTAACAACTTGCTCTTTTCAGATGACTAATCAAGCATCAATTGCCTCAAGTGCCTGACGTCAAATCTATTCAATCTTCATTTTTAAAGTGAAAACCATGTATTCAGTCCCAGACATTGATGCCTACATAGTTTCCGAACCAAAATTCAATGAAAGTCTTCTGGTTATCTGAATTCTTCAGAATTATCTTAAAATCTAAAATCTTAAAAATCCCAGATGTCTGTTTCCGAACCAAAATTCAATGAAAGTCTTCTGGTTATCTGAATTCTTCAGAATTATCTTAAAATCTAAAATCTTAAAAATCCCAGATGTCTGTTTCCGAACCAAACTTCAATGAAAGTCTTCTGGTTATCTGAATTCTTCAGAATTATCTTAAAATCCAAAATCTTACTGGAGGGAGCTTGGAAAATTACTAGAAAGATTTAAACTAAACTTTGTGAAGTCGCAGCTGCTGAAATCTTGGCTCCCAAAGATTGCTACGATTTGCAAGTCCCCTTACCTGAAAAGGCAAGGAGGGTGCTTGTCCCACAAATCAGAGTACATCCTCAGTAACATCCTCACCACTGCCATTTAATAATTAGCCAAAGCTTGTGATGCCTTAGATCAAGTTAATTCTACATTCTGTGATCCTCACGTTACCATAGCTAAGTGGTTAACACTCAACTGTTGAGTCATACACATTGTCTGCTTGATGTAAGTGCTCTGCGTTATCATGGTCTCCCTTCCATTCTGATCCAAACAACTTGCTCTTTTCAGATGACTAATCAAGCATCAATTGCCTCAAGTGCCTGACGTCAAATCTATTCAATCTTCATTTTTAAAGTGAAAACCATGTATTCAGTCCCAGACATTGAGGCCTACATAGTTTCCGAACCAAAATTCAATGAAAGTCTGCTGGTTATCTGAATTCTTCAGAATTATCTTAAAATCTAAAATCTTAAAAATCCCAGATGTCTGTTTCCGAACCAAAATTCAATGAAAGTCTTCTGGTTATCTGAATTCTTCAGAATTATCTTAAAATCTAAAATCTTAAAAATCCCAGATGTCTGTTTCCGAACCAAAATTCAATGAAAGTCTTCTGGTTATCTGAATTCTTCAGAATTATCTTAAAATCTAAAATCTTAAAAATCCCAGATGTCTGTTTCCGAACCAAACTTCAATGAAAGTCTTCTGGTTATCTGAATTCTTCAGAATTATCTTAAAATCCAAAATCTTACTGGAGGGAGCTTGGAAAATTACTACAAAGATTTAAACCAAACTTTGTGAAGTCGCAGCTGCTGAAATCTTGGCTCCCAAAGATTGCTACGATTTGCAAGTCCCCTTACCTGAAAAGGCAAGGAGAGTGCTTGTCCCACAAATCAGAGTTCATCCTCAGCTAGCTGTAAGTCCTCTGGACCACGATCAAATGAGAAAAAGGTTGTGACCTGGCTGCCATATTAAAAATAGATTCACCACGTACAGCCTGCCCACTGAAGCAAACTTCCCAAGAAGAAGACAAAACAATATTGCAGTACAAACCTGAGACACCTCTTTGGTTTCAGTGAAAGTCCTTTGTGTATCCATGCACATTTCATGGCTGACCTTCAAGATTCCTGGAGGAAATTTGGAAAATCACTTGAAAGAACGTAACTGAATCTTGCAACTTGTAAGCTGCTACTTATTGAAAGCCCTCTTTGCTAATTTCAAATGTGTTAAAAGCAGCATGTCTCAATCTTTTAGGGCCTTGCAAGCTTCACTTGCCTGGCGACTTTGCGGTCGATGGCGCACCAACTTCACACGCATAACGGTAATGTGGCCGAGTGGTCTAAAGCGCTTGACTAAGGCTCCAGTCTCTCAGGAGGCGTGGGTACAAATCCCACCACTGCCATTTAATAATTAGCCAAAGCTTGTGATGTGTTAGATCAAGTCAATTCTACATTCTGTGATCCTCTAGTCACCATAGCTAAGTGGTTAACACTCAACTGTTGGGTCATACACATTGTCTGCTTGATGTAAGTGCTCTGCGTTATCATGGTCTCCCTTCCATTCTGATCCAAACAACTTGCTCTTTTCAGATGACTAATCAAGCATCAATTGCCTCAAGTGCCTGACGTCAAATCTATTCAATCTTCATTTTTAAAGTGAAAACCATGTATTCACACCCAGACATTTAGGCCTACATAGTTTCCGAACCAAAATTCAATGAAAGTCTGCTGGTTATCTGAATTCTTCAGAATTATCTTAAAATCTAAAATCTTAAAAATCCCAGATGTCTGTTTCCGAACCAAAATTTAATGAAAGTCTTCTGGTTATCTGAATTCTTCAGAATTATCTTAAAATCTAAAATCTTAAAAATCCCAGATGTCTGTTTCCGAACCAAAATTCAATGAAAGTCTTCTGGTTATCTGAATTCTTCAGAATTATCTTAAAATCTAAAATCTTAAAAATCCCAGATGTCTGTTTCCGAACCAAACTTCAATGAAAGTCTTCTGGTTATCTGAATTCTTCAGAATTATCTTAAAATCTAAAATCTTAAAAATCCCAGATGTCTGTTTCCGAACCAAACTTCAATGAAAGTCTTCTGGTTATCTGAATTCTTCAGAATTATCTTAAAATCCAAAATCTTACTGGAGGGAGCTTGGAAAATTACTAGAAAGATTTAAACTAAACTTTGTGAAGTCGCAGCTGCTGAAATCTTGGCTCCCAAAGATTGCTACGATTTGCAAGTCCCCTTACCTGAAAAGGCAAGGAGAGTGCTTGTCCCACAAATCAGAGTTCATCCTCAGCTAGCTGTAAGTCCTCTGGACCACGATCAAATGAGAAAAAGGTTGTGACCTGGCTGCCATATTAAAAATAGATTCACCACGTACAGCCTGCCCACTGAAGCAAACTTCCCAAGAAGAAGACAAAACAATATTGCAGTACAAACCTGAGACACCTCTTTGGTTTCAGTGAAAGTCCTTTGTGTATCCATGCACATTTCATGGCTGACCTTCAAGATTCCTGGAGGAAATTTGGAAAATCACTTGAAAGAACGTAACTGAATCTTGCAACTTGTAAGCTGCTACTTATTGAAAGCCCTCTTTGCTAATTTCAAATGTGTTAAAAGCAGCATGTCTCAATCTTTTAGGGCCTTGCAAGCTTCACTTGCCTGGCGACTTTGCGGTTGATGGCGCACCAAAATCACAAGCATAACGGTAGTGTGGCCGAGTGGTCCAAGGCGCTGGACTAAGGCTCCAGTCTCTCAGGAGGCGTGGGTTCAAATCCCACCACTGCCATGTGATAGATCAAGTCAATTCTACATTCTGTGATCCTCTAGTAACCATAGCTAAGTGGTTAACACTCAACTGTTGGGTCATACACATTGTCTGCTTGATGTAAGTGCTCTGTGTTATCATGGTCTCCCTTCCATTCTGATCCTAACAACTTGCTCTTTTCAGATGACTAATCAAGCATCAATTGCCTCAAGTGCCTCACGTCAAATCTATTCAATCTTCATTTTTAAAGTGAAAACCATGTATTCAGTCCCAGACATTGAGGCCTACATAGTTTCCGAACCAAAATTCAATGAAAGTCTGCTGGTTATCTGAATTCTTCAGAATTATCTTAAAATCTAAAATCTTAAAAATCCCAGATGTCTGTTTCCGAACCAAAATTCAATGAATGACTTCTTGTTATCTGAATTCTTCAGAATTATCTTAAAATCTAAAATCTTAAAAATCCCAGAAGTCTGTTTCCGAACCAAAATTCAATGAAAGTCTTCTGGTTATCTGAATTCTTCAGAATTATCTTAAAATCTAAAATCTTAAAAATCCCAGATGTCTGTTTCCGAACCAAACTTCAATGAAAGTCTTCTGGTTATCTGAATTCTTCAGAATTATCTTAAAATCTAAAATCTTAAAAATCCCAGATGTCTGTTTCCGAACCAAACTTCAATGAAAGTCTTCTGGTTATCTGAATTCTTCAGAATTATCTTAAAATCCAAAATCTTACTGGAGGGAGCTTGGAAAATTACTAGAAAGATTTAAACTAAACTTTGTGAAGTCGCAGCTGCTGAAATCTTGGCTCCCAAAGATTGCTACGATTTGCAAGTCCCCTTACCTGAAAAGGCAAGGAGAGTGCTTGTCCCACAAATCAGAGTTCATCCTCAGCTAGCTGTAAGTCCTCTGGACCACGATCAAATGAGAAAAAGGTTGTGACCTGGCTGCCATATTAAAAATAGATTCACCACGTACAGCCTGCCCACTGAAGCAAACTTCCCAAGAAGAAGACAAAACAATATTGCAGTACAAACATGAGACACCTCTTTGGTTTCAGTGAAAGTCCTTTGTGTATCCATGCACATTTCATGGCTGACCTTCAAGATTCCTGGAGGAAATTTGGAAAATCACTTGAAAGAACGTAACTGAATCTTGCAACTTGTAAGCTGCTACTTATTGAAAGCCCTCTTTGCTAATTTCAAATGTGTTAAAAGCAGCATGTCTCAATCTTTTAGGGCCTTGCAAGCTTCACTTGCCTGGCGACTTTGCGGTCGATGGCGCACCAGAATCACACGCATAACGGTAGTGTGGCCGAGTGCTCTAAGGCGCTGGACTAAGGCTCCAGTCTCTCAGGAGGCGTGGGTTCAAATCCCACCACTGCCATTTAATAATTAGCCAAAGCTTGTGATGTGTTAGATCAAGTTAATTCTACATTCTGTGATCCTCTAGTCACCATAGCTAAGTGGTTAACACTCAACTGTTGGGTCATACACATTGTCTGCTTGATGTAAGTGCTCTGCGTTATCATGGTCTCCCTTCCATTCTGATCCAAACAACTTGCTCTTTTCAGATGACTAATCAAGCATCAATTGCCTCAAGTGCCTGACGTCAAATCTATTCAATCTTCATTTTTAAAGTGAAAACCATGTATTCAGTCCCAGACATTGAGGCCTACATAGTTTCCGAACCAAAATTCAATGAAAGTCTGCTGGTTATCTGAATTCTTCAGAATTATCTTAAAATCTAAAATCTTAAAAATCCCAGATGTCTGTTTCCGAACCAAAATTCAATGAAAGTCTTCTGGTTATCTGAATTCTTCAGAATTATCTTAAAATCTAAAATCTTAAAAATCCCAGATGTCTGTTTCCGAACCAAAATTCAATGAAAGTCTTCTGGTTATCTGAATTCTTCAGAATTATCTTAAAATCTAAAATCTTAAAAATCCCAGATGTCTGTTTCCGAACTAAACTTCAATGAAAGTCTTCTGGTTATCTGAATTCTTCAGAATTATCTTAAAATCTAAAATCTTAAAAATCCCAGATGTCTGTTTCCGAACCAAAATTCAATGAAAGTCTTCTGGTTATCTGAATTCTTCAGAATTATCTTAAAATCCAAAATCTTACTGGAGGGAGCTTGGAAAATTACTAGAAAGATTTAAACTAAACTTTGTGAAGTCGCAGCTGCTGAAATCTTGGCTCCCAAAGATTGCTACGATTTGCAAGTCCCCTTACCTGAAAAGGCAAGGAGAGTGCTTGTCCCACAAATCAGAGTTCATCCTCAGCTAGCTGTAAGTCCTCTGGACCACGATCAAATGAGAAAAAGGTGGTGAACCTGGCTGCCATATTAAAAATTGATTCACCACGTACAGCCTGCCCACTGAAGCAAACTTCCCAAGAAGAAGACAAAACAATATTGCAGTACAAACCTGAGTCACCTCTTTGGTTTCAGTGAAAGTCCTTTGTGTATCCATGCACATTTCATGGCTGACCTTCAAGATTCCTGGAGGAAATTTGGAAAATCACTTGAAAGAACGTAACTGAATCTTGCAACTTGTAAGCTGCTACTTATTGAAAGCCCTCTTTGCTAATTTCAAATGTGTTAACAGAAGCATGTCTCAATCTTTTAGGGCCTTGCAAGCTTCACTTGCCTGGCGACTTTAAGGTCGATGGCGCACCAAAATCACACGCATAACGGTAGTGTGGCCGAGTGGTCTAAGGCGCTGGACTAAGGCTCCAGTCTCTCAGGAGGCGTGGGTTCAAATCCCACCACTGCCATTTAATAATTAGCCAAAGCTTGTGATGTGTTAGATCAAGTTAATTCTACATTCTGTGATCCTCTAGTCACCATAGCTAAGTGGTTAACACTCAACTGTTGGGTCATACACATTGTCTGCTTGATGTAAGTGCTCTGCGTTATCATGGTCTCCCTTCCATTCTGATCCAAACAACTTGCTCTTTTCAGATGACTAATCAAGCGTCAATTGCCTCAAGTGCCTGACGTCAAATCTATTCAATCTTCATTTTTAAAGTGAAAACCATGTATTCAGTACCAGACATTGAGGCCTACATAGTTTCCGAACCAAAATTCAATGAAAGTCTGCTGGTTATCTGAATTCTTCAGAATTATCTTAAAATCTATAATCTTAAAAATCCCAGATGTCTGTTTCCGAACCAAAATTCAATGAAAGTCTTCTGGTTATCTGAATTCTTCAGAATTATCTTAAAATCTAAAATCTTAAAAATCCCAGATGTCTGTTTCCGAACCAAAATTCAATGAAAGTCTTCTGGTTATCTGAATTCTTCAGAATTATCTTAAAATCTAAAATCTTAAAAATCCCAGATGTCTGTTTCCGAACCAAACTTCAATGAAAGTCTTCTGGTTATCTGAATTCTTCAGAATTATCTTAAAATCCAAAATCTTACTGGAGGGAGCTTGGAAAATTACTAGAAAGATTTAAACTAAACTTTGTGAAGTCGCAGCTGCTGAAATCTTGGCTCCCAAAGATTGCTACGATTTGCAAGTCCCCTTACCTGAAAAGGCAAGGAGAGTGCTTGTCCCACAAATCAGAGTTCATCCTCAGCTAGCTGTAAGTCCTCTGGACCACGATCAAATGAGAAAAAGGTGGTGAACCTGGCTGCCATATTAAAAATTGATTCACCACGTACAGCCTGCCCACTGAAGCAAACTTCCCAAGAAGAAGACAAAACAATATTGCAGTACAAACCTGAGTCACCTCTTTGGTTTCAGTGAAAGTCCTTTGTGTATCCATGCACATTTCATGGCTGACCTACAAGATTCCTGGAGGAAATTTGGAAAATCACTTGAAAGAATGTAACTGAATCTTTTTTCTCTTGCAACTTGTAAGCTGCTACTTATTGCGGTCGATGGCGCACCAAAATCACACGCATAACGTTAGTGTGGCCGAGTGGTCCAAGGCGCTGGACTAAGGCTCCAGTCTCTCAGGAGGCGTGGGTTCAAATCCCACCACTGCCATTTAATAATTAGCCAAAGCTTGTGATGTGTTAGATCAAGTTAATTCTACATTCTGTGATCCTCTAGTCACCATAGCTAAGTGGTTAACACTCAACTGTTGGGTCATACACATTGTCTGCTTGATGTAAGTGCTCTGCGTTATCATGGTCTCCCTTCCATTCTGATCCAAACAACTTGCTCTTTTCAGATGACTAATCAAGCATCAATTGCCTCAAGTGCCTCACGTCAAATCTATTCAATCTTCATTTTTAAAGTGAAAACCATGTATTCAGTCCCAGACATTGAGGCCTACATAGTTTCCGAACCAAAATATAATGAAAGTCTGCTGGTTATCTGAATTCTTCAGAATTATCTTAAAATCTAAAATCTTAAAAATCCCAGATGTCTGTTTCCGAACCAAAATTCAATGAAAGTCTTCTGGTTATCTGAATTCTTCAGAATTATCTTAAAATCTAAAATCTTAAAAATCCCAGATGTCTGTTTCAGAACCAAAATTCAATGAAAGTCTTCTGGTTATCTGAATTCTTCAGAATTATCTTAAAATCTAAAATCTTAAAAATCCCAGATGTCTGTTTCCGAACCAAACTTCAATGAAAGTCTTCTGGTTATCTGAATTCTTCAGAATTATCTTAAAATCCAAAATCTTACTGGAGGGAGCTTGGAAAATTACTAGAAAGATTTAAACTAAACTTTGTGAAGTCGCAGCTGCTGAAATCTTGGCTCCCAAAGATTGCTACGATTTGCAAGTCCCCTTACCTGAAAAGGCAAGGAGAGTGCTTGTCCCACAAATCAGAGTTCATCCTCAGCTAGCTGTAAGTCCTCTGGACCACGATCAAATGAGAAAAAGGTGGTGAACCTGGCTGCCATATTAAAAATTGATTCACCACGTACAGCCTGCCCACTGAAGCAAACTTCCCAAGAAGAAGACAAAACAATATTGCAGTACAAACCTGAGACACCTCTTTGGTTTCAGTGAAAGTCCTTTGTGTATCCATGCACATTTCATGGCTGACCTTCAAGATTCCTGGAGGAAATTTGGAAAATCACTTGAAAGAACGTAACTGAATCTTGCAACTTGTAAGCTGCTACTTATTTCGGTCGATGGCGCACCAAAATCACACGCATAACGGTAGTGTGGCCGAGTGGTCTAAGGCGCTGGACTAAGGCTCCAGTCTCTCAGGAGGCGTGGGTTCAAATCCCACCACTGCCATTTAATAATTAGCCAAAGCTTGTGATGTGTTAGATCAAGTTAATTCTACATTCTGTGATCCTCTAGTCACCATAGCTAAGTGGTTAACGCTCAACTGTTGGGTCATACACATTGTCTGCTTGATGTAAGTGCTCTGCGTTATCATGGTCTCCCTTCCATTCTGATCCTAACAACTTGCTCTTTTCAGATGACTAATCAAGCATCAATTGCCTCAAGTGCCTCACGTCAAATCTATTCAATCTTCATTTTTAAAGTGAAAACCATGTATTCAGTCCCAGACATTGAGGCCTACATAGTTTCCGAACCAAAATTCAATGAAAGTCTTCTGGTTATCTGAATTCTTCAGAATTATCTTAAAATCTAAAATCTTAAAAATCCCAGATGTCTGTTTCCGAACCAAAATTCAATGAAAGTCTTCTGGTTATCTGAATTCTTCAGAATTATCTTAAAATCTAAAATCTTAAAAATCCCAGATGTCTGTTTCCGAACCAAACTTCAATGAAAGTCTTCTGGTTATCTGAATTCTTCAGAATTATCTTAAAATCCAAAATCTTACTGGAGGGAGCTTGGAAAATTACTAGAAAGATTTAAACTAAACTTTGTGAAGTCGCAGCTGCTGAAATCTTGGCTCCCAAAGATTGCTACGATTTGCAAGTCCCCTTACCTGAAAAGGCAAGGAGAGTGCTTGTCCCACAAATCAGAGTTCATCCTCAGCTAGCTGTAAGTCCTCTGGACCACGATCAAATGAGAAAAAGGTGGTGAACCTGGCTGCCATATTAAAAATTGATTCACCACGTACAGCCTGCCCACTGAAGCAAACTTCCCAAGAAGAAGACAAAACAATATTGCAGTACAAACCTGAGTCACCTCTTTGGTTTCAGTGAAAGTCCTTTGTGTATCCATGCACATTTCATGGCTGACCTTCAAGATTCCTGGAGGAAATTTGGAAAATCACTTGAAAGAACGTAACTGAATCTTGCAACTTGTAAGCTGCTACTTATTGAAAGCCCTCTTTGCTAATTTCAAATGTGTTAACAGAAGCATGTCTCAATCTTTTAGGGCCTTGCAAGCTTCACTTGCCTGGCGACTTTGAGGTCGATGGCGCACCAAAATCACACGCATAACGGTAGTGTGGCCGAGTGGTCTAAGGCGCTGGACTAAGGCTCCAGTCTCTCAGGAGGCGTGGGTTCAAATCCCACCACTGCCATTTAATAATTAGCCAAAGCTTGTGATGTGTTAGATCAAGTTAATTCTACATTCTGTGATCCTCTAGTCACCATAGCTAAGTGGTTAACACTCAACTGTTGGGTCATACACATTGTCTGCTTGATGTAAGTGCTCTGCGTTATCATGGTCTCCCTTCCATTCTGATCCAAACAACTTGCTCTTTTCAGATGACTAATCAAGCGTCAATTGCCTCAAGTGCCTGACGTCAAATCTATTCAATCTTCATTTTTAAAGTGAAAACCATGTATTCAGTACCAGACATTGAGGCCTACATAGTTTCCGAACCAAAATTCAATGAAAGTCTGCTGGTTATCTGAATTCTTCAGAATTATCTTAAAATCTATAATCTTAAAAATCCCAGATGTCTGTTTCCGAACCAAAATTCAATGAAAGTCTTCTGGTTATCTGAATTCTTCAGAATTATCTTAAAATCTAAAATCTTAAAAATCCCAGATGTCTGTTTCCGAACCAAAATTCAATGAAAGTCTTCTGGTTATCTGAATTCTTCAGAATTATCTTAAAATCTAAAATCTTAAAAATCCCAGATGTCTGTTTCCGAACCAAACTTCAATGAAAGTCTTCTGGTTATCTGAATTCTTCAGAATTATCTTAAAATCCAAAATCTTACTGGAGGGAGCTTGGAAAATTACTAGAAAGATTTAAACTAAACTTTGTGAAGTCGCAGCTGCTGAAATCTTGGCTCCCAAAGATTGCTACGATTTGCAAGTCCCCTTACCTGAAAAGGCAAGGAGAGTGCTTGTCCCACAAATCAGAGTTCATCCTCAGCTAGCTGTAAGTCCTCTGGACCACGATCAAATGAGAAAAAGGTGGTGAACCTGGCTGCCATATTAAAAATTGATTCACCACGTACAGCCTGCCCACTGAAGCAAACTTCCCAAGAAGAAGACAAAACAATATTGCAGTACAAACCTGAGTCACCTCTTTGGTTTCAGTGAAAGTCCTTTGTGTATCCATGCACATTTCATGGCTGACCTACAAGATTCCTGGAGGAAATTTGGAAAATCACTTGAAAGAATGTAACTGAATCTTTTTTCTCTTGCAACTTGTAAGCTGCTACTTATTGCGGTCGATGGCGCACCAAAATCACACGCATAACGTTAGTGTGGCCGAGTGGTCCAAGGCGCTGGACTAAGGCTCCAGTCTCTCAGGAGGCGTGGGTTCAAATCCCACCACTGCCATTTAATAATTAGCCAAAGCTTGTGATGTGTTAGATCAAGTTAATTCTACATTCTGTGATCCTCTAGTCACCATAGCTAAGTGGTTAACACTCAACTGTTGGGTCATACACATTGTCTGCTTGATGTAAGTGCTCTGCGTTATCATGGTCTCCCTTCCATTCTGATCCAAACAACTTGCTCTTTTCAGATGACTAATCAAGCATCAATTGCCTCAAGTGCCTCACGTCAAATCTATTCAATCTTCATTTTTAAAGTGAAAACCATGTATTCAGTCCCAGACATTGAGGCCTACATAGTTTCCGAACCAAAATATAATGAAAGTCTGCTGGTTATCTGAATTCTTCAGAATTATCTTAAAATCTAAAATCTTAAAAATCCCAGATGTCTGTTTCCGAACCAAAATTCAATGAAAGTCTTCTGGTTATCTGAATTCTTCAGAATTATCTTAAAATCTAAAATCTTAAAAATCCCAGATGTCTGTTTCAGAACCAAAATTCAATGAAAGTCTTCTGGTTATCTGAATTCTTCAGAATTATCTTAAAATCTAAAATCTTAAAAATCCCAGATGTCTGTTTCCGAACCAAACTTCAATGAAAGTCTTCTGGTTATCTGAATTCTTCAGAATTATCTTAAAATCCAAAATCTTACCGGAGGGAGCTTGGAAAATTACTAGAAAGATTTAAACTAAACTTTGTGAAGTCGCAGCTGCTGAAATCTTGGCTCCCAAAGATTGCTACGATTTGCAAGTCCCCTTACCTGAAAAGGCAAGGAGAGTGCTTGTCCCACAAATCAGAGTTCATCCTCAGCTAGCTGTAAGTCCTCTGGACCACGATCAAATGAGAAAAAGGTGGTGAACCTGGCTGCCATATTAAAAATTGATTCACCACGTACAGCCTGCCCACTGAAGCAAACTTCCCAAGAAGAAGACAAAACAATATTGCAGTACAAACCTGAGACACCTCTTTGGTTTCAGTGAAAGTCCTTTGTGTATCCATGCACATTTCATGGCTGACCTTCAAGATTCCTGGAGGAAATTTGGAAAATCACTTGAAAGAACGTAACTGAATCTTGCAACTTGTAAGCTGCTACTTATTTCGGTCGATGGCGCACCAAAATCACACGCATAACGGTAGTGTGGCCGAGTGGTCTAAGGCGCTGGACTAAGGCTCCAGTCTCTCAGGAGGCGTGGGTTCAAATCCCACCACTGCCATTTAATAATTAGCCAAAGCTTGTGATGTGTTAGATCAAGTTAATTCTACATTCTGTGATCCTCTAGTCACCATAGCTAAGTGGTTAACGCTCAACTGTTGGGTCATACACATTGTCTGCTTGATGTAAGTGCTCTGCGTTATCATGGTCTCCCTTCCATTCTGATCCTAACAACTTGCTCTTTTCAGATGACTAATCAAGCATCAATTGCCTCAAGTGCCTCACGTCAAATCTATTCAATCTTCATTTTTAAAGTGAAAACCATGTATTCAGTCCCAGACATTGAGGCCTACATAGTTTCCGAACCAAAATTCAATGAAAGTCTTCTGGTTATCTGAATTCTTCAGAATTATCTTAAAATCTAAAATCTTAAAAATCCCAGATGTCTGTTTCCGAACCAAAATTCAATGAAAGTCTTCTGGTTATCTGAATTCTTCAGAATTATCTTAAAATCTAAAATCTTAAAAATCCCAGATGTCTGTTTCCGAACCAAACTTCAATGAAAGTCTTCTGGTTATCTGAATTCTTCAGAATTATCTTAAAATCCAAAATCTTACTGGAGGGAGCTTGGAAAATTACTAGAAAGATTTAAACTAAACTTTGTGAAGTCGCAGCTGCTGAAATCTTGGCTCCCAAAGATTGCTACGATTTGCAAGTCCCCTTACCTGAAAAGGCAAGGAGAGTGCTTGTCCCACAAATCAGAGTTCATCCTCAGCTAGCTGTAAGTCCTCTGGACCGCGATCAAATGAGAAAAAGGTGGTGAACCTGGCTGCCATATTAAAAATTGATTCACCACGTACAGCCTGCCCACTGAAGCAAACTTCCCAAGAAGAAGACAAAACAATATTGCAGTACAAACCTGAGTCACCTCTTTGGTTTCAGTGAAAGTCCTTTGTGTATCCATGCACATTTCATGGCTGACCTTCAAGATTCCTGGAGGAAATTTGGAAAATCACTTGAAAGAACGTAACTGAATCTTGCAACTTGTAAGCTGCTACTTATTGAAAGCCCTCTTTGCTAATTTCAAATGTGTTAACAGAAGCATGTCTCAATCTTTTAGGGCCTTGCAAGCTTCACTTGCCTGGCGACTTTGAGGTCGATGGCGCACCAAAATCACACGCATAACGGTAGTGTGGCCGAGTGGTCTAAGGCGCTGGACTAAGGCTCCAGTCTCTCAGGAGGCGTGGGTTCAAATCCCACCACTGCCATTTAATAATTAGCCAAAGCTTGTGATGTGTTAGATCAAGTTAATTCTACATTCTGTGATCCTCTAGTCACCATAGCTAAGTGGTTAACACTCAACTGTTGGGTCATACACATTGTCTGCTTGATGTAAGTGCTCTGCGTTATCATGGTCTCCCTTCCATTCTGATCCAAACAACTTGCTCTTTTCAGATGACTAATCAAGCGTCAATTGCCTCAAGTGCCTGACGTCAAATCTATTCAATCTTCATTTTTAAAGTGAAAACCATGTATTCAGTACCAGACATTGAGGCCTACATAGTTTCCGAACCAAAATTCAATGAAAGTCTGCTGGTTATCTGAATTCTTCAGAATTATCTTAAAATCTATAATCTTAAAAATCCCAGATGTCTGTTTCCGAACCAAAATTCAATGAAAGTCTTCTGGTTATCTGAATTCTTCAGAATTATCCTAAAATCTAAAATCTTAAAAATCCCAGATGTCTGTTTCCGAACCAAAATTCAATGAAAGTCTTCTGGTTATCTGAATTCTTCAGAATTATCTTAAAATCTAAAATCTTAAAAATCCCAGATGTCTGTTTCCGAACCAAACTTCAATGAAAGTCTTCTGGTTATCTGAATTCTTCAGAATTATCTTAAAATCCAAAATCTTACTGGAGGGAGCTTGGAAAATTACTAGAAAGATTTAAACTAAACTTTGTGAAGTCGCAGCTGCTGAAATCTTGGCTCCCAAAGATTGCTACGATTTGCAAGTCCCCTTACCTGAAAAGGCAAGGAGAGTGCTTGTCCCACAAATCAGAGTTCATCCTCAGCTAGCTGTAAGTCCTCTGGACCACGATCAAATGAGAAAAAGGTGGTGAACCTGGCTGCCATATTAAAAATTGATTCACCACGTACAGCCTGCCCACTGAAGCAAACTTCCCAAGAAGAAGACAAAACAATATTGCAGTACAAACCTGAGTCACCTCTTTGGTTTCAGTGAAAGTCCTTTGTGTATCCATGCACATTTCATGGCTGACCTACAAGATTCCTGGAGGAAATTTGGAAAATCACTTGAAAGAATGTAACTGAATCTTTTTTCTCTTGCAACTTGTAAGCTGCTACTTATTGCGGTCGATGGCGCACCAAAATCACACGCATAACGTTAGTGTGGCCGAGTGGTCCAAGGCGCTGGACTAAGGCTCCAGTCTCTCAGGAGGCGTGGGTTCAAATCCCACCACTGCCATTTAATAATTAGCCAAAGCTTGTGATGCCTTAGATCAAGTTAATTCTACATTCTGTGATCCTCACGTTACCATAGCTAAGTGGTTAACACTCAACTGTTGAGTCATACACATTGTCTGCTTGATGTAAGTGCTCTGCGTTATCATGGTCTCCCTTCCATTCTGATCCTAACAACTTGCTCTTTTCAGATGACTAATCAAGCATCAATTGCCTCAAGTGCCTGACGTCAAATCTATTCAATCTTCATTTTTAAAGTGAAAACCATGTATTCAGTCCCAGACATTGATGCCTACATAGTTTCCGAACCAAAATTCAATGAAAGTCTTCTGGTTATCTGAATTCTTCAGAATTATCTTAAAATCTAAAATCTTAAAAATCCCAGATGTCTGTTTCCGAACCAAAATTCAATGAAAGTCTTCTGGTTATCTGAATTCTTCAGAATTATCTTAAATCTAAAATCTTAAAAATCCCAGATGTCTGTTTCCGAACCAAACTTCAATGAAAGTCTTCTGGTTATCTGAATTCTTCAGAATTATCTTAAAATCCAAAATCTTACTGGAGGGAGCTTGGAAAATTACTAGAAAGATTTAAACTAAACTTTGTGAAGTCGCAGCTGCTGAAATCTTGGCTCCCAAAGATTGCTACGATTTGCAAGTCCCCTTACCTGAAAAGGCAAGGAGAGTGCTTGTCCCACAAATCAGAGTTCATCCTCAGCTAGCTGTAAGTCCTCTGGACCACGATCAAATGAGAAAAAGGTGGTGATCCTGGCTGCCATATTAAAAATTGATTCACCACGTACAGCCTGCCCACTGAAGCAAACTTCCCAAGAAGAAGACAAAACAATATTGCAGTACAAACCTGAGACACCTCACTGGTTTCAGTGAAAGTCCTTTGTGTATCCATGCACATTTCATGGCTGACCTTCAAGATTCCTGGAGGAAATTTGGAAAATCACTTGAAAGAACGTAACTGAATCTTGCAACTTGTAAGCTGCTACTTATTTCGGTCGATGGCGCACCAAAATCACACGCATAACGGTAGTGTGGCCGAGTGGTCTAAGGCGCTGGACTAAGGCTCCAGTCTCTCAGGAGGCGTGGGTTCAAATCCCACCACTGCCATTTAATAATTAGCCAAAGCTTTTGATGTGTTAGATCAAGTTAATTCTACATTCTGTGATCCTCTAGTCACCATAGCTAAGTGGTTAACACTCAACTGTTGGGTCATACACATTGTCTGCTTGATGTAAGTGCTCTGCGTTATCATGGTCTCCCTTCCATTCTGATCCAAACAACTTGCTCTTTTCAGATGACTAATCAAGCATCAATTGCCTCAAGTGCCTGACGTCAAATCTATTCAATCTTCATTTTTAAAGTGAAAACCATGTATTCAGTCCCAGACATTGAGGCCTACATAGTTTCCGTACCAAAATTCAATGAAAGTCTGCTGGTTATCTGAATTCTTCAGAATTATCTTAAAATCTAAAATCTTAAAAATCCCAGATGTCTGTTTCCGAACCAAACTTCAATGAAAGTCTTCTGGTTATCTGAATTCTTCAGAATTATCTTAAAATCCAAAATCTTACTGGAGGGAGCTTGGAAAATTACTAGAAAGATTTAAACTAAACTTTGTGAAGTCGCAGCTGCTGAAATCTTGGCTCCCAAAGATTGCTACGATTTGCAAGTCCCCTTACCTGAAAAGGCAAGGAGAGTGATTGTCCCACAAATCAGAGTTCATCCTCAGCTAGCTGTAAGTCCTCTGGACCACGATCAAATGAGAAAAAGGTTGTGACCTGGCTGCCATATTAAAAATAGATTCACCACGTACAGCCTGCCCACTGAAGCAAACTTCCCAAGAAGAAGACAAAACAATATTGCAGTACAAACATGAGACACCTCTTTGGTTTCAGTGAAAGTCCTTTGTGTATCCATGCACATTTCATGGCTGACCTTCAAGATTCCTGGAGGAAATTTGGAAAATCACTTGAAAGAACGTAACTGAATCTTGCAACTTGTAAGCTGCTACTTATTGAAAGCCCTCTTTGCTAATTTCAAATGTGTTAAAAGCAGCATGTCTCAATCTTTTAGGGCCTTGCAAGCTTCACTTGCCTGGCGACTTTGCGGTCGATGGCGCACCAAAATCACACGCATAACGGTAGTGTGGTCGAGTGGTCTAAGGCGCTGGACTAAGGCTCCAGTCTCTCAGGAGGCGTGGGTTCAAATCCCACCACTGCCATTTAATAATTAGCCTAAGCTTGTGATGTGTTAGATCAAGTTAATTCTACATTCTGTGATCCTCTAGTCACCATAGCTAAGTGGTTAACACTCAACTGTTGGGTCATACACATTGTCTGCTTGATGTAAGTGCTCTGCGTTATCATGGTCTCCCTTCCATTCTGATCCTAACAACTTGCTCTTTTCAGATGACTAATCAAGCATCAATTGCCTCAAGTGCCTCACGTCAAATCTATTCAATCTTCATTTTTAAAGTGAAAACCATGTATTCAGTCCCAGACATTGAGGCCTACATAGTTTCCGAACCAAAATTCAATGAAAGTCTTCTGGTTATCTGAATTCTTCAGAATTATCTTAAAATCTAAAATCTTAAAAATCCCAGATGTCTGTTTCCGAACCAAACTTCAATGAAAGTCTTCTGGTTATCTGAATTCTTCAGAATTATCTTAAAATCTAAAATCTTAAAAATCCCAGATGTCTGTTTCCGAACCAAACTTCAATGAAAGTCTTCTGGTTATCTGAATTCTTCAGAATTATCTTAAAATCCAAAATCTTACTGGAGGGAGCTTGGAAAATTACTAGAAAGATTTAAACTAAACTTTGTGAAGTCGCAGCTGCTGAAATCTTGGCTCCCAAAGATTGCTACGATTTGCAAGTCCCCTTACCTGAAAAGGCAAGGAGAGTGCTTGTCCCACAAATCAGAGTTCATCCTCAGCTAGCTGTAAGTCCTCTGGACCACGATCAAATGAGAAAAAGGTTGTGACCTGGCTGCCATATTAAAAATAGATTCACCACGTACAGCCTGCCCACTGAAGCAAACTTCCCAAGAGGAAGACAAAACAATATTGCAGTACAAACATGAGACACCTCTTTGGTTTCAGTGAAAGTCCTTTGTGTATCCATGCACATTTCATGGCTGACCTTCAAGATTCCTGGAGGAAATTTGGAAAATCACTTGAAAGAACGTAACTGAATCTTGCAACTTGTAAGCTGCTACTTATTGAAAGCCCTCTTTGCTAATTTCAAATGTGTTAAAAGCAGCATGTCTCAATCTTTTAGGGCCTTGCAAGCTTCACTTGCCTGGCGACTTTGCGGTCGATGGCGTACCAAAATCACACGCATAACGGTAGTGTGGCCGAGTGGTCTAAGGCGCTGGACTAAGGCTCCAGTCTCTCAGGAGGCGTGGGTTCAAATCCCACCACTGCCATTTAATAATTAGCCTAAGCTTGTGATGTGTTAGATCAAGTTAATTCTACATTCTGTGATCCTCTAGTCACCATAGCTAAGTGGTTAACACTCAACTGTTGGGTCATACACATTGTCTGCTTGATGTAAGTGCTCTGCGTTATCATGGTCTCCCTTCCATTCTGATCCTAACAACTTGCTCTTTTCAGATGACTAATCAAGCATCAATTGCCTCAAGTGCCTCACGTCAAATCTATTCAATCTTCATTTTTAAAGTGAAAACCATGTATTCAGTCCCAGACATTGAGGCCTACATAGTTTCCGAACCAAAATTCAATGAAAGTCTGCTGGTTATCTGAATTCTTCAGAATTATCTTAAAATCTAAAATCTTAAAAATCCCAGATGTCTGTTTCCGAACCAAACTTCAATGAAAGTCTTCTGGTTATCTGAATTCTTCAGAATTATCTTAAAATCTAAAATCTTAAAAATCCCAGATGTCTGTTTCCGAACCAAACTTCAATGAAAGTCTTCTGGTTATCTGAATTCTTCAGAATTATCTTAAAATCCAAAATCTTACTGGAGGGAGCTTGGAAAATTACTAGAAAGATTTAAACTAAACTTTGTGAAGTCGCAGCTGCTGAAATCTTGGCTCCCAAAGATTGCTACGATTTGCAAGTCCCCTTACCTGAAAAGGCAAGGAGAGTGCTTGTCCCACAAATCAGAGTTCATCCTCAGCTAGCTGTAAGTCCTCTGGACCACGATCAAATGAGAAAAAGGTTGTGACCTGGCTGCCATATTAAAAATAGATTCACCACGTACAGCCTGCCCACTGAAGCAAACTTCCCAAGAAGAAGACAAAACAATATTGCAGTACAAACATGAGACACCTCTTTGGTTTCAGTGAAAGTCCTTTGTGTATCCATGCACATTTCATGGCTGACCTTCAAGATTCCTGGAGGAAATTTGGAAAATCACTTGAAAGAACGTAACTGAATCTTGCAACTTGTAAGCTGCTACCTATTGAAAGCCCTCTTTGCTAATTTCAAATGTGTTAAAAGCAGCATGTCTCAATCTTTTAGGGCCTTGCAAGCTTCACTTGCCTGGCGACTTTGCGGTCGATGGCGCACCAAAATCACACGCATAACGGTAGTGTGGCCGAGTGGTCTAAGGCGCTGGACTAAGGCTCCAGTCTCTCAGGAGGCGTGGGTTCAAATCCCACCACTGCCATTTAATAATTAGCCAAAGCTTGTGATGTGTTAGATCAAGTTAATTCTACATTCTGTGATCCTCTAGTCACCATAGCTAAGTGGTTAACACTCAACTGTTGGGTCATACACATTGTCTGCTTGATGTAAGTGCTCTGCGTTATCATGGTCTCCCTTCCATTCTGATCCTAACAACTTGCTCTTTTCAGATGACTAATCAAGCATCAATTGCCTCAAGTGCCTCACGTCAAATCTATTCAATCTTCATTTTTAAAGTGAAAACCATGTATTCAGTCCCAGACATTGAGGCCTACATAGTTTCCGAACCAAAATTCAATGAAAGTCTGCTGGTTATCTGAATTCTTCAGAATTATCTTAAAATCTAAAATCTTAAAAATCCCAGATGTCTGTTTCCGAACCAAAATTCAATGAAAGTCTTCTGGTTATCTGAATTCTTCAGAATTATCTTAAAATCTAAAATCTTAAAAATCCCAGAAGTCTGTTTCCGAACCAAAATTCAATGAAAGTCTTCTGGTTATCTGAATTCTTCAGAATTATCTTAAAATCTAAAATCTTAAAAATCCCAGATGTCTGTTTCCGAACCAAACTTCAATGAAAGTCTTCTGGTTATCTGAATTCTTCAGAATTATCTTAAAATCTAAAATCTTAAAAATCCCAGATGTCTGTTTCCGAACCAAACTTCAATGAAAGTCTTCTGGTTATCTGAATTCTTCAGAATTATCTTAAAATCCAAAATCTTACTGGAGGGAGCTTGGAAAATTACTAGAAAGATTTAAACTAAACTTTGTGAAGTCGCAGCTGCTGAAATCTTGGCTCCCAAAGATTGCTACGATTTGCAAGTCCCCTTACCTGAAAAGGCAAGGAGAGTGCTTGTCCCACAAATCAGAGTTCATCCTCAGCTAGCTGTAAGTCCTCTGGACCACGATCAAATGAGAAAAAGGTTGTGACCTGGCTGCCATATTAAAAATAGATTCACCACGTACAGCCTGCCCACTGAAGCAAACTTCCCAAGAAGAAGACAAAACAATATTGCAGTACAAACATGAGACACCTCTTTGGTTTCAGTGAAAGTCCTTTGTGTATCCATGCACATTTCATGGCTGACCTTCAAGATTCCTGGAGGAAATTTGGAAAATCACTTGAAAGAACGTAACTGAATCTTGCAACTTGTAAGCTGCTACCTATTGAAAGCCCTCTTTGCTAATTTCAAATGTGTTAAAAGCAGCATGTCTCAATCTTTTAGGGCCTTGCAAGCTTCACTTGCCTGGCGACTTTGCGGTCGATGGCGCACCAAAATCACACGCATAACGGTAGTGTGGCCGAGTGGTCTAAGGCGCTGGACTAAGGCTCCAGTCTCTCAGGAGGCGTGGGTTCAAATCCCACCACTGCCATTTAATAATTAGCCAAAGCTTGTGATGTGTTAGATCAAGTTAATTCTACATTCTGTGATCCTCTAGTCACCATAGCTAAGTGGTTAACACTCAACTGTTGGGTCATACACATTGTCTGCTTGATGTAAGTGCTCTGCGTTATCATGGTCTCCCTTCCATTCTGATCCTAACAACTTGCTCTTTTCAGATGACTAATCAAGCATCAATTGCCTCAAGTGCCTCACGTCAAATCTATTCAATCTTCATTTTTAAAGTGAAAACCATGTATTCAGTCCCAGACATTGAGGCCTACATAGTTTCCGAACCAAAATTCAATGAAAGTCTGCTGGTTATCTGAATTCTTCAGAATTATCTTAAAATCTAAAATCTTAAAAATCCCAGATGTCTGTTTCCGAACCAAAATTCAATGAAAGTCTTCTGGTTATCTGAATTCTTCAGAATTATCTTAAAATCTAAAATCTTAAAAATCCCAGAAGTCTGTTTCCGAACCAAAATTCAATGAAAGTCTTCTGGTTATCTGAATTCTTCAGAATTATCTTAAAATCTAAAATCTTAAAAATCCCAGATGTCTGTTTCCGAACCAAACTTCAATGAAAGTCTTCTGGTTATCTGAATTCTTCAGAATTATCTTAAAATCTAAAATCTTAAAAATCCCAGATGTCTGTTTCCGAACCAAACTTCAATGAAAGTCTTCTGGTTATCTGAATTCTTCAGAATTATCTTAAAATCCAAAATCTTACTGGAGGGAGCTTGGAAAATTACTAGAAAGATTTAAACTAAACTTTGTGAAGTCGCAGCTGCTGAAATCTTGGCTCCCAAAGATTGCTACGATTTGCAAGTCCCCTTACCTGAAAAGGCAAGGAGAGTGCTTGTCCCACAAATCAGAGTTCATCCTCAGCTAGCTGTAAGTCCTCTGGACCACGATCAAATGAGAAAAAGGTTGTGACCTGGCTGCCATATTAAAAATAGATTCACCACGTACAGCCTGCCCACTGAAGCAAACTTCCCAAGAGGAAGACAAAACAATATTGCAGTACAAACATGAGACACCTCTTTGGTTTCAGTGAAAGTCCTTTGTGTATCCATGCACATTTCATGGCTGACCTTCAAGATTCCTGGAGGAAATTTGGAAAATCACTTGAAAGAACGTAACTGAATCTTGCAACTTGTAAGCTGCTACTTATTGAAAGCCCTCTTTGCTAATTTCAAATGTGTTAAAAGCAGCATGTCTCAATCTTTTAGGGCCTTGCAAGCTTCACTTGCCTGGCGACTTTGCGGTCGATGGCGTACCAAAATCACACGCATAACGGTAGTGTGGCCGAGTGGTCTAAGGCGCTGGACTAAGGCTCCAGTCTCTCAGGAGGCGTGGGTTCAAATCCCACCACTGCCATTTAATAATTAGCCTAAGCTTGTGATGTGTTAGATCAAGTTAATTCTACATTCTGTGATCCTCTAGTCACCATAGCTAAGTGGTTAACACTCAACTGTTGGGTCATACACATTGTCTGCTTGATGTAAGTGCTCTGCGTTATCATGGTCTCCCTTCCATTCTGATCCTAACAACTTGCTCTTTTCAGATGACTAATCAAGCATCAATTGCCTCAAGTGCCTCACGTCAAATCTATTCAATCTTCATTTTTAAAGTGAAAACCATGTATTCAGTCCCAGACATTGAGGCCTACATAGTTTCCGAACCAAAATTCAATGAAAGTCTGCTGGTTATCTGAATTCTTCAGAATTATCTTAAAATCTAAAATCTTAAAAATCCCAGATGTCTGTTTCCGAACCAAACTTCAATGAAAGTCTTCTGGTTATCTGAATTCTTCAGAATTATCTTAAAATCTAAAATCTTAAAAATCCCAGATGTCTGTTTCCGAACCAAACTTCAATGAAAGTCTTCTGGTTATCTGAATTCTTCAGAATTATCTTAAAATCCAAAATCTTACTGGAGGGAGCTTGGAAAATTACTAGAAAGATTTAAACTAAACTTTGTGAAGTCGCAGCTGCTGAAATCTTGGCTCCCAAAGATTGCTACGATTTGCAAGTCCCCTTACCTGAAAAGGCAAGGAGAGTGCTTGTCCCACAAATCAGAGTTCATCCTCAGCTAGCTGTAAGTCCTCTGGACCACGATCAAATGAGAAAAAGGTTGTGACCTGGCTGCCATATTAAAAATAGATTCACCACGTACAGCCTGCCCACTGAAGCAAACTTCCCAAGAGGAAGACAAAACAATATTGCAGTACAAACATGAGACACCTCTTTGGTTTCAGTGAAAGTCCTTTGTGTATCCATGCACATTTCATGGCTGACCTTCAAGATTCCTGGAGGAAATTTGGAAAATCACTTGAAAGAACGTAACTGAATCTTGCAACTTGTAAGCTGCTACTTATTGAAAGCCCTCTTTGCTAATTTCAAATGTGTTAAAAGCAGCATGTCTCAATCTTTTAGGGCCTTGCAAGCTTCACTTGCCTGGCGACTTTGCGGTCGATGGCGCACCAAAATCACACGCATAACGGTAGTGTGGCCGAGTGGTCTAAGGCGCTGGACTAAGGCTCCAGTCTCTCAGGAGGCGTGGGTTCAAATCCCACCACTGCCATTTAATAATTAGCCAAAGCTTGTGATGTGTTAGATCAAGTTAATTCTACATTCTGTGATCCTCTAGTCACCATAGCTAAGTGGTTAACACTCAACTGTTGGGTCATACACATTGTCTGCTTGATGTAAGTGCTCTGCGTTATCATGGTCTCCCTTCCATTCTGATCCTAACAACTTGCTCTTTTCAGATGACTAAACAAGCATCAATTGCCTCAAGTGCCTCACGTCAAATCTATTCAATCTTCATTTTTAAAGTGAAAACCATGTATTCAGTCCCAGACATTGAGGCCTACATAGTTTCCGAACCAAAATTCAATGAAAGTCTGCTGGTTATCTGAATTCTTCAGAATTATCTTAAAATCTAAAATCTTAAAAATCCCAGATGTCTGTTTCCGAACCAAAATTCAATGAAAGTCTTCTGGTTATCTGAATTCTTCAGAATTATCTTAAAATCTAAAATCTTAAAAATCCCAGAAGTCTGTTTCCGAACCAAAATTCAATGAAAGTCTTCTGGTTATCTGAATTCTTCAGAATTATCTTAAAATCTAAAATCTTAAAAATCCCAGATGTCTGTTTCCGAACCAAACTTCAATGAAAGTCTTCTGGTTATCTGAATTCTTCAGAATTATCTTAAAATCTAAAATCTTAAAAATCCCAGATGTCTGTTTCCGAACCAAACTTCAATGAAAGTCTTCTGGTTATCTGAATTCTTCAGAATTATCTTAAAATCCAAAATCTTACTGGAGGGAGCTTGGAAAATTACTAGAAAGATTTAAACTAAACTTTGTGAAGTCGCAGCTGCTGAAATCTTGGCTCCCAAAGATTGCTACGATTTGCAAGTCCCCTTACCTGAAAAGGCAAGGAGAGTGCTTGTCCCACAAATCAGAGTTCATCCTCAGCTAGCTGTAAGTCCTCTGGACCACGATCAAATGAGAAAAAGGTTGTGACCTGGCTGCCATATTAAAAATAGATTCACCACGTACAGCCTGCCCACTGAAGCAAACTTCCCAAGAAGAAGACAAAACAATATTGCAGTACAAACATGAGACACCTCTTTGGTTTCAGTGAAAGTCCTTTGTGTATCCATGCACATTTCATGGCTGACCTTCAAGATTCCTGGAGGAAATTTGGAAAATCACTTGAAAGAACGTAACTGAATCTTGCAACTTGTAAGCTGCTACCTATTGAAAGCCCTCTTTGCTAATTTCAAATGTGTTAAAAGCAGCATGTCTCAATCTTTTAGGGCCTTGCAAGCTTCACTTGCCTGGCGACTTTGCGGTCGATGGCGCACCAAAATCACACGCATAACGGTAGTGTGGCCGAGTGGTCTAAGGCGCTGGACTAAGGCTCCAGTCTCTCAGGAGGCGTGGGTTCAAATCCCACCACTGCCATTTAATAATTAGCCAAAGCTTGTGATGTGTTAGATCAAGTTAATTCTACATTCTGTGATCCTCTAGTCACCATAGCTAAGTGGTTAACACTCAACTGTTGGGTCATACACATTGTCTGCTTGATGTAAGTGCTCTGCGTTATCATGGTCTCCCTTCCATTCTGATCCTAACAACTTGCTCTTTTCAGATGACTAATCAAGCATCAATTGCCTCAAGTGCCTCACGTCAAATCTATTCAATCTTCATTTTTAAAGTGAAAACCATGTATTCAGTCCCAGACATTGAGGCCTACATAGTTTCCGAACCAAAATTCAATGAAAGTCTGCTGGTTATCTGAATTCTTCAGAATTATCTTAAAATCTAAAATCTTAAAAATCCCAGATGTCTGTTTCCGAACCAAAATTCAATGAAAGTCTTCTGGTTATCTGAATTCTTCAGAATTATCTTAAAATCTAAAATCTTAAAAATCCCAGAAGTCTGTTTCCGAACCAAAATTCAATGAAAGTCTTCTGGTTATCTGAATTCTTCAGAATTATCTTAAAATCTAAAATCTTAAAAATCCCAGATGTCTGTTTCCGAACCAAACTTCAATGAAAGTCTTCTGGTTATCTGAATTCTTCAGAATTATCTTAAAATCTAAAATCTTAAAAATCCCAGATGTCTGTTTCCGAACCAAACTTCAATGAAAGTCTTCTGGTTATCTGAATTCTTCAGAATTATCTTAAAATCCAAAATCTTACTGGAGGGAGCTTGGAAAATTACTAGAAAGATTTAAACTAAACTTTGTGAAGTCGCAGCTGCTGAAATCTTGGCTCCCAAAGATTGCTACGATTTGCAAGTCCCCTTACCTGAAAAGGCAAGGAGAGTGCTTGTCCCACAAATCAGAGTTCATCCTCAGCTAGCTGTAAGTCCTCTGGACCACGATCAAATGAGAAAAAGGTTGTGACCTGGCTGCCATATTAAAAATAGATTCACCACGTACAGCCTGCCCACTGAAGCAAACTTCCCAAGAAGAAGACAAAACAATATTGCAGTACAAACATGAGACACCTCTTTGGTTTCAGTGAAAGTCCTTTGTGTATCCATGCACATTTCATGGCTGACCTTCAAGATTCCTGGAGGAAATTTGGAAAATCACTTGAAAGAACGTAACTGAATCTTGCAACTTGTAAGCTGCTACTTATTGAAAGCCCTCTTTGCTAATTTCAAATGTGTTAAAAGCAGCATGTCTCAATCTTTTAGGGCCTTGCAAGCTTCACTTGCCTGGCGACTTTGCGGTCGATGGCGCACCAAAATCACACGCATAACGGTAGTGTGGCCGAGTGGTCTAAGGCGCTGGACTAAGGCTCCAGTCTCTCAGGAGGCGTTCAAATCCCACCACTGCCATTTAATAATTAGCCAAAGCTTGTGATGTGTTAGATCAAGTTAATTCTACATTCTGTGATCCTCTAGTCACCATAGCTAAGTGGTTAACACTCAACTGTTGGGTCATACACATTGTCTGCTTGATGTAAGTGCTCTGCGTTATCATGGTCTCCCTTCCATTCTGATCCTAACAACTTGCTCTTTTCAGATGACTAAACAAGCATCAATTGCCTCAAGTGCCTCACGTCAAATCTATTCAATCTTCATTTTTAAAGTGAAAACCATGTATTCAGTCCCAGACATTGAGGCCTACATAGTTTCCGAACCAAAATTCAATGAAAGTCTGCTGGTTATCTGAATTCTTCAGAATTATCTTAAAATCTAAAATCTTAAAAATCCCAGATGTCTGTTTCCGAACCAAAATTCAATGAAAGTCTTCTGGTTATCTGAATTCTTCAGAATTATCTTAAAATCTAAAATCTTAAAAATCCCAGAAGTCTGTTTCCGAACCAAAATTCAATGAAAGTCTTCTGGTTATCTGAATTCTTCAGAATTATCTTAAAATCTAAAATCTTAAAAATCCCAGATGTCTGTTTCCGAACCAAACTTCAATGAAAGTCTTCTGGTTATCTGAATTCTTCAGAATTATCTTAAAATCTAAAATCTTAAAAATCCCAGATGTCTGTTTCCGAACCAAACTTCAATGAAAGTCTTCTGGTTATCTGAATTCTTCAGAATTATCTTAAAATCCAAAATCTTACTGGAGGGAGCTTGGAAAATTACTAGAAAGATTTAAACTAAACTTTGTGAAGTCGCAGCTGCTGAAATCTTGGCTCCCAAAGATTGCTACGATTTGCAAGTCCCCTTACCTGAAAAGGCAAGGAGAGTGCTTGTCCCACAAATCAGAGTTCATCCTCAGCTAGCTGTAAGTCCTCTGGACCACGATCAAATGAGAAAAAGGTTGTGACCTGGCTGCCATATTAAAAATAGATTCACCACGTACAGCCTGCCCACTGAAGCAAACTTCCCAAGAAGAAGACAAAACAATATTGCAGTACAAACATGAGACACCTCTTTGGTTTCAGTGAAAGTCCTTTGTGTATCCATGCACATTTCATGGCTGACCTTCAAGATTCCTGGAGGAAATTTGGAAAATCACTTGAAAGAACGTAACTGAATCTTGCAACTTGTAAGCTGCTACCTATTGAAAGCCCTCTTTGCTAATTTCAAATGTGTTAAAAGCAGCATGTCTCAATCTTTTAGGGCCTTGCAAGCTTCACTTGCCTGGCGACTTTGCGGTCGATGGCGCACCAAAATCACACGCATAACGGTAGTGTGGCCGAGTGGTCTAAGGCGCTGGACTAAGGCTCCAGTCTCTCAGGAGGCGTTCAAATCCCACCACTGCCATTTAATAATTAGCCAAAGCTTGTGATGTGTTAGATCAAGTTAATTCTACATTCTGTGATCCTCTAGTCACCATAGCTAAGTGGTTAACACTCAACTGTTGGGTCATACACATTGTCTGCTTGATGTAAGTGCTCTGCGTTATCATGGTCTCCCTTCCATTCTGATCCTAACAACTTGCTCTTTTCAGATGACTAATCAAGCATCAATTGCCTCAAGTGCCTCACGTCAAATCTATTCAATCTTCATTTTTAAAGTGAAAACCATGTATTCAGTCCCAGACATTGAGGCCTACATAGTTTCCGAACCAAAATTCAATGAAAGTCTGCTGGTTATCTGAATTCTTCAGAATTATCTTAAAATCTAAAATCTTAAAAATCCCAGATGTCTGTTTCCGAACCAAAATTCAATGAAAGTCTTCTGGTTATCTGAATTCTTCAGAATTATCTTAAAATCTAAAATCTTAAAAATCCCAGAAGTCTGTTTCCGAACCAAAATTCAATGAAAGTCTTCTGGTTATCTGAATTCTTCAGAATTATCTTAAAATCTAAAATCTTAAAAATCCCAGATGTCTGTTTCCGAACCAAAATTCAATGAAAGTCTTCTGGTTATCTGAATTCTTCAGAATTATCTTAAAATCTAAAATCTTAAAAATCCCAGATGTCTGTTTCCGAACCAAACTTCAATGAAAGTCTTCTGGTTATCTGAATTCTTCAGAATTATCTTAAAATCTAAAATCTTAAAAATCCCAGATGTCTGTTTCCGAACCAAAATTCAATGAAAGTCTTCTGGTTATCTGAATTCTTCAGAATTATCTTAAAATCTAAAATCTTAAAAATCCCAGATGTCTGTTTCCGAACCAAACTTCAATGAAAGTCTTCTGGTTATCTGAATTCTTCAGAATTATCTTAAAATCTAAAATCTTAAAAATCCCAGATGTCTGTTTCCGAACCAAACTTCAATGAAAGTCTTCTGGTTATCTGAATTCTTCAGAATTATCTTAAAATCCAAAATCTTACTGGAGGGAGCTTGGAAAATTACTAGAAAGATTTAAACTAAACTTTGTGAAGTCGCAGCTGCTGAAATCTTGGCTCCCAAAGATTGCTACGATTTGCAAGTCCCCTTACCTGAAAAGGCAAGGAGAGTGCTTGTCCCACAAATCAGAGTTCATCCTCAGCTAGCTGTAAGTCCTCTGGACCACGATCAAATGAGAAAAAGGTTGTGACCTGGCTGCCATATTAAAAATAGATTCACCACGTACAGCCTGCCCACTGAAGCAAACTTCCCAAGAAGAAGACAAAACAATATTGCAGTACAAACATGAGACACCTCTTTGGTTTCAGTGAAAGTCCTTTGTGTATCCATGCACATTTCATGGCTGACCTTCAAGATTCCTGGAGGAAATTTGGAAAATCACTTGAAAGAACGTAACTGAATCTTGCAACTTGTAAGCTGCTACCTATTGAAAGCCCTCTTTGCTAATTTCAAATGTGTTAAAAGCAGCATGTCTCAATCTTTTAGGGCCTTGCAAGCTTCACTTGCCTGGCGACTTTGCGGTCGATGGCGCACCAAAATCACACGCATAACGGTAGTGTGGCCGAGTGGTCTAAGGCGCTGGACTAAGGCTCCAGTCTCTAAGGAGGCGTGGGTTCAAATCCCACCACTGCCATTTAATAATTAGCCAAAGCTTGTGATGTGTTAGATCAAGTTAATTCTACATTCTGTGATCCTCTAGTCACCATAGCTAAGTGGTTAACACTCAACTGTTGGGTCATACACATTGTCTGCTTGATGTAAGTGCTCTGCGTTATCATGGTCTCCCTTCCATTCTGATCCTAACAACTTGCTCTTTTCAGATGACTAATCAAGCATCAATTGCCTCAAGTGCCTCACGTCAAATCTATTCAATCTTCATTTTTAAAGTGAAAACCATGTATTCAGTCCCAGACATTGAGGCCTACATAGTTTCCGAACCAAAATTCAATGAAAGTCTGCTGGTTATCTGAATTCTTCAGAATTATCTTAAAATCTAAAATCTTAAAAATCCCAGATGTCTGTTTCCGAACCAAAATTCAATGAAAGTCTTCTGGTTATCTGAATTCTTCAGAATTATCTTAAAATCTAAAATCTTAAAAATCCCAGATGTCTGTTTCCGAACCAAAATTCAATGAAAGTCTTCTGGTTATCTGAATTCTTCAGAATTATCTTAAAATCTAAAATCTTAAAAATCCCAGATGTCTGTTTCCGAACCAAACTTCAATGAAAGTCTTCTGGTTATCTGAATTCTTCAGAATTATCTTAAAATCTAAAATCTTAAAAATCCCAGATGTCTGTTTCCGAACCAAACTTCAATGAAAGTCTTCTGGTTATCTGAATTCTTCAGAATTATCTTAAAATCCAAAATCTTACTGGAGGGAGCTTGGAAAATTACTAGAAAGATTTAAACTAAACTTTGTGAAGTCGCAGCTGCTGAAATCTTGGCTCCCAAAGATTGCTACGATTTGCAATTCCCCTTACCTGAAAAGGCAAGGAGAGTGCTTGTCCCACAAATCAGAGTTCATCCTCAGCTAGCTGTAAGTCCTCTGGACCACGATCAAATGAGAAAAAGGTTGTGACCTGGCTGCCATATTAAAAATAGATTCACCACGTACAGCCTGCCCACTGAAGCAAACTTCCCAAGAAGAAGACAAAACAATATTGCAGTACAAACATGAGACACCTCTTTGGTTTCAGTGAAAGTCCTTTGTGTATCCATGCACATTTCATGGCTGACCTTCAAGATTCCTGGAGGAAATTTGGAAAATCACTTGAAAGAACGTAACTGAATCTTGCAACTTGTAAGCTGCTACCTATTGAAAGCCCTCTTTGCTAATTTCAAATGTGTTAAAAGCAGCATGTCTCAATCTTTTAGGGCCTTGCAAGCTTCACTTGCCTGGCGACTTTGCGGTCGATGGCGCACCAAAATCACACGCATAACGGTAGTGTGGCCGAGTGGTCTAAGGCGCTGGACTAAGGCTCCAGTCTCTAAGGAGGCGTGGGTTCAAATCCCACCACTGCCATTTAATAATTAGCCAAAGCTTGTGATGTGTTAGATCAAGTTAATTCTACATTCTGTGATCCTCTAGTCACCATAGCTAAGTGGTTAACACTCAACTGTTGGGTCATACACATTGTCTGCTTGATGTAAGTGCTCTGCGTTATCATGGTCTCCCTTCCATTCTGATCCTAACAACTTGCTCTTTTCAGATGACTAATCAAGCATCAATTGCCTCAAGTGCCTCACGTCAAATCTATTCAATCTTCATTTTTAAAGTGAAAACCATGTATTCAGTCCCAGACATTGAGGCCTACATAGTTTCCGAACCAAAATTCAATGAAAGTCTGCTGGTTATCTGAATTCTTCAGAATTATCTTAAAATCTAAAATCTTAAAAATCCCAGATGTCTGATTCCGAACCAAACTTCAATGAAAGTCTTCTGGTTATCTGAATTCTTCAGAATTATCTTAAAATCTAAAATCTTAAAAATCCCAGATGTCTGTTTCCGAACCAAACTTCAATGAAAGTCTTCTGGTTATCTGAATTCTTCAGAATTATCTTAAAATCCAAAATCTTACTGGAGGGAGCTTGGAAAATTACTAGAAAGATTTAAACTAAACTTTGTGAAGTCGCAGCTGCTGAAATCTTGGCTCCCAAAGATTGCTACGATTTGCAAGTCCCCTTACCTGAAAAGGCAAGGAGAGTGCTTGTCCCACAAATCAGAGTTCATCCTCAGCTAGCTGTAAGTCCTCTGGACCACGATCAAATGAGAAAAAGGTTGTGACCTGGCTGCCATATTAAAAATAGATTCACCACGTACAGCCTGCCCACTGAAGCAAACTTCCCAAGAGGAAGACAAAACAATATTGCAGTACAAACATGAGACACCTCTTTGGTTTCAGTGAAAGTCCTTTGTGTATCCATGCACATTTCATGGCTGACCTTCAAGATTCCTGGAGGAAATTTGGAAAATCACTTGAAAGAACGTAACTGAATCTTGCAACTTGTAAGCTGCTACTTATTGAAAGCCCTCTTTGCTAATTTCAAATGTGTTAAAAGCAGCATGTCTCAATCTTTTAGGGCCTTGCAAGCTTCACTTGCCTGGCGACTTTGCGGTCGATGGCGCACCAAAATCACACGCATAACGGTAGTGTGGCCGAGTGGTCTAAGGCGATGGACTAAGGCTCCAGTCTCTCAGGAGGCGTGGGTTCAAATCCCACCACTGCCATTTAATAATTAGCCTAAGCTTGTGATGTGTTAGATCAAGTTAATTCTACATTCTGTGATCCTCTAGTCACCATAGCTAAGTGGTTAACACTCAACTGTTGGGTCATACACATTGTCTGCTTGATGTAAGTGCTCTGCGTTATCATGGTCTCCCTTCCATTCTGATCCTAACAACTTGCTCTTTTCAGATGACTAATCAAGCATCAATTGCCTCAAGTGCCTCACGTCAAATCTATTCAATCTTCATTTTTAAAGTGAAAACCATGTATTCAGTCCCAGACATTGAGGCCTACATAGTTTCCGAACCAAAATTCAATGAAAGTCTGCTGGTTATCTGAATTCTTCAGAATTATCTTAAAATCTAAAATCTTAAAAATCCCAGATGTCTGATTCCGAACCAAACTTCAATGAAAGTCTTCTGGTTATCTGAATTCTTCAGAATTATCTTAAAATCTAAAATCTTAAAAATCCCAGATGTCTGTTTCCGAACCAAACTTCAATAAAAGTCTTCTGGTTATCTGAATTCTTCAGAATTATCTTAAAATCCAAAATCTTACTGGAGGGAGCTTGGAAAATTACTAGAAAGATTTAAACTAAACTTTGTGAAGTCGCAGCTGCTGAAATCTTGGCTCCCAAAGATTGCTACGATTTGCAAGTCCCCTTACCTGAAAAGGCAAGGAGAGTGCTTGTCCCACAAATCAGAGTTCATCCTCAGCTAGCTGTAAGTCCTCTGGACCACGATCAAATGAGAAAAAGGTTGTGACCTGGCTGCCATATTAAAAATAGATTCACCACGTACAGCCTGCCCACTGAAGCAAACTTCCCAAGAGGAAGACAAAACAATATTGCAGTACAAACATGAGACACCTCTTTGGTTTCAGTGAAAGTCCTTTGTGTATCCATGCACATTTCATGGCTGACCTTCAAGATTCCTGGAGGAAATTTGGAAAATCACTTGAAAGAACGTAACTGAATCTTGCAACTTGTAAGCTGCTACTTATTGAAAGCCCTCTTTGCTAATTTCAAATGTGTTAAAAGCAGCATGTCTCAATCTTTTAGGGCCTTGCAAGCTTCACTTGCCTGGCGACTTTGCGGTCGATGGCGCACCAAAATCACACGCATAACGGTAGTGTGGCCGAGTGGTCTAAGGCGATGGACTAAGGCTCCAGTCTCTCAGGAGGCGTGGGTTCAAATCCCACCACTGCCATTTAATAATTAGCCTAAGCTTGTGATGTGTTAGATCAAGTTAATTCTACATTCTGTGATCCTCTAGTCACCATAGCTAAGTGGTTAACACTCAACTGTTGGGTCATACACATTGTCTGCTTGATGTAAGTGCTCTGCGTTATCATGGTCTCCCTTCCATTCTGATCCTAACAACTTGCTCTTTTCAGATGACTAATCAAGCATCAATTGCCTCAAGTGCCTCACGTCAAATCTATTCAATCTTCATTTTTAAAGTGAAAACCATGTATTCAGTCCCAGACATTGAGGCCTACATAGTTTCCGAACCAAAATTCAATGAAAGTCTGCTGGTTATCTGAATTCTTCAGAATTATCTTAAAATCTAAAATCTTAAAAATCCCAGATGTCTGATTCCGAACCAAACTTCAATGAAAGTCTTCTGGTTATCTGAATTCTTCAGAATTATCTTAAAATCTAAAATCTTAAAAATCCCAGATGTCTGTTTCCGAACCAAACTTCAATGAAAGTCTTCTGGTTATCTGAATTCTTCAGAATTATCTTAAAATCCAAAATCTTACTGGAGGGAGCTTGGAAAATTACTAGAAAGATTTAAACTAAACTTTGTGAAGTCGCAGCTGCTGAAATCTTGGCTCCCAAAGATTGCTACGATTTGCAAGTCCCCTTACCTGAAAAGGCAAGGAGAGTGCTTGTCCCACAAATCAGAGTTCATCCTCAGCTAGCTGTAAGTCCTCTGGACCACGATCAAATGAGAAAAAGGTTGTGACCTGGCTGCCATATTAAAAATAGATTCACCACGTACAGCCTGCCCACTGAAGCAAACTTCCCAAGAGGAAGACAAAACAATATTGCAGTACAAACATGAGACACCTCTTTGGTTTCAGTGAAAGTCCTTTGTGTATCCATGCACATTTCATGGCTGACCTTCAAGATTCCTGGAGGAAATTTGGAAAATCACTTGAAAGAACGTAACTGAATCTTGCAACTTGTAAGCTGCTACTTATTGAAAGCCCTCTTTGCTAATTTCAAATGTGTTAAAAGCAGCATGTCTCAATCTTTTAGGGCCTTGCAAGCTTCACTTGCCTGGCGACTTTGCGGTCGATGGCGCACCAAAATCACACGCATAACGGTAGTGTGGCCGAGTGGTCTAAGGCGCTGGACTAAGGCTCCAGTCTCTCAGGAGGCGTGGGTTCAAATCCCACCACTGCCATTTAATAATTAGCCAAAGCTTGTGATGTGTTAGATCAAGTTAATTCTACATTCTGTGATCCTCTAGTCACCATAGCTAAGTGGTTAACACTCAACTGTTGGGTCATACACATTGTCTGCTTGATGTAAGTGCTCTGCGTTATCATGGTCTCCCTTCCATTCTGATCCTAACAACTTGCTCTTTTCAGATGACTAATCAAGCATCAATTGCCTCAAGTGCCTCACGTCAAATCTATTCAATCTTCATTTTTAAAGTGAAAACCATGTATTCAGTCCCAGACATTGAGGCCTACATAGTTTCCGAACCAAAATTCAATGAAAGTCTGCTGGTTATCTGAATTCTTCAGAATTATCTTAAAATCTAAAATCTTAAAAATCCCAGATGTCTGTTTCCGAACCAAAATTCAATGAAAGTCTTCTGGTTATCTGAATTCTTCAGAATTATCTTAAAATCTAAAATCTTAAAAATCCCAGAAGTCTGTTTCCGAACCAAAATTCAATGAAAGTCTTCTGGTTATCTGAATTCTTCAGAATTATCTTAAAATCTAAAATCTTAAAAATCCCAGATGTCTGTTTCCGAACCAAACTTCAATGAAAGTCTTCTGGTTATCTGAATTCTTCAGAATTATCTTAAAATCTAAAATCTTAAAAATCCCAGATGTCTGTTTCCGAACCAAACTTCAATGAAAGTCTTCTGGTTATCTGAATTCTTCAGAATTATCTTAAAATCCAAAATCTTACTGGAGGGAGCTTGGAAAATTACTAGAAAGATTTAAACTAAACTTTGTGAAGTCGCAGCTGCTGAAATCTTGGCTCCCAAAGATTGCTACGATTTGCAATTCCCCTTACCTGAAAAGGCAAGGAGAGTGCTTGTCCCACAAATCAGAGTTCATCCTCAGCTAGCTGTAAGTCCTCTGGACCACGATCAAATGAGAAAAAGGTTGTGACCTGGCTGCCATATTAAAAATAGATTCACCACGTACAGCCTGCCCACTGAAGCAAACTTCCCAAGAGGAAGACAAAACAATATTGCAGTACAAACATGAGACACCTCTTTGGTTTCAGTGAAAGTCCTTTGTGTATCCATGCACATTTCATGGCTGACCTTCAAGATTCCTGGAGGAAATTTGGAAAATCACTTGAAAGAACGTAACTGAATCTTGCAACTTGTAAGCTGCTACTTATTGAAAGCCCTCTTTGCTAATTTCAAATGTGTTAAAAGCAGCATGTCTCAATCTTTTAGGGCCTTGCAAGCTTCACTTGCCTGGCGACTTTGCGGTCGATGGCGCACCAAAATCACACGCATAACGGTAGTGTGGCCGAGTGGTCTAAGGCGATGGACTAAGGCTCCAGTCTCTCAGGAGGCGTGGGTTCAAATCCCACCACTGCCATTTAATAATTAGCCAAAGCTTGTGATGTGTTAGATCAAGTTAATTCTACATTCTGTGATCCTCTAGTCACCATAGCTAAGTGGTTAACACTCAACTGTTGGGTCATACACATTGTCTGCTTGATGTAAGTGCTCTGCGTTATCATGGTCTCCCTTCCATTCTGATCCTAACAACTTGCTCTTTTCAGATGACTAATCAAGCATCAATTGCCTCAAGTGCCTCACGTCAAATCTATTCAATCTTCATTTTTAAAGTGAAAACCATGTATTCAGTCCCAGACATTGAGGCCTACATAGTTTCCGAACCAAAATTCAATGAAAGTCTGCTGGTTATCTGAATTCTTCAGAATTATCTTAAAATCTAAAATCTTAAAAATCCCAGATGTCTGTTTCCGAACCAAAATTCAATGAAAGTCTTCTGGTTATCTGAATTCTTCAGAATTATCTTAAAATCTAAAATCTTAAAAATCCCAGAAGTCTGTTTCCGAACCAAAATTCAATGAAAGTCTTCTGGTTATCTGAATTCTTCAGAATTATCTTAAAATCTAAAATCTTAAAAATCCCAGATGTCTGTTTCCGAACCAAACTTCAATGAAAGTCTTCTGGTTATCTGAATTCTTCAGAATTATCTTAAAATCTAAAATCTTAAAAATCCCAGATGTCTGTTTCCGAACCAAACTTCAATGAAAGTCTTCTGGTTATCTGAATTCTTCAGAATTATCTTAAAATCCAAAATCTTACTGGAGGGAGCTTGGAAAATTACTAGAAAGATTTAAACTAAACTTTGTGAAGTCGCAGCTGCTGAAATCTTGGCTCCCAAAGATTGCTACGATTTGCAAGTCCCCTTACCTGAAAAGGCAAGGAGAGTGCTTGTCCCACAAATCAGAGTTCATCCTCAGCTAGCTGTAAGTCCTCTGGACCACGATCAAATGAGAAAAAGGTTGTGACCTGGCTGCCATATTAAAAATAGATTCACCACGTACAGCCTGCCCACTGAAGCAAACTTCCCAAGAAGAAGACAAAACAATATTGCAGTACAAACATGAGACACCTCTTTGGTTTCAGTGAAAGTCCTTCGTGTATCCATGCACATTTCATGGCTGACCTTCAAGATTCCTGGAGGAAATTTGGAAAATCACTTGAAAGAACGTAACTGAATCTTGCAACTTGTAAGCTGCTACCTATTGAAAGCCCTCTTTGCTAATTTCAAATGTGTTAAAAGCAGCATGTCTCAATCTTTTAGGGCCTTGCAAGCTTCACTTGCCTGGCGACTTTGCGGTCGATGGCGCACCAAAATCACACGCATAACGGTAGTGTGGCCGAGTGGTCTAAGGCGCTGGACTAAGGCTCCAGTCTCTCAGGAGGCGTTCAAATCCCACCACTGCCATTTAATAATTAGCCAAAGCTTGTGATGTGTTAGATCAAGTTAATTCTACATTCTGTGATCCTCTAGTCACCATAGCTAAGTGGTTAACACTCAACTGTTGGGTCATACACATTGTCTGCTTGATGTAAGTGCTCTGCGTTATCATGGTCTCCCTTCCATTCTGATCCTAACAACTTGCTCTTTTCAGATGACTAATCAAGCATCAATTGCCTCAAGTGCCTCACGTCAAATCTATTCAATCTTCATTTTTAAAGTGAAAACCATGTATTCAGTCCCAGACATTGAGGCCTACATAGTTTCCGAACCAAAATTCAATGAAAGTCTGCTGGTTATCTGAATTCTTCAGAATTATCTTAAAATCTAAAATCTTAAAAATCCCAGATGTCTGTTTCCGAACCAAAATTCAATGAAAGTCTTCTGGTTATCTGAATTCTTCAGAATTATCTTAAAATCTAAAATCTTAAAAATCCCAGAAGTCTGTTTCCGAACCAAAATTCAATGAAAGTCTTCTGGTTATCTGAATTCTTCAGAATTATCTTAAAATCTAAAATCTTAAAAATCCCAGATGTCTGTTTCCGAACCAAACTTCAATGAAAGTCTTCTGGTTATCTGAATTCTTCAGAATTATCTTAAAATCTAAAATCTTAAAAATCCCAGATGTCTGTTTCCGAACCAAACTTCAATGAAAGTCTTCTGGTTATCTGAATTCTTCAGAATTATCTTAAAATCCAAAATCTTACTGGAGGGAGCTTGGAAAATTACTAGAAAGATTTAAACTAAACTTTGTGAAGTCGCAGCTGCTGAAATCTTGGCTCCCAAAGATTGCTACGATTTGCAAGTCCCCTTACCTGAAAAGGCAAGGAGAGTGCTTGTCCCACAAATCAGAGTTCATCCTCAGCTAGCTGTAAGTCCTCTGGACCACGATCAAATGAGAAAAAGGTTGTGACCTGGCTGCCATATTAAAAATAGATTCACCACGTACAGCCTGCCCACTGAAGCAAACTTCCCAAGAAGAAGACAAAACAATATTGCAGTACAAACATGAGACACCTCTTTGGTTTCAGTGAAAGTCCTTTGTGTATCCATGCACATTTCATGGCTGACCTTCAAGATTCCTGGAGGAAATTTGGAAAATCACTTGAAAGAACGTAACTGAATCTTGCAACTTGTAAGCTGCTACCTATTGAAAGCCCTCTTTGCTAATTTCAAATGTGTTAAAAGCAGCATGTCTCAATCTTTTAGGGCCTTGCAAGCTTCACTTGCCTGGCGACTTTGCGGTCGATGGCGCACCAAAATCACACGCATAACGGTAGTGTGGCCGAGTGGTCTAAGGCGCTGGACTAAGGCTCCAGTCTCTCAGGAGGCGTGGGTTCAAATCCCACCACTGCCATTTAATAATTAGCCAAAGCTTGTGATGTGTTAGATCAAGTTAATTCTACATTCTGTGATCCTCTAGTCACCATAGCTAAGTGGTTAACACTCAACTGTTGGGTCATACACATTGTCTGCTTGATGTAAGTGCTATGCGTTATCATGGTCTCCCTTCCATTCTGATCCTAACAACTTGCTCTTTTCAGATGACTAATCAAGCATCAATTGCCTCAAGTGCCTCACGTCAAATCTATTCAATCTTCATTTTTAAAGTGAAAACCATGTATTCAGTCCCAGACATTGAGGCCTACATAGTTTCCGAACCAAAATTCAATGAAAGTCTGCTGGTTATCTGAATTCTTCAGAATTATCTTAAAATCTAAAATCTTAAAAATCCCAGATGTCTGATTCCGAACCAAACTTCAATGAAAGTCTTCTGGTTATCTGAATTCTTCAGAATTATCTTAAAATCTAAAATCTTAAAAATCCCAGATGTCTGTTTCCGAACCAAACTTCAATGAAAGTCTTCTGGTTATCTGAATTCTTCAGAATTATCTTAAAATCCAAAATCTTACTGGAGGGAGCTTGGAAAATTACTAGAAAGATTTAAACTAAACTTTGTGAAGTCGCAGCTGCTGAAATCTTGGCTCCCAAAGATTGCTACGATTTGCAAGTCCCCTTACCTGAAAAGGCAAGGAGAGTGCTTGTCCCACAAATCAGAGTTCATCCTCAGCTAGCTGTAAGTCCTCTGGACCACGATCAAATGAGAAAAAGGTTGTGACCTGGCTGCCATATTAAAAATAGATTCACCACGTACAGCCTGCCCACTGAAGCAAACTTCCCAAGAGGAAGACAAAACAATATTGCAGTACAAACATGAGACACCTCTTTGGTTTCAGTGAAAGTCCTTTGTGTATCCATGCACATTTCATGGCTGACCTTCAAGATTCCTGGAGGAAATTTGGAAAATCACTTGAAAGAACGTAACTGAATCTTGCAACTTGTAAGCTGCTACTTATTGAAAGCCCTCTTTGCTAATTTCAAATGTGTTAAAAGCAGCATGTCTCAATCTTTTAGGGCCTTGCAAGCTTTACTTGCCTGGCGACTTTGCGGTCGATGGCGCACCAAAAACACACGCATAACGGTAGTGTGGCCGAGTGGTCTAAGGCGCTGGACTAAGGCTCCAGTCTCTCAGGAGGCGTGGGTTCAAATCCCACCACTGCCATTTAATAATTAGCCAAAGCTTGTGATGTGTTAGATCAAGTTAATTCTACATTCTGTGATCCTCTAGTCACCATAGCTAAGTGGTTAACACTCAACTGTTGGGTCATACACATTGTCTGCTTGATGTAAGTGCTCTGCGTTATCATGGTCTCCCTTCCATTCTGATCCTAACAACTTGCTCTTTTCAGATGACTAATCAAGCATCAATTGCCTCAAGTGCCTGACGTCAAATCTATTCAATCTTCATTTTTAAAGTGAAAACCATGTATTCAGTCCCAGACATTGAGGCCTACATAGTTTCCGAACCAAAATTCAATGAAAGTCTGCTGGTTATCTGAATTCTTCAGAATTATCTTAAAATCTAAAATCTTAAAAATCCCAGATGTCTGTTTCCGAACCAAAATTTAATGAAAGTCTTCTGGTTATCTGAATTCTTCAGAATTATCTTAAAATCTAAAATCTTAAAAATCCCAGATGTCTGTTTCCGAACCAAACTTCAATGAAAGTCTTCTGGTTATCTGAATTCTTCAGAATTATCTTAAAATCTAAAATCTTAAAAATCCCAGATGTCTGTTTCCGAACCAAACTTCAATGAAAGTCTTCTGGTTATCTGAATTCTTCAGAATTATCTTAAAATCCAAAATCTTACTGGAGGGAGCTTGGAAAATTACTAGAAAGATTTAAACTAAACTTTGTGAAGTCGCAGCTGCTGAAATCTTGGCTCCCAAAGATTGCTACGATTTGCAAGTCCCCTTACCTGAAAAGGCAAGGAGAGTGCTTGTCCCACAAATCAGAGTTCATCCTCAGCTAGCTGTAAGTCCTCTGGACCACGATCAAATGAGAAAAAGGTTGTGACCTGGCTGCCATATTAAAAATAGATTCACCACGTACAGCCTGCCCACTGAAGCAAACTTCCCAAGAGGAAGACAAAACAATATTGCAGTACAAACATGAGACACCTCTTTGGTTTCAGTGAAAGTCCTTTGTGTATCCATGCACATTTCATGGCTGACCTTCAAGATTCCTGGAGGAAATTTGGAAAATCACTTGAAAGAACGTAACTGAATCTTGCAACTTGTAAGCTGCTACTTATTGAAAGCCCTCTTTGCTAATTTCAAATGTGTTAAAAGCAGCATGTCTCAATCTTTTAGGGCCTTGCAAGCTTCACTTGCCTGGCGACTTTGCGGTCGATGGCGCACCAAAATCACACGCATAACGGTAGTGTGGCCGAGTGGTCTAAGGCGCTGGACTAAGGCTCCAGTCTCTCAGGAGGCGTGGGTTCAAATCCCACTACTGCCATTTAATAATTAGCCTAAGCTTGTGATGTGTTAGATCAAGTTAATTCTACATTCTGTGATCCTCTAGTCACCATAGCTAAGTGGTTAACACTCAACTGTTGGGTCATACACATTGTCTGCTTGATGTAAGTGCTCTACGTTATCATGGTCTCCCTTCCATTCTGATCCTAACAACTTGCTCTTTTCAGATGACTAATCAAGCATCAATTGCCTCAAGTGCCTCACGTCAAATCTATTCAATCTTCATTTTTAAAGTGAAAACCATGTATTCAGTCCCAGACATTGAGGCCTACATAGTTTCCGAACCAAAATTCAATGAAAGTCTGCTGGTTATCTGAATTCTTCAGAATTATCTTAAAATCTAAAATCTTAAAAATCCCAGATGTCTGTTTCCGAACCAAACTTCAATGAAAGTCTTCTGGTTATCTGAATTCTTCAGAATTATCTTAAAATCTAAAATCTTAAAAATCCCAGATGTCTGTTTCCGAACCAAACTTCAATGAAAGTCTTCTGGTTATCTGAATTCTTCAGAATTATCTTAAAATCCAAAATCTTACTGGAGGGAGCTTGGAAAATTACTAGAAAGATTTAAACTAAACTTTGTGAAGTCGCAGCTGCTGAAATCTTGGCTCCCAAAGATTGCTACGATTTGCAAGTCCCCTTACCTGAAAAGGCAAGGAGAGTGCTTGTCCCACAAATCAGAGTTCATCCTCAGCTAGCTGTAAGTCCTCTGGACCACGATCAAATGAGAAAAAGGTTGTGACCTGGCTGCCATATTAAAAATAGATTCACCACGTACAGCCTGCCCACTGAAGCAAACTTCCCAAGAGGAAGACAAAACAATATTGCAGTACAAACATGAGACACCTCTTTGGTTTCAGTGAAAGTCCTTTGTGTATCCATGCACATTTCATGGCTGACCTTCAAGATTCCTGGAGGAAATTTGGAAAATCACTTGAAAGAACGTAACTGAATCTTGCAACTTGTAAGCTGCTACTTATTGAAAGCCCTCTTTGCTAATTTCAAATGTGTTAAAAGCAGCATGTCTCAATCTTTTAGGGCCTTGCAAGCTTCACTTGCCTGGCGACTTTGCGGTCGATGGCGCACCAAAATCACACGCATAACGGTAGTGTGGCCGAGTGGTCTAAGGCGCTGGACTAAGGCTCCAGTCTCTCAGGAGGCGTGGGTTCAAATCCCACCACTGCCATTTAATAATTAGCCAAAGCTTGTGATGTGTTAGATCAAGTTAATTCTACATTCTGTGATCCTCTAGTCACCATAGCTAAGTGGTTAACACTCAACTGTTGGGTCATACACATTGTCTGCTTGATGTAAGTGCTCTGCGTTATCATGGTCTCCCTTCCATTCTGATCCAAACAACTTGCTCTTTTCAGATGACTAATCAAGCATCAATTGCCTCAAGTGCCTCACGTCAAATCTATTCAATCTTCATTTTTAAAGTGAAAACCATGTATTCAGTCCCAGACATTGAGGCCTACATAGTTTCCGAACCAAAATTCAATGAAAGTCTGCTGGTTATCTGAATTCTTCAGAATTATCTTAAAATCTAAAATCTTAAAAATCCCAGATGTCTGTTTCCGAACCAAAATTCAATGAAAGTCTTCTGGTTATCTGAATTCTTCAGAATTATCTTAAAATCTAAAATCTTAAAAATCCCAGAAGTCTGTTTCCGAACCAAACTTCAATGAAAGTCTTCTGGTTATCTGAATTCTTCAGAATTATCTTAAAATCTAAAATCTTAAAAATCCCAGATGTCTGTTTCCGAACCAAACTTCAATGAAAGTCTTCTGGTTATCTGAATTCTTCAGAATTATCTTAAAATCCAAAATCTTACTGGAGGGAGCTTGGAAAATTACTAGAAAGATTTAAACTAAACTTTGTGAAGTCGCAGCTGCTGAAATCTTGGCTCCCAAAGATTGCTACGATTTGCAAGTCCCCTTACCTGAAAAGGCAAGGAGAGTGCTTGTCCCACAAATCAGAGTTCATCCTCAGCTAGCTGTAAGTCCTCTGGACCACGATCAAATGAGAAAAAGGTTGTGACCTGGCTGCCATATTAAAAATAGATTCACCACGTACAGCCTGCCCACTGAAGCAAACTTCCCAAGAAGAAGACAAAACAATATTGCAGTACAAACATGAGACACCTCTTTGGTTTCAGTGAAAGTCCTTTGTGTATCCATGCACATTTCATGGCTGACCTTCAAGATTCCTGGAGGAAATTTGGAAAATCACTTGAAAGAACGTAACTGAATCTTGCAACTTGTAAGCTGCTACCTATTGAAAGCCCTCTTTGCTAATTTCAAATGTGTTAAAAGCAGCATGTCTCAATCTTTTAGGGCCTTGCAAGCTTCACTTGCCTGGCGACTTTGCGGTCGATGGCGCACCAAAATCACACGCATAACGGTAGTGTGGCCGAGTGGTCTAAGGCGCTGGACTAAGGCTCCAGTCTCTCAGGAGGCGTGGGTTCAAATCCCACCACTGCCATTTAATAATTAGCCAAAGCTTGTGATGTGTTAGATCAAGTTAATTCTACATTCTGTGATCCTCTAGTCACCATAGCTAAGTGGTTAACACTCAACTGTTGGGTCATACACATTGTCTGCTTGATGTAAGTGCTATGCGTTATCATGGTCTCCCTTCCATTCTGATCCTAACAACTTGCTCTTTTCAGATGACTAATCAAGCATCAATTGCCTCAAGTGCCTCACGTCAAATCTATTCAATCTTCATTTTTAAAGTGAAAACCATGTATTCAGTCCCAGACATTGAGGCCTACATAGTTTCCGAACCAAAATTCAATGAAAGTCTGCTGGTTATCTGAATTCTTCAGAATTATCTTAAAATCTAAAATCTTAAAAATCCCAGATGTCTGTTTCCGAACCAAAATTCAATGAAAGTCTTCTGGTTATCTGAATTCTTCAGAATTATCTTAAAATCTAAAATCTTAAAAATCCCAGAAGTCTGTTTCTGAACCAAAATTCAATGAAAGTCTTCTGGTTATCTGAATTCTTCAGAATTATCTTAAAATCTAAAATCTTAAAAATCCCAGATGTCTGTTTCCGAACCAAACTTCAATGAAAGTCTTCTGGTTATCTGAATTCTTCAGAATTATCTTAAAATCTAAAATCTTAAAAATCCCAGATGTCTGTTTCCGAACCAAACTTCAATGAAAGTCTTCTGGTTATCTGAATTCTTCAGAATTATCTTAAAATCCAAAATCTTACTGGAGGGAGCTTGGAAAATTACTAGAAAGATTTAAACTAAACTTTGTGAAGTCGCAGCTGCTGAAATCTTGGCTCCCAAAGATTGCTACGATTTGCAAGTCCCCTTACCTGAAAAGGCAAGGAGAGTGCTTGTCCCACAAATCAGAGTTCATCCTCAGCTAGCTGTAAGTCCTCTGGACCACGATCAAATGAGAAAAAGGTTGTGACCTGGCTGCCATATTAAAAATAGATTCACCACGTACAGCCTGCCCACTGAAGCAAACTTCCCAAGAGGAAGACAAAACAATATTGCAGTACAAACATGAGACACCTCTTTGGTTTCAGTGAAAGTCCTTTGTGTATCCATGCACATTTCATGGCTGACCTTCAAGATTCCTGGAGGAAATTTGGAAAATCACTTGAAAGAACGTAACTGAATCTTGCAACTTGTAAGCTGCTACTTATTGAAAGCCCTCTTTGCTAATTTCAAATGTGTTAAAAGCAGCATGTCTCAATCTTTTAGGGCCTTGCAAGCTTCACTTGCCTGGCGACTTTGCGGTCGATGGCGCACCAAAATCACACGCATAACGGTAGTGTGGCCGAGTGGTCTAAGGCGCTGGACTAAGGCTCCAGTCTCTCAGGAGGCGTGGGTTCAAATCCCACTACTGCCATTTAATAATTAGCCTAAGCTTGTGATGTGTTAGATCAAGTTAATTCTACATTCTGTGATCCTCTAGTCACCATAGCTAAGTGGTTAACACTCAACTGTTGGGTCATACACATTGTCTGCTTGATGTAAGTGCTCTGCGTTATCATGGTCTCCCTTCCATTCTGATCCTAACAACTTGCTCTTTTCAGATGACTAATCAAGCATCAATTGCCTCAAGTGCCTCACGTCAAATCTATTCAATCTTCATTTTTAAAGTGAAAACCATGTATTCAGTCCCAGACATTGAGGCCTACATAGTTTCCGAACCAAAATTCAATGAAAGTCTGCTGGTTATCTGAATTCTTCAGAATTATCTTAAAATCTAAAATCTTAAAAATCCCAGATGTCTGTTTCCGAACCAAACTTCAATGAAAGTCTTCTGGTTATCTGAATTCTTCAGAATTATCTTAAAATCTAAAATCTTAAAAATCCCAGATGTCTGTTTCCGAACCAAACTTCAATGAAAGTCTTCTGGTTATCTGAATTCTTCAGAATTATCTTAAAATCCAAAATCTTACTGGAGGGAGCTTGGAAAATTACTAGAAAGATTTAAACTAAACTTTGTGAAGTCGCAGCTGCTGAAATCTTGGCTCCCAAAGATTGCTACGATTTGCAAGTCCCCTTACCTGAAAAGGCAAGGAGAGTGCTTGTCCCACAAATCAGAGTTCATCCTCAGCTAGCTGTAAGTCCTCTGGACCACGATCAAATGAGAAAAAGGTTGTGACCTGGCTGCCATATTAAAAATAGATTCACCACGTACAGCCTGCCCACTGAAGCAAACTTCCCAAGAGGAAGACAAAACAATATTGCAGTACAAACATGAGACACCTCTTTGGTTTCAGTGAAAGTCCTTTGTGTATCCATGCACATTTCATGGCTGACCTTCAAGATTCCTGGAGGAAATTTGGAAAATCACTTGAAAGAACGTAACTGAATCTTGCAACTTGTAAGCTGCTACTTATTGAAAGCCCTCTTTGCTAATTTCAAATGTGTTAAAAGCAGCATGTCTCAATCTTTTAGGGCCTTGCAAGCTTCACTTGCCTGGCGACTTTGCGGTCGATGGCGCACCAGAATCACACGCATAACGGTAGTGTGGCCGAGTGCTCTAAGGCGCTGGACTAAGGCTCCAGTCTCTCAGGAGGCGTGGGTTCAAATCCCACCACTGCCATTTAATAATTAGCCAAAGCTTGTGATGTGTTAGATCAAGTTAATTCTACATTCTGTGATCCTCTAGTCACCATAGCTAAGTGGTTAACACTCAACTGTTGGGTCATACACATTGTCTGCTTGATGTAAGTGCTCTGCGTTATCATGGTCTCCCTTCCATTCTGATCCAAACAACTTGCTCTTTTCAGATGACTAATCAAGCATCAATTGCCTCAAGTGCCTCACGTCAAATCTATTCAATCTTCATTTTTAAAGTGAAAACCATGTATTCAGTCCCAGACATTGAGGCCTACATAGTTTCCGAACCAAAATTCAATGAAAGTCTGCTGGTTATCTGAATTCTTCAGAATTATCTTAAAATCTAAAATCTTAAAAATCCCAGATGTCTGTTTCCGAACCAAAATTCAATGAAAGTCTTCTGGTTATCTGAATTCTTCAGAATTATCTTAAAATCTAAAATCTTAAAAATCCCAGAAGTCTGTTTCCGAACCAAACTTCAATGAAAGTCTTCTGGTTATCTGAATTCTTCAGAATTATCTTAAAATCTAAAATCTTAAAAATCCCAGATGTCTGTTTCCGAACCAAACTTCAATGAAAGTCTTCTGGTTATCTGAATTCTTCAGAATTATCTTAAAATCCAAAATCTTACTGGAGGGAGCTTGGAAAATTACTAGAAAGATTTAAACTAAACTTTGTGAAGTCGCAGCTGCTGAAATCTTGGCTCCCAAAGATTGCTACGATTTGCAAGTCCCCTTACCTGAAAAGGCAAGGAGAGTGCTTGTCCCACAAATCAGAGTTCATCCTCAGCTAGCTGTAAGTCCTCTGGACCACGATCAAATGAGAAAAAGGTTGTGACCTGGCTGCCATATTAAAAATAGATTCACCACGTACAGCCTGCCCACTGAAGCAAACTTCCCAAGAAGAAGACAAAACAATATTGCAGTACAAACATGAGACACCTCTTTGGTTTCAGTGAAAGTCCTTTGTGTATCCATGCACATTTCATGGCTGACCTTCAAGATTCCTGGAGGAAATTTGGAAAATCACTTGAAAGAACGTAACTGAATCTTGCAACTTGTAAGCTGCTACCTATTGAAAGCCCTCTTTGCTAATTTCAAATGTGTTAAAAGCAGCATGTCTCAATCTTTTAGGGCCTTGCAAGCTTCACTTGCCTGGCGACTTTGCGGTCGATGGCGCACCAAAATCACACGCATAACGGTAGTGTGGCCGAGTGGTCTAAGGCGCTGGACTAAGGCTCCAGTCTCTCAGGAGGCGTGGGTTCAAATCCCACCACTGCCATTTAATAATTAGCCAAAGCTTGTGATGTGTTAGATCAAGTTAATTCTACATTCTGTGATCCTCTAGTCACCATAGCTAAGTGGTTAACACTCAACTGTTGGGTCATACACATTGTCTGCTTGATGTAAGTGCTATGCGTTATCATGGTCTCCCTTCCATTCTGATCCTAACAACTTGCTCTTTTCAGATGACTAATCAAGCATCAATTGCCTCAAGTGCCTCACGTCAAATCTATTCAATCTTCATTTTTAAAGTGAAAACCATGTATTCAGTCCCAGACATTGAGGCCTACATAGTTTCCGAACCAAAATTCAATGAAAGTCTGCTGGTTATCTGAATTCTTCAGAATTATCTTAAAATCTAAAATCTTAAAAATCCCAGATGTCTGTTTCCGAACCAAAATTCAATGAAAGTCTTCTGGTTATCTGAATTCTTCAGAATTATCTTAAAATCTAAAATCTTAAAAATCCCAGAAGTCTGTTTCTGAACCAAAATTCAATGAAAGTCTTCTGGTTATCTGAATTCTTCAGAATTATCTTAAAATCTAAAATCTTAAAAATCCCAGATGTCTGTTTCCGAACCAAACTTCAATGAAAGTCTTCTGGTTATCTGAATTCTTCAGAATTATCTTAAAATCTAAAATCTTAAAAATCCCAGATGTCTGTTTCCGAACCAAACTTCAATGAAAGTCTTCTGGTTATCTGAATTCTTCAGAATTATCTTAAAATCCAAAATCTTACTGGAGGGAGCTTGGAAAATTACTAGAAAGATTTAAACTAAACTTTGTGAAGTCGCAGCTGCTGAAATCTTGGCTCCCAAAGATTGCTACGATTTGCAAGTCCCCTTACCTGAAAAGGCAAGGAGAGTGCTTGTCCCACAAATCAGAGTTCATCCTCAGCTAGCTGTAAGTCCTCTGGACCACGATCAAATGAGAAAAAGGTTGTGACCTGGCTGCCATATTAAAAATAGATTCACCACGTACAGCCTGCCCACTGAAGCAAACTTCCCAAGAGGAAGACAAAACAATATTGCAGTACAAACATGAGACACCTCTTTGGTTTCAGTGAAAGTCCTTTGTGTATCCATGCACATTTCATGGCTGACCTTCAAGATTCCTGGAGGAAATTTGGAAAATCACTTGAAAGAACGTAACTGAATCTTGCAACTTGTAAGCTGCTACTTATTGAAAGCCCTCTTTGCTAATTTCAAATGTGTTAAAAGCAGCATGTCTCAATCTTTTAGGGCCTTGCAAGCTTCACTTGCCTGGCGACTTTGCGGTCGATGGCGCACCAAAATCACACGCATAACGGTAGTGTGGCCGAGTGGTCTAAGGCGCTGGACTAAGGCTCCAGTCTCTCAGGAGGCGTGGGTTCAAATCCCACTACTGCCATTTAATAATTAGCCTAAGCTTGTGATGTGTTAGATCAAGTTAATTCTACATTCTGTGATCCTCTAGTCACCATAGCTAAGTGGTTAACACTCAACTGTTGGGTCATACACATTGTCTGCTTGATGTAAGTGCTCTGCGTTATCATGGTCTCCCTTCCATTCTGATCCTAACAACTTGCTCTTTTCAGATGACTAATCAAGCATCAATTGCCTCAAGTGCCTCACGTCAAATCTATTCAATCTTCATTTTTAAAGTGAAAACCATGTATTCAGTCCCAGACATTGAGGCCTACATAGTTTCCGAACCAAAATTCAATGAAAGTCTGCTGGTTATCTGAATTCTTCAGAATTATCTTAAAATCTAAAATCTTAAAAATCCCAGATGTCTGTTTCCGAACCAAACTTCAATGAAAGTCTTCTGGTTATCTGAATTCTTCAGAATTATCTTAAAATCTAAAATCTTAAAAATCCCAGATGTCTGTTTCCGAACCAAACTTCAATGAAAGTCTTCTGGTTATCTGAATTCTTCAGAATTATCTTAAAATCCAAAATCTTACTGGAGGGAGCTTGGAAAATTACTAGAAAGATTTAAACTAAACTTTGTGAAGTCGCAGCTGCTGAAATCTTGGCTCCCAAAGATTGCTACGATTTGCAAGTCCCCTTACCTGAAAAGGCAAGGAGAGTGCTTGTCCCACAAATCAGAGTTCATCCTCAGCTAGCTGTAAGTCCTCTGGACCACGATCAAATGAGAAAAAGGTTGTGACCTGGCTGCCATATTAAAAATAGATTCACCACGTACAGCCTGCCCACTGAAGCAAACTTCCCAAGAGGAAGACAAAACAATATTGCAGTACAAACATGAGACACCTCTTTGGTTTCAGTGAAAGTCCTTTGTGTATCCATGCACATTTCATGGCTGACCTTCAAGATTCCTGGAGGAAATTTGGAAAATCACTTGAAAGAACGTAACTGAATCTTGCAACTTGTAAGCTGCTACTTATTGAAAGCCCTCTTTGCTAATTTCAAATGTGTTAAAAGCAGCATGTCTCAATCTTTTAGGGCCTTGCAAGCTTCACTTGCCTGGCGACTTTGCGGTCGATGGCGCACCAAAATCACACGCATAACGGTAGTGTGGCCGAGTGGTCTAAGGCGCTGGACTAAGGCTCCAGTCTCTCAGGAGGCGTGGGTTCAAATCCCACCACTGCCATTTAATAATTAGCCAAAGCTTGTGATGTGTTAGATCAAGTTAATTCTACATTCTGTGATCCTCTAGTCACCATAGCTAAGTGGTTAACACTCAACTGTTGGGTCATACACATTGTCTGCTTGATGTAAGTGCTCTGCGTTATCATGGTCTCCCTTCCATTCTGATCCAAACAACTTGCTCTTTTCAGATGACTAATCAAGCATCAATTGCCTCAAGTGCCTCACGTCAAATCTATTCAATCTTCATTTTTAAAGTGAAAACCATGTATTCAGTCCCAGACATTGAGGCCTACATAGTTTCCGAACCAAAATTCAATGAAAGTCTGCTGGTTATCTGAATTCTTCAGAATTATCTTAAAATCTAAAATCTTAAAAATCCCAGATGTCTGTTTCCGAACCAAAATTCAATGAAAGTCTTCTGGTTATCTGAATTCTTCAGAATTATCTTAAAATCTAAAATCTTAAAAATCCCAGAAGTCTGTTTCCGAACCAAACTTCAATGAAAGTCTTCTGGTTATCTGAATTCTTCAGAATTATCTTAAAATCTAAAATCTTAAAAATCCCAGATGTCTGTTTCCGAACCAAACTTCAATGAAAGTCTTCTGGTTATCTGAATTCTTCAGAATTATCTTAAAATCCAAAATCTTACTGGAGGGAGCTTGGAAAATTACTAGAAAGATTTAAACTAAACTTTGTGAAGTCGCAGCTGCTGAAATCTTGGCTCCCAAAGATTGCTACGATTTGCAAGTCCCCTTACCTGAAAAGGCAAGGAGAGTGCTTGTCCCACAAATCAGAGTTCATCCTCAGCTAGCTGTAAGTCCTCTGGACCACGATCAAATGAGAAAAAGGTTGTGACCTGGCTGCCATATTAAAAATAGATTCACCACGTACAGCCTGCCCACTGAAGCAAACTTCCCAAGAAGAAGACAAAACAATATTGCAGTACAAACATGAGACACCTCTTTGGTTTCAGTGAAAGTCCTTTGTGTATCCATGCACATTTCATGGCTGACCTTCAAGATTCCTGGAGGAAATTTGGAAAATCACTTGAAAGAACGTAACTGAATCTTGCAACTTGTAAGCTGCTACCTATTGAAAGCCCTCTTTGCTAATTTCAAATGTGTTAAAAGCAGCATGTCTCAATCTTTTAGGGCCTTGCAAGCTTCACTTGCCTGGCGACTTTGCGGTCGATGGCGCACCAAAATCACACGCATAACGGTAGTGTGGCCGAGTGGTCTAAGGCGCTGGACTAAGGCTCCAGTCTCTCAGGAGGCGTGGGTTCAAATCCCACCACTGCCATTTAATAATTAGCCAAAGCTTGTGATGTGTTAGATCAAGTTAATTCTACATTCTGTGATCCTCTAGTCACCATAGCTAAGTGGTTAACACTCAACTGTTGGGTCATACACATTGTCTGCTTGATGTAAGTGCTATGCGTTATCATGGTCTCCCTTCCATTCTGATCCTAACAACTTGCTCTTTTCAGATGACTAATCAAGCATCAATTGCCTCAAGTGCCTCACGTCAAATCTATTCAATCTTCATTTTTAAAGTGAAAACCATGTATTCAGTCCCAGACATTGAGGCCTACATAGTTTCCGAACCAAAATTCAATGAAAGTCTGCTGGTTATCTGAATTCTTCAGAATTATCTTAAAATCTAAAATCTTAAAAATCCCAGATGTCTGTTTCCGAACCAAAATTCAATGAAAGTCTTCTGGTTATCTGAATTCTTCAGAATTATCTTAAAATCTAAAATCTTAAAAATCCCAGAAGTCTGTTTCTGAACCAAAATTCAATGAAAGTCTTCTGGTTATCTGAATTCTTCAGAATTATCTTAAAATCTAAAATCTTAAAAATCCCAGATGTCTGTTTCCGAACCAAACTTCAATGAAAGTCTTCTGGTTATCTGAATTCTTCAGAATTATCTTAAAATCTAAAATCTTAAAAATCCCAGATGTCTGTTTCCGAACCAAACTTCAATGAAAGTCTTCTGGTTATCTGAATTCTTCAGAATTATCTTAAAATCCAAAATCTTACTGGAGGGAGCTTGGAAAATTACTAGAAAGATTTAAACTAAACTTTGTGAAGTCGCAGCTGCTGAAATCTTGGCTCCCAAAGATTGCTACGATTTGCAAGTCCCCTTACCTGAAAAGGCAAGGAGAGTGCTTGTCCCACAAATCAGAGTTCATCCTCAGCTAGCTGTAAGTCCTCTGGACCACGATCAAATGAGAAAAAGGTTGTGACCTGGCTGCCATATTAAAAATAGATTCACCACGTACAGCCTGCCCACTGAAGCAAACTTCCCAAGAAGAAGACAAAACAATATTGCAGTACAAACATGAGACACCTCTTTGGTTTCAGTGAAAGTCCTTTGTGTATCCATGCACATTTCATGGCTGACCTTCAAGATTCCTGGAGGAAATTTGGAAAATCACTTGAAAGAACGTAACTGAATCTTGCAACTTGTAAGCTGCTACCTATTGAAAGCCCTCTTTGCTAATTTCAAATGTGTTAAAAGCAGCATGTCTCAATCTTTTAGGGCCTTGCAAGCTTCACTTGCCTGGCGACTTTGCGGTCGATGGCGCACCAAAATCACACGCATAACGGTAGTGTGGCCGAGTGGTCTAAGGCGCTGGACTAAGGCTCCAGTCTCTCAGGAGGCGTGGGTTCAAATCCCACCACTGCCATTTAATAATTAGCCAAAGCTTGTGATGTGTTAGATCAAGTTAATTCTACATTCTGTGATCCTCTAGTCACCATAGCTAAGTGGTTAACACTCAACTGTTGGGTCATACACATTGTCTGCTTGATGTAAGTGCTATGCGTTATCATGGTCTCCCTTCCATTCTGATCCTAACAACTTGCTCTTTTCAGATGACTAATCAAGCATCAATTGCCTCAAGTGCCTCACGTCAAATCTATTCAATCTTCATTTTTAAAGTGAAAACCATGTATTCAGTCCCAGACATTGAGGCCTACATAGTTTCCGAACCAAAATTCAATGAAAGTCTGCTGGTTATCTGAATTCTTCAGAATTATCTTAAAATCTAAAATCTTAAAAATCCCAGATGTCTGTTTCCGAACCAAAATTCAATGAAAGTCTTCTGGTTATCTGAATTCTTCAGAATTATCTTAAAATCTAAAATCTTAAAAATCCCAGAAGTCTGTTTCCGAACCAAACTTCAATGAAAGTCTTCTGGTTATCTGAATTCTTCAGAATTATCTTAAAATCTAAAATCTTAAAAATCCCAGATGTCTGTTTCCGAACCAAACTTCAATGAAAGTCTTCTGGTTATCTGAATTCTTCAGAATTATCTTAAAATCCAAAATCTTACTGGAGGGAGCTTGGAAAATTACTAGAAAGATTTAAACTAAACTTTGTGAAGTCGCAGCTGCTGAAATCTTGGCTCCCAAAGATTGCTACGATTTGCAAGTCCCCTTACCTGAAAAGGCAAGGAGAGTGCTTGTCCCACAAATCAGAGTTCATCCTCAGCTAGCTGTAAGTCCTCTGGACCACGATCAAATGAGAAAAAGGTTGTGACCTGGCTGCCATATTAAAAATAGATTCACCACGTACAGCCTGCCCACTGAAGCAAACTTCCCAAGAAGAAGACAAAACAATATTGCAGTACAAACATGAGACACCTCTTTGGTTTCAGTGAAAGTCCTTTGTGTATCCATGCACATTTCATGGCTGACCTTCAAGATTCCTGGAGGAAATTTGGAAAATCACTTGAAAGAACGTAACTGAATCTTGCAACTTGTAAGCTGCTACCTATTGAAAGCCCTCTTTGCTAATTTCAAATGTGTTAAAAGCAGCATGTCTCAATCTTTTAGGGCCTTGCAAGCTTCACTTGCCTGGCGACTTTGCGGTCGATGGCGCACCAAAATCACACGCATAACGGTAGTGTGGCCGAGTGGTCTAAGGCGCTGGACTAAGGCTCCAGTCTCTCAGGAGGCGTGGGTTCAAATCCCACCACTGCCATTTAATAATTAGCCAAAGCTTGTGATGTGTTAGATCAAGTTAATTCTACATTCTGTGATCCTCTAGTCACCATAGCTAAGTGGTTAACACTCAACTGTTGGGTCATACACATTGTCTGCTTGATGTAAGTGCTATGCGTTATCATGGTCTCCCTTCCATTCTGATCCTAACAACTTGCTCTTTTCAGATGACTAATCAAGCATCAATTGCCTCAAGTGCCTCACGTCAAATCTATTCAATCTTCATTTTTAAAGTGAAAACCATGTATTCAGTCCCAGACATTGAGGCCTACATAGTTTCCGAACCAAAATTCAATGAAAGTCTGCTGGTTATCTGAATTCTTCAGAATTATCTTAAAATCTAAAATCTTAAAAATCCCAGATGTCTGTTTCCGAACCAAAATTCAATGAAAGTCTTCTGGTTATCTGAATTCTTCAGAATTATCTTAAAATCTAAAATCTTAAAAATCCCAGAAGTCTGTTTCTGAACCAAAATTCAATGAAAGTCTTCTGGTTATCTGAATTCTTCAGAATTATCTTAAAATCTAAAATCTTAAAAATCCCAGATGTCTGTTTCCGAACCAAACTTCAATGAAAGTCTTCTGGTTATCTGAATTCTTCAGAATTATCTTAAAATCTAAAATCTTAAAAATCCCAGATGTCTGTTTCCGAACCAAACTTCAATGAAAGTCTTCTGGTTATCTGAATTCTTCAGAATTATCTTAAAATCCAAAATCTTACTGGAGGGAGCTTGGAAAATTACTAGAAAGATTTAAACTAAACTTTGTGAAGTCGCAGCTGCTGAAATCTTGGCTCCCAAAGATTGCTACGATTTGCAAGTCCCCTTACCTGAAAAGGCAAGGAGAGTGCTTGTTCCACAAATCAGAGTTCATCCTCAGCTAGCTGTAAGTCCTCTGGACCACGATCAAATGAGAAAAAGGTTGTGACCTGGCTGCCATATTAAAAATAGATTCACCACGTACAGCCTGCCCACTGAAGCAAACTTCCCAAGAAGAAGACAAAACAATATTGCAGTACAAACATGAGACACCTCTTTGGTTTCAGTGAAAGTCCTTTGTGTATCCATGCACATTTCATGGCTGACCTTCAAGATTCCTGGAGGAAATTTGGAAAATCACTTGAAAGAACGTAACTGAATCTTGCAACTTGTAAGCTGCTACCTATTGAAAGCCCTCTTTGCTAATTTCAAATGTGTTAAAAGCAGCATGTCTCAATCTTTTAGGGCCTTGCAAGCTTCACTTGCCTGGCGACTTTGCGGTCGATGGCGCACCAAAATCACACGCATAACGGTAGTGTGGCCGAGTGGTCTAAGGCGCTGGACTAAGGCTCCAGTCTCTCAGGAGGCGTGGGTTCAAATCCCACCACTGCCATTTAATAATTAGCCAAAGCTTGTGATGTGTTAGATCAAGTTAATTCTACATTCTGTGATCCTCTAGTCACCATAGCTAAGTGGTTAACACTCAACTGTTGGGTCATACACATTGTCTGCTTGATGTAAGTGCTATGCGTTATCATGGTCTCCCTTCCATTCTGATCCTAACAACTTGCTCTTTTCAGATGACTAATCAAGCATCAATTGCCTCAAGTGCCTCACGTCAAATCTATTCAATCTTCATTTTTAAAGTGAAAACCATGTATTCAGTCCCAGACATTGAGGCCTACATAGTTTCCGAACCAAAATTCAATGAAAGTCTGCTGGTTATCTGAATTCTTCAGAATTATCTTAAAATCTAAAATCTTAAAAATCCCAGATGTCTGTTTCCGAACCAAAATTCAATGAAAGTCTTCTGGTTATCTGAATTCTTCAGAATTATCTTAAAATCTAAAATCTTAAAAATCCCAGAAGTCTGTTTCCGAACCAAAATTCAATGAAAGTCTTCTGGTTATCTGAATTCTTCAGAATTATCTTAAAATCTAAAATCTTAAAAATCCCAGATGTCTGTTTCCGAACCAAACTTCAATGAAAGTCTTCTGGTTATCTGAATTCTTCAGAATTATCTTAAAATCTAAAATCTTAAAAATCCCAGATGTCTGTTTCCGAACCAAACTTCAATGAAAGTCTTCTGGTTATCTGAATTCTTCAGAATTATCTTAAAATCCAAAATCTTACTGGAGGGAGCTTGGAAAATTACTAGAAAGATTTAAACTAAACTTTGTGAAGTCGCAGCTGCTGAAATCTTGGCTCCCAAAGATTGCTACGATTTGCAATTCCCCTTACCTGAAAAGGCAAGGAGAGTGCTTGTCCCACAAATCAGAGTTCATCCTCAGCTAGCTGTAAGTCCTCTGGACCACGATCAAATGAGAAAAAGGTTGTGACCTGGCTGCCATATTAAAAATAGATTCACCACGTACAGCCTGCCCACTGAAGCAAACTTCCCAAGAAGAAGACAAAACAATATTGCAGTACAAACATGAGACACCTCTTTGGTTTCAGTGAAAGTCCTTTGTGTATCCATGCACATTTCATGGCTGACCTTCAAGATTCCTGGAGGAAATTTGGAAAATCACTTGAAAGAACGTAACTGAATCTTGCAACTTGTAAGCTGCTACCTATTGAAAGCCCTCTTTGCTAATTTCAAATGTGTTAAAAGCAGCATGTCTCAATCTTTTAGGGCCTTGCAAGCTTCACTTGCCTGGCGACTTTGCGGTCGATGGCGCACCAAAATCACACGCATAACGGTAGTGTGGCCGAGTGGTCTAAGGCGCTGGACTAAGGCTCCAGTCTCTAAGGAGGCGTGGGTTCAAATCCCACCACTGCCATTTAATAATTAGCCAAAGCTTGTGATGTGTTAGATCAAGTTAATTCTACATTCTGTGATCCTCTAGTCACCATAGCTAAGTGGTTAACACTCAACTGTTGGGTCATACACATTGTCTGCTTGATGTAAGTGCTCTGCGTTATCATGGTCTCCCTTCCATTCTGATCCTAACAACTTGCTCTTTTCAGATGACTAATCAAGCATCAATTGCCTCAAGTGCCTCACGTCAAATCTATTCAATCTTCATTTTTAAAGTGAAAACCATGTATTCAGTCCCAGACATTGAGGCCTACATAGTTTCCGAACCAAAATTCAATGAAAGTCTGCTGGTTATCTGAATTCTTCAGAATTATCTTAAAATCTAAAATCTTAAAAATCCCAGATGTCTGTTTCCGAACCAAAATTTAATGAAAGTCTTCTGGTTATCTGAATTCTTCAGAATTATCTTAAAATCTAAAATCTTAAAAATCCCAGATGTCTGTTTCCGAACCAAAATTCAATGAAAGTCTTCTGGTTATCTGAATTCTTCAGAATTATCTTAAAATCTAAAATCTTAAAAATCCCAGATGTCTGTTTCCGAACCAAACTTCAATGAAAGTCTTCTGGTTATCTGAATTCTTCAGAATTATCTTAAAATCTAAAATCTTAAAAATCCCAGATGTCTGTTTCCGAACCAAACTTCAATGAAAGTCTTCTGGTTATCTGAATTCTTCAGAATTATCTTAAAATCCAAAATCTTACTGGAGGGAGCTTGGAAAATTACTAGAAAGATTTAAACTAAACTTTGTGAAGTCGCAGCTGCTGAAATCTTGGCTCCCAAAGATTGCTACGATTTGCAAGTCCCCTTACCTGAAAAGGCAAGGAGAGTGCTTGTCCCACAAATCAGAGTTCATCCTCAGCTAGCTGTAAGTCCTCTGGACCACGATCAAATGAGAAAAAGGTGGTGAACCTGGCTGCCATATTAAAAATTGATTCACCACGTACAGCCTGCCCACTGAAGCAAACTTCCCAAGAAGAAGACAAAACAATATTGCAGTACAAACCTGAGACACCTCTTTGGTTTCAGTGAAAGTCCTTTGTGTATCCATGCACATTTCATGGCTGACCTTCAAGATTCCTGGAGGAAATTTGGAAAATCACTTGAAAGAACGTAACTGAATCTTGCAACTTGTAAGCTGCTACTTATTTCGGTCGATGGCGCACCAAAATCACACGCATAACGGTAGTGTGGCCGAGTGGTCTAAGGCGCTGGACTAAGGCTCCAGTCTCTCAGGAGGCGTGGGTTCAAATCCCACCACTGCCATTTAAAAATTAGCCAAAGCTTTTGATGTGTTAGATCAAGTTAATTCTACATTCTGTGATCCTCTAGTCACCATAGCTAAGTGGTTAACACTCAACTGTTGGGTCATACACATTGTCTGCTTGATGTAAGTGCTCTGCGTTATCATGGTCTCCCTTCCATTCTGATCCAAACAACTTGCTCTTTTCAGATGACTAATCAAGCATCAATTGCCTCAAGTGCCTGACGTCAAATCTATTCAATCTTCATTTTTAAAGTGAAAACCATGTATTCAGTCCCAGACATTGAGGCCTACATAGTTTCCGTACCAAAATTCAATGAAAGTCTGCTGGTTATCTGAATTCTTCAGAATTATCTTAAAATCTAAAATCTTAAAAATCCCAGATGTCTGTTTCCGAACCAAAATTCAATGAAAGTCTTCTGGTTATCTGAATTCTTCAGAATTATCTTAAAATCCAAAATCTTACTGGAGGGAGCTTGGAAAATTACTAGAAAGATTTAAACTAAACTTTGTGAAGTCGCAGCTGCTGAAATCTTGGCTCCCAAAGATTGCTACGATTTGCAAGTCCCCTTACCTGAAAAGGCAAGGAGAGTGCTTGTCCCACAAATCAGAGTTCATCCTCAGCTAGCTGTAAGTCCTCTGGACCACGATCAAATGAGAAAAAGGTTGTGACCTGGCTGCCATATTAAAAATAGATTCACCACGTACAGCCTGCCCACTGAAGCAAACTTCCCAAGAAGAAGACAAAACAATATTGCAGTACAAACATGAGACACCTCTTTGGTTTCAGTGAAAGTCCTTTGTGTATCCATGCACATTTCATGGCTGACCTTCAAGATTCCTGGAGGAAATTTGGAAAATCACTTGAAAGAACGTAACTGAATCTTGCAACTTGTAAGCTGCTACTTATTGAAAGCCCTCTTTGCTAATTTCAAATGTGTTAAAAGCAGCATGTCTCAATCTTTTAGGGCCTTGCAAGCTTCACTTGCCTGGCGACTTTGCGGTCGATGGCGCACCAAAGTCACACGCATTACGGTAGTGTGGCCGAGTGGTCTAAGACGCTGGACTAAGGCTCCAGTCTCTCAGGAGGCGTGGGTTCAAATCCCACCACTGCCATTTAATAATTAGCCAAAGCTTGTGATGTGTTAGATCAAGTTAATTCTACATTCTGTGATCCTCTAGTCACCATAGCTAAGTGGTTAACACTCAACTGTTGGGTCATACACATTGTCTGCTTGATGTAAGTGCTCTGCGTTATCATGGTCTCCCTTCCATTCTGATCCTAACAACTTGCTCTTTTCAGATGACTAATCAAGCATCAATTGCCTCAAGTGCCTCACGTCAAATCTATTCAATCTTCATTTTTAAAGTGAAAACCATGTATTCAGTCCCAGACATTGAGGCCTACATAGTTTCCGAACCAAAATTCAATGAAAGTCTGCTGGTTATCTGAATTCTTCAGAATTATCTTAAAATCTAAAATCTTAAAAATCCCAGATGTCTGTTTCCGAACCAAAATTCAATGAAAGTCTTCTGGTTATCTGAATTCTTCAGAATTATCTTAAAATCTAAAATCTTAAAAATCCCAGAAGTCTGTTTCCGAACCAAAATTCAATGAAAGTCTTCTGGTTATCTGAATTCTTCAGAATTATCTTAAAATCTAAAATCTTAAAAATCCCAGATGTCTGTTTCCGAACCAAACTTCAATGAAAGTCTTCTGGTTATCTGAATTCTTCAGAATTATCTTAAAATCTAAAATCTTAAAAATCCCAGATTTCTGTTTCCGAACCAAACTTCAATGAAAGTCTTCTGGTTATCTGAATTCTTCAGAATTATCTTAAAATCCAAAATCTTACTGGAGGGAGCTTGGAAAATTACTAGAAAGATTTAAACTAAACTTTGTGAAGTCGCAGCTGCTGAAATCTTGGCTCCCAAAGATTGCTACGATTTGCAAGTCCCCTTACCTGAAAAGGCAAGGAGAGTGCTTGTCCCACAAATCAGAGTTCATCCTCAGCTAGCTGTAAGTCCTCTGGACCACGATCAAATGAGAAAAAGGTTGTGACCTGGCTGCCATATTAAAAATAGATTCACCACGTACAGCCTGCCCACTGAAGCAAACTTCCCAAGAAGAAGACAAAACAATATTGCAGTACAAACATGAGACACCTCTTTGGTTTCAGTGAAAGTCCTTTGTGTATCCATGCACATTTCATGGCTGACCTTCAAGATTCCTGGAGGAAATTTGGAAAATCACTTGAAAGAACGTAACTGAATCTTGCAACTTGTAAGCTGCTACTTATTGAAAGCCCTCTTTGCTAATTTCAAATGTGTTAAAAGCAGCATGTCTCAATCTTTTAGGGCCTTGCAAGCTTCACTTGCCTGGCGACTTTGCGGTCGATGGCGCACCAAAATCACACGCATAACGGTAGTGTGGCCGAGTGGTCTAAGGCGCTGGACTAAGGCTCCAGTCTCTCAGGAGGCGTGGGTTCAAATCCCACCACTGCCATGTGATAGATCAAGTTAATTCTACATACTGTGATCCTCTAGTCACCATAGCTAAGTGGTTAACACTCAACTGTTGGGTCATACACATTGTCTGCTTGATGTAAGTGCTCTGCGTTATCATGGTCTCCCTTCCATTCTGATCCTAACATCTTGCTCTTTTCAGATGACTAATCAATTGCCTCAAGTGCCTCACGTCAAATCTATTCAATCTTCATTTTTAAAGTGAAAACCATGTATTCAGTCCCAGACATTGAGGCCTACATAGTTTCCGAACCAAAATTCAATGAAAGTCTGCTGGTTATCTGAATTCTTCAGAATTATCTTAAAATCTAAAATCTTAAAAATCCCAGATGTCTGTTTCCGAACCAAACTTCAATGAAAGTCTTCTGGTTATCTGAATTCTTCAGAATTATCTTAAAATCTAAAATCTTAAAAATCCCAGAAGTCTGTTTCCGAACCAAAATTCAATGAAAGTCTTCTGGTTATCTGAATTCTTCAGAATTATCTTAAAATCTAAAATCTTAAAAATCCCAGATGTCTGTTTCCGAACCAAACTTCAATGAAAGTCTTCTGGTTATCTGAATTCTTCAGAATTATCTTAAAATCTAAAATCTTAAAAATCCCAGATGTCTGTTTCCGAACCAAACTTCAATGAAAGTCTTCTGGTTATCTGAATTCTTCAGAATTATCTTAAAATCCAAAATCTTACTGGAGGGAGCTTGGAAAATTACTAGAAAGATTTAAACTAAACTTTGTGAAGTCGCAGCTGCTGAAATCTTGGCTCCCAAAGATTGCTACGATTTGCAAGTCCCCTTACCTGAAAAGGCAAGGAGAGTGCTTGTCCCACAAATCAGAGTTCATCCTCAGCTAGCTGTAAGTCCTCTGGACCACGATCAAATGAGAAAAAGGTGGTGAACCTGGCTGCCATATTAAAAATTGATTCACCACGTACAGCCTGCCCACTGAAGCAAACTTCCCAAGAAGAAGACAAAACAATATTGCAGTACAAACCTGAGACACCTCTTTGGTTTCAGTGAAAGTCCTTTGTGTATCCATGCACATTTCATGGCTGACCTTCAAGATTCCTGGAGGAAATTTGGAAAATCACTTGAAAGAACGTAACTGAATCTTGCAACTTGTAAGCTGCTACTTATTTCGGTCGATGGCGCACCAAAATCACACGCATAACGGTAGTGTGGCCGAGTGGTCTAAGGCGCTGGACTAAGGCTCCAGTCTCTCAGGAGGCGTGGGTTCAAATCCCACCACTGCCATTTAATAATTAGCCAAAGCTTTTGATGTGTTAGATCAAGTTAATTCTACATTCTGTGATCCTCTAGTCACCATAGCTAAGTGGTTAACACTCAACTGTTGGGTCATACACATTGTCTGCTTGATGTAAGTGCTCTGCGTTATCATGGTCTCCCTTCCATTCTGATCCAAACAACTTGCTCTTTTCAGATGACTAATCAAGCATCAATTGCCTCAAGTGCCTGACGTCAAATCTATTCAATCTTCATTTTTAAAGTGAAAACCATGTATTCAGTCCCAGACATTGAGGCCTACATAGTTTCCGTACCAAAATTCAATGAAAGTCTGCTGGTTATCTGAATTCTTCAGAATTATCTTAAAATCTAAAATCTTAAAAATCCCAGATGTCTGTTTCCGAACCAAAATTCAATGAAAGTCTTCTGGTTATCTGAATTCTTCAGAATTATCTTAAAATCCAAAATCTTACTGGAGGGAGCTTGGAAAATTACTAGAAAGATTTAAACTAAACTTTGTGAAGTCGCAGCTGCTGAAATCTTGGCTCCCAAAGATTGCTACGATTTGCAAGTCCCCTTACCTGAAAAGGCAAGGAGAGTGCTTGTCCCACAAATCAGAGTTCATCCTCAGCTAGCTGTAAGTCCTCTGGACCACGATCAAATGAGAAAAAGGTTGTGACCTGGCTGCCATATTAAAAATAGATTCACCACGTACAGCCTGCCCACTGAAGCAAACTTCCCAAGAAGAAGACAAAACAATATTGCAGTACAAACATGAGACACCTCTTTGGTTTCAGTGAAAGTCCTTTGTGTATCCATGCACATTTCATGGCTGACCTTCAAGATTCCTGGAGGAAATTTGGAAAATCACTTGAAAGAACGTAACTGAATCTTGCAACTTGTAAGCTGCTACTTATTGAAAGCCCTCTTTGCTAATTTCAAATGTGTTAAAAGCAGCATGTCTCAATCTTTTAGGGCCTTGCAAGCTTCACTTGCCTGGCGACTTTGCGGTCGATGGCGCACCAAAGTCACACGCATTACGGTAGTGTGGCCGAGTGGTCTAAGACGCTGGACTAAGGCTCCAGTCTCTCAGGAGGCGTGGGTTCAAATCCCACCACTGCCATTTAATAATTAGCCAAAGCTTGTGATGTGTTAGATCAAGTTAATTCTACATTCTGTGATCCTCTAGTCACCATAGCTAAGTGGTTAACACTCAACTGTTGGGTCATACACATTGTCTGCTTGATGTAAGTGCTCTGCGTTATCATGGTCTCCCTTCCATTCTGATCCTAACAACTTGCTCTTTTCAGATGACTAATCAAGCATCAATTGCCTCAAGTGCCTCACGTCAAATCTATTCAATCTTCATTTTTAAAGTGAAAACCATGTATTCAGTCCCAGACATTGAGGCCTACATAGTTTCCGAACCAAAATTCAATGAAAGTCTGCTGGTTATCTGAATTCTTCAGAATTATCTTAAAATCTAAAATCTTAAAAATCCCAGATGTCTGTTTCCGAACCAAAATTCAATGAAAGTCTTCTGGTTATCTGAATTCTTCAGAATTATCTTAAAATCTAAAATCTTAAAAATCCCAGAAGTCTGTTTCCGAACCAAAATTCAATGAAAGTCTTCTGGTTATCTGAATTCTTCAGAATTATCTTAAAATCTAAAATCTTAAAAATCCCAGATGTCTGTTTCCGAACCAAACTTCAATGAAAGTCTTCTGGTTATCTGAATTCTTCAGAATTATCTTAAAATCTAAAATCTTAAAAATCCCAGATGTCTGTTTCCGAACCAAACTTCAATGAAAGTCTTCTGGTTATCTGAATTCTTCAGAATTATCTTAAAATCCAAAATCTTACTGGAGGGAGCTTGGAAAATTACTAGAAAGATTTAAACTAAACTTTGTGAAGTCGCAGCTGCTGAAATCTTGGCTCCCAAAGATTGCTACGATTTGCAAGTCCCCTTACCTGAAAAGGCAAGGAGAGTGCTTGTCCCACAAATCAGAGTTCATCCTCAGCTAGCTGTAAGTCCTCTGGACCACGATCAAATGAGAAAAAGGTTGTGACCTTGCTGCCATATTAAAAATAGATTCACCACGTACAGCCTGCCCACTGAAGCAAACTTCCCAAGAAGAAGACAAAACAATATTGCAGTACAAACATGAGACACCTCTTTGGTTTCAGTGAAAGTCCTTTGTGTATCCATGCACATTTCATGGCTGACCTTCAAGATTCCTGGAGGAAATTTGGAAAATCACTTGAAAGAACGTAACTGAATCTTGCAACTTGTAAGCTGCTACTTATTGAAAGCCCTCTTTGCTAATTTCAAATGTGTTAAAAGCAGCATGTCTCAATCTTTTAGGGCCTTGCAAGCTTCACTTGCCTGGCGACTTTGCGGTCGATGGCGCACCAAAATCACACGCATAACAGTAGTGTGGCCGAGTGGTCTAAGGCGCTGGACTAAGGCTCCAGTCTCTCAGGAGGCGTGGGTTCAAATCCCACCACTGCCATGTGATAGATCAAGTTAATTCTACATACTGTGATCCTCTAGTCACCATAGCTAAGTGGTTAACACTCAACTGTTGGGTCATACACATTCTCTGCTTGATGTAAGTGCTCTGCGTTATCATGGTCTCCCTTCCATTCTGATCCTAACATCTTGCTCTTTTCAGATGACTAATCAATTGCCTCAAGTGCCTCACGTCAAATCTATTCAATCTTCATTTTTAAAGTGAAAACCATGTATTCAGTCCCAGACATTGAGGCCTACATAGTTTCCGAACCAAAATTCAATGAAAGTCTGCTGGTTATCTGAATTCTTCAGAATTATCTTAAAATCTAAAATCTTAAAAATCCCAGATGTCTGTTTCCGAACCAAACTTCAATGAAAGTCTTCTGGTTATCTGAATTCTTCAGAATTATCTTAAAATCTAAAATCTTAAAAATCCCAGAAGTCTGTTTCCGAACCAAAATTCAATGAAAGTCTTCTGGTTATCTGAATTCTTCAGAATTATCTTAAAATCTAAAATCTTAAAAATCCCAGATGTCTGTTTCCGAACCAAACTTCAATGAAAGTCTTCTGGTTATCTGAATTCTTCAGAATTATCTTAAAATCTAAAATCTTAAAAATCCCAGATGTCTGTTTCCGAACCAAACTTCAATGAAAGTCTTCTGGTTATCTGAATTCTTCAGAATTATCTTAAAATCCAAAATCTTACTGGAGGGAGCTTGGAAAATTACTAGAAAGATTTAAACTAAACTTTGTGAAGTCGCAGCTGCTGAAATCTTGGCTCCCAAAGATTGCTACGATTTGCAAGTCCCCTTACCTGAAAAGGCAAGGAGAGTGCTTGTCCCACAAATCAGAGTTCATCCTCAGCTAGCTGTAAGTCCTCTGGACCACGATCAAATGAGAAAAAGGTTGTGACCTGGCTGCCATATTAAAAATAGATTCACCACGTACAGCCTGCCCACTGAAGCAAACTTCCCAAGAGGAAGACAAAACAATATTGCAGTACAAACATGAGACACCTCTTTGGTTTCAGTGAAAGTCCTTTGTGTATCCATGCACATTTCATGGCTGACCTTCAAGATTCCTGGAGGAAATTTGGAAAATCACTTGAAAGAACGTAACTGAATCTTGCAACTTGTAAGCTGCTACTTATTGAAAGCCCTCTTTGCTAATTTCAAATGTGTTAAAAGCAGCATGTCTCAATCTTTTAGGGCCTTGCAAGCTTCACTTGCCTGGCGACTTTGCGGTCGATGGCGCACCAAAATCACACGCATAACGGTAGTGTGGCCGAGTGGTCTAAGGCGCTGGACTAAGGCTCCAGTCTCTCAGGAGGCGTGGGTTCAAATCCCACCACTGCCATTTAATAATTAGCCTAAGCTTGTGATGTGTTAGATCAAGTTAATTCTACATTCTGTGATCCTCTAGTCACCATAGCTAAGTGGTTAACACTCAACTGTTGGGTCATACACATTGTCTGCTTGATGTAAGTGCTCTGCGTTATCATGGTCTCCCTTCCATTCTGATCCTAACAACTTGCTCTTTTCAGATGACTAATCAAGCATCAATTGCCTCAAGTGCCTCACGTCAAATCTATTCAATCTTCATTTTTAAAGTGAAAACCATGTATTCAGTCCCAGACATTGAGGCCTACATAGTTTCCGAACCAAAATTCAATGAAAGTCTGCTGGTTATCTGAATTCTTCAGAATTATCTTAAAATCTAAAATCTTAAAAATCCCAGATGTCTGTTTCCGAACCAAACTTCAATGAAAGTCTTCTGGTTATCAGAATTCTTCAGAATTATCTTAAAATCTAAAATCTTAAAAATCCCAGATGTCTGTTTCCGAACCAAACTTCAATGAAAGTCTTCTGGTTATCTGAATTCTTCAGAATTATCTTAAAATCTAAAATCTTAAAAATCCCAGATGTCTGTTTCCGAACCAAACTTCAATGAAAGTCTTCTGGTTATCTGAATTCTTCAGAATTATCTTAAAATCCAAAATCTTACTGGAGGGAGCTTGGAAAATTACTAGAAAGATTTAAACTAAACTTTGTGAAGTCGCAGCTGCTGAAATCTTGGCTCCCAAAGATTGCTACGATTTGCAAGTCCCCTTACCTGAAAAGGCAAGGAGAGTGCTTGTCCCACAAATCAGAGTTCATCCTCAGCTAGCTGTAAGTCCTCTGGACCACGATCAAATGAGAAAAAGGTTGTGACCTGGCTGCCATATTAAAAATAGATTCACCACGTACAGCCTGCCCACTGAAGCAAACTTCCCAAGAGGAAGACAAAACAATATTGCAGTACAAACATGAGACACCTCTTTGGTTTCAGTGAAAGTCCTTTGTGTATCCATGCACATTTCATGGCTGACCTTCAAGATTCCTGGAGGAAATTTGGAAAATCACTTGAAAGAACGTAACTGAATCTTGCAACTTGTAAGCTGCTACTTATTGAAAGCCCTCTTTGCTAATTTCAAATGTGTTAAAAGCAGCATGTCTCAATCTTTTAGGGCCTTGCAAGCTTCACTTGCCTGGCGACTTTGCGGTCGATGGCGCACCAAAATCACACGCATAACGGTAGTGTGGCCGAGTGGTCTAAGGCGCTGGACTAAGGCTCCAGTCTCTCAGGAGGCGTGGGTTCAAATCCCACCACTGCCATTTAATAATTAGCCAAAGCTTGTGATGTGTTAGATCAAGTTAATTCTACATTCTGTGATCCTCTAGTCACCATAGCTAAGTGGTTAACACTCAACTGTTGGGTCATACACATTGTCTGCTTGATGTAAGTGCTCTGCGTTATCATGGTCTCCCTTCCATTCTGATCCTAACAACTTGCTCTTTTCAGATGACTAATCAAGCATCAATTGCCTCAAGTGCCTCACGTCAAATCTATTCAATCTTCATTTTTAAAGTGAAAACCATGTATTCAGTCCCAGACATTGAGGCCTACATAGTTTCCGAACCAAAATTCAATGAAAGTCTGCTGGTTATCTGAATTCTTCAGAATTATCTTAAAATCTAAAATCTTAAAAATCCCAGATGTCTGTTTCCGAACCAAACTTCAATGAAAGTCTTCTGGTTATCTGAATTCTTCAGAATTATCTTAAAATCTAAAATCTTAAAAATCCCAGATGTCTGTTTCCGAACCAAACTTCAATGAAAGTCTTCTGGTTATCTGAATTCTTCAGAATTATCTTAAAATCCAAAATCTTACTGGAGGGAGCTTGGAAAATTACTAGAAAGATTTAAACTAAACTTTGTGAAGTCGCAGCTGCTGAAATCTTGGCTCCCAAAGATTGCTACGATTTGCAAGTCCCCTTACCTGAAAAGGCAAGGAGAGTGCTTGTCCCACAAATCAGAGTTCATCCTCAGCTAGCTGTAAGTCCTCTGGACCACGATCAAATGAGAAAAAGGTTGTTACCTGGCTGCCATATTAAAAATAGATTCACCACGTACAGCCTGCCCACTGAAGCAAACTTCCCAAGAGGAAGACAAAACAATATTGCAGTACAAACATGAGACACCTCTTTGGTTTCAGTGAAAGTCCTTTGTGTATCCATGCACATTTCATGGCTGACCTTCAAGATTCCTGGAGGAAATTTGGAAAATCACTTGAAAGAACGTAACTGAATCTTGCAACTTGTAAGCTGCTACCTATTGAAAGCCCTCTTTGCTAATTTCAAATGTGTTAAAAGCAGCATGTCTCAATCTTTTAGGGCCTTGCAAGCTTCACTTGCCTGGCGACTTTGCGGTCGATGGCGCACCAAAATCACACGCATAACGGTAGTGTGGCCGAGTGGTCTAAGGCGCTGGACTAAGGCTCCAGTCTCTCAGGAGGCGTGGGTTCAAATCCCACCACTGCCATTTAATAATTAGCCAAAGCTTGTGATGTGTTAGATCAAGTTAATTCTACATTCTGTGATCCTCTAGTCACCATAGCTAAGTGGTTAACACTCAACTGTTGGGTCATACACATTGTCTGCTTGATGTAAGTGCTCTGCGTTATCATGGTCTCCCTTCCATTCTGATCCTAACAACTTGCTCTTTTCAGATGACTAATCAAGCATCAATTGCCTCAAGTGCCTCACGTCAAATCTATTCAATCTTCATTTTTAAAGTGAAAACCATGTATTCAGTCCCAGACATTGAGGCCTACATAGTTTCCGAACCAAAATTCAATGAAAGTCTGCTGGTTATCTGAATTCTTCAGAATTATCTTAAAATCTAAAATCTTAAAAATCCCAGATGTCTGTTTCCGAACCAAAATTCAATGAAAGTCTTCTGGTTATCTGAATTCTTCAGAATTATCTTAAAATCTAAAATCTTAAAAATCCCAGAAGTCTGTTTCCGAACCAAAATTCAATGAAAGTCTTCTGGTTATCTGAATTCTTCAGAATTATCTTAAAATCTAAAATCTTAAAAATCCCAGATGTCTGTTTCCGAACCAAACTTCAATGAAAGTCTTCTGGTTATCTGAATTCTTCAGAATTATCTTAAAATCTAAAATCTTAAAAATCCCAGATGTCTGTTTCCGAACCAAACTTCAATGAAAGTCTTCTGGTTATCTGAATTCTTCAGAATTATCTTAAAATCCAAAATCTTACTGGAGGGAGCTTGGAAAATTACTAGAAAGATTTAAACTAAACTTTGTGAAGTCGCAGCTGCTGAAATCTTGGCTCCCAAAGATTGCTACGATTTGCAAGTCCCCTTACCTGAAAAGGCAAGGAGAGTGCTTGTCCCCCAAATCAGAGTTCATCCTCAGCTAGCTGTAAGTCCTCTGGACCACGATCAAATGAGAAAAAGGTTGTGACCTGGCTGCCATATTAAAAATAGATTCACCACGTACAGCCTGCCCACTGAAGCAAACTTCCCAAGAGGAAGACAAAACAATATTGCAGTACAAACATGAGACACCTCTTTGGTTTCAGTGAAAGTCCTTTGTGTATCCATGCACATTTCATGGCTGACCTTCAAGATTCCTGGAGGAAATTTGGAAAATCACTTGAAAGAACGTAACTGAATCTTGCAACTTGTAAGCTGCTACTTATTGAAAGCCCTCTTTGCTAATTTCAAATGTGTTAAAAGCAGCATGTCTCAATCTTTTAGGGCCTTGCAAGCTTCACTTGCCTGGCGACTTTGCGGTCGATGGCGCACCAAAATCACACGCATAACGGTAGTGTGGCCGAGTGGTCTAAGGCGCTGGACTAAGGCTCCAGTCTCTCAGGAGGCGTGGGTTCAAATCCCACCACTGCCATTTAATAATTAGCCTAAGCTTGTGATGTGTTAGATCAAGTTAATTCTACATTCTGTGATCCTCTAGTCACCATAGCTAAGTGGTTAACACTCAACTGTTGGGTCATACACATTGTCTGCTTGATGTAAGTGCTCTGCGTTATCATGGTCTCCCTTCCATTCTGATCCTAACAACTTGCTCTTTTCAGATGACTAATCAAGCATCAATTGCCTCAAGTGCCTCACGTCAAATCTATTCAATCTTCATTTTTAAAGTGAAAACCATGTATTCAGTCCCAGACATTGAGGCCTACATAGTTTCCGAACCAAAATTCAATGAAAGTCTGCTGGTTATCTGAATTCTTCAGAATTATCTTAAAATCTAAAATCTTAAAAATCCCAGATGTCTGTTTCCGAACCAAAATTCAATGAAAGTCTTCTGGTTATCTGAATTCTTCAGAATTATCTTAAAATCTAAAATCTTAAAAATCCCAGAAGTCTGTTTCCGAACCAAAATTCAATGAAAGTCTTCTGGTTATCTGAATTCTTCAGAATTATCTTAAAATCTAAAATCTTAAAAATCCCAGATGTCTGTTTCCGAACCAAACTTCAATGAAAGTCTTCTGGTTATCTGAATTCTTCAGAATTATCTTAAAATCTAAAATCTTAAAAATCCCAGATGTCTGTTTCCGAACCAAACTTCAATGAAAGTCTTCTGGTTATCTGAATTCTTCAGAATTATCTTAAAATCCAAAATCTTACTGGAGGGAGCTTGGAAAATTACTAGAAAGATTTAAACTAAACTTTGTGAAGTCGCAGCTGCTGAAATCTTGGCTCCCAAAGATTGCTACGATTTGCAAGTCCCCTTACCTGAAAAGGCAAGGAGAGTGCTTGTCCCACAAATCAGAGTTCATCCTCAGCTAGCTGTAAGTCCTCTGGACCACGATCAAATGAGAAAAAGGTTGTGACCTGGCTGCCATATTAAAAATAGATTCACCACGTACAGCCTGCCCACTGAAGCAAACTTCCCAAGAAGAAGACAAAACAATATTGCAGTACAAACATGAGACACCTCTTTGGTTTCAGTGAAAGTCCTTTGTGTATCCATGCACATTTCATGGCTGACCTTCAAGATTCCTGGAGGAAATTTGGAAAATCACTTGAAAGAACGTAACTGAATCTTGCAACTTGTAAGCTGCTACCTATTGAAAGCCCTCTTTGCTAATTTCAAATGTGTTAAAAGCAGCATGTCTCAATCTTTTAGGGCCTTGCAAGCTTCACTTGCCTGGCGACTTTGCGGTCGATGGCGCACCAAAATCACACGCATAACGGTAGTGTGGCCGAGTGGTCTAAGGCGCTGGACTAAGGCTCCAGTCTCTCAGGAGGCGTGGGTTCAAATCCCACCACTGCCATTTAATAATTAGCCAAAGCTTGTGATGTGTTAGATCAAGTTAATTCTACATTCTGTGATCCTCTAGTCACCATAGCTAAGTGGTTAACACTCAACTGTTGGGTCATACACATTGTCTGCTTGATGTAAGTGCTCTGCGTTATCATGGTCTCCCTTCCATTCTGATCCTAACAACTTGCTCTTTTCAGATGACTAATCAAGCATCAATTGCCTCAAGTGCCTCACGTCAAATCTATTCAATCTTCATTTTTAAAGTGAAAACCATGTATTCAGTCCCAGACATTGAGGCCTACATAGTTTCCGAACCAAAATTCAATGAAAGTCTGCTGGTTATCTGAATTCTTCAGAATTATCTTAAAATCTAAAATCTTAAAAATCCCAGATGTCTGTTTCCGAACCAAAATTCAATGAAAGTCTTCTGGTTATCTGAATTCTTCAGAATTATCTTAAAATCTAAAATCTTAAAAATCCCAGAAGTCTGTTTCCGAACCAAAATTCAATGAAAGTCTTCTGGTTATCTGAATTCTTCAGAATTATCTTAAAATCTAAAATCTTAAAAATCCCAGATGTCTGTTTCCGAACCAAACTTCAATGAAAGTCTTCTGGTTATCTGAATTCTTCAGAATTATCTTAAAATCCAAAATCTTACTGGAGGGAGCTTGGAAAATTACTAGAAAGATTTAAACTAAACTTTGTGAAGTCGCAGCTGCTGAAATCTTGGCTCCCAAAGATTGCTACGATTTGCAAGTCCCCTTACCTGAAAAGGCAAGGAGAGTGCTTGTCCCACAAATCAGAGTTCATCCTCAGCTAGCTGTAAGTCCTCTGGACCACGATCAAATGAGAAAAAGGTGGTGAACCTGGCTGCCATATTAAAAATTGATTCACCACGTACAGCCTGCCCACTGAAGCAAACTTCCCAAGAAGAAGACAAAACAATATTGCAGTACAAACCTGAGACACCTCTTTGGTTTCAGTGAAAGTCCTTTGTGTATCCATGCACATTTCATGGCTGACCTTCAAGATTCCTGGAGGAAATTTGGAAAATCACTTGAAAGAACGTAACTGAATCTTGCAACTTGTAAGCTGCTACTTATTGCGGTCGATGGCGCACCAAAATCACACGCATAACGGTAGTGTGGCCGAGTGGTCTAAGGCGCTGGACTAAGGCTCCAGTCTCTCAGGAGGCGTTCAAATCCCACCACTGCCATTTAATAATTAGCCAAAGCTTGTGATGTGTTAGATCAAGTTAATTCTACATTCTGTGATCCTCTAGTCACCATAGCTAAGTGGTTAACACTCAACTGTTGGGTCATACACATTGTCTGCTTGATGTCAGTGCTCTGCGTTATCATGGTCTCCCTTCCATTCTGATCCTAACAACTTGCTCTTTTCAGATGACTAATCAAGCATCAATTGCCTCAAGTGCCTCACGTCAAATCTATTCAATCTTCATTTTTAAAGTGAAAACCATGTATTCAGTCCCAGACATTGAGGCCTACATAGTTTCCGAACCAAAATTCAATGAAAGTCTGCTGGTTATCTGAATTCTTCAGAATTATCTTAAAATCTAAAATCTTAAAAATCCCAGATGTCTGTTTCCGAACCAAAATTCAATGAAAGTCTTCTGGTTATCTGAATTCTTCAGAATTATCTTAAAATCTAAAATCTTAAAAATCCCAGAAGTCTGTTTCCGAACCAAAATTCAATGAAAGTCTTCTGGTTATCTGAATTCTTCAGAATTATCTTAAAATCTAAAATCTTAAAAATCCCAGATGTCTGTTTCCGAACCAAAATTCAATGAAAGTCTTCTGGTTATCTGAATTCTTCAGAATTATCTTAAAATCTAAAATCTTAAAAATCCCAGATGTCTGTTTCCGAACCAAACTTCAATGAAAGTCTTCTGGTTATCTGAATTCTTCAGAATTATCTTAAAATCTAAAATCTTAAAAATCCCAGATGTCTGTTTCCGAACCAAAATTCAATGAAAGTCTTCTGGTTATCTGAATTCTTCAGAATTATCTTAAAATCTAAAATCTTAAAAATCCCAGATGTCTGTTTCCGAACCAAACTTCAATGAAAGTCTTCTGGTTATCTGAATTCTTCAGAATTATCTTAAAATCTAAAATCTTAAAAATCCCAGATGTCTGTTTCCGAACCAAACTTCAATGAAAGTCTTCTGGTTATCTGAATTCTTCAGAATTATCTTAAAATCCAAAATCTTACTGGAGGGAGCTTGGAAAATTACTAGAAAGATTTAAACTAAACTTTGTGAAGTCGCAGCTGCTGAAATCTTGGCTCCCAAAGATTGCTACGATTTTCAAGTCCCCTTACCTGAAAAGGCAAGGAGAGTGCTTGTCCCACAAATCAGAGTTCATCCTCAGCTAGCTGTAAGTCCTCTGGACCACGATCAAATGAGAAAAAGGTTGTGACCTGGCTGCCATATTAAAAATAGATTCACCACGTACAGCCTGCCCACTGAAGCAAACTTCCCAAGAAGAAGACAAAACAATATTGCAGTACAAACATGAGACACCTCTTTGGTTTCAGTGAAAGTCCTTTGTGTATCCATGCACATTTCATGGCTGACCTTCAAGATTCCTGGAGGAAATTTGGAAAATCACTTGAAAGAACGTAACTGAATCTTGCAACTTGTAAGCTGCTACCTATTGAAAGCCCTCTTTGCTAATTTCAAATGTGTTAAAAGCAGCATGTCTCAATCTTTTAGGGCCTTGCAAGCTTCACTTGCCTGGCGACTTTGCGGTCGATGGCGCACCAAAATCACACGCATAACGGTAGTGTGGCCGAGTGGTCTAAGGCGCTGGACTAAGGCTCCAGTCTCTCAGGAGGCGTTCAAATCCCACCACTGCCATTTAATAATTAGCCAAAGCTTGTGATGTGTTAGATCAAGTTAATTCTACATTCTGTGATCCTCTAGTCACCATAGCTAAGTGGTTAACACTCAACTGTTGGGTCATACACATTGTCTGCTTGATGTAAGTGCTCTGCATTATCATGGTCTCCCTTCCATTCTGATCCTAACAACTTGCTCTTTTCAGATGACTAATCAAGCATCAATTGCCTCAAGTGCCTCACGTCAAATCTATTCAATCTTCATTTTTAAAGTGAAAACCATGTATTCAGTCCCAGACATTGAGGCCTACATAGTTTCCGAACCAAAATTCAATGAAAGTCTGCTGGTTATCTGAATTCTTCAGAATTATCTTAAAATCTAAAATCTTAAAAATCCCAGATGTCTGTTTCCGAACCAAAATTCAATGAAAGTCTTCTGGTTATCTGAATTCTTCAGAATTATCTTAAAATCTAAAATCTTAAAAATCCCAGAAGTCTGTTTCCGAACCAAAATTCAATGAAAGTCTTCTGGTTATCTGAATTCTTCAGAATTATCTTAAAATCTAAAATCTTAAAAATCCCAGATGTCTGTTTCCGAACCAAACTTCAATGAAAGTCTTCTGGTTATCTGAATTCTTCAGAATTATCTTAAAATCTAAAATCTTAAAAATCCCAGATGTCTGTTTCCGAACCAAACTTCAATGAAAGTCTTCTGGTTATCTGAATTCTTCAGAATTATCTTAAAATCTAAAATCTTACTGGAGGGAGCTTGGAAAATTACTAGAAAGATTTAAACTAAACTTTGTGAAGTCGCAGCTGCTGAAATCTTGGCTCCCAAAGATTGCTACGATTTGCAAATCCCCTTACCTGAAAAGGCAAGGAGAGTGCTTGTCCCACAAATCAGAGTTCATCCTCAGCTAGCTGTAAGTCCTCTGGACCACGATCAAATGAGAAAAAGGTTGTGACCTGGCTGCCATATTAAAAATAGATTCACCACGTACAGCCTGCCCACTGAAGCAAACTTCCCAAGAAGAAGACAAAACAATATTGCAGTACAAACATGAGACACCTCTTTGGTTTCAGTGAAAGTCCTTTGTGTATCCATGCACATTTCATGGCTGACCTTCAAGATTCCTGGAGGAAATTTGGAAAATCACTTGAAAGAACGTAACTGAATCTTGCAACTTGTAAGCTGCTACTTATTGCGGTCGATGGCGCACCAAAATCACACGCCCATAGTAGTGTGGCCGAGTGGTCTAAGGCGCTGGACTAAGGCTCCAGTCTCTCAGGAGGCGTGGGTTCAAATCCCACCACTGCCATTTAATAATTAGCCAAAGCTTGTGATGTGTTAGATCAAGTTAATTCTACATTCTGTGATCCTCTAGTCACCATAGCTAAGTGGTTAACACTCAACTGTTGGGTCATACACATTGTCTGCTTGATGTAAGTGCTCTGCGTTATCATGGTCTCCCTTCCATTCTGATCCAAACAACTTGCTCTTTTCAGATGACTAATCAAGCATCAATTGCCTCAAGTGCCTGACGTCAAATCTATTCAATCTTCATTTTTAAAGTGAAAACCATGTATTCAGTCCCAGACATTGAGGCCTACATAGTTTCCGAACCAAAATTCAATGAAAGTCTGCTGGTTATCTGAATTCTTCAGAATTATCTTAAAATCTAAAATCTTAAAAATCCCAGATGTCTGTTTCCGAACCAAAATTCAATGAAAGTCTTCTGGTTATCTGAATTCTTCAGAATTATCTTAAAATCTAAAATCTTAAAAATCCCAGATGTCTGTTTCCGAACCAAAATTCAATGAAAGTCTTCTGGTTATCTGAATTCTTCAGAATTATCTTAAAATCTAAAATCTTAAAAATCCCAGATGTCTGTTTCCGAACCAAACTTCAATGAAAGTCTTCTGGTTATCTGAATTCTTCAGAATTATCTTAAAATCCAAAATCTTACTGGAGGGAGCTTGGAAAATTACTAGAAAGATTTAAACTAAACTTTGTGAAGTCGCAGCTGCTGAAATCTTGGCTCCCAAAGATTGCTACGATTTGCAAGTCCTCTTACCTGAAAAGGCAAGGAGAGTGCTTGTCCCACAAATCAGAGTTCATCCTCAGCTAGCTGTAAGTCCTCTGGACCACGATCAAATGAGAAAAAGGTGGTGAACCTGGCTGCCATATTAAAAATTGATTCACCACGTACAGCCTGCCCACTGAAGCAAACTTCCCAAGAAGAAGACAAAACAATATTGCAGTACAAACCTGAGTCACCTCTTTGGTTTCAGTGAAAGTCCTTTGTGTATCCATGCACATTTCATGGCTGACCTTCAAGATTCCTGGAGGAAATTTGGAAAATCACTTGAAAGAATGTAACTGAATCTTTTTTCTCTTGCAACTTGTAAGCTGCTACTTATTGCGGTCGATGGCGCACCAAAATCACACGCATAACGGTAGTGTGGCCGAGTGGTCTAAGGCGCTGGACTAAGGCTCCAGTCTCTCAGGAGGCGTGGGTTCAAATCCCACCACTGCCATTTAATAATTAGCCAAAGCTTGTGATGTGTTAGATCAAGTTAATTCTACATTCTGTGATCCTCTAGTCACCATAGCTAAGTGGTTAACACTCAACTGTTGGGTCATACACATTGTCTGCTTGATGTAAGTGCTCTGCGTTATCATGGTCTCCCTTCCATTCTGATCCAAACAACTTGCTCTTTTCAGATGACTAATCAAGCGTCAATTGCCTCAAGTGCCTGACGTCAAATCTATTCAATCTTCATTTTTAAAGTGAAAACCATGTATTCAGTCCCAGACATTGAGGCCTACATAGTTTCCGAACCAAAATTCAATGAAAGTCTGCTGGTTATCTGAATTCTTCAGAATTATCTTAAAATCTAAAATCTTAAAAATCCCAGATGTCTGTTTCCGAACCAAAATTCAATGAAAGTCTTCTGGTTATCTGAATTCTTCAGAATTATCTTAAAATCTAAAATCTTAAAAATCCCAGATGTCTGTTTCCGAACCAAACTTCAATGAAAGTCTTCTGGTTATCTGAATTCTTCAGAATTATCTTAAAATCTAAAATCTTAAAAATCCCAGATGTCTGTTTCCGAACCAAACTTCAATGAAAGTCTTCTGGTTATCTGAATTCTTCAGAATTATCTTAAAATCCAAAATCTTACTGGAGGGAGCTTGGAAAATTACTAGAAAGATTTAAACTAAACTTTGTGAAGTCGCAGCTGCTGAAATCTTGGCTCCCAAAATTTGCTACGATTTGCAAGTCCCCTTACCTGAAAAGGCAAGGAGAGTGCTTGTCCCACAAATCAGAGTTCATCCTCAGCTAGCTGTAAGTCCTCTGGACCACGATCAAATGAGAAAAAGGTTGTGACCTGGCTGCCATATTAAAAATAGATTCACCACGTACAGCCTGCCCACTGAAGCAAACTTCCCAAGAAGAAGACAAAACAATATTGCAGTACAAACATGAGACACCTCTTTGGTTTCAGTGAAAGTCCTTTGTGTATCCATGCACATTTCATGGCTGACCTTCAAGATTCCTGGAGGAAATTTGGAAAATCACTTGAAAGAACGTAACTGAATCTTGCAACTTGTAAGCTGCTACCTATTGAAAGCCCTCTTTGCTAATTTCAAATGTGTTAAAAGCAGCATGTCTCAATCTTTTAGGGCCTTGCAAGCTTCACTTGCCTGGCGACTTTGCGGTCGATGGCGCACCAAAATCACACGCATAACGGTAGTGTGGCCGAGTGGTTATCTGAATTCTTCAGAATTATCTTAAAATCTAAAATCTTAAAAATCCCAGATGTCTGTTTCCGAACCAAAATTCAATGAAAGTCTTCTGGTTATCTGAATTCTTCAGAATTATCTTAAAATCTAAAATCTTAAAAATCCCAGATGTCTGTTTCCGAACCAAAATTCAATGAAAGTCTTCTGGTTATCTGAATTCTTCAGAATTATCTTAAAATCTAAAATCTTAAAAATCACTTGAAAGAATGTAACTGAATCTTGCAACTTGTAAGCTGCTACTTATTGCGGTCGATGGCGCACCAAAATCACACGCCCATAGTAGTGTGGCCGAGTGGTCTAAGGCGCTGGACTAAGGCTCCAGTCTCTCAGGAGGCGTGGGTTCAAATCCCACCACTGCCATTTAATAATTAGCCAAAGCTTGTGATGTGTTAGATCAAGTTAATTCTACATTCTGTGATCCTCTAGTCACCATAGCTAAGTGGTTAACACTCAACTGTTGGGTCATACACATTGTCTGCTTGATGTAAGTGCTCTGCGTTATCATGGTCTCCCTTCCATTCTGATCCAAACAACTTGCTCTTTTCAGATGACTAATCAAGCATCAATTGCCTCAAGTGCCTGACGTCAAATCTATTCAATCTTCATTTTTAAAGTAAAAACCATGTATTCAGTCCCAGACATTGAGGCCTACATAGTTTCCGAACCAAAATTCAATGAAAGTCTGCTGGTTATCTGAATTCTTCAGAATTATCTTAAAATCTAAAATCTTAAAAATCCCAGATGTCTGTTTCCGAACCAAAATTCAATGAAAGTCTGCTGGTTATCTGAATTCTTCAGAATTATCTTAAAATCTAAAATCTTAAAAATCCCAGATGTCTGTTTCCGAACCAAAATTCAATGAAAGTCTTCTGGTTATCTGAATTCTTCAGAATTATCTTAAAATCTAAAATCTTAAAAATCCCAGATGTCTGTTTCCGAACCAAAATTCAATGAAAGTCTTCTGGTTATCTGAATTCTTCAGAATTATCTTAAAATCTAAAATCTTAAAAATCCCAGATGTCTGTTTCCGAACCAAACTTCAATGAAAGTCTTCTGGTTATCTGAATTCTTCAGAATTATCTTAAAATCCAAAATCTTACTGGAGGGAGCTTGGAAAATTACTAGAAAGATTTAAACTAAACTTTGTGAAGTCGCAGCTGCTGAAATCTTGGCTCCCAAAGATTGCTACGATTTGCAAGTCCTCTTACCTGAAAAGGCAAGGAGAGTGCTTGTCCCACAAATCAGAGTTCATCCTCAGCTAGCTGTAAGTCCTCTGGACCACGATCAAATGAGAAAAAGGTGGTGAACCTGGCTGCCATATTAAAAATTGATTCACCACGTACAGCCTGCCCACTGAAGCAAACTTCCCAAGAAGAAGACAAAACAATATTGCAGTACAAACCTGAGTCACCTCTTTGGTTTCAGTGAAAGTCCTTTGTGTATCCATGCACATTTCATGGCTGACCTTCAAGATTCCTGGAGGAAATTTGGAAAATCACTTGAAAGAATGTAACTGAATCTTTTTTCTCTTGCAACTTGTAAGCTGCTACTTATTGCGGTCGATGGCGCACCAAAATCACACGCATAACGGTAGTGTGGCCGAGTGGTCTAAGGCGCTGGACTAAGGCTCCAGTCTCTCAGGAGGCGTGGGTTCAAATCCCACCACTGCCATTTAATAATTAGCCAAAGCTTGTGATGTGTTAGATCAAGTTAATTCTACATTCTGTGATCCTCTAGTCACCATAGCTAAGTGGTTAACACTCAACTGTTGGGTCATACACATTGTCTGCTTGATGTAAGTGCTCTGCGTTATCATGGTCTCCCTTCCATTCTGATCCAAACAACTTGCTCTTTTCAGATGACTAATCAAGCGTCAATTGCCTCAAGTGCCTGACGTCAAATCTATTCAATCTTCATTTTTAAAGTGAAAACCATGTATTCAGTCCCAGACATTGAGGCCTACATAGTTTCCGAACCAAAATATAATGAAAGTCTGCTGGTTATCTGAATTCTTCAGAATTATCTTAAAATCTAAAATCTTAAAAATCCCAGATGTCTGTTTCCGAACCAAAATTCAATGAAAGTCTTCTGGTTATCTGAATTCTTCAGAATTATCTTAAAATCTAAAATCTTAAAAATCCCAGATGTCTGTTTCCGAACCAAACTTCAATGAAAGTCTTCTGGTTATCTGAATTCTTCAGAATTATCTTAAAATCTAAAATCTTAAAAATCCCAGATGTCTGTTTCCGAACCAAACTTCAATGAAAGTCTTCTGGTTATCTGAATTCTTCAGAATTATCTTAAAATCCAAAATCTTACTGGAGGGAGCTTGGAAAATTACTAGAAAGATTTAAACTAAACTTTGTGAAGTCGCAGCTGCTGAAATCTTGGCTCCCAAAATTTGCTACGATTTGCAAGTCCCCTTACCTGAAAAGGCAAGGAGAGTGCTTGTCCCACAAATCAGAGTTCATCCTCAGCTAGCTGTAAGTCCTCTGGACCACGATCAAATGAGAAAAAGGTTGTGACCTGGCTGCCATATTAAAAATAGATTCACCACGTACAGCCTGCCCACTGAAGCAAACTTCCCAAGAAGAAGACAAAACAATATTGCAGTACAAACATGAGACACCTCTTTGGTTTCAGTGAAAGTCCTTTGTGTATCCATGCACATTTCATGGCTGACCTTCAAGATTCCTGGAGGAAATTTGGAAAATCACTTGAAAGAACGTAACTGAATCTTGCAACTTGTAAGCTGCTACCTATTGAAAGCCCTCTTTGCTAATTTCAAATGTGTTAAAAGCAGCATGTCTCAATCTTTTAGGGCCTTGCAAGCTTCACTTGCCTGGCGACTTTGCGGTCGATGGCGCACCAAAATCACACGCATAACGGTAGTGTGGCCGAGTGGTCTAAGGCGCTGGACTAAGGCTCCAGTCTCTCAGGAGGCGTTCAAATCCCACCACTGCCATTTAATAATTAGCCAAAGCTTGTGATGTGTTAGATCAAGTTAATTCTACATTCTGTGATCCTCTAGTCACCATAGCTAAGTGGTTAACACTCAACTGTTGGGTCATACACATTGTCTGCTTGATGTAAGTGCTCTGCATTATCATGGTCTCCCTTCCATTCTGATCCTAACAACTTGCTCTTTTCAGATGACTAATCAAGCATCAATTGCCTCAAGTGCCTCACGTCAAATCTATTCAATCTTCATTTTTAAAGTGAAAACCATGTATTCAGTCCCAGACATTGAGGCCTACATAGTTTCCGAACCAAAATTCAATGAAAGTCTGCTGGTTATCTGAATTCTTCAGAATTATCTTAAAATCTAAAATCTTAAAAATCCCAGATGTCTGTTTCCGAACCAAAATTCAATGAAAGTCTTCTGGTTATCTGAATTCTTCAGAATTATCTTAAAATCTAAAATCTTAAAAATCCCAGAAGTCTGTTTCCGAACCAAAATTCAATGAAAGTCTTCTGGTTATCTGAATTCTTCAGAATTATCTTAAAATCTAAAATCTTAAAAATCCCAGATGTCTGTTTCCGAACCAAACTTCAATGAAAGTCTTCTGGTTATCTGAATTCTTCAGAATTATCTTAAAATCTAAAATCTTAAAAATCCCAGATGTCTGTTTCCGAACCAAACTTCAATGAAAGTCTTCTGGTTATCTGAATTCTTCAGAATTATCTTAAAATCTAAAATCTTACTGGAGGGAGCTTGGAAAATTACTAGAAAGATTTAAACTAAACTTTGTGAAGTCGCAGCTGCTGAAATCTTGGCTCCCAAAGATTGCTACGATTTGCAAATCCCCTTACCTGAAAAGGCAAGGAGAGTGCTTGTCCCACAAATCAGAGTTCATCCTCAGCTAGCTGTAAGTCCTCTGGACCACGATCAAATGAGAAAAAGGTTGTGACCTGGCTGCCATATTAAAAATAGATTCACCACGTACAGCCTGCCCACTGAAGCAAACTTCCCAAGAAGAAGACAAAACAATATTGCAGTACAAACATGAGACACCTCTTTGGTTTCAGTGAAAGTCCTTTGTGTATCCATGCACATTTCATGGCTGACCTTCAAGATTCCTGGAGGAAATTTGGAAAATCACTTGAAAGAACGTAACTGAATCTTGCAACTTGTAAGCTGCTACTTATTGCGCTCGATGGCGCACCAAAATCACACGCCCATAGTAGTGTGGCCGAGTGGTCTAAGGCGCTGGACTAAGGCTCCAGTCTCTCAGGAGGCGTGGGTTCAAATCCCACCACTGCCATTTAATAATTAGCCAAAGCTTGTGATGTGTTAGATCAAGTTAATTCTACATTCTGTGATCCTCTAGTCACCATAGCTAAGTGGTTAACACTCAACTGTTGGGTCATACACATTGTCTGCTTGATGTAAGTGCTCTGCGTTATCATGGTCTCCCTTCCATTCTGATCCAAACAACTTGCTCTTTTCAGATGACTAATCAAGCATCAATTGCCTCAAGTGCCTGACGTCAAATCTATTCAATCTTCATTTTTAAAGTAAAAACCATGTATTCAGTCCCAGACATTGAGGCCTACATAGTTTCCGAACCAAAATTCAATGAAAGTCTGCTGGTTATCTGAATTCTTCAGAATTATCTTAAAATCTAAAATCTTAAAAATCCCAGATGTCTGTTTCCGAACCAAAATTCAATGAAAGTCTTCTGGTTATCTGAATTCTTCAGAATTATCTTAAAATCTAAAATCTTAAAAATCCCAGATGTCTGTTTCCGAACCAAAATTCAATGAAAGTCTTCTGGTTATCTGAATTCTTCAGAATTATCTTAAAATCTAAAATCTTAAAAATCCCAGATGTCTGTTTCCGAACCAAACTTCAATGAAAGTCTTCTGGTTATCTGAATTCTTCAGAATTATCTTAAAATCCAAAATCTTACTGGAGGGAGCTTGGAAAATTACTAGAAAGATTTAAACTAAACTTTGTGAAGTCGCAGCTGCTGAAATCTTGGCTCCCAAAGATTGCTACGATTTGCAAGTCCCCTTACCTGAAAAGGCAAGGAGAGTGCTTGTCCCACAAATCAGAGTTCATCCTCAGCTAGCTGTAAGTCCTCTGGACCACGATCAAATGAGAAAAAGGTGGTGAACCTGGCTGCCATATTAAAAATTGATTCACCACGTACAGCCTGCCCACTGAAGCAAACTTCCCAAGAAGAAGACAAAACAATATTGCAGTACAAACCTGAGTCACCTCTTTGGTTTCAGTGAAAGTCCTTTGTGTATCCATGCACATTTCATGGCTGACCTTCAAGATTCCTGGAGGAAATTTGGAAAATCACTTGAAAGAATGTAACTGAATCTTGCAACTTGTAAGCTGCTACTTATTGCGGTCGATGGCGCACCAAAATCACACGCCCATAGTAGTGTGGCCGAGTGGTCTAAGGCGCTGGACTAAGGCTCCAGTCTCTCAGGAGGCGTGGGTTCAAATCCCACCACTGCCATTTAATAATTAGCCAAAGCTTGTGATGTGTTAGATCAAGTTAATTCTACATTCTGTGATCCTCTAGTCACCATAGCTAAGTGGTTAACACTCAACTGTTGGGTCATACACATTGTCTGCTTGATGTAAGTGCTCTGCGTTATCATGGTCTCCCTTCCATTCTGATCCAAACAACTTGCTCTTTTCAGATGACTAATCAAGCATCAATTGCCTCAAGTGCCTGACGTCAAATCTATTCAATCTTCATTTTTAAAGTAAAAACCATGTATTCAGTCCCAGACATTGAGGCCTACATAGTTTCCGAACCAAAATTCAATGAAAGTCTGCTGGTTATCTGAATTCTTCAGAATTATCTTAAAATCTAAAATCTTAAAAATCCCAGATGTCTGTTTCCGAACCAAAATTCAATGAAAGTCTTCTGGTTATCTGAATTCTTCAGAATTATCTTAAAATCTAAAATCTTAAAAATCCCAGATGTCTGTTTCCGAACCAAAATTCAATGAAAGTCTTCTGGTTATCTGAATTCTTCAGAATTATCTTAAAATCTAAAATCTTAAAAATCCCAGATGTCTGTTTCCGAACCAAACTTCAATGAAAGTCTTCTGGTTATCTGAATTCTTCAGAATTATCTTAAAATCCAAAATCTTACTGGAGGGAGCTTGGAAAATTACTAGAAAGATTTAAACTAAACTTTGTGAAGTCGCAGCTGCTGAAATCTTGGCTCCCAAAGATTGCTACGATTTGCAAGTCCCCTTACCTGAAAAGGCAAGGAGAGTGCTTGTCCCACAAATCAGAGTTCATCCTCAGCTAGCTGTAAGTCCTCTGGACCACGATCAAATGAGAAAAAGGTGGTGAACCTGGCTGCCATATTAAAAATTGATTCACCACGTACAGCCTGCCCACTGAAGCAAACTTCCCAAGAAGAAGACAAAACAATATTGCAGTACAAACCTGAGTCACCTCTTTGGTTTCAGTGAAAGTCCTTTGTGTATCCATGCACATTTCATGGCTGACCTTCAAGATTCCTGGAGGAAATTTGGAAAATCACTTGAAAGAATGTAACTGAATCTTTTTTCTCTTGCAACTTGTAAGCTGCTACTTATTGCGGTCGATGGCGCACCAAAATCACACGCATAACGGTAGTGTGGCCGAGTGGTCTAAGGCGCTGGACTAAGGCTCCAGTCTCTCAGGAGGCGTGGGTTCAAATCCCACCACTGCCATTTAATAATTAGCCAAAGCTTGTGATGTGTTAGATCAAGTTAATTCTACATTCTGTGATCCTCTAGTCACCATAGCTAAGTGGTTAACACTCAACTGTTGGGTCATACACATTGTCTGCTTGATGTAAGTGCTCTGCGTTATCATGGTCTCCCTTCCATTCTGATCCAAACAACTTGCTCTTTTCAGATGACTAATCAAGCGTCAATTGCCTCAAGTGCCTGACGTCAAATCTATTCAATCTTAATTTTTAAAGTGAAAACCATGTATTCAGTCCCAGACATTGAGGCCTACATAGTTTATCTGAATTCTTCAGAATTATCTTAAAATCTAAAATCTTAAAAATCCCAGATGTCTGTTTCCGAACCAAAATTCAATGAAAGTCTTCTGGTTATCTGAATTCTTCAGAATTATCTTAAAATCTAAAATCTTAAAAATCCCAGATGTCTGTTTCCGAACCAAACTTCAATGAAAGTCTTCTGGTTATCTGAATTCTTCAGAATTATCTTAAAATCCAAAATCTTACTGGAGGGAGCTTGGAAAATTACTAGAAAGATTTAAACTAAACTTTGTGAAGTCGCAGCTGCTGAAATCTTGGCTCCCAAAGATTGCTACGATTTGCAAGTCCCCTTACCTGAAAAGGCAAGGAGGGTGCTTGTCCCACAAATCAGAGTACATCCTCAGTAACATCCTCACCACTGCCATTTAATAATTAGCCAAAGCTTGTGATGCCTTAGATCAAGTTAATTCTACATTCTGTGATCCTCACGTTACCATAGCTAAGTGGTTAACACTCAACTGTTGAGTCATACACATTGTCTGCTTGATGTAAGTGCTCTGCGTTATCATGGTCTCCCTTCCATTCTGATCCTAACAACTTGCTCTTTTCAGATGACTAATCAAGCATCAATTGCCTCAAGTGCCTGACGTCAAATCTATTCAATCTTCATTTTTAAAGTGAAAACCATGTATTCAGTCCCAGACATTGAGGCCTACATAGTTTCCGAACCAAAATTCAATGAAAGTCTGCTGGTTATCTGAATTCTTCAGAATTATCTTAAAATCTAAAATCTTAAAAATCCCAGATGTCTGTTTCCGAACCAAAATTCAATGAAAGTCTTCTGGTTATCTGAATTCTTCAGAATTATCTTAAAATCTAAAATCTTAAAAATCCCAGATGTCTGTTTCCGAACCAAACTTCAATGAAAGTCTTCTGGTTATCTGAATTCTTCGGAATTATCTTAAAATCTAAAATCTTAAAAATCCCAGATGTCTGTTTCCGAACCAAAATTCAATGAAAGTCTTCTGGTTATCTGAATTCTTCAGAATTATCTTAAAATCTAAATTCTTAAAAATCCCAGATGTCTGTTTCCGAACCAAAATTCAATGAAAGTCTTCTGGTTATCTGAATTCTTCAGAATTATCTTAAAATCTAAAATCTTAAAAATCCCAGATGTCTGTTTCCGAACCAAACTTCAATGAAAGTCTTCTGGTTATCTGAATTCTTCAGAATTATCTTAAAATCCAAAATCTTACTGGAGGGAGCTTGGAAAATTACTAGAAAGATTTAAACTAAACTTTGTGAAGTCGCAGCTGCTGAAATCTTGGCTCCCAAAGATTGCTACGATTTGCAAGTCCTCATACCTGAAAAGGCAAGGAGAGTGCTTGTCCCACAAATCAGAGTTCATCCTCAGCTACCTGTAAGTGCTCTGGATCACGATCAAATGAGAAAAAGGTTGTGACCTGGCTGCCATATTGAAAATAGATAAACCACGTACAGCCTGCCCACTGAAGCAAACTTCCCAAGAAGAAGACAAAACAACATTGCAGTACAAACCTGAGACACCTCTTTGGTTTCAGTGAAACTCCTTTGCGTATCCATGCACATTTCATGGCTGACCTTCAAGATTCCTGGAGGAAATTTGGAAAATCACTTGAAAGAACGTAACTGAATCTTGCAACCTGTAAGCTGCTACTTATTGAAAGCACCCTTTGCTAATTTCAAATGTGTTAAAATCAGCATGTCCACACTTACGACAGTATTTTGGCCGAGTGGCCGAGTGGTCTAAGTCGCTGGATTTAGGCTCCAGTCTCTCAGGAGGCGTGGGTTCAAATCCCACCACTGCCATTTAATAATTAGCCAAAGCTTGTGATGCGTTAGACCAAGTTAATTCTACATTCTGTGTTCCTCAGGGCCCAGTATTTCAAAATTTGTAATCTGGATCAGAATAATCCGGATAATGAAATCCTCCTTTTCTCAGTCATGGATCACGGTGATCCTGCTGACTTTATCTGAGTATTTCAAAACACAGGCAGGGTGGATCACTGTGATCCCTACCTGGCCGGATACGGATTTCCCAATCTCAAGTCTCCGCCTCCGGGATCTGAAACATGGTGGACTACTTCATGAAAGGAGTAGCAGAGAGCCGACTTTCACGTCAAAAGTGTAAGTTAACCGTCGTCTATTGTGTAGCGGTTTTAATACCATACGAACGGCAACCAACACATCATGCAAGCCAACTATTTGAATTGTCACCTTATTAAAAGCAGGCCGTGGCGATCTCTAATTGAGACGCGGCCGTGCTAACGGGAGCTAACGCGGCTCCATTGACTTGTGTGTTAAGCAGCTAGCGGGCTATCATTAGCGGCTATCATTAGCGTCACGTCATTTGCAACACGGCAGATTTACAGTATAAGCAGGCTGCATTGTGTACAGACCTGCTCAGTGCTTAGAAAACACAACGCAACACAGTTTGAGTATTAACTACAAGGTTTGTTCAGAAGGTTCAGAATGCTACAGTAGCCTAATGCTGGTGATGATATCATGTTTTTGTGTAGGCTACATAAATACAATTTGGGATTGTGGATTAAGATACTCATACACCTTCTACCTTCAGAGTCCACTCACAGCCATGGACCACTCAGCTACAACAGGGTGAGTGCTGGAAATCCTTGAAAATGCTTTAATTGTATTGATACATTTAAGACTTTCAAGTAATTGGAGTTTGAATAAAGTGCTTGAAACTGCTTAAATTTGTAATGGCATTACTTTCATGGTATTGGTCAGTGACACAATTAGAAACATTTCTTCATCCTAATTCCTCTCCAACATTGGTGAGAGCTTGTTTTTTTTTGCATTTCACTACACTGTTTTTAAACCTTGGTTTTAGCTTTGCATGTGACCAATAAACTTATCTATCTACCACATCAGGCACGGGGGCCAGAGCCAGCGACGGCGACGGAAGAGGCATGCCGGGGATGAGGAAGCCTATGAGAGGCTCCTCAAAATGGAGACCGAAAGGGCAGTCAAACAGACTGAACTGGCCAAACGGCAAATTAAGCTGACGCTGCTTCAGCAAAAAGAGACAGAATTAACAATCAAGCTGTTAGAGAAACAGCTTGACATTTGAAATAGCATGGTCCGTAGTGGTCACATTATTTTTTGTTGGAATAAAACTTTGTTTGGACCCTGCATTCCTTTGTCTTTCTCTGTTTTGGTACATGCAAGTTACAATGTTTGGTGAACTAGAATTTGAGAAATAATTGTAATTTTATTTACAGCAGTTTTACAGTGTGGTCAAAAATTTTACTATGCTTTACATTTTTTGATATTACTTAAATTACTTGTTAGAAGTACAACACTAACACTTAAGTGTAACAAACATCTTGAGTAACAATATCTAGGAGAAGTATGCGCTGAGAGTTTGTCAATCCAAGTCAAATCCACCTCTGAGGTGGGATTCAAATGATCCTGAAATTTTGGTATCAAGTTGATCCAGATATCTGACTTAACTTTTGAAATACCCAAATCAGCCTTTTATCTGGATTCAGGGGAGGATTGGATTACCAGAGCTGAAACCCTGATCTTCAGGATCAGGATTCTCCTGATCTGTGTTGAAATACCCAGTTTTCAGATCAGATCTAGATTTAATCCAATCCGACCAGGATAATCCTGTCAGATCACGTTTGAAATACTGGGCCCAGGTTACCATAGCTAAGTGGTTAACACTCAACTGTTGATTCATACACATTGTCTGCTTGATGTAAGTGCTCTGCGTTATCAGCATCTCCCCTCCATTCTGATCCAAACAACTTGCTCTTTTCAGATAACTAATCAAGTATCAAATGCCTCAAGTGCCTGACGTCAAATCTATTCAATCTTCATTTTTAAAAAGAAAACCATGTATTCATTCCCAGACATTGATGCCTACATAGTTTCCGAACCAAAATTCATGAAAGTCTTCTGGTTATCTGAATTCTTCAGAATTATCTTAAAATCTAAATTCTTAAAAATCCCAGATGTCTGTTTCCGAACCAAAATTCAATGAAAGTCTTCTGGTTATCTGAATTCTTCAGAATTATCTTAAAATCTAAAATCTTAAAAATCCCAGATGTCTGTTTCCGAACCAAACTTCAATGAAAGTCTTCAGGGCCCAGTATTTCAAAATTTGTAATCTGGATCAGAATAATCCGGATAATGAAATCCTCCTTTTCTCAGTCATGGATCACGGTGATCCTGCTGACTTTATCTGAGTATTTCAAAACACAGGCAGGTCGGATCACTGTGATCCCTACCTGGCCGGATACGGATTTCCCAATCTCAAGTCTCCGCCTCCGGGATCTGAAACATGGTGGACTACTTCATGAAAGGAGTAGCAGAGAGCCGACTTTCACGTCAAAAGTGTAAGTTAACCGTCGTCTATTGTGTAGCGGTTTTAATACCATACGAACGGCAACCAACACATCATGCAAGCCAACTATTTGAATTGTCACCTTATTAAAAGCAGGCCGTGGCGATCTCTAATCGAGACGCGGCCGTGCTAACGGGAGCTAACGCGGCTCCATTGACTTGTGTGTTAAGCAGCTAGCGGGCTATCATTAGCGGCTATCATTAGCGTCACGTCATTTGCAACATGGCAGATTTACAGTCTAAGCAGGCTGCATTGTGTACAGACCTGCTCAGTGCTTAGAAAACACAACGCAACACAGTTTGAGTATTAACTACAAGGTTTGTTCAGAAGGTTCAGAATGCTACAGTAGCCTAATGCTGGTGATGATATCATGTTTTTGTGTAGGCTACATAAATACAATTTGGGATTGTGGATTAAGATACTCATACACCTTCTACCTTCAGAGTCCACTCACAGCCATGGACCACTCAGCTACAACAGGGTGAGTGCTGGAAATCCTTGAAAATGCTTTAATTGTATTGATACATTTAAGACTTTCAAGTAATTGGAGTTTGAATAAAGTGCTTGAAACTGCTTAAATTTGTAATGGCATTACTTTCATGGTATTGGTCAGTGACACAATTAGAAACATTTCTTCATCCTAATTCCTCTCCAACATTGGTGAGAGCTTGTTTTTTTTTGCATTTCACTACACTGTTTTTAAACCTTGGTTTTAGCTTTGCATGTGACCAATAAACTTATCTATCTACCACATCAGGCACGGGGGCCAGAGCCAGCGCCAGCGCCAGAGCGACGGCGACGGAAGAGGCATGCCGGGGATGAGGAAGCCTATGAGAGGCTCCTCAAAATGGAGACCGAAAGGGCAGTCAAACAGACTGAACTGGCCAAACGGCAAATTAAGCTGACGCTGCTTCAGCAAAAAGAGACAGAATTAACAATCAAGCTGTTAGAGAAACAGCTTGACATTTGAAATAGCATGGTCCTTAGTGGTCACATTATTTTTTGTTGGAATAAAACTTTGTTTGGACCCTGCATTCCTTTGTCTTTCTCTGTTTTGGTACATGCGAGTTACAATGTTTGGTGAACTAGAATTTGAGAAATAATTGTAATTTTATTTACAGCAGTTTTACAGTGTGGTCAAAAATTTTACTATGCTTTACATTTTTTGATATTACTTAAATTACTTGTTAGAAGTACAACACTAACACTTAAGTGTAACAAACATCTTGAGTAACAATATCTAGGAGAAGTATGCGCTGAGAGTTTGTCAATCCAAGTCAAATCCACCTCTGAGGTGGGATTCAAATGATCCTGAAATTTTGGTATCAAGTTGATCCAGATATCTGACTTAACTTTTGAAATACCCAAATCAGCCTTTTATCTGGATTCAGGGGAGGATTGGATTACCAGAGCTGAAACCCTGATCTTCAGGATCAGGATTCTCCTGATCTGTGTTGAAATACCCAGTTTTCAGATCAGATCTAGATTTAATCCAATCCGACCAGGATAATCCTGTCAGATCACGTTTGAAATACTGGGCCCTGGTTATCTGAATTCTTAAGAATTATCTTAAAATCTAAAATCTTAAAAATCCCAGATGTCTGTTTCCGAACCAAACTTCAATGAAAGTCTTTTGGTTATCTGAATTCTTCAGAATTATCTTGAAATACAAAATCTTACTGGAGGGAGCTTGGAAAATTACTAGAAAGATTTAAACTAAACTTTGTGAAGTCGCAGCTGCTGAAATCTTGGCTCCCAAAGATTGCTACGATTTGCAAGTCCTCTTACCTGAAAAGGCAAGGAGAGTGCTTGTCCCACAAATCAGAGTTCATCCTCAGCTACCTGTAAGTGCTCTGGATCACGATCAAATGAGAAAAAGGTTGTGACCTGGCTGCCATATTGAAAATAAATAAACCACGTACAGCCTGCCCACTGAAGCAAACTTCCCAAGAAGAAGACAAAACAACATTGCATCCAGCGCCTTAGAGTGGTCTAAGGGCGCGCTCACACTATCCTCCCGGACCGAGACCCGGACTTTAGGGTACTTGTCCCCCCTCCCTGTCCCCCCCCGCGCCCCAGCCCCGTTTGTACTCACACTACCTGGGCCTCGGCCAATACTTCTTGCTGTCCATACGCCTTCAAGCCGTAACACGTCACACGCATTGATCGCGTGTGTGGCTTTGTTTACAAATCTTTCCATAGACCTCGGAGTTTTTGTGCGTCTTGTCGACTGTTTTTGAATATTTTCATCCGACCAAATCTGCAGTAAACACTCCACCTCCGCACCACACCAACGTGAACCTTTCACCGCCATTGTTGTTGTTGTTAAATGTCCACGCATGGTCCGTCCTTCTATTTACATGTCAGAACAGGCGGACATAACGCTACTGCCGTAGGGCTCGTGCGCGTGCGCGTGCGCACGCTCGTGCTCGTACATGTGCAAACGGCTCCGCTAAAGCCCACCTCTTTCAAGCGGGCCGTGGTGGCCCAGCTGGCCCCAGTTGAGCGCGGAGCGGGTGCGCTCACACTACTTAAAGGTACTAGACTTTAGCTGAAAAACCGGTTTTGGCCGCGGCCAAAAGGATAGTGTGAGCACGCTCTAAGGCGCTGGATTTAGGCTCCAGTCTCTCAGCGTGGGTTCAAATCCCACCACTGCCATTTAATAACTAGCCAAAGCTTGTGATGCGTTAGACCAAGTTAATTCTACATTCTGTGATCCTCAGGGCCCAGTATTTCAAACGTGATCTGACAGGATTATCCTGGTCGGATTGGATTAAATCTAGATCTGATCTGAAAACTGGGTATTTCAACACAGATCAGGAGAATCCTGATCCTGAAGATCAGGGTTTCAGCTCTGGTAATCCAATCCTCCCCTGAATCCAGATAAAAGGCTGATTTGGGTATTTCAAAAGTTAAGTCAGATATCTGGATCAACTTGATACCAAAATTTCAGGATCATTTGAATCCCACCTCAGAGTTGGATTTGACTTGGATTGACAAACTCTCAGCGCATACTTCTCCTAGATATTGTTACTCAAGATGTTTGTTACACTTAAGTGTTAGTGTTGTACTTCTAACAAGTAATTTAAGTAATATCAAAAAATGTAAAGCATAGTAAAATTTTTGACCACACTGTAAAACTGCTGTAAATAAAATTACAATTATTTCTCAAATTCTAGTTCACCAAACATTGTAACTTGCATGTACCAAAACAGAGAAAGACAAAGGAATGCAGGGTCCGAACAAAGTTTTATTCCAACAAAATAATTCTGTCTCTTTTTGCTGAAGCAGCGTCAGCTTAATTTGCCGTTTGGCCAGTTCAGTCTGTTTGACTGCCCTTTCGGTCTCCATTTTGAGGAGCCTCTCATAGGCTTCCTCATCCCCGGCATGCCTCTTCCGTCGCCGTCGCTCTGGCGCTGGCGCTGGCTCTGGCTCTGGCCCCCGTGCCTGATGTGGTAGATAGATAAGTTTATTGGTCACATGCAAAGCTAAAACCAAGGTTTAAAAACAGTGTAGTGAAATGCAAAAAAAAACAAGCTCTCACCAATGTTGGAGAGGAATTAGGATGAAGAAATGTTTCTAATTGTGTCACTGACCAATACCATGAAAGTAATGCCATTACAAATTTAAGCAGTTTCAAGCACTTTATTCAAACTCCAATTACTTGAAAGTCTTAAATGTATCAATACAATTAAAGCATTTTCAAGGATTTCCAGCACTCACCCTGTTGTAGCTGGGTGGTCCATGGCTGTGAGTGGACTCTGAAGGTAGAAGGTGTATGAGTATCTTAATCCACAATCCCAAATTGTGTTTATGTAGCCTACACAAAAACATGATATCATCACCAGCATTAGGCTACTGTAGCATTCTGAACCTTCTGAACAAACCTTGTAGTTAATACTCAAACTGTGTTGCGTTGTGTTTTCTAAGCACTGAGCAGGTCTGTACACAATGCAGCCTGCTTATACTGTAAATCTGCCGTGTTGCAAATGACGTGACGCTAATGATAGCCGCTAATGATAGCCCGCTAGCTGCTTAACACACAAGTCAATGGAGCCGCGTTAGCTTCCGTTAGCACGGCCGCGTCTCAATTAGAGATCGCCACGGCCTGCTTTTAATAAGGTGACAATTCAAATAGTTGGCTTGCATGATGTGTTGGTTGCCGTTCGTATGGTATTAAAACCGCTACACAATAGACGACGGTTAACTTACACTTTTGACGTGAAAGTCGGCTCTCTGCTACTCCTTTCATGAAGTAGTCCACCATGTTTCAGATCCCGGAGGCGGAGACTTGAGATTGGGAAATCCGTATCCGGCCAGGTAGAGATCACGGTGATCCACCCTGCCTGTGTTTTGAAATACTCAGATAAAGTCAGCAGGATCACCGTGATCCATGACTGAGAAAAGGAGGATTTCATTATCCGGATTATTCTGATCCAGATTACAAATTTTGAAATACTGGGCCCTGAGGATCACAGAATGTAGAATTAACTTGGTCTAACGCATCACAAGCTTTGGCTAATTATTAAATGGCAGTGGTGGGATTTGAACCCACGCCTCCTGAGAGACTGGAGCCTAAATCCAGCATCTTAGACCACTCGGCCACACTACCGTCGTACGTGTGGTTTTGGTGCGCCATCGAGCGCAAAGTCGCCGGGCAAGTGAAGCTTGCAAGGTCCTAAAAGATTGAGACATGCTGCTTTTAACACATTTGAAATTAGCAAAGGGTGCTTTCAATAAGTAGCAGCTTACAGGTTGCAAGATTCAGTTACGTTCTTTCAAGTGATTTTCCAAATTTCCTCCAGGAATCTTGAAGGTCAGCCATGAAATGTGCATGGATACGCAAAGGAGTTTCACTGAAACCAAAGAGGTGTCTCAGGTTTGTACTGCAATGTTGTTTTGTCTTCTTCTTGGGAAGTTTGCTTCAGTGGGCAGGCTGTACGTGGTTTATCTATTTTCAATATGGCAGCCAGGTCACAACCTTTTTCTCATTTGATCGTGATCCAGAGCACTTACAGGTAGCTGAGGATGAACTCTGATTTGTGGGACAAGCACTCTCCTTGCCTTTTCAGGTAAGAGGACTTGCAAATCGTAGCAATCTTTGGGAGCCAAGATTTCAGCAGCTGCGACTTCACAAAGTTTAGTTTAAATCTTTCTAGTAATTTTCCAAGCTCCCTCCAGTAAGATTTTGGATTTTAAGATAATTCTGAAGAATTCAGATAACCAGAAGACTTTCATTGAAGTTTGGTTCGGAAACAGACATCTGGGATTTTTAAGATTTTAGATTTTATGATAATTCTGAAGAATTCAGATAACCAGAAGACTTTCATTGAATTTTGGTTCGGAAACAGACATCTGGGATTTTTAAGAATTTAGATTTTAAGATAATTCTGAAGAATTCAGATAACCAGAAGACTTTCATTGAATTTTGGTTCGGAAACAGACATCTGGGATTTTTAAGATTTTAGATTTTAAGATAATTCTGAAGAATTCAGATAACCAGAAGACTTTCATTGAATTTTGGTTCGGAAACAGACATCTGGGATTTTTAAGATTTTAGATTTTAAGATAATTCCGAAGAATTCAGATAACCAGAAGACTTTCATTGAAGTTTGGTTCGGAAACAGACATCTGGGATTTTTAAGATTTTAGATTTTAAGATAATTCTGAAGAATTCAGATAACCAGAAGACTTTCATTGAATTTTGGTTCGGAAACTATGTAGGCATCAATGTCTTGGACTGAATACATGGTTTTCTTTTTAAAAATGAAGAATGAATAGATTTGACGTCAGGCACTTGAGGCATTTGATGCTTGATTAGTCATCTGAAAAGAGCAAGTTGTTTGGATCAGAATGGAAGGGAGACCATGATAACGCAGAGCACTTACATCAAGCAGACAATGTGTATGATTCAACAGTTGAGTGTTAACCACTTAGCTATGGTAACCTGGGCCCAGTATTTCAAAATTTGTAATCTGGATCAGAATAATCCGGATAATGAAATCCTCCTTTTCTCAGTCATGGATCACGGTGATCCTGCTGACTTTATCTGAGTATTTCAAAACACAGGCAGGGTGGATCACCGTGATCCCTACCTGGCCGGATACGGATTTCCCAATCTCAAGTCTCCGCCTCCGGGATCTGAAACATGGTGGACTACTTCATGAAAGGAGTAGCAGAGAGCCGACTTTCACGTCAAAAGTGTAAGTTAACCGTCGTCTATTGTGTAGCGGTTTTAATACCATACGAACGGCAACCAACACATCATGCAAGCCAACTATTTGAATTGTCACCTTATTAAAAGCAGGCCGTGGCGATCTCTAATTGAGACGCGGCCGTGCTAACGGGAGCTAACGCGGCTCCATTGACTTGTGTGTTAAGCAGCTAGCGGGCTATCATTAGCGGCTATCATTAGCGTCACGTCATTTGCAACACGGCAGATTTACAGTATAAGCAGGCTGCATTGTGTACAGACCTGCTCAGTGCTTAGAAAACACAACGCAACACAGTTTGAGTATTAACTACAAGGTTTGTTCAGAAGGTTCAGAATGCTACAGTAGCCTAATGCTGGTGATGATATCATGTTTTTGTGTAGGCTACATAAACACAATTTGGGATTGTGGATTAAGATACTACACCTTCTACCTTCAGAGTCCACTCACAGCCATGGACCACTCAGCTACAACAGGGTGAGTGCTGGAAATCCTTGAAAATGCTTTAATTGTATTGATACATTTAAGACTTTCAAGTAATTGGAGTTTGAATAAAGTGCTTGAAACTGCTTAAATTTGTAATGGCATTACTTTCATGGTATTGGTCAGTGACACAATTAGATTATAAACTTATCTATCTACCACATCAGGCACGGGGGCCAGAGCCAGCGCCAGCGCCAGGGCGACGGAAGAGGCATGCCGGGGATGAGGAAGCCTATGAGAGGCTCCTCAAAATGGAGACCAAAAGGGCAGTCAAACAGACTGAACTGGCCAAACGGCAAATTAAGCTGACGCTGCTTCAGCAAAAAGAGACAGAATTAACAATCAAGCTGTTAGAGAAACAGCTTGACATTTGAAATAGCATGGTCCTTAGTGGTCACATTATTTTTTGTTGGAATAAAACTTTGTTTGGACCCTGCATTCCTTTGTCTTTCTCTGTTTTGGTACATGCAAGTTACAATGTTTGGTGAACTAGAATTTGAGAAATAATTGTAATTTTATTAACAGCAGTTTTACAGTGTGGTCAAAAATTTTACTATGCTTTACATTTTTTGATATTACTTAAATTACTTGTTAGAAGTACAACACTAACACTTAAGTGTAACAAACATCTTGAGTAACAATATCTAGGAAAAGTATGCGCTGAGAGTTTGTCAATCCAAGTCAAATCCACCTCTGAGGTGGGATTCAAATGATCCTGAAATCTTGGTATCAAGTTGATCCAGATATCTGACTTAACTTTTGAAATACCCAAATCAGCCTTTTATCTGGATTCAGGGGAGGATTGGATTACTAGAGCTGAAACCCTGATCTTCAGGATCAGGATTCTCCTGATCTGTGTTGAAATACCCAGTTTTCAGATCAGATCTAGATTTAATCCAATCCGACCAGGATAATCCTGTCAGATCACGTTTGAAATACTGGGCCCAGGTTACCATAGCTAAGTGGTTAACACTCAACTGTTGAGTCATACACATTGTCTGGTTGATGTAAGTGCTCTGCGTTATCATGGTCTCCCTTCCATTCTGATCCAAACAACTTGCTCTTTTCACATGACTAATCAAGCATCAATTGCCTCAAGTGCCTGACGTCAAATCTATTCAATCTTCATTTTTAAAGTGAAAACCATGTATTCATTCCCAGAGATTGATGCCTACATAGTTTCCGAACCAAAATTCAATGAAAGTCTTCTGGTTATCTGAATTCTTCAGAATTATCTTAAAATCTAAAATCTTAAAAATCCCAGATGTCTGTTTCCGAACCAAAATTCAATGAAAGTCTTCTGGTTATCTGAATTCTTCAGAATTATCTTAAAATCTAAAATCTTAAAAATCCCAGATGTCTGTTTCCGAACCAAACTTCAATGAAAGTCTTCTGGTTATCTGAATTCTTCAGAATTATCTTAAAATCCAAAATCTTACTGGAGGGAGCTTGGAAAATTACTAGAAAGATTTAAACTAAACTTTGTGAAGTCGCAGCTGCTGAAATCTTGGCTCCCAAAGATTGCTACGATTTGCAAGTCCTCTTACCTGAAAAGGCAAGGAGAGTGCTTGTCCCACAAATCAGAGTTCATCCTCAGCTACCTGTAAGTGCTCTGGATCACGATCAAATGAGAAAAAGGTTGTGACCTGGCTGCCATATTGAAAATAGATAAACCACGTACAGCCTGCCCACTGAAGCAAACTTCCCAAGAAGAAGACAAAACAACATTGCAGTACAAACCTGAGACACCTCGTTGGTTTCAGTGAAACTCCTTTGCGTATCTATGCACATTTCATGGCTGACCTTCAAGATTCCTGGAGGAAATTTGGAAAATCACTTGAAAGAACGTAACTGAATCTTGCAACCTGTAAGCTGCTACTTATTGAAAGCACCCTTTGCTAATTTCAAATGTGTTAAAAGCAGCATGTCTCAATCTTTTAGGGCCTTGCAAGCTTCGCTTGCCTGGCGACTTTGCGATCGATGGCGCACCAAAACCACACGTATGACGGTAGTGTGGCCGAGTGGTCTAAGGCGCTGGACTAAGGCTCCAGTCTCTCAGCGTGGTTTCAAATCCCACCACTGCCATTTAATAATTAGCCAAAGCTTGTGATGCGTTAGACCAAGTTAATTCTACATTCTGTGATCCTCAGGTTACCATAGCTAAGTGGTTAACACTCGACTGTTGAATCATACACATTGTCTGCTTGATGTAAGTGCTCTGCGTTATCAGCGTCTCCCCTCCATTCTGATCCAAACAACTTGCTCTTTTCAGATGACTAATCAAGCATCAAATGCCTCAAGTGCCTGACGTCAAATCTATTCAATCTTCATTTTTAAAAAGAAAACCATGTATTCATTCCCAGACATTGATGCCTACATAGTTTCCCAACCAAAATTCATGAAAGTCTTCTGGTTATCTGAATTCTTCAGAATTATCTTAAAATCTAAAATCTTAAAAATCCCAGATGTCTGTTTCCGAACCAAACTTCAATGAAAGTCTTCTGGTTATCTGAATTCTTCAGAATTATCTTAAAATCTAAAATCTTAAAAATCCCAGATGTCTGTTTCCGAAACAAACTTCAATGAAAGTCTTCTGGTTATCTGAATTCTTCAGAATTATCTTAAAATACAAAATCTTACTGGAGGGAGCTTGGAAAATTACTAGAAAGATTTAAACTAAACTTTGTGAAGTCGCAGCTGCTGAAATCTTGGCTCCCAAAGATTGCTACGATTTGCAAGTCCTCTTACCTGAAAAGGCAAGGAGAGTGCTTGTCCCACAAATCAGAGTTCATCCTCAGCTACCTGTAAGTGCTCTGGATCACGATCAAATGAGAAAAAGGTTGTGACCTGGCTGCCATATTGAAAATAGATAAACCACGTACAGCCTGCCCACTGAAGCAAACTTCCCAAGAAGAAGACAAAAGAACATTGCAGTACAAACCTGAGACACCTCGTTGGTTTCAGTGAAACTCCTTTGCGTATCCATGCACATTTCATGGCTGATCTTCAAGATTCCTGGAGGAAATTTGGAAAATCACTTGAAAGAACGTAACTGAATCTTGCAACCTGTAAGCTGCTACTTATTGAAAGCACCCTTTGCTAATTTCAAATGTGTTAAAAGCAGCATGTCTCAATCTTTTAGGGCCTTGCAAGCTTCACTTGCCTGGCGACTTTGCGATCGATGGCGCATTAAAACCACACGTATGACGGTAGTGTGGCCGAGTGGTCTAAGGCGCTGGACTAAGGCTCCAGTCTCTCAGCGTGGTTTCAAATCCCACCACTGCCATTTAATAATTAGCCAAAGCTTGTGATGCGTTAGACCAAGTTAATTCTACATTCTGTGATCCTCTGGTTACCATAGCTAAGTGGTTAACACTCAACTGTTGAATCATACACATTGTCTGCTTGATGTAAGTGCTCTGCGTTATCAGCGTCTCCCCTCCATTCTGATCCAAACAACTTGCTCTTTTCACATGACTAATCAAGCATCAAATGCCTCAAGTGCCTGACGTCAAATCTATTCAATCTTCATTTTTAAAAAGAAAACCATGTATTCATTCCCAGACATTGATGCCTACATAGTTTCCGAACCAAAATTCATGAAAGTCTTCTGGTTATCTGAATTCTTCAGAATTATCTTAAAATCTAAATTCTTAAAAATCCCAGATGTCTGTTTCCGAACCAAAATTCAATGAAAGTCTTCTGGTTATCTGAATTCTTCAGAATTATCTTAAAATCTAAAACCTTAAAAATCCCAGATGTCTGTTTCCGAACCAAACTTCAATGAAAGTCTTCTGGTTATCTGAATTCTTCAGAATTATCTTAAAATCCAAAATCTTACTGGAGGGAGCTTGGAAAATTACTAGAAAGATTTAAACTAAACTTTGTGAAGTCGCAGCTGCTGAAATCTTGGCTCCCAAAGATTGCTACGATTTGCAAGTCGTCTTACCTGAAAAGGCAAGGAGAGTGCTTGTCCCACAAATCAGAGTTCATCCTCAGCTACCTGTAAGTGCTCTGGATCACGATCAAATGAGAAAAAGGTTGTGACCTGGCTGCCATATTGAAAATAGATAAACCACGTACAGCCTGCCCAATGAAGCAAACTTCCCAAGAAGAAGACAAAACAACATTGCAGTACAAACCTGAGACACCTCTTTGGTTTCAGTGAAACTCCTTTGCGAATCCATGCACATTGCATGGCTGACCTTCAAGATTCCTGGAGGAAATTTGGAAAATCACTTGAAAGAACGTTACTGAATCTTGCAACCTGTAAGCTGCTACTTATTGAAAGCACCCTTTGCTAATTTCAAATGTGTTAAAAGCAGCATGTCTCAATCTTTTAGGGCCTTGCAAGCTTCACTTGCCCGGCGACTTTGCGCTCGATGGCGCACCAAAACCACACGTACGACGGTAGTGTGGCCGAGTGGTCTAAGGCGCTGGATTTAGTCTCCAGTCTCTCAGCGTGGGTTCAAATCCCAGCACTGCCATTTAATAACTAGCCAAAGCTTGTGATGCGTTAGACCAAGTTAAGTTCTACATTCTGTGATCCTCAGGGCCCAGTATTTCAAAATTTGTAATCTGGATCAGAATAATCCGGATAATGAAATCCTCCTTTTCTCAGTCATGGATCACGGTGATCCTGCTGACTTTATCTGAGTATTTCAAAACACAGGCAGGGTGGATCACCGTGATCCCTACCTGGCCGGATACGGATTTCCCAATCTCAAGTCTCCGCCTCCGGGATCTGAAACATGGTGGACTACTTCATGAAAGGAGTAGCAGAGAGCCGACTTTCACGTCAAAAGTGTAAGTTAACCGTCGTCTATTGTGTAGCGGTTTTAATACCATACGAACGGCAACCAACACATCATGCAAGCCAACTATTTGAATTGTCACCTTATTAAAAGCAGGCCGTGGCGATCTCTAATTGAGACGCGGCCGTGCTAACGGGAGCTAACGCGGCTCCATTGACTTGTGTGTTAAGCAGCTAGCGGGCTATCATTAGCGGCTATCATTAGCATCACGTCATTTGCAACACGGCAGATTTACAGTCTAAGCAGGCTGCATTGTGTACAGACCTGCTCAGTGCTTAGAAAACACAACGCAACACAGTTTGAGTATTAACTACAAGGTTTGTTCAGAAGGTTCAGAATGCTACAGTAGCCTAATGCTGGTGATGATATCATGTTTTTGTGTAGGCTACATAAACACAATTTGGGATTGTGGATTAAGATACTCATACACCTTCTACCTTCAGAGTCCACTCACAGCCATGGACCACTCAGCTACAACAGGGTGAGTGCTGGAAATCCTTGAAAATGCTTTAATTGTATTGATACATTTAAGACTTTCAAGTAATTGGAGTTTGAATAAAGTGCTTGAAACTGCTTAAATTTGTAATGGCATTACTTTCATGGTATTGGTCAGTGACACAATTAGAAACATTTCTTCTTCCTAATTCCTCTCCAACATTGGTGAGAGCTTGTTTTTTTTTTGCATTTCACTACACTGTTTTTAAACCTTGGTTTTAGCTTTGCATGTGACCAATAAACTTATCTATCTACCACATCAGGCACGGGGGCGAGAGCCAGAGCCAGCGCCAGCGCCAGAGCGACGGCGACGGAAGAGGCATGCCGGGGATGAGGAAGCCTATGAGAGGCTCCTCAAAATGGAGACCGAAAGGGCAGTCAAACAGACTGAACTGGCCAAACGGCAGATTAAGCTGACGCTGCTTCAGCAAAAAGAGACAGAATTAACAATCAAGCTGTTAGAGAAACAGCTTGACATTTGAAATAGCATGGTCCTTAGTGGTCACATTATTTTTTGTTGGAATAAAACTTTGTTTGGACCCTGCATTCCTTTGTCTTTCTCTGTTTTGGTACATGCAAGTTACAATGTTTGGTGAACTAGAATTTGAGAAATAATTGTAATTTTATTTACAGCAGTTTTACAGTGTGGTCAAAAATTTTACTATGCTTTACATTTTTTGATATTACTTAAATTACTTGTTAGAAGTACAACACTAACACTTAAGTGTAACAAACATCTTGAGTAACAATATCTAGGAGAAGTATGCGCTGAGAGTTTGTCAATCCAAGTCAAATCCACCTCTGAGGTGGGATTCAAATGATCCTGAAATTTTGGTATCAAGTTGATCCAGATATCTGACTTAACTTTTGAAATACCCAAATCAGCCTTTTATCTGGATTCAGGGGAGGATTGGATTACCAGAGCTGAAACCCTGATCTTCAGGATCAGGATTCTCCTGATCTGTGTTGAAATACCCAGTTTTCAGATCAGATCTAGATTTAATCCAATCCGACCAGGATAATCCTGTCAGATCACGTTTGAAATACTGGGCCCAGGTTACCATAGCTAAGTGGTTAACACTCAACTGTTGAATCATACACATTGTCTGCTTGATGTAAGTGCTCTGCGTTATCAGCGTCTCCCCTCCATTCTGATCCAAACAACTTGCTCTTTTCAGATGACTAATCAAACATCAAATGCCTCAAGTGCCTGACGTCAAATCTATTCATTCTTCATTTTTAAAAAGAAAACCATGTATTCAGTCCAAGACATTGATGCCTACATAGTTTCCGAACCAAAATTCAATGAAAGTCTTCTGGTTATCTGAATTCTTCAGAATTATCTTAAAATCTAAAATCTTAAAAATCCCAGATGTCTGTTTCCGAACCAAACTTCAATGAAAGTCTTCTGGGCCCAGTATTTCAAACGTGATCTGACAGGATTATCCTGGTCGGATTGGATTAAATCTAGATCTGATCTGAAAACTGGGTATTTCAACACAGATCAGGAGAATCCTGATCCTGAAGATCAGGATTTCAGCTCTGGTAATCCAATCCTCCCCTGAATCCAGATAAAAGGCTGATTTGGGTATTTCAAAAGTTAAGTCAGATATCTGGATCAACTTGATACCAAAATTTCAGGATCATTTGAATCCCACCTCAGAGGTGGATTTGACTTGGATTGACAAACTCTCAGCGCATACTTCTCCTAGATATTGTTACTCAAGATGTTTGTTACACTTAAGTGTTAGTGTTGTACTTCTAACAAGTAATTTAAGTAATATCAAAAAATGTAAAGCATAGTAAAATTTTTGACCACACTGTAAAACTGCTGTAAATAAAATTACAATTATTTCTCAAATTCTAATTCACCAAACATTGTAACTTGCATGTACCAAAACAGAGAAAGACAAAGGAATGCAGGGTCCAAACAAAGTTTTATTCCAACAAAAAATAATGTGACCACTACGGACCATGCTATTTCAAATGTCAAGCTGTTTCTCTAACAACTTGATTGTTAATTCTGTCTCTTTTTGCTGAAGCAGCGTCAGCTTAATTTGCCGTTTGGCCAGTTCAGTCTGTTTGACTGCCCTTTCGGTCTCCATTTTGAGGAGCCTCTCATAGGCTTCCTCATCCCCGGCATGCCTCTTCCGTCGCCGTCGCTCTGGCGCTGGCTCTGGCTCTGGCTCTGGCCCCCGTGCCTGATGTGGTAGATAGATAAGTTTATTGGTCACATGCAAAGCTAAAACCAAGGTTTAAAAACAGTGTAGTGAAATGCAAAGAAAAACAAGCTCTCACCAATGTTGGAGAGGAATTAGGATGAAGAAATGTTTCTAATTGTGTCACTGACCAATACCATGAAAGTAATGCCATTACAAATTTAAGCAGTTTCAAGCACTTTATTCAAACTCCAATTACTTGAAAGTCTTAAATGTATCAATACAATTAAAGCATTTAAGGATTTCCAGCACTCACCCTGTTGTAGCTGAGTGGTCCATGGCTGTGAGTGGACTCTGAAGGTAGAAGGTGTATGAGTATCTTAATCCACAATCCCAAATTGTGTTTATGTAGCCTACACAAAAACATGATATCATCACCAGCATTAGGCTACTGTAGCATTCTGAACCTTCTGAACAAACCTTGTAGTTAATACTCAAACTGTGTTGCGTTGTGTTTTCTAAGCACTGAGCAGGTCTGTACACAATGCAGCCTGCTTATACTGTAAATCTGCCGTGTTGCAAATGACGTGACGCTAATGATAGCCGCTAATGATAGCCCGCTAGCTGCTTAACACACAAGTCAATGGAGCCGCGTTAGCTCCCGTTAGCACGGCCGCGTCTCAATTAGAGATCGCCACGGCCTGCTTTTAATAAGGTGACAATTCAAATAGTTGGCTTGCATGATGTGTTGGTTGCCGTTCGTATGGTATTAAAACCGCTACACAATAGACGACGGTTAACTTACACTTTTGACGTGAAAGTCGGCTCTCTGCTACTCCTTTCATGAAGTAGTCCACCATGTTTCAGATCCCGGAGGCGGAGACTTGAGATTGGGAAATCCGTATCCGGCCAGGTAGGGATCACAGTGATCCGACCTGCCTGTGTTTTGAAATACTCAGATAAAGTCAGCAGGATCACCGTGATCCATGACTGAGAAAAGGAGGATTTCATTATCCGGATTATTCTGATCCAGATTACAAATTTTGAAATACTGGGCCCTGGTTATCTGAATTCTTCGGAATTATCTTAAAATCTAAAATCTTAAAAATCCCAGATGTCTGTTTCCGAACCAAAATTCAATGAAAGTCTTCTGGTTATCTGAATTCTTCAGAATTATCTTAAAATCTAAAATCATAAAAATCCCAGATGTCTTTTTCCGAACCAAACTTCAATGAAAGTCTTCTGGTTATCTGAATTCTTCAGAATTATCTTAAAATCTAAAATCTTAAAAATCCCAGATGTCTGTTTCCGAACCAAAATTCAATGAAAGTCTTCTGGTTATCTGAATTCTTCAGAATTATCTTAAAATCTAAAACCTTAAAAATCCCAGATGTCTGTTTCCGAACCAAACTTCAATGAAAGTCTTCTGGTTATCTGAATTCTTCAGAATTATCTTAAAATCCAAAATCTTACTGGAGGGAGCTTAGAAAATTACTAGAAAGATTTAAACTAAACTTTGTGGAGTCGCAGCTGCTGAAATATTGGCTCCCAAAGATTGCTACGATTTGCAAGTCCTCTTACCTGAAAAGGCAAGGAGAGTGCTTGTCCCACAAATCAGAGTTCATCCTCAGCTACCTGTAAGTGCTCTGGATCACGATCAAATGAGAAAAAGGTTGTGACCTGGCTGCCATATTGAAAATAGATAAACCACGTACAGCCTGCCCACTGAAGCAAACTTCCCAAGAAGAAGACAAAACAACATTGCAGTACAAACCTGAGACACCTCTTTGGTTTCAGTGAAACTCCTTTGCGTATCCATGCACATTTCATGGCTGACCTTCAAGATTCCTGGAGGAAATTAGGAAAATCACTTGAAAGAACGTAACTGAATCTTGCAACCTGTAAGCTGCTACTTATTGAAAGCACTCTTTGCTAATTTCAAATGTGTTAAAAGCAGCATGTCTCAATCTTTTAGGGCCTTGCAAGCTTCACTTGCCGGCGACTTTGCGCTCGATGGCGCACCAAAACCACACGTACGACGGTAGTGTGGCCGAGTGGTCTAAGGCGCTGGATTTAGGCTCCAGTCTCTCAGGAGGCGTGGGTTCAAATCCCACCACTGCCATTTAATAATTAGCCAAAGCTTGTGATGCGTTAGACCAAGTTAATTCTACATTCTGTGATCCTCAGGGCCCAGTATTTCAAACGTGATCTGACATTATCCTGGTCGGATTGGATTAAATCTAGATCTGATCTGAAAACTGGGTATTTCAACACAGATCAGGAGAATCTGCATTTCAGCTCTGGTAATCCAATCCTCCCCTGAATCCAGATAAAAGGCTGATTTGGGTATTTCAAAAGTTAAGTCAGATATCTGGATCAACTTGATACCAAAATTTCAGGATCATTTGAATCCCACCTCAGAGGTAGATTTGACTTGCATTGACAAACTCTCAGCGCATACTTCTCCTAGATATTGTTACTCAAGATGTTTGTTACACTTAAGTGTTAGTGTTGTACTTCTAACAAGTAATATCAAAAAATGTAAAGCATAGTAAAATTTTTGACCACACTGTAAAACTGCTGTAAATAAAATTACAATTATTTCTCAAATTCTAGTTCACCAAACATTGTAACTTGCATGTACCAAAACAGAGAAAGACAAAGGAATGCAGGGTCCAAACAAAGTTTTATTCCAACAAAAAATAATGTGACCACTACGGACCATGCTATTTCAAATGTCAAGCTGTTTCTCTAACAACTTGATTGTTAATTCTGTCTCTTTTTGCTGAAGCAGCGTCAGCTTAATTTGCCGTTTGGCCTGTTCAGTCTGTTTGACTGCCCTTTCGGTCTCCATTTTGAGGAGCCTCTCATAGGCTTCCTCATCCCCGGCATGCCTCTTCCGTCGCCGTCGCTCTGGCGCTGGCTCTGGCTCTGGCTCTGGCCCCCGTGCCTGATGTGGTAGATAGATAAGTTTATTGGTCACATGCAAAGCTAAAACCAAGGTTTAAAAACAGTGTAGTGAAATGCAAAAAAAAACAAGCTCTCACCAATGTTGGAGAGGAATTAGGATGAAGAAATGTTTCTAATTGTGTCACTGACCAATACCATGAAAGTAATGCCATTACAAATTTAAGCAGTTTCAAGCACTTTATTCAAACTCCAATTACTTGAAAGTCTTAAATGTATCAATACAATTAAAGCATTTTCAAGGATTTCCAGCACTCACCCTGTTGTAGCTGAGTGGTCCATGGCTGTGAGTGGACTCTGAAGGTAGAAGGTGTATGAGTATCTTAAACCACAATCCCAAATTGTGTTTATGTAGCCTACACAAAAACATGATATCATCACCAGCATTAGGCTACTGTAGCATTCTGAACCTTCTGAACAAACCTTGTAGTTAATACTCAAACTGTGTTGCGTTGTGTTTTCTAAGCACTGAGCAGGTCTGTACACAATGCAGCCTGCTTATACTGTAAATCTGCCGTGTTGCAAATGACGTGACGCTAATGATAGCCGCTAATGATAGCCCGCTAGCTGCTTAACACACAAGTCAATGGAGCCGCGTTAGCTCCCGTTAGCACGGCCGCGTCTCAATTAGAGATCGCCACGGCCTGCTTTTAATAAGGTGACAATTCAAATAGTTGGCTTGCATGATGTGTTGGTTGCCGTTCGTATGGTATTAAAACCGCTACACAATAGACGACGGTTAACTTACACTTTTGACGTGAAAGTCGGCTCTCTGCTACTCCTTTCATGAAGTAGTCCACCATGTTTCAGATCCCGGAGGCGGAGACTTGAGATTGGGAAATCCGTATCCGGCCAGCTAGGGATCACGGTGATCCACCCTGCCTGTGTTTTGAAATACTCAGATAAAGTCAGCAGGATCACCGTGATCCATGACTGAGAAAAGGAGGATTTCATTATCCGGATTATTCTGATCCAGATTACAAATTTTGAAATACTGGGCCCAGGTTACCATAGCTAAGTGGTTAACACTCAACTGTTGAATCATACACATTGTCTGCTTGATGTAAGTGCTCTGCGTTATCAGCGTCTCCCCTCCGTTCTGATCCAAACAACTTGCTCTTTTCAGATGACTAATCAAACATCAAATGCCTCAAGTGCCTGACGTCAAATCTATTCATTCTTCATTTTTAAAAAGAAAACAATGTATTCAGTCCAAGACATTGATGCCTACATAGTTTCCGAACCAAAATTCAATGAAAGTCTTCTGGTTATCTGAATTCTTCAGAATTATCTTAAAATACAAAATCTTAAAAATCCCAGATGTCTGTTTCCGAACCAAACTTCAATGAAAGTCTTCTGGTTATCTGAATTCTTCGGAATTATCTTAAAATCTAAAATCTTAAAAATCCCAGATGTCTGTTTCCGAACCAAAATTCAATGAAAGTCTTCTGGTTATCTGAATTCTTCAGAATTATCTTAAAATCTAAAATCTTAAAAATCCCAGATGTCTTTTTCCGAACCAAACTTCAATGAAAGTCTTCTGGTTATCTGAATTCTTCAGAATTATCTTAAAATCTAAAATCTTAAAAATCCCAGATGTCTGTTTCCGAACCAAAATTCAATGAAAGTCTTCTGGTTATCTGAATTCTTCAGAATTATCTTAAAATCTAAAACCTTAAAAATCCCAGATGTCTGTTTCCGAACCAAACTTCAATGAAAGTCTTCTGGTTATCTGAATTCTTCAGAATTATCTTAAAATCCAAAATCTTACTGGAGGGAGCTTGGAAAATTACTAGAAAGATTTAAACTAAACTTTGTGAAGTCGCAGCTGCTGAAATATTGGCTCCCAAAGATTGCTACGATTTGCAAGTCCTCTTACCTGAAAAGGCAAGGAGAGTGCTTGTCCCACAAATCAGAGTTCATCCTCAGCTACCTGTAAGTGCTCTGGATCACGATCAAATGAGAGAAAGGTTGTGACCTGGCTGCCATATTGAAAATAGATAAACCACGTACAGCCTGCCCACTGAAGCAAACTTCCCAAGAAGAAGACAAAACAACATTGCAGTACAAACCTGAGACACCTCTTTGGTTTCAGTGAAACTCCTTTGCGTATCCATGCACATTTCATGGCTGACCTTCAAGATTCCTGGAGGAAATTAGGAAAATCACTTGAAAGAACGTAACTGAATCTTGCAACCTGTAAGCTGCTACTTATTGAAAGCACTCTTTGCTAATTTCAAATGTGTTAAAAGCAGCATGTCTCAATCTTTTAGGGCCTTGCAAGCTTCACTTGCCCGGCGACTTTGCGCTCTATGGCGCACCAAAACCACACGTACGACGGTAGTGTGGCCGAGTGGTCTAAGGCGCTGGATTTAGGCTCCAGTCTCTCAGGAGGCGTGGGTTCAAATCCCACCACTGCCATTTAATAATTAGCCAAAGCTTGTGATGCGTTAGACCAAGTTAATTCTACATTCTGTGATCCTCAGGGCCCAGTATTTCAAAATTTGTAATCTGGATCAGAATAATCCGGATAATGAAATCCTCCTTTTCTCAGTCATGGATCACGGTGATCCTGCTGACTTTATCTGAGTATTTCAAAACACAGGCAGGGTGGATCACTGTGATCCCTACCTGGCCGGATACGGATTTCCCAATCTCAAGTCTCCGCCTCCGGGATCTGAAACATGGTGGACTACTTCATGAAAGGAGTAGCAGAGAGCCGACTTTCACGTCAAAAGTGTAAGTTAACCGTCGTCTATTGTGTAGCGGTTTTAATACCATAGGAACGGCAACCAACACATCATGCAAGCCAACTATTTGAATTGTCACCTTATTAAAAGCAGGCCGTGGCGATCTCTAATTGAGACGCGGCCGTGCTAACGGGAGCTAACGCGGCTCCATTGACTTGTGTGTTAAGCAGCTAGCGGGCTATCATTAGCGGCTATCATTAGCGTCACGTCATTTGCAACACGGCAGATTTACAGTATAAGCAGGCTGCATTGTGTACAGACCTGCTCAGTGCTTAGAAAACACAACGCAACACAGTTTGAGTATTAACTACAAGGTTTGTTCAGAAGGTTCAGAATGCTACAGTAGCCTAATGCTGGTGATGATATCATGTTTTTGTGTAGGCTACATAAACACAATTTGGGATTGTGGATTAAGATACTCATACACCTTCTACCTTCAGAGTCCACTCACAGCCATGGACCACTCAGCTACAACAGGGTGAGTGCTGGAAATCCTTGAAAATGCTTTAATTGTATTGATACATTTAAGACTTTCAAGTAATTGGAGTTTGAATAAAGTGCTTGAAACTGCTTAAATTTGTAATGGCATTACTTTCATGGTATTGGTCAGTGACACAATTAGAAACATTTCTTCATCCTAATTCCTCTCCAACATTGGTGAGAGCTTGTTTTTTTTTGCATTTCACTACACTGTTTTTAAACCTTGGTTTTAGCTTTGCATGTGACCAATAAACTTATCTATCTACCACATCAGGCACGGGGGCGAGAGCCAGAGCCAGCGCCAGCGCCAGAGCGACGGCGACGGAAGAGGCATGCCGGGGATGAGGAAGCCTATGAGAGGCTCCTCAAAATGGAGACCGAAAGGGCAGTCAAACAGACTGAACTGGCCAAACGGCAAATTAAGCTGACGCTGCTTCAGCAAAAAGAGACAGAATTAACAATCAAGCTGTTAGAGAAACAGCTTGACATTTGAAATAGCATGGTCCTTAGTGGTCACATTATTTTTTGTTGGAATAAAACTTTGTTTGGACCCTGCATTCCTTTGTCTTTCTCTGTTTTGGTACATGCAAGTTACAATGTTTGGTGAACTAGAATTTGAGAAATAATTGTAATTTTATTTACAGCAGTTTTACAGTGTGGTCAAAAATTTTACTATGCTTTACATTTTTTGATATTACTTAAATTACTTGTTAGAAGTACAACACTAACACTTAAGTGTAAAAAACATCTTGAGTAACAATATCTAGGAGAAGTATGCGCTGAGAGTTTGTCAATCCAAGTCAAATCCACCTCTGAGGTGGGATTCAAATGATCCTGAAATTTTGGTATCAAGTTGATCCAGATATCTGACTTAACTTTTGAAATACCCAAATCAGCCTTTTATCTGGATTCAGGGGAGGATTGGATTACCAGAGCTGAAACCCTGATCTTCAGGATCAGGATTCTCCTGATCTGTGTTGAAATACCCAGTTTTCAGATCAGATCTAGATTTAATCCAATCCGACCAGGATAATCCTGTCAGATCACGTTTGAAATACTGGGCCCTGGTTACCATAGCTAAGTGGTTAACACTCAACTGTTGAATCATACACATTGTCTGCTTGATGTAAGTGCTCTGCGTTATCAGCGTCTCCCCTCCATTCTGATCCAAACAACTTGCTCTTTTCAGATGACTAATCAAGCATCAAATGCCTCAAGTGCCTGACGTCAAATCTATTCAATCTTCATTTTTAAAAAGAAAACCATGTATTCATTTCCAGACATTGATGCCTACATAGTTTCCGTACCAAAATTCATGAAAGTCTTCTGGTTATCTGAATTCTTCGGAATTATCTTAAAATCTAAATTCTTAAAAATCCCAGATGTCTGTTTCCGAACCAAAATTCAATGAAAGTCTTCTGGTTATCTGAATTCTTCAGAATTATCTTAAAATCTAAAATCTTAAAAATCCCAGATGTCTGTTTCCGAACCAAACTTCAATGAAAGTCTTCTGGTTATCTGAATTCTTAAGAATTATCTTAAAATACAAAATCTTACTGGAGGGAGCTTGGAAAATTACTAGAAAGATTTAAACTAAACTTTGTGAAGTTGCAGCTGCTGAAATCTTGGCTCCCAAAGATTGCTACGATTTGCAAGTCCCCTTACCTGAAAAGGCAAGGAGAGTGCTTGTCCCACAAATCAGAGTTCATCCTCAGCTACCTGTAAGTGCTCTGGATCACGATCAAATGAGAAAAAGGTTGTGACCTGGCTGCCATATTGAAAATAGATAAACCACGTACAGCCTGCCCACTGAAGCAAACTTCCCAAGAAGAAGACAAAGCAACATTGCATCCAGCGCCTTAGAGTGGTCTAAGGCGCTGGATTTAGGCTCCAGTCTCTCAGCGTGGGTTCAAATCCCACCACTGCCATTTAATAACTAGCCAAAGCTTGTGATGCGTTAGACCAAGTTAATTCTACATTCTGTGATCCTCAGGTTACCATAGCTAAGTGGTTAACACTCAACTGTTGAATCATACACATTGTCTGCTTGATGTAAGTGCTCTGCGTTATCAGCGTCTCCCCTCCATTCTGATCCAAACAACTTGCTCTTTTCAGATGACTAATCAAGCATCAAATGCCTAAAGTGCCTGACGTCAAATCTATTCAATCTTCATTTTTAAAAAGAAAACCATGTATTCATTCCCAGACATTGATGCCTACATAGTTTCCGAACCAAAATTCATGAAAGTCTTCTGGTTATCTGAATTCTTCAGAATTATCATAAAATCTAAATTCTTAAAAATCCCAGATGTCTGTTTCCGAACCAAAATTCAATGAAAGTCTTCTGGTTATCTGAATTCTTCAGAATTATCTTAAAATCTAAAATCTTAAAAATCCCAGATGTCTGTTTCCGAACCAAACTTCAATGAAAGTCTTCTGGTTATCTGAATTCTTCAGAATTATCTTAAAATCCAAAATCTTACTGGAGGGAGCTTGGAAAATTACTAGAAATATTTAAACTAAACTTTGTGAAGTCGCAGCTGCTGAAATCTTGGCTCCCAAAGATTGCTACGATTTGCAAGTCCTCTTACCTGAAAAGGCAAGGAGAGTGCTTGTCCCACAAATCAGAGTTCATCCTCAGCTACCTGTAAGTGCTCTGGATCACGATCAAATGAGAAAAAGGTTGTGACCTGGCTGCCATATTGAAAATAGATAAACCACGTACAGCCTGCCCACTGAAGCAAATTTCCCAAGAAGAAGACAAAGCAACATTGCATCCAGCGCCTTAGAGTGGTCTAAGGCGCTGGATTTAGGCTCCAGTCTCTCAGCGTGGGTTCAAATCCCACCACTGCCATTTAATAACTAGCCAAAGCTTGTGATGCGTTAGACCAAGTTAATTCTACATTCTGTGATCCTCAGGTTACCATAGCTAAGTGGTTAACACTCAACTGTTGAATCATACACATTGTCTGCTTGATGTAAGTGCTCTGCGTTATCAGCGTCTCCCCTCCATTCTGATCCAAACAACTTGCTCTTTTCAGATGACTAATCAAGCATCAAATGCCTCAAGTGCCTGACGTCAAATCTATTCAATCTTCATTTTTAAAAAGAAAACCATGTATTCATTCCCAGACATTGATGCCTACATAGTTTCCGAACCAAAATTCATGAAAGTCTTCTGGTTATCTGAATTCTTCAGAATTATCTTAAAATCTAAATTCTTAAAAATCCCAGATGTCTGTTTCCGAACCAAAATTCAATGAAAGTCTTCTGGTTATCTGAATTCTTCAGAATTATCTTAAAATCTAAAACCTTAAAAATCCCAGATGTCTGTTTCCGAACCAAACTTCAATGAAAGTCTTCTGGTTATCTGAATTCTTCAGAATTATCTTAAAATCCAAAATCTTACTGGAGGGAGCTTGGAAAATTACTAGAAATATTTAAACTAAACTTTGTGAAGTCGCAGCTGCTGAAATCTTGGCTCCCAAAGATTGCTACGATTTGCAAGTCCTCTTACCTGAAAAGGCAAGGAGAGTGCTTGTCCCACAAATCAGAGTTCATCCTCAGCTACCTGTAAGTGCTCTGGATCACGATCAAATGAGAAAAAGGTTGTGACCTGGCTGCCATATTGAAAATAGATAAACCACGTACAGCCTGCCCACTGAAGCAAATTTCCCAAGAAGAAGACAAAGCAACATTGCATCCAGCGCCTTAGAGTGGTCTAAGGCGCTGGATTTAGGCTCCAGTCTCTCAGCGTGGGTTCAAATCCCACCACTGCCATTTAATAACTAGCCAAAGCTTGTGATGCGTTAGACCAAGTTAATTCTACATTCTGTGATCCTCAGGTTACCATAGCTAAGTGGTTAACACTCAACTGTTGAATCATACACATTGTCTGCTTGATGTAAGTGCTCTGCGTTATCAGCGTCTCCCCTCCATTCTGATCCAAACAACTTGCTCTTTTCAGATGACTAATCAAGCATCAAATGCCTCAAGTGCCTGACGTCAAATCTATTCAATCTTCATTTTTAAAAAGAAAACCATGTATTCATTCCCAGACATTGATGCCTACATAGTTTCCGAACCAAAATTCATGAAAGTCTTCTGGTTATCTGAATTCTTCAGAATTATCTTAAAATCTAAATTCTTAAAAATCCCAGATGTCTGTTTCCGAACCAAAATTCAATGAAAGTCTTCTGGTTATCTGAATTCTTCAGAATTATCTTAAAATCTAAAACCTTAAAAATCCCAGATGTCTGTTTCCGAACCAAACTTCAATGAAAGTCTTCTGGTTATCTGAATTCTTCAGAATTATCTTAAAATCCAAAATCTTACTGGAGGGAGCTTGGAAAATTACTAGAAATATTTAAACTAAACTTTGTGAAGTCGCAGCTGCTGAAATCTTGGCTCCCAAAGATTGCTACGATTTGCAAGTCCTCTTACCTGAAAAGGCAAGGAGAGTGCTTGTCCCACAAATCAGAGTTCATCCTCAGCTACCTGTAAGTGCTCTGGATCACGATCAAATGAGAAAAAGGTTGTGACCTGGCTGCCATATTGAAAATAGATAAACCACGTACAGCCTGCCCACTGAAGCAAACTTCCCAAGAAGAAGACAAAGCAACATTGCATCCAGCGCCTTAGAGTGGTCTAAGGCGCTGGATTTAGGCTCCAGTCTCTCAGTGTGGGTTCAAATCCCACCACTGCCATTTAATAACTAGCCAAAGCTTGTGATGCGTTAGACCAAGTTAATTCTACATTCTGTGATCCTCAGGTTACCATAGCTAAGTGGTTAACACTCAACTGTTGAATCATACACATTGTCTGCTTGATGTAAGTGCTCTGCGTTATCAGCGTCTCCCCTCCATTCTGATCCAAACAACTTGCTCTTTTCAGATGACTAATCAAGCATCAAATGCCACAAGTGCCTGACGTCAAATCTATTCAATCTTCATTTTTAAAAAGAAAACCATGTATTCATTCCCAGACATTGATGCCTACATAGTTTCCGAACCAAAATTCATGAAAGTCTTCTGGTTATCTGAATTCTTCAGAATTATCTTAAAATCTAAATTCTTAAAAATCCCAGATGTCTGTTTCCGAACCAAAATTCAATGAAAGTCTTCTGGTTATCTGAATTCTTCAGAATTATCTTAAAATCTAAAATCTTAAAAATCCCAGATGTCTGTTTCCGAACCAAACTTCAATGAAAGTCTTCTGGTTATCTGAATTCTTCAGAATTATCTTAAAATCCAAAATCTTACTGGAGGGAGCTTGGAAAATTACTAGAAATATTTAAACTAAACTTTGTGAAGTCGCAGCTGCTGAAATCTTGGCTCCCAAAGATTGCTACGATTTGCAAGTCCTCTTACCTGAAAAGGCAAGGAGAGTGCTTGTCCCACAAATCAGAGTTCATCCTCAGCTACCTGTAAGTGCTCTGGATCACGATCAAATGAGAAAAAGGTTGTGACCTGGCTGCCATATTGAAAATAGATAAACCACGTACAGCCTGCCCACTGAAGCAAACTTCCCAAGAAGAAGACAAAGCAACATTGCATCCAGCGCCTTAGAGTGGTCTAAGGCGCTGGATTTAGGCTCCAGTCTCTCAGCGTGGGTTCAAATCCCACCACTGCCATTTAATAACTAGCCAAAGCTTGTGATGCGTTAGACCAAGTTAATTCTACATTCTGTGATCCTCAGGTTACCATAGCTAAGTGGTTAACACTCAACTGTTGAATCATACACATTGTCTGCTTGATGTAAGTGCTCTGCGTTATCAGCGTCTCCCCTCCATTCTGATCCAAACAACTTGCTCTTTTCAGATGACTAATCAAGCATCAAATGCCTCAAGTGCCTGACGTCAAATCTATTCAATCTTCATTTTTAAAAAGAAAACCATGTATTCATTCCCAGACATTGATGCCTACATAGTTTCCGAACCAAAATTCATGAAAGTCTTCTGGTTATCTGAATTCTTCAGAATTATCTTAAAATCTAAATTCTTAAAAATCCCAGATGTCTGTTTCCGAACCAAAATTCAATGAAAGTCTTCTGGTTATCTGAATTCTTCAGAATTATCTTAAAATCTAAAACCTTAAAAATCCCAGATGTCTGTTTCCGAACCAAACTTCAATGAAAGTCTTCTGGTTATCTGAATTCTTCAGAATTATCTTAAAATCCAAAATCTTACTGGAGGGAGCTTGGAAAATTACTAGAAATATTTAAACTAAACTTTGTGAAGTCGCAGCTGCTGAAATCTTGGCTCCCAAAGATTGCTACGATTTGCAAGTCCTCTTACCTGAAAAGGCAAGGAGAGTGCTTGTCCCACAAATCAGAGTTCATCCTCAGCTACCTGTAAGTGTTCTGGATCACGATCAAATGAGAAAAAGGTTGTGACCTGGCTGCCATATTGAAAATAGATAAACCACGTACAGCCTGCCCACTGAAGCAAACTTCCCAAGAAGAAGACAAAACAACATTGCAGTACAAACCTTAGACACCTCTTTGGTTTCAGTGAAACTCCTTTGCGTATCCATGCACATTTCATGGCTGACCTTCAAGATTCCTGGAGGAAATTAGGAAAATCACTTGAAAGAACGTAACTGAATCTTGCAACCTGTAAGCTGCTACTTATTGAAAGCACTCTTTGCTAATTTCAAATGTGTTAAAAGCAGCATGTCTCAATCTTTTAGGGCCTTGCAAGCTTCACTTGCCCGGCGACTTTGCGCTCGATGGCGCACCAAAACCACACGTACGACGGTAGTGTGGCCGAGACGTCTAAGGCGCTGGATTTAGGCTCCAGTCTCTCAGGAGGCGTGGGTTCAAATCCCACCACTGCCATTTAATAATTAGCCAAAGCTTGTGATGCGTTAGACCAAGTTAATTCTACATTCTGTGATCCTCACCATAGCTAAGTGGTTAACACTCAACTGTTGAATCATACACATTGTCTGCTTGATATAAGTGCTCTGCGTTATCAGCGTCTCCCCTCCATTCTGATCCAAACAACTTGCTCATTTCAGATGACTAATCAAGCATCAAATGCCTCAAGTGCCTGACGTCAAATCTATTCATTCTTCATTTTTGAAAAGAAAACCATGTATTCAGTCCAAGACATTGATGCCTACATAGTTTCCGAAACAAAATTCAATGAAAGTCTTCTGGTTATCTGAATTCTTCAGAATTATCTTAAAATCTAAAATCTTAAAAATCCCAGATGTCTGTTTCCGAACCAAACTTCAATGAAAGTCTTCTGGTTATCTGAATTCTTCGGAATTATCTTAAAATCTAAAATCTTAAAAATCCCAGATGTCTGTTTCCGAACCAAAATTCAATGAAAGTCTTCTGGTTATCTGAATTCTTCTGAATTATCTTAAAATCTAAAATCTTAAAAATCCCAGATGTCTGTTTCCGAACCAAAATTCAATGAAAGTCTTCTGGTTATCTGAATTCTTCAGAATTATCTTAAAATCTAAATTCTTAAAAATCCCAGATGTCTGTTTCCGAACCAAAATTCAATGAAAGTCTTCTGGTTATCTGAATTCTTCAGAATTATCATAAAATCTAAAATCTTAAAAATCCCAGATGTCTGTTTCCGAACCAAACTTCAATGAAAGTCTTCTGGTTATCTGAATTCTTCAGAATTATCTTAAAATCCAAAATCTTACTGGAGGGAGCTTGGAAAATTACTAGAAAGATTTAAACTAAACTTTGTGAAGTCGCAGCTGCTGAAATCTTGGCTCCCAAAGATTGCTACGATTTGCAAGTCCTCTTACCTGAAAAGGCAAGGAGAGTGCTTGTCCCACAAATCAGAGTTCATCCTCAGCTACCTGTAATTGCTCTGGATCACGATCAAATGAGAAAAAGGTTGTGACCTGGCTGCCATATTGAAAATAGATAAACCACGTACAGCCTGCCCACTGAAGCAAACTTCCCAAGAAGAAGACAAAACAACATTGCAGTACAAACCTGAGACAACTCTTTGGTTTCAGTGAAACTCCTTTGCGTATCCATGCACATTTCATGGCTGACCTTCAAGATTCCTGGAGGCAATTTGGAAAATCACTTGAAAGAACGTAACTGAATCTTGCAACCTGTAAGCTGCTACTTATTGAAAGCACCCTTTGCTAATTTAAAATGTGTTAAAAGCAGCATGTCTCAATCTTTTAGGGCCTTGCAAGCTTCACTTGCCCGGCGACTTTGCGCTCGATGGCGCACCAAAACGACACGTACGACGGTAGTGTGGCCGAGTGGTCTAAGGCGCTGGATTTAGGCTCCAGTCTCTCAGCGTGGGTTCAAATCCCACCACTGCCATTTAATAACTAGCCAAAGCTTGCGATGCGTTAGACCAAGTTAATTCTACATTCTGTGATCCTCAGGTTACCATAGCTAAGTGGTTAACACTCAACTGTTGAATCATACACATTGTCTGCTTGATGTAAGTGCTCTGCGTTATCAGCGTCTCCCCTCCATTCTGATCCAAACAACTTGCTCTTTTCAGATGACTAATCAAGCATCAAATGCCTCAAGTGCCTGACGTCAAATCTATTCAATCTTCATTTTTAAAAAGAAAACCATGTATTCATTCCCAGACATTGATGCCTACATAGTTTCCGAACCAAAATTCATGAAAGTCTTCTGGTTATCTGAATTCTTCAGAATTATCTTAAAATCTAAATTCTTAAAAATCCCAGATGTCTGTTTCCGAACCAAAATTCAATGAAAGTCTTCTGGTTATCTGAATTCTTCAGAATTATCTTAAAATCTAAAACCTTAAAAATCCCAGATGTCTGTTTCCGAACCAAACTTCAATGAAAGTCTTCTGGTTATCTGAATTCTTCAGAATTATCTTAAAATCCAAAATCTTACTGGAGGGAGCTTGGAAAATTACTAGAAATATTTAAACTAAACTTTGTGAAGTCGCAGCTGCTGAAATCTTGGCTCCCAAAGATTGCTACGATTTGCAAGTCCTCTTACCTGAAAAGGCAAGGAGAGTGCTTGTCCCACAAATCAGAGTTCATCCTCAGCTACCTGTAAGTGCTCTGGATCACGATCAAATGAGAAAAAGGTTGTGACCTGGCTGCCATATTGAAAATAGATAAACCACGTACAGCCTGCCCACTGAAGCAAACTTCCCAAGAAGAAGACAAAACAACATTGCAGTACAAACCTTAGACACCTCTTTGGTTTCAGTGAAACTCCTTTGCGTATCCATGCACATTTCATGGCTGACCTTCAAGATTCCTGGAGGAAATTAGGAAAATCACTTGAAAGAACGTAACTGAATCTTGCAACCTGTAAGCTGCTACTTATTGAAAGCACTCTTTGCTAATTTCAAATGTGTTAAAAGCAGCATGTCTCAATCTTTTAGGGCCTTGCAAGCTTCACTTGCCCGGCGACTTTGCGCTCGATGGCGCACCAAAACCACACGTACGACGGTAGTGTGGCCGAGACGTCTAAGGCGCTGGATTTAGGCTCCAGTCTCTCAGGAGGCGTGGGTTCAAATCCCACCACTGCCATTTAATAATTAGCCAAAGCTTGTGATGCGTTAGACCAAGTTAATTCTACATTCTGTGATCCTCACCATAGCTAAGTGGTTAACACTCAACTGTTGAATCATACACATTGTCTGCTTGATATAAGTGCTCTGCGTTATCAGCGTCTCCCCTCCATTCTGATCCAAACAACTTGCTCATTTCAGATGACTAATCAAGCATCAAATGCCTCAAGTGCCTGACGTCAAATCTATTCATTCTTCATTTTTGAAAAGAAAACCATGTATTCAGTCCAAGACATTGATGCCTACATAGTTTCCGAAACAAAATTCAATGAAAGTCTTCTGGTTATCTGAATTCTTCAGAATTATCTTAAAATCTAAAATCTTAAAAATCCCAGATGTCTGTTTCCGAACCAAACTTCAATGAAAGTCTTCTGGTTATCTGAATTCTTCGGAATTATCTTAAAATCTAAAATCTTAAAAATCCCAGATGTCTGTTTCCGAACCAAAATTCAATGAAAGTCTTCTGGTTATCTGAATTCTTCAGAATTATCTTAAAATCTAAAATCTTAAAAATCCCAGATGTCTGTTTCCGAACCAAAATTCAATGAAAGTCTTCTGGTTATCTGAATTCTTCAGAATTATCTTAAAATCTAAATTCTTAAAAATCCCAGATGTCTGTTTCCGAACCAAAATTCAATGAAAGTCTTCTGGTTATCTGAATTCTTCAGAATTATCATAAAATCTAAAATCTTAAAAATCCCAGATGTCTGTTTCCGAACCAAACTTCAATGAAAGTCTTCTGGTTATCTGAATTCTTCAGAATTATCTTAAAATCCAAAATCTTACTGGAGGGAGCTTGGAAAATTACTAGAAAGATTTAAACTAAACTTTGTGAAGTCGCAGCTGCTGAAATCTTGGCTCCCAAAGATTGCTACGATTTGCAAGTCCTCTTACCTGAAAAGGCAAGGAGAGTGCTTGTCCCACAAATCAGAGTTCATCCTCAGCTACCTGTAATTGCTCTGGATCACGATCAAATGAGAAAAAGGTTGTGACCTGGCTGCCATATTGAAAATAGATAAACCACGTACAGCCTGCCCACTGAAGCAAACTTCCCAAGAAGAAGACAAAACAACATTGCAGTACAAACCTGAGACAACTCTTTGGTTTCAGTGAAACTCCTTTGCGTATCCATGCACATTTCATGGCTGACCTTCAAGATTCCTGGAGGCAATTTGGAAAATCACTTGAAAGAACGTAACTGAATCTTGCAACCTGTAAGCTGCTACTTATTGAAAGCACCCTTTGCTAATTTAAAATGTGTTAAAAGCAGCATGTCTCAATCTTTTAGGGCCTTGCAAGCTTCACTTGCCCGGCGACTTTGCGCTCGATGGCGCACCAAAACGACACGTACGACGGTAGTGTGGCCGAGTGGTCTAAGGCGCTGGATTTAGGCTCCAGTCTCTCAGGAGGCGTGGGTTCAAATCCCACCACTGCCATTTAATAATTAGCCAAAGCTTGTGATGCGTTAGACCAAGTTAATTCTACATTCTGTGATCCTCAGGTTACCATAGCTAAGTGGTTAACACTCAACTGTTGAATCATACACATTGTCTGCTTGATGTAAGTGCTCTGCGTTATCAGCGTCTCCCCTCCATTCTGATCCAAACAACTTGCTCTTTTCAGATGACTAATCAAGCATCAAATGCCTCAAGTGCCTGACGTCAAATCTATTCAATCTTCATTTTTAAAAAGAAAACCATGTATTCATTCGCAGACATTGATGCCTACATAGTTTCCGAACCAAACTTCAATGAAAGTCTTCTGGTTATCTGAATTCTTCGGAATTATCTTAAAATCTAAAATCTTAAAAATCCCAGATGTCTGTTTCCGAAACAAAATTCAATGAAAGTCTTCTGGTTATCCGAATTCTTCAGAATTATCTTAAAATCTAAAATCTTAAAAATCCCAGATGTCTGTTTCCGAACCAAACTTCAATAAAAGTCTTCTGGTTATCTGAATTCTTCAGAATTATCTTAAAATCTAAAATCTTAAAAATCCCAGATGTCTGTTTCCGAACCAAACTTCAATGAAAGTCTTCTGGTTATCTGAATACTTCAGAATTATCTTAAAATCCAAGATCTTACTGGAGGGAGCTTGGAAAATTACTAGAAAGATTTAAACTAAACTTTGTGAAGTCGCAGCTGCTGAAATCTTGGCTCCCAAAGATTGCTACGATTTGCAAGTCCTCTTACCTTAAAAGGCAAGGAGAGTGCTTGTCCCACAAATCAGAGTTCATCCTCAGCTACCTGTAAGTGCTCTGGATCACGATCAAATGAGAAAAAGGTTGTGACCTGGCTGCCATATTGAAAATAAATAAACCACGTACAGCCTGCCCACTGAAGCAAACTTCCCAAGAAGAAGACAAAACAACATTGCAGTACAAACCTGAGACACCTCTTTGGTTTCAGTGAAACTCCTTTGCGTATCCATGCACATTTCATGGCTGACCTTCAAGATTCCTGGAGGAAATTTGGAAAATCACTTGAAAGAACGTAACTGAATCTTGCAACCTGTAAGCTGCTACTTATTGAAAGCACCCTTTGCTAATTTCAAATGTGTTAAAAGCAGCATGTCTCAATCTTTTAGGGCCTTGCAAGCTTCACTTGCCCGGCGACTTTGCGCTCGATGGCGCACCAAAACCACACGTACGACGGTAGTGTGGCCGAGTGGTCTAAGGCGCTGGATTTAGGCTCCAGTCTCTCAGGAGGCGTGGGTTCAAATCCCACCACTGCCATTTAATAATTAGCCAAAGCTTGTGATGCGTTAGACCAAGTTAATTCTACATTCTGTGATCCTCAGGGCCCAGTATTTCAAAATTTGTAATCTGGATCAGAATAATCCGGATAATGAAATCCTCCTTTTCTCAGTCATGGATCACGGTGATCCTGCTGACTTTATCTGAGTATTTCAAAACACAGGCAGGGTGGATCACTGTGATCCCTACCTGGCCGGATACGGATTTCCCAATCTCAAGTCTCCGCCTCCGGGATCTGAAACATGGTGGACTACTTCATGAAAGGAGTAGCAGAGAGCCGACTTTCACGTCAAAAGTGTAAGTTAACCGTCGTCTATTGTGTAGCGGTTTTAATACCATACGAACGGCAACCAACACATCATGCAAGCCAACTATTTGAATTGTCACCTTATTAAAAGCAGGCCGTGGCGATCTCTAATTGAGACGCGGCCGTGCTAACGGGAGCTAACGCGGCTCCATTGACTTGTGTGTTAAGCAGCTAGCGGGCTATCATTAGCGGCTATCATTAGCGTCACGTCATTTGCAACACGGCAGATTTACAGTATAAGCAGGCTGCATTGTGTACAGACCTGCTCAGTGCTTAGAAAACACAACGCAACACAGTTTGAGTATTAACTACAAGGTTTGTTCAGAAGGTTCAGAATGCTACAGTAGCCTAATGCTGGTGATGATATCATGTTTTTGTGTAGGCTACATAAACACAATTTGGGATTGTGGATTAAGATACTCATACACCTTCTACCTTCAGAGTCCACTCACAGCCATGGACCACTCAGCTACAACAGGGTGAGTGCTGGAAATCCTTGAAAATGCTTTAATTGTATTGATACATTTAAGACTTTCAAGTAATTGGAGTTTGAATAAAGTGCTTGAAACTGCTTAAATTTGTAATGGCATTACTTTCATGGTATTGGTCAGTGACACAATTAGAAACATTTCTTCATCCTAATTCCTCTCCAACATTGGTGAGAGCTTGTTTTTTTTTGCATTTCACTACACTGTTTTTAAACCTTGGTTTTAGCTTTGCATGTGACCAATAAACTTATCTATCTACCACATCAGGCACGGGGGCGAGAGCCAGAGCCAGCGCCAGCGCCAGAGCGACGGCGACGGAAGAGGCATGCCGGGGATGAGGAAGCCTATGAGAGGCTCCTCAAAATGGAGACCGAAAGGGCAGTCAAACAGACTGAACTGGCCAAACGGCAAATTAAGCTGACGCTGCTTCAGCAAAAAGACACAGAATTAACAATCAAGCTGTTAGAGAAACAGCTTGACATTTGAAATAGCATGGTCCTTAGTGGTCACATTATTTTTTGTTGGAATAAAACTTTGTTTGGACCCTGCATTCCTTTGTCTTTCTCTGTTTTGGTACATGCAAGTTACAATGTTTGGTGAACTAGAATTTGAGAAATAATTGTAATTTTATTTACAGCAGTTTTACAGTGTGGTCAAAAATTTTACTATGCTTTACATTTTTTGATATTACTTAAATTACTTGTTAGAAGTACAACACTAACACTTAAGTGTAACAAACATCTTGAGTAACAATATCTAGGAGAAGTATGCGCTGAGAGTTTGTCAATCCAAGTCAAATCCACCTCTGAGGTGGGATTCAAATGATCCTGAAATTTTGGTATCAAGTTGATCCAGATATCTGACTTAACTTTTGAAATACCCAAATCAGCCGTTTATCTGGATTCAGGGGAGGATTGGATTACCAGAGCTGAAACCCTGATCTTCAGGATCAGGATTCTCCTGATCTGTGTTGAAATACCCAGTTTTCAGATCAGATCTAGATTTAATCCAATCCGACCAGGATAATCCTGTCAGATCACGTTTGAAATACTGGGCCCAGGTTACCATAGCTAAGTGGTTAACACTCAACTGTTGAATCATACACATTGTCTGCTTGATGTAAGTGCTCTGCGTTATCAGCGTCTCCCCTCCATTCTGATCCAAACAACTTGCTCTTTTCAGATGACTAATCAAGCATCAAATGCCTCAAGTGCCTGACGTCAAATCTATTCAATCTTCATTTTTAAAAAGAAAACCATGTATTCATTTGCAGACATTGATGCCTACATAGTTTCCGAACCAAACTTCAATGAAAGTCTTCTGGTTATCTGAATTCTTCGGAATTATCTTAAAATCTAAAATCTTAAAAATCCCAGATGTCTGTTTCCGAAACAAAATTCAATGAAAGTCTTCTGGTTATCCGAATTCTTCAGAATTATCTTAAAATCTAAAATCTTAAAAATCCCAGATGTCTGTTTCCGAACCAAACTTCAATGAAAGTCTTCTGGTTATCTGAATTCTTCAGAATTATCTTAAAATCTAAAATCTTAAAAATCCCAGATGTCTGTTTCCGAACCAAACTTCAATGAAAGTCTTCTGGTTATCTGAATACTTCAGAATTATCTTAAAATCCAAGATCTTACTGGAGGGAGCTTGGAAAATTACTAGAAAGATTTAAACTAAACTTTGTGAAGTCGCAGCTGCTGAAATCTTGGCTCCCAAAGATTGCTACGATTTGCAAGTCCTCTTACCTTAAAAGGCAAGGAGAGTGCTTGTCCCACAAATCAGAGTTCATCCTCAGCTACCTGTAAGTGCTCTGGATCACGATCAAATGAGAAAAAGGTTGTGACCTGGCTGCCATATTGAAAATAGATAAACCACGTACAGCCTGCCCACTGAAGCAAACTTCCCAAGAAGAAGACAAAACAACATTGCAGTACAAACCTGAGACACCTCTTTGGTTTCAGTGAAACTCCTTTGCGTATCCATGCACATTTCATGGCTGACCTTCAAGATTCCTGGAGGAAATTTGGAAAATCACTTGAAAGAACGTAACTGAATCTTGCAACCTGTAAGCTGCTACTTATTGAAAGCACCCTTTGCTAATTTAAAATGTGTTAAAAGCAGCATGTCTCAATCTTTTAGGGCCTTGCAAGCTTCACTTGCCCGGCGACTTTGGGCTCGATGGTGCACCAAAACCACACGTACGACGGTAGTGTGGCCGAGTGGTCTAAGGCGCTGGATTTAGGCTCCAGTCTCTCAGGAGGCGTGGGTTCAAATCCCACCACCAATTAGGCAAAGCTTGTGGTGCGTTAGACCAAGTTAATTCTACGTTCTGTAGGTTACCATAGCTAAGTGGTTAACACTCAACTGTTGAATCATACACATTGTCTGCTTGATGTAAGTGCTCTGCGTTATCACCGTCTCCCCTCCATTCTGATCCAAACAACTTGCTCTTTTCAGATAACTAATCAAGCATCAATTGCCTCAAGTGCCTGACGTCAAATCTATTCATTCTTAATTTTTAAAAAGAAAACCATGTATTCAGTCCAAGACATTGATGCCTACATAGTTTCCGAACCAAAATTCAATGAAAGTCTTCTGGTTATCTGAATTCTTCAGAATTATCTTAAAATCTAAAATCTTAAAAATCCCAGATGTCTGTTTCCGAACCAAACTTCAATGAAAGTCTTCTGGTTATCTGAATTCTTCAGAATTATTTTAAAATCTAAAATCTTAAAAATCCCAGATGTCTGTTTCCGAACCAAAATTCAATGAAAGTCTTCTGGTTATCTGAATTCTTCAGAATTATCATAAAATCTAAAATCTTAAAAATCCCAGATGTCTGTTTCCGAACCAAAATTCAATGAAAGTCTTCTGGTTATCTGAATTCTTCAGAATTATCTTAAAATCTAAAATCTTAAAAATCCCAGATGTCTGTTTCCGAACCAAACTTCAATGAAAGTCTTCTGGTTATCTGAATTCTTCAGAATTATCTTAAAATCCAAAATCTTACTGGAAGGAGCTTGGAAAATTACTAGAAAGATTTAAACTAAACTTTGTGAAGTCGCAGCTGCTGAAATCTTGGCTCCCAAAGATTGCTACGATTTGCAAGTCCTCTTACCTGAAAAGGCAAGGAGAGTGCTTGTCCCACAAATCAGAGTTCATCCTCAGCTACCTGTAAGTGCTCTGGATCACGATCAAATGAGAAAAAGGTTGTGACCTGGCTGCCATATTGAAAATAGATAAACCACGTACAGCCTGCCCACTGAAGCAAACTTCCCAAGAAGAAGACAAAACGACATTGCAGTACAAACCTGAGACACCTCTTTGGTTTCAGTGAAACTCCTTTGCGTATCCATGCACATTTCATGGCTGACCTTCAAGATTCCTGGAGGAAATTTGGAAAATCACTTGAAAGAACGTAACTGAATCTTGCAACCTGTAAGCTGCTACTTATTGAAAGCACCCTTTGCTAATTTCAAATGTGTTAAAAGCAGCATGTCTCAATCTTTTAAGGCCTTGCAAGCTTCACTTGCCCGGCGACTTTGCGCTCGATGGCGCACCAAAACCACACGTACGACGGTAGTGTGGCCGAGTGGTCTAAGGCGCTGGATTTAGGCTCCAGTCTCTCAGGAGGCGTGGGTTCAAATCCCACCACTGCCATTTAATAATTAGCCAAAGCTTGTGATTCGTTAGACCAAGTTAATTCTACATTCTGTGATCCTCAGGTTACCATAGCTAAGTCGTTAACACTCAACTGTTGAATCATACACATTGTCTGCTTGATGTAAGTGCTCTGCGTTATCAGCGTCTCCCCTCCATTCTGATCCAAACAACTTGCTCTTTTCACATGACTAATCAAGCATCAAATGCCTCAAGTGCCTGACGTCAAATCTATTCAATCTTCATTTTTAAAAAGAAAACCATGTATTCATTCGCAGACATTGATGCCTACATAGTTTCCGAACCAAACTTCAATGAAAGTCTTCTGGTTATCTGAATTCTTCGGAATTATCTTAAAATCTAAAATCTTAAAAATCCCAGATGTCTGTTTCCGAAACAAAATTCAATGAAAGTCTTCTGGTTATCCGAATTCTTCAGAATTATCTTAAAATCTAAAATCTTAAAAATCCCAGATGTCTGTTTCCGAACCAAACTTCAATGAAAGTCTTCTGGTTATCTGAATTCTTCAGAATTATCTTAAAATCTAAAATCTTAAAAATCCCAGATGTCTGTTTCCGAACCAAACTTCAATGAAAGTCTTCTGGTTATCTGAATACTTCAGAATTATCTTAAAATCCAAGATCTTACTGGAGGGAGCTTGGAAAATTACTAGAAAGATTTAAACTAAACTTTGTGAAGTCGCAGCTGCTGAAATCTTGGCTCCCAAAGATTGCTACGATTTGCAAGTCCTCTTACCTTAAAAGGCAAGGAGAGTGCTTGTCCCACAAATCAGAGTTCATCCTCAGCTACCTGTAAGTGCTCTGGATCACGATCAAATGAGAAAAAGGTTGTGACCTGGCTGCCATATTGAAAATAGATAAACCACGTACAGCCTGCCCACTGAAGCAAACTTCCCAAGAAGAAGACAAAACAACATTGCAGTACAAACCTGAGACACCTCTTTGGTTTCAGTGAAACTCCTTTGCGTATCCATGCACATTTCATGGCTGACCTTCAAGATTCCTGGAGTAAATTTGGAAAATCACTTGAAAGAACGTAACTGAATCTTGCAACCTGTAAGCTGCTACTTATTGAAAGCACCCTTTGCTAATTTAAAATGTGTTAAAAGCAGCATGTCTCAATCTTTTATTGCCTTGCAAGCTTCACTTGCCTGACGTCAAATCTATTCATTCTTCATTTTTAAAAGGAAAACCATGTATTCAGTCCAAGACATTGATGCCTACACAAACCACACGTATGACGGTGGTGTGGCCGAGTGGTCTAAGGCGCTGGATTTAGGCTCAAGTCTCACAGGAGGCGTGGGTTCAAATCCCACCACTGCCATTTAATAACTAGCCAAAGCTCGTGATGCGTTAGACCAGCTTAATTCTACATTCTGTCATCCTCATGTTACCATAGCTAAGTGGTTAACACTCAACTGTTGAATCATACACATTGTCTGCTTGATGTAAGTGCTCTGCGTTATCAGCGTCTCCCCTCCATTCTGATCCAAACAACTTGCTCTTTTCACATGACTAATCAAGCATCAAATGCCTCAAGTGCCTGACGTCAAATCTATTCATTCTTCATTTTTAAAAAGAAAACCATGTATTCAGTCCAAGACATTGATGCCTACATAGTTTCCGAACCAAAATTCAATGAAAGTCTTCTGGTTATCTGAATTCTTCAGAATTATCTTAAAATCTAAAATCTTAAAAATCCCAGATGTCTGTTTCCGAACCAAACTTCAATGAAAGTCTTCTGGTTATCTGAATTCTTCGGAATTATCTTAAAATCTAAAATCTTAAAAATCCCAGATGTCTGTTTCCGAACCAAAATTCAATGAAAGTATTCTGGTTATCTGAATTCTTCAGAATTATCTTAAAATCTTAAATCTTAAAAATCCAAGATGTCTGTTTCCGAACCAAACTTCAATGAAAGTCTTCTGGTTATCTGAATTCTTCAGAATTATCTTAAAATCTAAAACCTTAAAAATCCCAGATGTCTGTTTCCGAACCAAACTTCAATGAAAGTCTTCTGGTTATCTGAATTCTTCAGAATTATCTTAAAATCCAAAATCTTACTGGAGGGAGCTTGGAAAATTACTAGAAAGATTTAAACTAAACTTTGTGAAGTCGCATCTGCTGAAATCTTGGCTCCCAAAGATTGCTACGATTTGCAAGTCCTCTCACCTGAAAAGGCAAGGAGAGTGCTTGTCCCACAAATCAGAGTTCATCCTCAGCTACCTGTAAGTGCTCTGGATCACGATCAAATGAGAAAAAGGTTGTGACCTGGCTGCCATATTGAAAATAGATAAACCACGTACAGCCTGCCCACTGAAGCAAACTTCCCAAGAAGAAGACAAAACAACATTGCAGTACAAACCTGAGACACCTCTTTGGTTTCAGTGAAACTCCTTTGCGTATCCATGCACATTTCATGGCTGACCTTCAAGATTCCTGGAGGAAATTTGGAAAATCACTTGAAAGAACGTAACTGAATCTTGCAACCTGTAAGCTGCTACTTATTGAAAGCACCCTTTGCTAATTTCAAATGTGTTAAAAGCAGCATGTCTCAATCTTTTAGGGCCTTGCAAGCTTCACTTGCCCGGCGACTTTGCGCTCGATGGCGCACCAAAACCACACGTACGACGGTAGTGTGGCCGAGTGGTCTAAGGCGCTGGATTTAGGCTCCAGTCTCTCAGGAGGCGTGGGTTCAAATCCCACCACTGCCATTTAATAACTAGCCAAAGCTTGTGATGCGTTAGACCAGCTTAATTCTACATTCTGTGATCCTCAGGTTACCATAGCTAAGTGGTTAACACTCAACTGTTGAATCATACACATTGTCTGCTTGATGTAAGTGCTCTGCGTTATCAGCGTCTCCCCTCCATTCTGATCCAAACAACTTGCTCTTTTCAGATGACTAATCAAGCATCAAATGCCTCAAGTGCCTGACGTCAAATCTATTCATTCTTCATTTTTAAAAAGAAAACCATGTATTCAGTCCAAGACATTGATGCCTACATAGTTTCCGAACCAAAATTCAATGAAAGTCTTCTGGTTATCTGAATTCTTCAGAATTATCTTAAAATCTAAAATCTTAAAAATCCCAGATGTCTGTTTCCGAACCAAACTTCAATGAAAGTCTTCTGGTTATCTGAATTCTTCAGAATTATTTTAAAATCTAAAATCTTAAAAATCCCAGATGTCTGTTTCCGAACCAAAATTCAATGAAAGTCTTCTGGTTATCTGAATTCTTCAGAATTATCTTAAAATCTAAAATCTTAAAAATCCCAGATGTCTGTTTCCGAACCAAACTTCAATGAAAGTCTTCTGGTTATCTGAATTCTTCAGAATTATTTTAAAATCTAAAATCTTAAAAATCCCAGATGTCTGTTTCCGAACCAAAATTCAATGAAAGTCTTCTGGTTATCTGAATTCTTCAGAATTATCTTAAAATCTAAAATCTTAAAAATCCCAGATGTCTGTTTCCGAACCAAAATTCAATGAAAGTCTTCTGGTTATCTGAATTCTTCAGAATTATCTTAAAATCTAAAATCTTAAAAATCCCAGATGTCTGTTTCCGAACCAAACTTCAATGAAAGTCTTCTGGTTATCTGAATTCTTCAGAATTATCTTAAAATCCAAAATCTTACTGGAGGGAGCTTGGAAAATTACTAGAAAGATTTAAACTAAACTTTGTGAAGTCGCATCTGCTGAAATCTTGGCTCCCAAAGATTGCTACGATTTGCAAGTCCTCTTACCTGAAAAGGCAAGGAGAGTGCTTGTCCCACAAATCAGAGTTCATCCTCAGCTACCTGTAAGTGCTCTGGATCACGATCAAATGAGAAAAAGGTTGTGACCTGGCTGCCATATTGAAAATAGATAAACCACGTACAGCCTGCCCACTGAAGCAAACTTCCCAAGAAGAAGACAAAACAACATTGCAGTACAAACCTGAGACACCTCTTTGGTTTCAGTGAAACTCCTTTGCGTATCCATGCACATTTCATGGCTGACCTTCAAGATTCCTGGAGGAAATTTGGAAAATCACTTGAAAGAACGTAACTGAATCTTGCAACCTGTAAGCTGCTACTTATTGAAAGCACCCTTTGCTAATTTCAAATGTGTTAAAAGCAGCATGTCTCAATCTTTTAGGGCCTTGCAAGCTTCACTTGCCCGGCGACTTTGCGCTCGATGGCGCACCAAAACCACACGTACGACGGTAGTGTGGCCGAGTGGTCTAAGGCGCTGGATTTAGGCTCCAGTCTCTCAGGAGGCGTGGGTTCAAATCCCACCACTGCCATTTAATAATTAGCCAAAGCTTGTGATGCGTTAGACCAAGTTAATTCTACATTCTGTGATCCTCAGGTTACCATAGCTAAGTGGTTAACACTCAACTGTTGAATCATACACATTGTCTGCTTGATATAAGTGCTCTGCGTTATCAGCGTCTCCCCTCCATTCTGATCCAAACAACTTGCTCATTTCAGATGACTAATCAAGCATCAAATGCCTCAAGTGCCTGACGTCAAATCTATTCATTCTTCATTTTTAAAAAGAAAACCATGTATTCAGTCCAAGACATTGATGCCTACATAGTTTCCGAAACAAAATTCAATGAAAGTCTTCTGGTTATCTGAATTCTTCAGAATTATCTTAAAATCTAAAATCTTAAAAATCCCAGATGTCTGTTTCCGAACCAAACTTCAATGAAAGTCTTCTGGTTATCTGAATTCTTCGGAATTATCTTAAAATCTAAAATCTTAAAAATCCCAGATGTCTGTTTCCGAACCAAAATTCAATGAAAGTCTTCTGGTTATCTGAATTCTTCAGAATTATCTTAAAATCTAAAATCTTAAAAATCCCAGATGTCTGTTTCCGAACCAAAATTCAATGAAAGTCTTCTGGTTATCTGAATTCTTCAGAATTATCTTAAAATCTAAATTCTTAAAAATCCCAGATGTCTGTTTCCGAACCAAAATTCAATGAAAGTCTTCTGGTTATCTGAATTCTTCAGAATTATCTTAAAATTTAAAATCTTAAAAATCCCAGATGTCTGTTTCCGAACCAAACTTCAATGAAAGTCTTCTGGTTATCTGAATTCTTCAGAATTATCTTAAAATCCAAAATCTTACTGGAGGGAGCTTGGAAAATTACTAGAAAGATTTAAACTAAACTTTGTGAAGTCGCAGCTGCTGAAATCTTGGCTCCCAAAGATTGCTACGATTTGCAAGTCCTCTTACCTGAAAAGGCAAGGAGAGTGCTTGTCCCACAAATCAGAGTTCATCCTCAGCTACCTGTAAGTGCTCTGGATCACGATCAAATGAGAAAAAGGTTGTGACCTGGCTGCCATATTGAAAATAGATAAACCACGTACAGCCTGCCCACTGAAGCAAACTTCCCAAGAAGAAGACAAAACAACATTGCAGTACAAACCTGAGACAACTCTTTGGTTTCAGTGAAACTCCTTTGCGTATCCATGCACATTTCATGGCTGACCTTCAAGATTCCTCGAGGCAATTTGGAAAATCACTTGAAAGAACGTAACTGAATCTTGCAACCTGTAAGCTGCTACTTATTGAAAGCACCCTTTGCTAATTTAAAATGTGTTAAAAGCAGCATGTCTCAATCTTTTAGGGCCTTGCAAGCTTCACTTGCCCGGCGACTTTGCGCTCGATGGCGCACCAAAACGACACGTACGACGGTAGTGTGGCCGAGTGGTCTAAGGCGCTGGATTTAGGCTCCAGTCTCTCAGGAGGCGTGGGTTCAAATCCCACCACTGCCATTTAATAATTAGCCAAAGCTTGTGATGCGTTAGACCAAGTTAATTCTACATTCTGTGATCCTCAGGTTACCATAGCTAAGTGGTTAACACTCAACTGTTGAATCATACACATTGTCTGCTTGATGTAAGTGCTCTGCGTTATCAGCGTCTCCCCTCCATTCTGATCCAAACAACTTGCTCTTTTCAGATGACTAATCAAGCATCAAATGCCTCAAGTGCCTGACGTCAAGTCTATTCAATCTTCATTTTTAAAAAGAAAACCATGTATTCATTCGCAGACATTGATGCCTACATAGTTTCCGAACCAAACTTCAATGAAAGTCTTCTGGTTATCTGAATTCTTCAGAATTATCTTAAAATCTAAAATCTTAAAAATCCCAGATGTCTGTTTCCGAACAAAAATTCAATGAAAGTCTTCTGGTTATCTGAATTCTTCAGAATTATCTTAAAATCTAAAATCTTAAAAATCCCAGATGTCTGTTTCCGAACCAAACTTCAATGAAAGTCTTCTGGTTATCTGAATTCTTCAGAATTATCTTAAAATCTAAAATCTTAAAAATCCCAGATGTCTGTTTCCGGACCAAACTTCAATGAAAGTCTTCTGGTTATCTGAATTCTTCAGAATTATCTTAAAATCTAAAATCTTAAAAATCCCAGATGTCTGTTTCCGAACCAAACTTCAATGAAAGTCTTCTGGTTATCTGAATTCTTCAGAATTATCTTAAAATCTAAAACCTTAAAAATCCCAGATGTCTGTTTCCGAACCAAACTTCAATGAAAGTCTTCTGGTTATCTGAATTCTTCAGAATTATCTTAAAATCCAAAATCTTACTGGAGGGAGCTTGGAAAATTACTAGAAAGATTTAAACTAAACTTTGTGAAGTCGCATCTGCTGAAATCTTGGCTCCCAAAGATTGCTACGATTTGCAAGTCCTCTTACCTGAAAAGGCAAGGAGAGTGCTTGTCCCACAAATCAGAGTTCATCCTCAGCTACCTGTAAGTGCTCTGGATCACGATCAAATGAGAAAAAGGTTGTGACCTGGCTGCCATATTGAAAATAGATAAACCACGTACAGCCTGCCCACTGAAGAAAACTTCCCAAGAAGAAGACAAAACAACATTGCAGTACAAACCTGAGACACCTCTTTGGTTTCAGTGAAACTCCTTTGCGTATCCATGCACATTTCATGGCTGACCTTCAAGATTCCTGGAGTAAATTTGGAAAATCACTTGAAAGAACGTAACTGAATCTTGCAACCTGTAAGCTGCTACTTATTGAAAGCACCCTTTGCTAATTTAAAATGTGTTAAAAGCAGCATGTCTCAATCTTTTAGGGCCTTGCAAGCTTCACTTGCCCGGCGACTTTGCGCTCGATGGCGCACCAAAACCACACGTATGACGGTAGTGTGGCCGAGTGGTCTAAGGCGCTGGATTTAGGCTCCAGTCTCTCAGGAGGCGTGGGTTCAAATCCCACCACTGCCATTTAATAATTAGCCAAAGCTTGTGATGCGTTAGACCAAGTTAATTCTACATTCTGTGATCCTCAGGTTACCATAGCTAAGTGGTTAACACTCAACTGTTGAATCATACACATTGTCTGCTTGATGTAAGTGCTCTGCGTTATCAGCGTCTCCCCTCCATTCTGATCCAAACAACTTGCTCTTTTCAGATGACTAATCAAGCATCAAATGCCTCAAGTGCCTGACGTCAAATCTATTCAATCTTCATTTTTAAAAAGAAAACCATGTATTCATTCGCAGACATTGATGCCTACATAGTTTCCGAACCAAACTTCAATGAAAGTCTTCTGGTTATCTGAATTCTTCGGAATTATCTTAAAATCTAAAATCTTAAAAATCCCAGATGTCTGTTTCCGAAACAAAATTCAATGAAAGTCTGCTGGTTATCTGAATTCTTCAGAATTATCTTAAAATCTAAAATCTTAAAAATCCCAGATGTCTGTTTCCGAACCAAACTTCAATGAAAGTCTTCTGGTTATCTGAATTCTTCAGAATTATCTTAAAATCTAAAATCTTAAAAATCCCAGATGTCTGTTTCCGAACCAAACTTCAATGAAAGTCTTCTGGTTATCTGAATACTTCAGAATTATCTTAAAATCCAAAATCTTACTGGAGGGAGCTTGGAAAATTACTAAAAAGATTTAAACTAAACTTTGTGAAGTCGCAGCTGCTGAAATCTTGGCTCCCAAAGATTGCTACGATTTGCAAGTCCTCTTACCTGAAAAGGCAAGGAGAGTGCTTGTCCCACAAATCAGAGTTCATCCTCAGCTACCTGTAAGTGCTCTGGATCACGATCAAATGAGAAAAAGGTTGTGACCTGGCTGCCATATTGAAAATAGATAAACCACGTACAGCCTGCCCACTGAAGCAAACTTCCCAAGAAGAAGACAAAACAACATTGCATCCAGCGCCTTAAGAGTGGTCTAAGGCGCTGGATTTAGGCTCCAGTCTCTCAGCGTTGGTTCAAATCCCACCACTGCCATTTAATAACTAGCCAAAGCTTGTGATGCGTTAGACCAAGTTAATTCTACATTCTGTGATCCTCAGGTTACCATAGCTAAGTGGTTAACACTCAACTGTTGAATCATACACATTGTCTGCTTGATGTAAGTGCTCTGCGTTATCAGCGTCTCCCCTCCATTCTGATCCAAACAACTTGCTCTTTTCAGATGACTAATCAAGCATCAAATGCCTCAAGTGCCTGACGTCAAATCTATTCATTCTTCATTTTTTAAAAGAAAACCATGTATTCAGTCCAATACATTGATGCCTACATAGTTTCCGAACCAAAATTCAATGAAAGTCTTCTGGTTATCTGAATTCTTCAGAATTATCTTAAAATCTAAAATCTTAAAAATCCCAGATGTCTGTTTCCGAACCAAACTTCAATGAAAGTCTTCTGGGCCCAGTATTTCAAAATTTGTAATCTGGATCAGAATAATCCGGATAATGAAATCCTCCTTTTCTCAGTCATGGATCACGGTGATCCTGCTGACTTTATCTGAGTATTTCAAAACACAGGCAGGGTGGATCACCGTGATCCCTACCTGGCCGGATACGGATTTCCCAATCTCAAGTCTCCGCCTCCGGGATCTGAAACATGGTGGACTACTTCATGAAAGGAGTAGCAGAGAGCCGAATTTCACGTCAAAAGTTAACCGTCGTCTATTGTGTAGCAGTTTTAATACCATACGAACGGCAACCAACACATCATGCAAGCCAACTATTTGAATTGTCACCTTATTAAAAGCAGGCCGTGGCGATCTCTAATTGAGACGCGGCCGTGCTAAAGGGAGCTAACGCGGCTCCATTGACTTTTGTGTTAAGCAGCTAGGGGGCTATCATTAGCGGCTATCATTAGCGTCACGTCATTTGCAACACGGCAGATTTACAGTATAAGCAGGCTGCATTGTGTACAGACCTGCTCAGTGCTTAGAAAACACAACGCAACACAGTTTGAGTATTAACTACAAGGTTTGTTCAGAAGGTTCAGAATGCTACAGTAGCCTAATGCTGGTGATGATATCATGTTTTTGTGTAGGCTACATAAACACAATTTGGGATTGTGCATTAAGATACTCATACACCTTCTACCTTCAGAGTCCACTCACAGCCATGGACCACTCAGCTACAACAGGGTGAGTGCTGGAAATCCTTGAAAATGCTTTAATTGTATTGATACATTTAAGACTTTCAAGTAATTGGAGTTTGAATAAAGTGCTTGAAACTGCTTAAATTTGTAATGGCATTACTTTCATGGTATTGGTCAGTGACACAATTAGAAACATTTCTTCATCCTAATTCCTCTCCAACATTGGTGAGAGCTTGTTTTTTTTTGCATTTCACTACACTGTTTTTAAACCTTGGTTTTAGCTTTGCATGTGACCAATAAACCTATCTATCTACCACATCAGGCACGGGGGCCAGAGCCAGAGCCAGAGCCAGCGCCAGAGCGACGGCGACGGAAGAGGCATGCCGGGGATGAGGAAGCCTATGAGAGGCTCCTCAAAATGGAGACCGAAAGGGCAGTCAAACAGACTGAACTGGCCAAACGGCAAATTAAGCTGACGCTGCTTCAGCAAAAAGACACAGAATTAACAATCAAGCTGTTAGAGAAACAGCTTGACATTTGAAATAGCATGGTCCTTAGTGGTCACATTATTTTTTGTTGGAATAAAACTTTGTTTGGACCCTGCATTCCTTTGTCTTTCTCTGTTTTGGTACATGCAAGTTACAATGTTTGGTGAACTAGAATTTGAGAAATAATTGTAATTTTATTTACAGCAGTTTTACAGTGTGGTCAAAAATTTTACTATGCTTTACATTTTTTGATATTACTTAAATTACTTGTTAGAAGTACAACACTAACACTTAAGTGTAACAAACATCTTGAGTAACAATATCTAGGAGAAGTATGCGCTGAGAGTTTGTCAATCCAAGTCAAATCCACCTCTGAGGTGGGATTCAAATGATCCTGAAATTTTGGTATCAAGTTGATCCAGATATCTGACTTAACTTTTGAAATACCCAAATCAGCCTTTTATCTGGATTCAGGGGAGGATTGGATTACCAGAGCTGAAACCCTGATCTTCAGGATCAGGATTCTCCTGATCTGTGTTGAAATACCCAGTTTTCAGATCAGATCTAGATTTAATCCAATCCGACCAGGATAATCCTGTCAGATCACGTTTGAAATACTGGGCCCTGGTTATCTGAATTCTTCGGAATTATCTTAAAATCTAAAATCTTAAAAATCCCAGATGTCTGTTTCCGAACCAAAATTCAATGAAAGTCTTCTGGTTATCTGAATTCTTCAGAATTATCTTAAAATCTAAAATCTTAAAAATCCCAGATGTCTGTTTCCGAACCAAACTTCAATGAAAGTCTTCTGGTTATCTGAATTCTTCGGAATTATCTTAAAATCTAAAATCTTAAAAATCCCAGATGTCTGTTTCCGAAACAAAATTCAATGAAAGTCTGCTGGTTATCTGAATTCTTCAGAATTATCTTAAAATCTAAAATCTTAAAAATCCCAGATGTCTGTTTCCGAACCAAACTTCAATGAAAGTCTTCTGGTTATCTGAATTCTTCAGAATTATCTTAAAATCTAAAATCTTAAAAATCCCAGATGTCTGTTTCCGAACCAAACTTCAATGAAAGTCTTCTGGTTATCTGAATACTTCAGAATTATCTTAAAATCCAAAATCTTACTGGAGGGAGCTTGGAAAATTACTAGAAAGATTTAAACTAAACTTTGTGAAGTCGCAGCTGCTGAAATCTTGGCTCCCAAAGATTGCTACGATTTGCAAGTCCTCTTACCTGAAAAGGCAAGGAGAGTGCTTGTCCCACAAATCAGAGTTCATCCTCAGCTACCTGTAAGTGCTCTGGATCACGATCAAATGAGAAAAAGGTTGTGACCTGGCTGCCATATTGAAAATAGATAAACCACGTACAGCCTGCCCACTGAAGCAAACTTCCCAAGAAGAAGACAAAACAACATTGCAGTACAAACCTGAGACACCTCTTTGGTTTCAGTGAAACTCCTTTGCGTATCCATGCACATTTCATGGCTGACCTTCAAGATTCCTGGAGGAAATTTGGAAAATCACTTGAAAGAACGTAACTGAATCTTGCAACCTGTAAGCTGCTACTTATTGAAAGCACCCTTTGCTAATTTCAAATGTGTTAAAAGCAGCATGTCTCAATCTTTTAGGGCCTTGCAAGCTTCACTTGCCCGGCGACTTTGCGCTCGATGGCGCACCAAAACCACACGTACGACGGTAGTGTGGCCGAGTGGTCTAAGGCGCTGGATTTAGGCTCCAGTCTCTCAGGAGGCGTGGGTTCAAATCCCACCACTGCCATTTAATAACTAGCCAAAGCTTGTGATGCGTTAGACCAGCTTAATTCTACATTCTGTGATCCTCAGGGCCCAGTATTTCAAACGTGATCTGACAGGATTATCCTGGTCGGATTGGATTAAATCTAGATCTGATCTGAAAACTGGGTATTTCAACACAGATCAGGAGAATCCTGATCCTGAAGATCAGGGTTTCAGCTCTGGTAATCCAATCCTCCCCTGAATCCAGATAAAAGGCTGATTTGGGTATTTCAAAAGTTAAGTCAGATATCTGGATCAACTTGATACTAAAATTTCAGGATCATTTGAATCCCACCTCAGAGGTGGATTTGACAAACTCTCAGCGCATACTTCTCCTAGATATTGTTACTCAAGATGTTTGTTACACTTAAGTGTTAGTGTTTTACTTCTAACAAGTAATTTAAGTAATATCAAAAAATGTAAAGCATAGTAAAATTTTTGACCACACTGTAAAACTGCTGTAAATAAAATTACAATTATTTCTCAAATTCTAGTTCACCAAACATTGTAACTTGCATGTACCAAAACAGAGAAAGACAAAGGAATGCAGGGTCCAAACAAAGTTTTATTCCAACAAAAAATAATGTGACCACTAAGGACCATGCTATTTCAAATGTCAAGCTGTTTCTCTAACAGCTTGATTGTTAATTCTGTCTCTTTTTGCTGAAGCAGCGTCAGCTTAATTTGCCGTTTGGCCAGTTCAGTCTGTTTGACTGCCCTTTCGGTCTCCATTTTGAGGAGCCTCTCATAGGCTTCCTCATCCCCGGCATGCCTCTTCCGTCGCCGTGGCGCTGGCGCTGGCTCTGGCTCTCGCCCCCGTGCCTGATGTGGTAGATAGATAAGTTTATTGGTCACATGCAAAGCTAAAACCAAGGTTTAAAAACAGTGTAGTGAAATGCAAAAAAAAACAAGCTCTCACCAATGTTGGAGAGGAATTAGGATGAAGAAATGTTTCTAATTGTGTCACTGACCAATACCATGAAAGTAATGCCATTACAAATTTAAGCAGTTTCAAGCACTTTATTCAAACTCCAATTACTTGAAAGTCTTAAATGTATCAATACAATTAAAGCATTTTCAAGGATTTCCAGCACTCACCCTGTTGTAGCTGAGTGGTCCATGGCTGTGAGTGGACTCTGAAGGTAGAAGGTGTATGAGTATCTTAATGCACAATCCCAAATTGTGTTTATGTAGCCTACACAAAAACATGATATCATCACCAGCATTAGGCTACTGTAGCATTCTGAACCTTCTGAACAAACCTTGTAGTTAATACTCAAACTGTGTTGCGTTGTGTTTTCTAAGCACTGAGCAGGTCTGTACACAATGCAGCCTGCTTATACTGTAAATCTGCCGTGTTGCAAATGACGTGACGCTAATGATAGCCGCTAATGATAGCCCGCTAGCTGCTTAACACACAAGTCAATGGAGCCGCGTTAGCTCCCGTTAGCACGGCCGCGTCTCAATTAGAGATCGCCACGGCCTGCTTTTAATAAGGTGACAATTCAAATAGTTGGCTTGCATGATGTGTTGGTTGCCGTTCGTATGGTATTAAAACTGCTACACAATAGACGACGGTTAACTTTTGACGTGAAATTCGGCTCTCTGCTACTCCTTTCATGAAGTAGTCCACCATGTTTCAGATCCCGGAGGCGGAGACTTGAGATTGGGAAATCCGTATCCGGCCAGGTAGGGATCACGGTGATCCACCCTGCCTGTGTTTTGAAATACTCAGATAAAGTCAGCAGGATCACCGTGATCCATGACTGAGAAAAGGAGGATTTCATTATCCGGATTATTCTGATCCAGATTACAAATTTTGAAATACTGGGCCCAGGTTACCATAGCTAAGTGGTTAACACTCAACTGTTGAATCATACACATTGTCTGCTTGATGTAAGTGCTCTGCGTTATCAGCGTCTCCCCTCCATTCTGATCCAAACAACTTGCTCTTTTCAGATGACTAATCAAGCATCAAATGCCTCAAGTGCCTGACGTCAAATCTATTAAATCTTCATTTTTAAAAAGAAAACCATGTATTCATTCGCAGACATTGATGCCTACATAGTTTCCGAACCAAACTTCAATGAAAGTCTTCTGGTTATCTGAATTCTTCAGAATTATCTTAAAATCTAAAATCTTAAAAATCCCAGATGTCTGTTTCCGAACCAAAATTCAATGAAAGTCTTCTGGTTATCTGAATTCTTCAGAATTATCTTAAAATCTAAAATCTTAAAAATCCCAGATGTCTGTTTCCGAACCAAACTTCAATGAAAGTCTTCTGGTTATCTGAATTCTTCAGAATTATCTTAAAATCTAAAATCTTAAAAATCCCAGATGTCTGTTTCCGGACCAAACTTCAATGAAAGTCTTCTGGTTATCTGAATTCTTCAGAATTATCTTAAAATCTAAAATCTTAAAAATCCCAGATGTCTGTTTCCGAACCAAACTTCAATGAAAGTCTTCTGGTTATCTGAATTCTTCAGAATTATCTTAAAATCCAAAATCTTACTGGAGGGAGCTTGGAAAATTACTAGAAAGATTTAAACTAAACTTTGTGAAGTCGCAGCTGCTGAAATCTTGGCTCCCAAAGATTGCTACGATTTGCAAGTCCTCTTACCTGAAAAGGCAAGGAGAGTGCTTGTCCCACAAATCAGAGTTCATCCTCAGCTACCTGTAAGAGCTCTGGATCACGATCAAATGAGAAAAAGGTTGTGACCTGGCTGCCATATTGAAAATAGATAAACCACGTACAGCCTGCCCACTGAAGCAAACTTCCCAAGAAGAAGACAAAACAACATTGCAGTACAAACCTGAGACACCTCTTTGGTTTCAGTGAAACTCCTTTGCGTATCCATGCACATTTCATGGCTGACCTTCAAGATTCCTGGAGGAAATTTGGAAAATCACTTGAAAGAACGTAACTGAATCTTGCAACCTGTAAGCTGCTACTTATTGAAAGCACCCTTTGCTAATTTAAAATGTGTTAAAAGCAGCATGTCTCAATCTTTTAGGGCCTTGCAAGCTTCACTTGCCCGGCGACTTTGGGTTCGATGGCGCACCAAAACCACACGTACGACGGTAGTGTGGCCGAGTGGTCTAAGGCGCTGGATTTAGGCTCCAGTCTCTCAAGAGGCGTGGGTTCAAATCCCACCACTGCCATTTAATAATTAGGCAAAGCTTGTGGTGCGTTAGACCAAGTTAATTCTACGTTCTGTAGGTTACCATAGCTAAGTGGTTAACACTCAACTGTTGAATCATACACATTGTCTGCTTGATGTAAGTGCTCTGCGTTATCACCGTCTCCCCTCCATTCTGATCCAAACAACTTGCTCTTTTCAGATAACTAATCAAGCATCAATTGCCTCAAGTGCCTGACGTCAAATCTATTCATTCTTCATTTTTAAAAAGAAAACCATGTATTCAGTCCAAGACATTGATGCCTACATAGTTTCCGAACCAAAACTCAATGAAAGTCTTCTGGTTATCTGAATTCTTCAGAATTATCTTAAAATACAAAATCTTACTGGAGGGAGCTTGGAAAATTACTAGAAAGATTTAAACTAAACTTTGTGAAGTCGCAGCTGCTGAAATCTTGGCTCCCAAAGATTGCTACGATTTGCAAGTCCCCTTACCTGAAAAGGCAAGGAGAGTGCTTGTCCCACAAATCAGAGTTCATCCTCAGCTACCTGTAAGTGCTCTGGATCACGATCAAATGAGAAAAAGGTTGTGACCTGGCTGCCATATTGAAAATAGATAAACCACGTACAGCCTGCCCACTGAAGCAAACTTCCCAAGAAGAAGACAAAACAACATTGCATCCAGCGCCTTAGAGTGGTCTAAGGCGCTGGATTTAGGCTCCAGTCTCTCAGCGTGGGTTGAAATCCCACCACTGCCATTTAATAACTAGCCAAAGCTTGTGATGCGTTAGACCAAGTTAATTCTACATTCTGTGATCCTCAGGTTACCATAGCTAAGTGGTTAACACTCAACTGTTGAATCATACACATTGTCTGCTTGATGTAAGTGCTCTGCGTTATCAGCGTCTCCCCTCCATTCTGATCCAAACAACTTGCTCTTTTCAGATGACTAATCAAGCATCAAATGCCTCAAGTGCCTGACGTCAAATCTATTCATTCTTCATTTTTAAAAAGAAAACCATGTATTCAGTCCAAGACATTGATGCCTACATAGGTTCCGAACCAAAATTCAATGAAAGTCTTCTGGTTATCTGAATTCTTCAGAATTATCTTAAAATACAAAATCTTAAAAATCCCAGATGTCTGTTTCCGAACCAAACTTCAATGAAAGTCTTCTGGTTATCTGAATTCTTCGGAATTATCTTAAAATCTAAAATCTTAAAAATCCCAGATGTCTGTTTCCGAACCAAAATTCAATGAAAGTCTTCTGGTTATCTGAATTCTTCAGAATTATCTTAAAATCTAAAATCTTAAAAATCCCAGATGTCTGTTTCCGAACCAAACTTCAATGAAAGTCTTCTGGTTATCTGAATTCTTCAGAATTATCTTAAAATACAAAATCTTACTGGAGGGAGCTTGGAAAATTACTAGAAAGATTTAAACTAAACTTTGTGAAGTCGCAGCTGCTGAAATCTTGGCTCCCAAAGATTGCTACGATTTGCAAGTCCCCTTACCTGAAAAGGCAAGGAGAGTGCTTGTCCCACAAATCAGTGTTCATCCTCAGCTACCTGTAAGTGCTCTGGATCACGATCAAATGAGAAAAAGGTTGTGACCTGGCTGCCATATTGAAAATAGATAAACCACGTACAGCCTGCCGACTGAAGCAAACTTCCCAAGAAGACAAAGCAATTTTGCAGTACAAACCTGAGACTGTCAGACCCGGGCAGGAATGAGAACTCAGATGCAGAGGTTTGCAGATCAAAACTGAAATTTATTCTTAGAGTCAAGATCGTGTAGCACAGAGCCAAAAAAGCCACAAACAAAAAAAATCACTCCGTACAGGAGGAAAAAACAAACTACTAAGTTAATAAATAAAACGCAAAACAAAGTCACTCCGACCAGGAGGAATAACAATAATTAATGAAAAAAATAAGAAACAAAAGCAATGTCGCTTCGACCTGGAGGAAAAACAAGGGGGAAAAAAGAGCATCAAAAAGGTTAAACTTACAAAGAGCAAAGCAGGGAATACAAACACCAGAGCGAGGATACTATGATCTCTGTGACTTGAAAAAGGCTGTGAAAGAGTGCTGGAAACATTCAACATGACAGACAAAATATTCTGGCGACGAGACAGGGGAAAAGACACGGACTTTATACACATGAAGGGAGGGGAACCACAGGTGGAAACAATCAAGGATCAGGGGATGACGTCTGACCGGTGACACAAGAGGAAAGGCATGTGACCTGGAACGAGAGGAGAGATATCTTTCAAAATAAAACAGGAAATTCACAAGAAAAAAAACCCAAAAACAGGACAGACCTCACCGCGGCGTGACAGAGACACCTATTTGGTTTCAATAACTCCTTTGTGTATCCATGCACATTTCAGGGATTAACTTCAAGATTCCTTGAAGGAATTTGGAAAATCACTTGAAAGAAAGTAACTTAACTTTGAAACCTGTAAACTGCTACATATCAAAACCATCCTCTGCTAATTTCAAATCTGTTATAAGCAGGATGTCTCAATCTCTTAGGTCTTTGCGATCTTCACTTGCTCGGTGAATTAACAGTCAATGGCGTGGTAAGCTCAGGTAGTGTGGCTGAGTGTTCAAATACACTGTATTTAGCCTCCAGTCTCTCAGGAGGCGTGGGTTCAAATCCCACCACTGCCATTACATCATTAGCGGTAGTTGGTGATGTGTTTGATTCATTCACATTGTATGAGTACATCCTTGAGGAAGATCAAGGGTACTACATCGAAAGCTTTTATTACCATATGATCACTTACCATTACAAACAGATCTCCAGACAAAGCCTAATAGAATGAAAAACATATCAGTTACTCCTGCAAAAGATACAGACTTGGAGGGAGAGGAAGATGGATTATTCTTTAAGGCCTTTGCACATCCTAACATGAGATCAACTGGTGCACGAGAAGGATGGAGGGACATCATCCATGCTGACCTACCAGAGCACCATGAACTGGAAAAACAGGTGATTAACACACAGTTAGAACTTGAGGAGGCATATGAGATGGATGAGCACCAAGATCAGGAAAATATTGGAACACAAAGTAATGAGTCACGCAATGAGGGACAACCAGATAAGGTGATAGAGGAAGTGGAAGTGCCATCCTCCCCTCATCCAACAAACAGTGACACTCTAGGAAGAACCAAGAGATCAGCGGCCGAGGAGAGAAAGAAGAGCTCCAAAAATGTTCACTTATGACCGACTTGGGACTCCAGCATGTTACAGTACAGGACAGGCAGATCAGTTGTTTAACCAGAACCAGCCCAGACCATACACAGAACTCAAGCCAATGACAATGTGGGCAAACCCATTTCAGTTTTACAAGCCTGTATTGATGCAGGGATATTAGATTTCAAACTATGTTGAACTGTCTAGCACAAAGGGAGACTCTTTGGTTGAAGAGAGAGAATCACTATTGTCACAACCTGGCTCCCCGGCTGTGCCAAAACAGTAAGACAGACACAATCTAGCCAATAGCAACAGGCATTTATTTGGTCCAGACACACAACTCAACCACAGCAGAATGTACGACAGATTAGCAACAGTCCTGAAAATGTGCAGAACAAAGGTCGAAACCAAAAGGACATGCTGCCATCAGGCCTGCCGATGAGCCGGGAATCAGCTTCCACCAGAGAGCGCGTCTGTCGAATGAGGAAAGACTTTGTAGGCAGAGCAAAACCGGCCCAGGTGTAGCCCATGCAGCTGACGACCCTCCACTCAGCACCTGCAAAGCACAACACACCAGGAACAGGGACACCTAGTGCTCGGGAGGAGGGATCGTCACACCCCCCCCCCCCCCTTAAAAAAAATCCAGCCCAGTCAGGCAGTGATAAGGTACAATATTTAACAATACAGAATTATACTTATCTTATTCAAAAGTTGCTTTGATAACCTAAACATACTGTTCAACCTTTCCTTTGGTTGCCAACCTTTCCCGCTGCTGCAGTGACTTTTCCCCATATCTGCAAGTCCGGTATCCCTGGAGCGCCTATAGAGAAGCAACTAAAGAGTGGTATTGAGGGAAAAGGAAGACCAGGAAGATCAAACAGTAAATCAAGAACAAGGTGCTCTTGACAGAGCATCAGCCACAGTATTTTCTGAGCCCTTAATGTGGCGGATATCCAAACAGTATGCTTGCAGAAACAAAAACCATCGCATCAGTCGGCGGTTCGGACAGCACAAAGAATGAAGAAAAGTTATTGGGTTATGATCTGTATAGATCACCAGAGGAGCACTACACTCAACATAAACGTCAAAATGTTGTAACGCCCATACAAGGGCCAGAGTCTCTTTCTCTATGACAGAATAATTCAACTGGTACGAATTAAATTTGCGAGAGAAAAAACACACAGGACGTTCAATACCATTCCTGTCAGACTGAAGCAACACTGCACCGGCCCCTACATCACTTACATCCACCTGTAGCTCAAACGGACGATCCATACAGGGTGCTGCAAGGACAGGAGGTAAACACAAGACAACTTTAACAATTTCAAAAGCCTGTTGACATGAAGCTGACCAGATGTACTTCGCTTTAGCCTTCAACAAATCAGTCAAGGGAGATACCACAGTTGAAAAGTTCCTGCAAAAACGGCGATAGTAACCCACCAAACCCAAAAAACGCATAAGCTCCTTCTTGGTGGTGGGCACTGGATATTGCTCAACCGCAGTCACCTTTGCTTGCACTGGCCGCACCTGCCCCTGCCCCACTACGTTCCCAAGGTAAGTAACCGTAGCCTTGGCGAACTCACATTTAGCCAAATTGACTGTCAGATGTGCGTCACGCAGTCGGTCGAACAGCTTCCTAATGCGGTCAACGTAATCCTCCCAATTATTGCTGTAAATAACAACGTCGTCAAGATACACCGCACAACCATCCAGCCCAGACACAACCATATTCATGAGTCTCTGAAAGGTAGCCGGTGCATTCCGCAATCCAAAGCTCATCACAGAGTAGGAAAAGAGACCAAAAGGAGTTATAAAAGCTGAAATCTCTCTAGCTCTCTGAGATAATGGAACCTGCCAACAACCTTTGAGTAAATCAAACTTACTGACAAATTGAGCTGAGCCGACTTGATCCACGCAGTCCTCCATGCGTGGAAGTGGAAAAGCGTCAGGTTTAGTAACCGCGTTTACCTTACGGTAATCTGTACAAAACCTGGGACTCTTGTCAGCCTTGTCAACCAGCAAACAGGGGGATGCCCAACTGGAGAATGAAGGGTTAGCAATATTATTGTCAAGCATATATTTGGTTTCTTTCTCCATTACCTGGTGTTTCTGCTCAGACACCCTGTAAAAGCGTTGACGGATTGGCGGGGCATCCCCCACGTCAATATCATGCTCTATCCAATGTGTACAGGTCGGAACATCAGCAAACAAATCCACATAGCTGTTAATCAGAGTTGACAACTCAACACATTCCCCCTTGGACAAATGTCCCAACACTGACTCCAACTTACCCAGCGTTTCCGAGTTCTTTAACCGGCCCAGCAACAAACTCTCGTCAGGTGAGACCACCCCACACTCAGAAAAGTTTGACCATTGTCTACTTAAAAAAATTAAGGCAACAAAGTGACAATTAATGTAATTGAATAGATTTTAATTACTTACAAATTGATTAAAAACTATTGATTTAATTAATTAAATTTAAACAAAATTATTAAATGCACAATAATGAAATCATTGGTTAATATATTTTGGATTTACTAAAAATATGATAAATGTTGATTAAATCCAAATCAATTTTGCAGGGAAAACTGATTAATATTTACTAGGTATCTGGAAAATAGTAAGTCATATTTAACAAATATCTGCAAAAAAGTGATTAAGGACTACTAATTTAGTAGGTGGAATTAATTTATATTTACCAAGTATCAGGATTAAATTGATTTATATTCACTAAATATCTGGATGGTATTGAGTTATGTTCACTAATTTTATGGGTGAAACTGAGGATATCTTTCTATATATTTGGACAATAATGATTTGGATTCAATAATTAAAATAAGTAGCATTAACTTATAATGGGTACCACATGTCTTAAAATCTATTTAATGTTATCGATTGTCACTTTGTTGCCATAATTTTTTTATGTCAAATTTACTCAATACCATGCCTTAATGTTGCAAGAATTTACTTTAGTCCATGCAGTCAACAAACTACCATATGCAGGAAAACAGCAGGTAAACATTTATTTGTGCAACTTTGTTTACACAGACATCAACATTTTTCAAACAAAATATTTGTGCATAAAAATGCCAAAATACAAAGAAATAAAGAGGGAGACTGCATAAAAATGTGTATGTGTACACATTGTGTATGTGTACAATAGGGATGTGTATGCTGACAATCTGTTTATTATCTATTATGATCAAGGCTAATTATGAAGTGATATCAAGTTCATAAGGAAAGATGAGAGAGATCTACAAATTCCTCCTAAAAGCAGAATGACCTATGACCTCTTCCCAACCCTTTATAGCATTGAGGGACAGAAGACTTTTAGGTATGCTTCAAAGATGATGTTTAGTCTTAACCTTATGGCAATGTTTTCAGACTGCGAAAAAGTGGCACTCAAATCATGAATTTGTAAAAATTCTAATTCCAACATACAACATACGTATGTATCCCTGGTGTACACAACAGAATCACAGCAGCAAGTCCCTTAAATGAGTTCCACAAATGCTTCTTAAAAGTGCAGCACTTAAATTCAGACAAAGCCTCGAAGTAAACCATATAAATGCGACTTAATTCCTACAGAACACCCACGATCTGTGAAACATCAACAACTCCATTAGATAAAGCATTTTTTCATATTTAGTTTTCAAAACACAATTCTCACTGTCCCTGTTATGATTCAGCATTATCATTTGCTCATTACTTCTGGAATACCAAGCTATAAAACCAGTTATTTGTGCCAGTTGCAAGTCCAAAATATAACATCACATCCTTTAAATGAGTATGGATAACATATTTTTTTCTGAACAAGACTTGAAAACTTAACTGCAACACAGAATTACTGAGCACTCCAGTGTATTCATGGTCCTTTTCTTAAGCCAGCAATTTGCTCTTGAGGCTGTTCAGTTTTGGCGAAAGCTTTGAACAGTCAAGCTCGAGGAAGAGCTTCTGAAAGGCTTCGAAAATGTACCTGAGCTCCTTGGGATAGGCAAGATTCACTGCATACGTCAAACCAATGAGCATGGCACAAGCCCTTGGGAAGTTACCCAGAGTGGTCAGGACCTTTGTTCCATCTATCACAATTCCGATGTCCTCTGCACCATCTGACAGATGAGCCTGGATGCTGTAGATTTTCATGTCTTGCACAGCGAGGTCCTGTGCCACACTGTCTTCATCTGCATCCTAAAATAATGAGAACATTTTGTATTTCAGACCTTACAGGTAAAGGAGATGGTCCTAAATAAATAGAGATTGCGAGAGAGAGAAAGTGATGCCTTTCAACTTACATCATACTCTTTAAAGAGCTGATCAGCAGATTCTCCAAGGTACAGCATCAGACACCGGATGACAATGTCTCTGGTTATGTTGATGGTAGGATTGCTAGGAGCCTGAAACAACATAAATTAATTTTACTCAAGGTCATGTTTAAGTTTTTAACACTAGAAGGCTTAGACTTTTGTTACTTTTTAAGAAACCACTGTCAATGATCCTTTCTGTGCTGTCTGAGAGACCAGTTTTATGAAACACTTCCTGTCTTAACTGAGGTTTTCAGAAAGCCACTGGTCCTGGAAAAGAAAAAGAAACTTCCATAAAATCCAAACACTTTAATATTATGTTTATCATTGAAGTGCTGCTGAGCTGGTAGGTAATTTTTGTCACTAATGGACAAATACGCTGCTTCCCTGTTGACGTTAAAGCAGCTAAAAAATAGGGGCGAGTGGAAACAGACACAACTAAGGGCAGAGTTATGTAGAACACAAAGAGCATATTGTTTATAATCACTGTATGAACATCAAAAAACATTTTGCATAAGCTATCTGAATGGTCACATTTTTGATAGTGTGATAAACAATGTCTAATTTGGTTGCCAAGTGTATGCAAACAGCTGTAATAAAAAGATATGCACTTATTTAATAACCAGTTTTTATAGGCAGGTTAACCCTTTCGCCTGGAGATTTAATGTAGATTTAAATAAAAAAAAACAATAATATGGGCAAACTTAGGATACCTTCAGTAGGATAGTCTGCAACCTCAATCCCATGGTCCCGCCTTTTGAGTGGAAGAGGTTCAGAAGCCTGGGAGAGTATTCATCCAGCTTGGACATGAACTTTGATTCCAGATGCACTGTTGTGATTCTGTGAAACTCATCCTGGATCTAAAAAAACAAATGATGCGTGTAAACGTATAAACCATACCTGCCAAACCAAAACATTTAAACCATATTTGATCTTGAAAATTCCTGAAAACATGATTTATGAGATGAAAGTAACTAAGCATATCTTGTATCAAACTGTTTCTGATTACCATACACGTAACTCACATTAGACGCCTCAAACAGGGCTGGCCATCTGGCTTTTATCTCCTCTATAGTGGGTGATTGGTTAACAATTTAATTTCTTCGGTGTGCAAAGGTTTTGGGCATCTTTTCTTTGATCAATTTGTTGTTGTCTCTTTTCCTTACTTCAGTTAGCAACTGAATCCTTTCCTGTTCCTGACTTTCCTGATCCTCTCCTGCTGGGTAAGGTGGGAGGTAGTTTACTTCTGCCTTTCGAGGCCTTTTCACATTCTTTGCAGATTTCTGGTCTGCAGGCCTCTTGTGCTTCAAGGCATTGCACATCACCTCAGGAACACCGTAGCCTCTGAGTTTGGTGCGATAATTCGCCATCTTGTATTTGAGGCTTTGTTGCCAGCCATAGTTACCTGAAAAGGAGCCAGGTTCCTTCAAACAAGGGTATTTGTTGACCAGTGCCTCAGCAACATCACAAATCTGTGCACTTGATATTTTCAGCCAGCTTCTCCAATATATCTGCCTTGACCTTTGAGGCAGTCAGAAGTGTTCCATTCTTTCTGTAGTCTTCATCTGCTCTTTCAAGGTACATCTCAGTCTCATATGCAAACTGTGGAATGGAGAACTGCTTTGGCCATGGCTGACATCGTTCAGTGGTGCTTCTCTGTCTCGGCAGGATAATGGTGTCCTGTGAAGATGATGTTCCAGCAGAGGACTCTTCATTTGATGCTGATGACTCTGCATGAGATACTGAGTCATAGTCTGAAATGTCAAAACTTTCCTCAACTTGCTGCAAGTTAAGAATAACCGGGGCAGCATAGACAACCTTTATCGTGTCTTTGTGTTTAATTTGGTCAGTTTTACGCAGAGTGAAGTAATCTTCAAATTCTGAGTCCAAATACTGAAGACTAAACTCCTCTGAAATTCCTAAGTTCTCTTTCACAGTAGTCTGCAGCTCCTCTACAGTCAGTGGGATTCCTGATGGAAGGACCAACTTCTCAATTCGGTCGTCAACAATTACTCGCAGTTTTTCCTCCATTTCTGCCATCCTGGTGATGAGAATATCGACAGAGAGAAGCAGATGCTTAGAACACACATACAGTGGATACAATAAAGAGCCTTGGGTGTGCCACCAGAAAAAAGAAACAAAAACTCAGAGAGAATATTAATGACAACTGAAATACACTTGAATTTTCAAAATATATATATATATATATTTCCTAATTCTGGCATCATATGATAAATCACTGACAAACTTACAAATCAATGGAAGTTTTGTGTATTGCCATAATTTCGTGTCAATGTTATATGTCTAATCTAAATTGTTGCGGCTATCATACATGTTGAACCAATTTAAGTTTTATTAATGAAAAGTAGAAAAAAAAGTATTTTAAAAGAATTTGCATTTCATTTGACATTAAATAATTAACCATTATTATATGGAAACAAAATTAATTAATTTCCTAAATCATTTAACTTTTTAAGTCCTTTTATATAGGATTTTTAAGATATATTTGTAGGAATCAACACCAATCAAGTTAATAATCGGTAGAATTACAGAGTCCTAACACAAACGCATACACATATATGTATTATAATTACAATTAATGAATTATCACTGTCATGAATTAAGAAATTAAAGTTAAATCAAATGGTTATATAAATTAAAGAAATTAAAATCCCAGTTACATTGACCAGAATACAGATAACATGATGTAAGTACGGCTGTAAAGTTTAATATACTGTAATTTACCTAAACCGAACAACAGATGGGACGTTTGAGTGTAACCATGCGCTTTCCTCCCACACTGTATGCAGCCAAGGGGTAGACATCACCAAGTTTCTGCTGTTCCCGAAGGGCCATTTTCCCAGTGTCCTCCAACTGAAATGATCTTAGATGCTCCTCATAACAGGCAGAAAGTAACTTTACAATGAAGTGCACACAATTGTCCAAAATGGCAATCTGAATTATCTCAGCAAAATCAGGAAGTCCGTCTGTAGAGCCACAGGAAAGGATCATCCCGACCATATACCTTGTTCCATAACAGGTGACAGTCTTGGCTAACAGAACAGTAGACAGAAGTGGTGATGTTTCTTTTAAGGTGTCCTGTATGTCTGGATGCAGCATATTTAAAGGCACCTCAGATATTTTAGCAACACACAGTGCCTGCTTTCCACCATCTGTTTGCAGGTGATATGCCATCATCATCTGGTGTCGTGTTGAAAGAGTCAACAAGATATTACGGAAATTGTTGGTGTGCCTCACAACTTGCTTGAAAAAGCTATGTTTAGCTTCGAAGCGCATTGTCCATACGCCAACCAGAGGCCCATATTCTTGGATCAATGTAGGGTAATGTTCCAAAAAATGGTGCTTGGGTGTCAGCTTCTCTTCAGGAAAAACTGCCAAAAATCTGTCACGATGTTCAGATATTTTGAAGTCCAGGTATGCAACTGTCTCAAGTGTATGAACAGGGGCAACCACCAATTCAGCTATGTCTTTTAAAGTCAGAAGCACCTGCCAAGCAGAATCACCTTCCGGTATCAGTGAACCAACAATGAGTGGCAACATCCGTATTAGGGCCCAATTTTCATGGGCATTTCCCCCTATAGATTTGCGACTTATATAACTTTGAGGGATTTCCTGAGGGCTATTGGTTTTGTCTGAGCCCTTAAAGGGGAAACATGTAATTAACGTGTTAAGTTGAGTTAAATTAAAGTACTTTTTCTTAGTGAAAACCTGAAAACACAACGCCAGTTCCCTTGGAACAATTCCTTCAAAGATATCATGAAGTACATCTGGTGGGTAGCCAGAGACAAAGTGGAAGTGAGTCAATTTATCAGTCAGTGGACATGACCGCTTTACACCAAAGAAATGTGTTAAACTGGGATGTTCTTTAACGGTTTGTATATGCAAACTATGGTCTTCCTTTGTACGAGGTGGAAATGCTCCACCTCGAACTTCATCTGTCTGGTACTTGGAAGAATGTCCAAGAGAAAACCTACAGTTGTATGGCCCTGTGAAACTTTCAACTAGCCCACTGATCGAATGTGCACCCAGATTATCAGCTGCAACGCAGTGTACTGTCCCTTTGATACTTTTCCCAGCACTGGGAATGAAAACCCCTTGTTGTTCTAGAGTGCAAAGATCTTTCAATAGTTGTTTCAAAACTACTTTGTATTCAAACTGTTCTACATCAACAGCTTTACAAAGTAAAGCTAGGTGTATTGTTGTTAATTCAGAGTGTAACTCAGATGGCAAATTTGCTAAAACCCAATAAATGGCTGTTATTTTATATTTTTTCCTTGAAGTCCCTAGCGGGTTACACACCTCAAAATCATCTACATAAAGGATTATCGAGAGTCGTGCTTCCTCTCCAGCATAAAAATCATTTTGCTTGTAAAATTTCCCATCAAAAATTGACTTAATATATCCAGTGCTGTTTAAAGACCTGGATAAGATTCCCTCTGCAATGTCTTTATTTTTTATGATTTCCAGCAAAGTTTTAAGAATGGGCACATACTGAAAGGTCTTGTTGTTTTGAAAATCAAGAATATATTCAACAGGGTCAACACACTGGAAATGCTCCTTAAAATACCTTCTTCTCTTAAAAGCTGAACTAAGAGGACCACCTGCTCCTAGTGCTGTACTAATGGGATGGAAGTTGCACAATTGTACTGCTAAGTCAGTAATGATGGCCTGGTCTACAGTGCATTCATTTAATCTCAATGTTGAATCAAGTGTGTTTCTAAGAACGGCTACAGACGCTGAAGAAGAAATGAAGTGAAGATCTTCAACCAAAGCATCAATGCACCTCACAGATGCATTACAGATAGTTTCTAGCTTCAGCAGAAGCAAGCCAATTCTTTTCAGAACTAGGTATGATGCACTTTCGGGATCACAATCTAAACCTGTTCCTTCATCAGCACTGGCCTCTGGTATATCAGAGAGGTCGACTGTCTGATTATAGTGTCTCTCATACACAGCTTGCTTAAAATCACTCAAAGAATAGGGTTTATGTCTTCTGCTTTTGTGTTTCAGAAATGTATTGTAAATATTTGTCCTAAAATTGCACCCTTCAAATACACAAAAGACAGTTTCATGACCTTTCAGATGATTTCCAATATGCTGAAAAAAGTCCTTCTCAGAAGAACAACTTGCATCACAAACTAAACAGTTAAAAGTATAGAGGATATTTGGCTCTAGACTTTCCTTAGCCGCATGGTACCTGGACAAATGTGTGCGAAGCGCACTTTGCGTTTTGAATGTGCACGGGCAACTACCATGGAGACATGGCTGAGATTGCCCACGACCAAATGTTGCGTGTTGCAGTCTGTAATGCTTTAGTAGGTTGCCTTTTGTAGCAGACACAGACTTGCAGATCTTACACTGCCATCCCATCAGGTAAAAACCTAAAGTAATGAGAAAAAGGTCCTATTAACTTGCATATAACTGTATAAATAATAACTTACTTAAATGAAAGTGCTAATAATTACATATTTACAGTGACACGTAAAAATTGAGGACCCTTGATTTTAAAGTTTGTGCTTTTTCAGTCTTGTACATTTAAATATATTTTGTCTGTCATCTAAAGAATGTTCACAATACAAACCAAATGTCAACATAACTAATCTGTGAAAAACGTTTTCCATATTTTATGCATGCTTTCATTTCAAATTCAGTTTGGAGCTTTAAGTTAAACTGTATCAAATTTGCTTAATTAGAAAGTAGTCAACAACATAGTTTTGCAAAACAGTGAACAAACCTTCATATAATATACAGTGCAGTATGTGAAATGTATAAGCATACATTGTATATTAAGTGCAATATATACCTGTGGTCTTGAACGGTTGATCGATTCCCTATGCACCTAGAAAGAAATGCATAGTTTTAAGTCATTTGGATGAATTAATATTTTAAGCACAAACTCAGAAGAGATGATATATGAAAATCAACTAAATAGTTTACACTTGCTTTTGTTCAGTGAGGTCCATAATTATTTGGATGGTAATCATAACATTTGGTTATATGTTAACGTCTGCCTGTGATAGTCTGTCACACAGTCATCACCTATTCATATGCATAACATGATCATTTGTTACATATTTCCCAGCATATCATTTCACATGCCAAAAAACTTAATAAATAACTCAACAGGAGTTCCATACTTCACATTCACCCAAGGCAAAAGCAATAGAAATAGTGACGGGCAAGATATACAAAAGCTATACATTAAAGAAAAAAAGTTGTGTCACTTCAGGGTTAGCACAATGCTATTATTTACTGACCTCTAATCAGCGTTCACCAACGGCGTTGTGTTGTCAACACGACCCACAAACACAACTTTGAAAACGCGACTGGCGAATATAAGGATAGAAGAATAAAAGGAGGGGGTTAGCTTCTTGCCATGTTAACCTAAGTACCGATGTAAAACACCAGCCTCTATCAAGCAAACCAGAGCATGACTCTCGGTCAACGTAACGCAAGACAAAGCTTTAAAAAAGTAAGGAACGCGAAAATGCCAGAGTGTTTAACCAATTCCCACCACTGCTGCCCGCACTCACCGCTACCCCCCACTCCCACCAGCAAACACCGACACAGACACCACAACTTAATAACTCGGAACAGTAGTAAAGCCGGTGAATGTACCGCTTTTGACTGTTACTCGAGTACAGAATAACCGATAACACGCTGTGTGTAATTATACTCAGAACAAAGTATGTTTGCCTCTCGCTCACGTTAGCTAAGTTAGCTTGTTAAGGGGGGGGGGGGGGGGTCCCGGACTTTGAATACGACACGGTATATATTAAACTTGTCAGTAAACTTGTAAGGTAACTCACGATAACTCACAACAATGTAAAAGTGTTGTTAATCAAGCCTCTTACCTTGAGAAAATGGCAGTGGACGACGGCTGTGGCAGACATCAAGGTGCAGACATCAACATCAATGTGGCGCGAACTGGGCGGAAGTACACGGCGATTAAAACCAAAGAGTTCACGTTGAGTAAATTGTATTAATTTTTCGACATTGTTGAATTTACTGATAAAATATAATTAAATGATACGCATTCATTTAAAGCTGATATTATTCAAACATAAATGAGTAAAATGCAATTGATATCTAATTCAAATTTGATTAAATCCACATAATAATATACCAAACTGCACATAGTAATTTTTTTCATGTAAAGGTTGCTAATATTTATTTTGTAAATATTAATTAAGCCCAGTCACACTTTTTTGAGTGCATCATCCTCATCTACTGACAGCAGCTAAATGCCTTGCCACAGTTTCTGCCATTACCACTGGTTTAACTGCCTGCTGTTGCCCACTCTCCCCCGTTTTACCAAACAGTGCCTCTCTGGTGTAGTAGGGTTTTAATAGGTTAATGTGGCAAAGTTGAGTGTCTCTTCTACGTTTAGGTGTTGACAACAGATAATTCTGCTCAGAGACCTGACGCAGAACTGTGAATGGACCGTGAAATTTAGCCTGAAATGGAGAGCCGACAAGTGGCAACAAAGCTAAAACTTGGTCACCTGGACTGAACTGGCGAATCTCAGCATTACGGTCATAAAGATTCTTCATTTTTTCCTGTGCTAAGGCTAAACTTTCCTTAGCCCTCTCCCCAGCCACGTACAATCGATGCCGGAAACCATTAACATAATCGATCAGATTCTGAGGTGGTTCAGGCTTTGCGACCGGATCATGCAGCAACGCTAATGGCCCACGCACTGTGTGCCCAAACACCAGCTCATTTGGACTAAACCCCATACTCTCTTGCACAACCTCTCTGGCCGCTAACAACAACCATGGCAACCCCTCCTCCCAGTCCTGATTTAACTCCACACAATACCCCCGCAACAGAGACTTCAGGGTTTGATGAAACCTTTCCAATGCTCCTTGGCTCTGAGCATGATACGCGGAAGCCTGATTATGCTTCACTCAGAGCTGCTTTAAGACTTGAGCAAACAAGTGAGATGAAAAGTTAGAACCCTGATCACTTTGAACAACCTTTGGAATTCCAAAGATTGAAATAAACTGTGTAAGCGCCTTGACCACAGATTTAGCAGTAATGGTACGCAATGGATACGCAGCCGGATACCTGCTACTTTGGCACATTACTGTAAGCAAATAGTTACTTCCCGACTTTGAACGCGGTAAGGGACCAACACAATCTATTATCAGGTGCTCAAAGGGCTGTGCAATCGCTGGAATGGGAGACAGCGGAGCCGGCTTAATGTTCTGATTTGGTTTTCCTGTCATCTGACAAGTATGACATGTCTTAATGTATCTGGACACATCCCGCTTCATACAAGGCCAAAAAAAATACCTGAGGATATACTCATACGTCTTACGGACCCCCATATGTCCTGACTGGTTGTGCGACGCTCTCAGAACCTCCTCGCGAAATTTGGACGGGACAACAACCTGCCAAATAGGTTTACCCACAAAAGTTTCCCCATGTGGCACCCATTTCCTCACCAGCAACTCATCTTGCAGCAGATAACCTTTTGCAGCGCTCTGTCCGTCACCATTCGGAAGCACTTTATCAAACAGCTCACTAAGCGTGGGATCAGTCCGTTGCTCTGCTGACAGGTCACTGCGGGAAATAGACAAGAGAGAGTCAGGTATAGATACAAAGTAAGCCCCCCTCTCCTCCATACTACCCTGCTCCACCTCAGGCTCTGTTTCCCCACGGCCCATAGCACGTGTAACTGCACAAGCTGTGAAAACACCCGTAAAACCCAGCGCATTCTCATCAGGTACATTAAAAGAGGGAGAATGGGTTACTATCGGAGTGGGCGGAAAATCAGCCCACACACGCCTCCCAGCCAGATCGTTCCCCAAAATGACCTGAATACCTCGGATTGGTAATGCAGGACGCACACCCATAACCACCTCGCCCTGAACCAACCCACAGTCAAGTTCCAGTTTATGCAATGGAACAGGCAACACATTTAAACCCATTCCTCTCATCAGAATATAATCCCCCGTATCACTTTCCTGTGAAAAAGACAGTGCAGAACTCACAATGAACGAATCAAAAGCTCCAGTATCTCTCAAGATTTTCACTGGTACCCTGATACCACTCCCTACTAGAGACACATGGCCGTTTGACACAAAAGCTGAGAATTCAGACTGCTCCAGGCTGCAATCTGCTCGAGGTTCCATCTTTTCATATGAGGAAATGACACAGGGAGAACTGCTCTTCCTGACTGAAGCAGCAAATGCGACAGGCTTAGCATGAACACTACCAAACCCACTTCTAGCACTGGACTTAAGAGGGCATTCAGCTTTCCAATGCCCCCTACCCTTGCAGTAGTGACACAATTCACCTGGGTCAACCTGCCCCTGACCCCATGTAGCCCGTTCTGACCTACCCAGACTAGGACTAGCTCCTCCCTCCCACCGTTTACCTGCTGGTCGAAAGTTACTACCATCCCCCCTGTATCGGTCACCACGATGTGTCAACACATACTCATCAGCCAGAGTGGCTGCCTCAATAGCGGTCTTTACCTTGTGTTCATTAATGTAAGTTGCAATGTGACTGGGAACAGAGTTCTTAAATTGCTCCAGAATTATCAAATCGCACAACGCCTCATACGTATGAACCCCCAGTGAAGTACACCAACGATTAAACTGAGTGATTAACTCCCTGGAAAACTCCATATGTGTCTGCTTACCTGATTTCTCCCAAGACCTAAATCTCTGGCGATAAGCCTCAGGCACCAACTCATAAGCCTTCAACACCGCAGCTTTGACGGACGCATAAACCTTACTTTCACCCACACTAAGTGCAGCATAGGCTTCCTGCACTTTGCCCGTCAAAACACACTGTAATAATAACGTGCGCTCAATGTCAGACCAACCTCTGCTTTCGGCCACGCGCTCAAACAGTAAGAAAAATGTGTCGAGATCTCGCTCACAAAATTGAGGAACCAAGCGCAGACTCTTGGTAACATCAAATGCACCTAAGGGCCCAGAAGAACCAGAGACCTGCCCTACGTTACCCACATTTCCCAGACTTAACTTGCGCCCTTCAAGTTCAAGCTTTTTTATTTCTACTTGTAACAACAACAACAATTCTTTGCGCTGCTCAAAAGTCAACCCAGTCAACCCAACTTCAGAGACCGACATGTCAGCCGCCTGTAATCCAGCACCACCATCATCTGATTTAGTCTGTAGAACACCTGCTTCTAACAAATTCTCCTTTAAAATATTTCTCACATTCTCCTTTAACCGCCTATCACCGACATCCATCTTAAAATGTTCAGCGATCTTTACCAATTGCTCCCGTGAACAACGCTCCAAAAACTCTTCTGACGGAGCTCTCAAAAACTCCTCCAGTGTAGTCATAACTGAGGGAACAAAGATTAACTTTACTTGTCAGAACCAACAAAACTGACAACACACAAGCAATTGAGATCCAACAACCCCTACACAGCCAAACACAAAAACAGGCCACAGCCCTGTCCCTCTAACTGCCTAACAGAAAACTACTTAACTCCCCCCCTAGTCTTCAGGTGTTACTTGTGGTGGGTATTTATGCACTATAACCCAAAAACCCGGTGAAGAAACCAACAATTGGCAACTCCCCCTGCAGCCTCGGACGTGCTCCCAAGACAACTGCTTCAACCACTTTCGTCACCACACTATTAAAGCCCCCCCAACGAATCCCAAAGGGAATTCGCGCTTATGCGTAACTAGGGACAGAACAGCAGCACAGCTATGGCTGTGCACAGATCCACCAGAACTCAATGCCACAAATTCGCCATCATAACTTGCATGACCACAACTCATCCCTCAAAACACAACACTGAACTCAATGAGCGAAAATTGCTCACATTTAACCAGAAGAAAAAAACAGTCTCAGCCCACTTCAACCAGCCGAGCAACTGTGCTTCAAAAACCCGGGTCAAAACGGCTGGACGAGCCCCCACCTGTCACAACCTGGCTCCCCGGCTGTGCCAAAACAGTAAGACAGACACAATCTAGCCAATAGCAACAGGCATTTATTTGGTCCAGACACACAACTCAACCACAGCAGAATGTACGACAGATTAGCAACAGTCCTGAAAATGTGCAGAACAAAGGTCGAAACCAAAAGGACATGCTGCCATCAGGCCTGCCGATGAGCCGGGAATCAGCTTCCACCAGAGAGCGCGTCTGTCGAATGAGGAAAGACTTTGTAGGCAGAGCAAAACCGGCCCAGGTGTAGCCCATGCAGCTGACGACCCTCCACTCAGCACCTGCAAAGCACAACACACCAGGAACAGGGACACCTAGTGCTCGGGAGGAGGGATCGTCACACTATGCTTAGTGGAATTATGCTTGGGTGGTACATCCAGACTTATTGTCATTTCAAAATAGTTATTGTGTTGATATTATATTAAAGAGATGGTTAAGTCATCAGTATGCCAGCTTTTGAATCCTTGGTTCGAGAATATTGTGATGTCGGGGAGTGTGTGATAGTGGGATTTCATGTGTGGGTAACTGTATGATTAAAATACAGAATAAATAGCATAAATACTAATAAATATGTTAGTGAAATTAGATTAAAAAAGAGTAAAACTATTCATTGCAAGTATTTTAGGTAGTAAAAAGATGTGTTCAAGAGTTAAAAACCATTCCAATTCATTTGAGGTGATTAAAACATCTGTATAGTGATAACAAGTCGGTGATCGATTAGTTTTGTCTACAGGCCTGAAGAGGGAGCCCTTGCCGCACGATGCTTCTCTTTTAATGACGCTGGCAAAAGGTTCAACACTGTGTCTGTTTTATTCATTCACATTTCCCTCTTCAGGTATGAAATAATGGTCAATGCATAATGTGGTTGTGCTGTATTTTTGTTTGCAATGCATGAATGCCCTGAAGCAGGGTCAAACAGATAATGTTACTTTGTTGTTTAGTTCTCGTGTAGCTCTTAGTATAGTATGAGCTAGTTAGCTAGCCACATGTGGCTCACGGAGTACTATTAGGTATGTGTGTGCGCATGTGTAGAGAACAAGAGAGAGAAGCTAAGTAACGATATGTTTATACATACTGGTTTTGTTGAGTCATGTACAGTATACTCACGGGTATTATTTATTAATGTGGAGTATATAGTATGTGTAAGTAAGTATATGTGTGCAATATGAATACAGTTTTTTTGTGGTACTTTGTATTGATGACATCATGATGATACATATGAATGTAACATGGATAAGTAATGCTTTACTTTTTCTCTTTAATGAAGCTGGCAAAAGGTTCAACACCGTGTCTGTTTTATTCATTCACATTTCCCTCTTCAGGGACATTACAATTCCATCCTGTTTGTATCCTGTATGTTTTAAGAATGCACCCATCATTATTTCGTATGCACTGTAGTTGATGAAACTGAAAGCAGTGTATCTTTCTTTGGCTCAGTCCTTGGCCATCTGTCCATATTTCTTATTATCCATCTCAAACAGTATCTCAGATGGTGCAGACTTTCACAAACCTTAATGAAGTAACATTTGGGGAAGGTTTTCTTGAAACTTGATTACAAGCCTGACAGCCTTGTCTACTCTAGAAGTGATTAAGCTAAGTTAGTGTGCAAATCAGCAAAGGAGGGCTTTCACTTCAACAACCGCCAATGTCTTCACAACCTCAATGCAGTCTTGCAATCCATCTTCACACACTCATATCACTGAATGTAACCATTGTAGGCATGGTACGCTTTAGGCTTCACAAAATATTTAAGTGCTCAAGGTCAGAGCTACAGACAGTTGCAGAATACTACTAATACTACTAAAATGATACTAGTTTCAGAGTCGCACTTAAGTTGCACACAAATGTGACTCGAGACTTGACTTGGACTCAAGACTTATGTACATCTTTTTATTGTTGTACTTTTGGCACATTAAATTCCCAAGCAGAATGTCATTCCCTCCCACCATGGGTAACTTTACGCATTTGGTGTCATTAGTTGGGACCTTATTTAATTATACAACATGGTTGCACTCCAGCTCTATATTATTATTTATTAAAACCATAAGAGACTCGATTGTGACTTGCTTCTACCCTCATAGACTTGAGACTTGACTTGGACTTGCAAAAAGGTAATTGTGACCATCCCTGGAAAATTGTCCTGAGATAGCTTCTGTTATGATTTGACACTGTAAATAAAGTTCAGTGGAACCCTTTAAAGACTAGACTATCAAAGTGTCTTCAACTTCAAAACACTCAGCATAAAGAACTTTTCCACAATCGGAATACTTAAGCACAGCAAGGATCAGCCGGCCAAATGCGAGTGCACCCTAAAACATGCACGGGTGGATTAAAGTGGTCATGGGCCCCTGAGATGGCCCCCACCTGTCAATCAAAGTTACCATGCCCTAATCAGTGCTGAACTTTAAGCCTTAATATTATTTAAATGGATCATCAACCGGTGAGGTTGAATGTTTTCTTTCTTTTGCCTGGGACATGTAAGCTTTAGCCTCAATCTTTTTTACAAGTCAGCTGAAGACTTTAAAACATTGCTCTACTGCTGTCTGAAGTTAATAACCCAATGTCCATTTGTGTCTCTTTTCTTGTGTCTCCATTGTGTTCCCAGTGGTGCAAGCATTTAGCCATGCTGCTAGTATGCAGAGAACACAGAGGTTATGTTTATAGAATATGGGAAGTTGATTATGCTGCAAGAGTAGCTTTTATGGATATTGTGCTACTACACCATGAAAACGTTCCACTATTGAATTTTATCGTAACCTACAGTACATTAATTCAAGCTAAAGTTTAAAACGTGCTTTACCATGCAGCAAGTGTTTGTAATGATGAACCCACAGGTGAGTCCAGCAGAGTCAAAGAGATTAATATGAGGTCAACCAACATTCAAATCTGCCGGCTGATTTATCTTGGAAAAATGACACAAGGTCAATGTTTTTGCCCTCTGCACCACAGCAGACCACCTTTACGATCAAATATTCACCTCACTCTCTCTGGAAGTGACCGCAAGAGTAAATTTTCTGCTCTAACTGAAAGCACTGTTACATTTCTCCTTCAGACTCTCTGGCTCTGGCACAAGGAGTATGAAGAAGGGCATTGGGAAGATAAAACACCTGTAGGGAAGAAGGGATTAATGGAAAGCGAAAACGTTAGGTTATTAATTTGAACACACTCACATGCACACAGTCATCATCTACCAAGGTGTTTGTTATTAAGCCCACAACATTAAAGTTCATGTGAGTGAGATTGTATCATTTTGTGTGTGGTGAAATGGCATGTGTATGCATGTGTGTGTGCAGGCATCCATTGTTATAGTGGTACACAGCAGCAGCCCCCCCCCCCCCCCATTTCACCTATCCATCTCTCTCTCTCGCCTTACCCATGCATCTCATCCTCTTGCTCTGTCTCTCTCTCTCTTCCTCATCCGTCCTTCCGATGAGTGCAGCCATTTCGCCCTGAGGCTGATCGCCATATTTCATCACAACACATGAGTTAGGAAAGACATTACTATCAGTCACAGTGTGTGTGTGTGTGTGTGTGTGTGGATGAGGGTGGGAGAGGGAGACACAGAGGCTTAAAGGGATAGTTCAGAAGAGGGGTAGTATGAGGTACTTATCCATCGTCAGTGTATTACCTAAAGTTCACTAGCAAGGACCACACCATCAAAAAGATACCTATTAGATAGATATTTCTTAGAGAAAACATAATTAATGTGTGTGGCTTGTAGAGCTTGTAGCTAGTCTGCTTTGCCAAATGCGTTTTAGCGAAGCTTTGATAAGGAATCTGCCGTAGCACTTAGGCACGACGGACCCTATATAGAGGAGAGAAAGAGAATGTGGGTGGGAGGAAGCTGTGTAGAATACCAGAGCGGAACATGAGGAGTGGGTTGGGCATTTATTGAAAACACAGGAAGCAACATGATAGGTGTGGTCCTGATCCTGAAATTCTACTATAGGTAACTTCAATGGGTGATGTTTACTATGCCACGGATTTGGAGAAGAAGGAGAAGCAGACAGGAAACTTGACACACTTTCTTTCTCATCACATCAAATCTGTTCCAGTTATCATATCTATAAGGCCCCTATTCTGAAGGTGTTCTATGTTAGTAGGGCAATTGTATGCATGAGTACCGTATTTTCGCGACTATAAGGCGCATATAAACGTCTTTTTTTTCTCTCAAAATGTGCGGCGCGCCCAATAGTGCGGTGCGCCCTATGTGTGTTACTATGTGTTACTATTACTATGTGTGTCGCAAGTGGAGGAAGATGGAAAACGAACTCCGACAGGTGAAGAAGACGCTGCTGAGTTTTCCGCGGACATAAGGCGAGGTGGCCCGAGTTGGAGGAAAGACTCGAGCGGTGGATCATTGAGCAAAGAACGAGTGGGGCGAGCGTTTCGACGGTCACTATTCGACTAAAAGCAGTAACGCTAGCGGAAGAAATGAAAATTGAACATTTTCAAGGAGGTCCGTCGTGGTGCTTTCGTTTTATGAAACGGTGCCATTTTTCCATCGTGTGTTAAATACAGTAATGGCACACATAACTGATACTGCGCCTTTTAGTACGGTGCGCCGTATGGTCGTGAAAATACGGTAATATCATAACAATGTATTTCTGTTATTTAGAATTACAGCACCAGTGTCACTGATATTTACAGTGCAGATTATGCATCAAGAACTTTAAGTAATAATCAGAATCAGAATCAGAATCAGAATCAGAATACTTTATTGATCCCCGGGGGGAAATTCTTTTGTTCCAATGCTCCGTGCACAGTAGAAACAAGCCATAAAGATGAATAAAGTAGAAATAAAATAAAGTAAAGACTCAAATAAAATACAATTAAAATAAATCTAAGTAGCTAATAAATAGCCAATAAAATACAGTACAAATAAATAATAAACAATCAAGTAAACAATCTGAAGTGGGTGTGAAAATACAATCTGAGATATATACACATATAAGTAAGTAATGAAGGGTTCTATGATGCTCAGTTATTTTATAAACTTGGAATGTCAAGAGTAGTCGTATGCTGCTCCCAGAGAGCTACTGCCCTGCATGTTTCAGGTTTCTCTCTACTCCAACACTCCTGATTGTAATGATCTGCTCCTTATCAGGCAGCTGAAGCTTTATGACCTTAAACCTGATGTTTTCAGTCTGCTTCAAAGAAAATATCACTCCCTGTGGATAAAATTAAAAGAAACACTTCTACTCGACTCAAATAATATACTTCAAACCATAGACTGTATAATGAATGGACGGAGCTACGGGGACGTCACATAGATTTGCGAACCTCCGAAAAGAAACTGACCCGGACGCTGCCATCTTCTTTTTTCTATGTCCATGGGGCGCTGCCATGTTTAAATTTTGCAACCGTAGACAGGAAAGGGAGGATCCAGCCAGTGTGTGGATTATAGGAGACTATGTCCGGTCATGGGCTGACAGAGCTATAGAGAACAGTGGAACAGCCTTGGCATTGAGGGAGCTGACATACTGCATTTTTATTCACTGTACGTGTTTACATGGATACACTTGAATGTAAATTTTGCACTGAATTAATAATTTATTACGTTCTTCTGTACACATTTAAGTTTTATTTTTACAGGGTTTACAATTCTGATTTTAATGTTCAATAAAAGTTCTTGTGAAGGTTTTGCCAAAAGTTTGTCGATGTTTTTTTATGGTGCAGATCTGGTATCAATTTTAACATTACAACATGTACGGTATTGTAATCAGACAAGAACGCATTGATAAAAGTTTTTGCCAAAACTTGTAATCAGTTACAATGCTCTTTAAATAGTATGTTAGCTGTTATCAACATTATAGAAATGTGTCTTGTGATTAACCAAGCAAGAGTATTCTGTAGTTCATGTTAATACACTCCCAGCAGGAGTATTGTGCACATTAAGGACAGAGAATAATAAATAAACTGCAGTGGGTGATTTAAAGAGCTCACAACATTAACAGAGCCTGCTGAGCATAAGTGATGTGGTGATGATCCTCCTTCACAATAAAAATAGTTTCTCTTGTGTAGCATAAAGTGAATACAACTTGCATTTGGTTGTGCAACCTTGTGTAGTAGAATGACATATAAATCCATCCATTCATCATCACCACACATTTGAGAATGAAAAATGGTTTTCAATGCAGTCGCCCTTCTCTACAACCAGACGAATGACACCGAATCTGCCCCTCCACAGATGAGCTCTTCTTTCTGTTGGCACTGGTCACTCACTTTTCTCTTTGTGTAGACCCTTTACAGATGTAGCAAAAAAAAACCAACATCAAATCAATAAATTATACCTATAAAATAAGGACATACCTCAAACGTTACTGGATGTTCGTTTTTACCTTCACCACTAAGTAGTGATACATTTACTGTGTAATCAGTGCATCATAAAGCATATGTCTACCTTCTTGTCTACGAAGAACGGATCCTCCTCAGAGTGTGTACTGCACAGACCTGACGTGTCTGATGGGTCCAGTTGTCTCCTCATGTTCACCAACCACTGTATCAGCCTGCCACCATCACCGGAAGGAAATCTGTTTGAAAAACGTGTTTACTGTTGTGCTTTCTGTCTCTTCATTATAGTTTAACGTGTAAATTCACATTAGGTTTTTCCCACTGACATGTGACCACATCTGCAATGAATATGAGGATAGTTTATGACAGTTGCATATCACAAAATGATGTGCAAATAAACTTAATAAACTAATAACTTACTACATATGCAATATGCATCTGCTATTAAACTGAACTTGTTTATGTTTATTTAAGATGTGAAAATTCATATACATTCGCTTAAGCACTTGAGTACATCATATACTGTAGATGTGACAGATTCAGCTATACCTCCAATTTTGCAAAACATTAAAATTACACTACAATAAACAACGGCGCATACTCACAGAGAAATAGCAAAACTATGCAAGAGTAACCAAAACAAGCAGCTATTAGCAAATAAATGATGAAGTTAATATAAGGTTAACATTAGCGCTAGCTTGGTGAACAACGTGCATCCGTGTTAACTGTGATATTAGCTGACATGCTAAGTTTGGTTAGCGAGAGTTAAGGCTTAAAATAATATGTAACGTTACTTATCGGTTAAACTGAACAGCCAACTGCTTGGATTGTCTTCAGTTAAACCGGTTAAACTGCAAACAAACTGCGAACAGGGGAAGAACAACATCAGGGCTGTAGGTTTCCACGGCTGATAGAATTTAGGTTTGAGAGTCAAGATGTCTGAGATCTGTCAATCACAAGTAAACCACGCCCCTATGTATCCTCTGCTTTATCACCAGTGGATATTGTAAAAGGCATCAAACTAACAATAGAGACAATAAAAACCTTTGTAACTGGCTTTGTAACAACTGGATGTCTTCTGCAACCCATGTATCACCCCCTGCCGGCCACTGGCTGGATAAAAGGCTTAAGGCACCTCTGCGTTGGTTTCCTTTTTCAGACCCGGTCGCTCGGTCCATTCATTTATACAGTCTATGCTTCAAACCAAATGGTCTTCTGTCACGTGATCATGTGACATCATGTCAGAGCGCTTTTTTCGCCGTTGAAGGCCCCCGTTGTTATTTCCTCGCATCAAGTGCAGACTGGGCCGCAAGAGTGGACTGTCTGTCAGGAAACTCGTCAAACGAGATAAGAATTCAAAATTGTGCTGTTTTAGTGCAACTTGCGTTTTCTGTGTACATTTATGGTCGGAGGCAGAATGAACAACTGACAGCATCTTAAGGGCTGGCTTTGAACTTTGTGCACTATGCAAATGCTGGTTAAACCAGGTCGGTTGCCGAAACATTAGCAACAACTAACTTACACGTTCGTTGCATGTGTTTAACAAGGGTGAAGTCAATGTTGTTGTTAATGTTACTGTGCAGTCGCGTTAGAAAATAATAAGCATAAAACAATAATTATTGTGATATGGCTTGAATAAGGTCAACTAGAAACGGGAGCGGGTCTTACCAGTCACCTTTATTTTCGAGGTGGGCTGCAGATCCACACCACAACACACGCATGTCTCTGCGTTTCACCATCTTTGCCGCACTCTGCTGCACTCTGCTGCACTCGGCGGTAGGTTAGAGGAATGTCGAGTAATTGTGATTTGCGACGATCAGGGAATACATTTTGTAGGTGTGTGAAAAAAGGTAGCTGCAGGAGGGGTGGAGGGAGCGGAGAAAGAGTGAGTTCATTGTAAGTTTACTGTTATGATGATGTGTTCGGCACTTAACTGTCGAGGGGTACTTGAAACACACACACACACACACACACACACACACACACACACACACACACACACACACACACACACACACACACACACACACACACACACACACACACACACTGCTTAGTACTGCAACCGAATTTCACAGCTGTGAGATGATTGGCTGTTTGAATGCTAGGCAGGGAGCGCATGTGGGACTATCTGTTACATGATTGGCTGATAGGCAGTTTATGAGCGGTACATATTTGAAACCATATTTTTTACCCCAAAATAAAATAGTGTGCAGAGTAAATGTTAATAAATTGCGGACAATATTTTATTCATTCAGTGTGACCCAGTATCAAAGGATACACTGTCAGTATAATCCAGTATAGTACAAAACCTAAATGCCTAAGGTCTAATAAATTGGAGTCTGTAGTGAAAATACTGGATAATACTAACTGTCACAGCAAAAAACTAAATGTAAAATCTTTCATTGCTGTTTACAGGTTTGCTCCTGAAAAGATTGCAGTTGATAAGTCTGTGGTAGTGTCATTGACATTTTTTATTTGTTTTTGTTCACTAATTGCAAAGAGAAATAACTTGTTTCATCAGACAATAACAATACAACAGGAAATAATGTCATACAGTTTTAAATAATGTTAAATAAATGGAAGTATAATATTTAAGTTAAACGATTATTTGCCGTTATTGAGGCAAGAAATAAATCATATTTTTTTGTGTCTCATACACTATGGCCTTTTCACTGTAAAGACAGGAAATTGTGGCAAAGGAATCAGGAGTGGAGGAGGTAAAGAGAGATGGCTGGCATTGTTTACAATGGATGAGGTGATTATTTTTTTCAATCAATAGCAATAGTTGAATGCTCAAGTTAGTTAAATTAAATGATATCAATATCCCCTAATATATGAAACCTGTCAAAATGTCACAAAAGTTCTTACACCACAGAGTTTTAATGCAATATGTAATATCATAATTTACATACAGTATATAATATTTTGTTTTATACAGATCAATGCTGAATTCATGAGGATTGCTACTATTCCACTTCAACCACGATTCATGGTCTCCTTTGACAAGCACTACAGCAAGCTGATTGAGATTGTCAGGAACAAGGGAGGAGCTGTCAAAGAGGAGACCCGGGATGTGCTGAAAGTTTTTGATCAGGTATGTACTTAATACTGCAAAACGTGCCTTACATCTCGTAAATAGTAAATTGTAAATGGAAGCAATAATGGTAATGTGTCATATTGTCACATAAGGTCCCATTGATGCATTTTGTTAGGTTGGTGAGAAGGATGATGCCGAAAGAGAGTGCACAATGGCAGTGTTTGTCATCAGAGTGGAGGAGGATCCTCTACGGCCACCATGTGATGTAGGCATCATCATTAAAGGTGTGGAGGGGCTTAATGAACTGCCATCAGTTGCACATGGTTGGGCCCTCTTATTTGGCCTCATATATGCTCTGAACTTGCGCTGTCCAGGTGAGCTCAAACACACTTTCGATGCACTGTAGAAAATATTCATGGAATGGAGCCAAAGAAAATGACACGCAGAGTGTGCAGTCTGAGAGTTAAGCTCTAAATATGGGGTTGCTCAAAGAAAGATATTTGGATACAGCATGTTGATCTGTTTAAAGTGCTTGTGTTCAAATACATCCAAGGATAATGTAAGCGGCCATTATAAATAAGAGCAAAAACAACTTTGATTCAAAACAGGCATTCATTTCTGATATTCTCTGTTAACAGAAGTATTCCTGTTGTATAAATATTGTGGCGCTAATATTAACATTATAAATGTGAATGATTCTAAATTCAGAATGATCAGCAAGAGCAGTAATGATTCCTTTTTTTCTTGAACTGCCTTTGTTCATAATTGCATCCATAGCAACTGTGGGTATCCTTGTTTATTTATTTTTTTTGGCTTCCTTGCATTTATAATGGCTCAAAATAATGATATTCATACCTCTTTGTCAAAGGATAGCAAAGATTTGATTTGATAGACTGTTGATGAAACTCTATTTTCATACTGAATGGCTGTTCCCTTGCATCTCAAGTTTTAAAGAAGAATACAACCAGTTATGCATGTTAAGATGTGCATGTAAATAGATGTGTTTACAGTTTCATAAGGTTTAAAAAGACCAAATTTAATTTTATACACAAGTTTTATTTTTTATGTGTAAAACATATACTTTCCTGGCTGCTGATTACGAGTTTGAGGTGATGCCTATTTCAAAGTCATCAAAAATAAATGGTCTTTTGAAGAGACTTTTCCTGTTTTTAAGTTTTCTCTTAAGTGTGTCAGTTCAGTGAATTCTAGTCATAAATTATATGAAATTACATTTTGTTTATGGTGATATATCAATTTTTTAAAAAGCAAAATATATCATTGTTTATGTATGTAAGTAATACTTTGGTTTGTGACTGAAGAAACTATATTGATTATGGTATAATAAAAAAAATACTTTGTATTGAATCCGAAATGTAACTTGAGTATTCAATTAAATAAAAGGTTTAAGTTGACGTGTGTGTATATTGTGTTAAGGCAGTCGGTATCCTCAAATGAAATGAGTAGCAACATGATGTCACTACTAGAATGTAATAATTTTGTTTAATGGAAGAAAACTGAGTAAATATAACTTAAGTGGTAACATTACTGTAAAGGAGATGCATGAAAGTTAGTCTTACTTAATACAGACAAGTTCTGATTACACATTTAAATAAATTTGGATAAAGGTAACGTTAACAGTGAAAAAATACTTAATAGTTTAAGTTCAATTGACTCAATGGAATAAGTACTATTAAGTGAATTCACTTTTGTTACTGTAACAATAATTATCAGAGTTACTTGTAGTCGAATCAAATATTTTTCTATACTTAAATAATTTGAGTAATCCAACTTAAAGGATTTAGGGCAATCGGTTTCCTCAAACCATTTGAGTTGAACTAACTTATCAGATTTTACAGTGTGTGAGCATTATTGTCAGACCTTTTAGACACTTACAATTTGGATGTGTGTATAACATTCCTAAATTTGGTTGTAATCCAATTTAGCATTGAAGAGTTATGGCCCATTTAGTTTCAGTCCACGCCTCTAAAAGTTTGGTAGCCAATTACAGACTAAATGATACGCTTAAATGAGCGATCATAAGTTTTGTTCAGGATCATTTAAATATGGTATGTACCATATTTAGTGATGAATATGTGCCAAAATAAGTAAAACGTATTTATCATAAGAGGATGGGATGCAAATGTGTTTATCACATTTTTTATAGGCATAAATGGGTGTGGCCTAAATCAGTTGAATTGGCAGCACTTTGACAATCAACACAATGTGCAAATACACTCACTTTATTAGGCATACCTGGTGTTTAATAAAGTGTCAGTGTGGTCTTCTGCTGCTGTTCCCTATCTGCTAGAAAGTAGGTTGTGGTGTGTGCTCACAGATGTTGTAACCAGTGGTTATTTGACTTACTGTTGCCCTTTCATCGGCTCGAACAATTCTCCTCTGACCTCTGGCATCAACAATGCATTTGCGCCCACAGAACTGCCGCTAACTGGATATTTTCTCTTTTTGGGACCATTCTCTATAAATCCTAGGTGTGCGTGAAAATCCCAGTAGATCAGCAATTTGTGAAATCCTCAGAGCAGCCCGTCTGACACCAACAACCACGCCACGTTCAAAGTCACTTAAATCACCTTTCTTCCCCGTTCTGATGCTGCTTTCAACTGTAGCACATCCTCTTCACCATATCTACATGCCTGAATGCATTGAGTTGCTGCCTTGTGATTGGCTGATTAGAAATTTGCGTTAACGAGCAGTTGGACAGGTGCACCTAATAAAGTGGCCGGTGAGTGTATTGTTTTTATATATATACAGTATATATACAGTATTGTATAGAAGTATATATTTAAATGCAGGCATGCATATTCCTGAAGAATATGCGCATTTTGAGATTTAAATAAAGTTTTTATGACGCATGGTATAGAAGTAGAAAAGATACCCAGAAAAGGTTAATATAAAAGAGAAACCTTGCAGCTCTCACAAATAAAATTTCTACCTGTGTTCACTCCCAGGCCAGTACACTACATTTAAGTAGAAAATCATTGGTGTGACTGTTAACATGGTAAAACTTGTCTTCAGTCCCAGAGATCTTTAGCAGCAGCACCAAGGCGTTAAATATAGGCGTTCAGCAGCACCAGAAGCACTAATAGCCACATCATATTCTCTCAAACAATCTCTTTCATTCATCTTCTCCAACATCTTTCTCCTGTCAAAGGTGGGATCATGCCTCTTTTACTTAATTATTAGAGAAGGTCCAATACCCTCCTCAAAGACTTTTCATTTCTCTTACCATCTAAATTTTTACCTACTGGAAGTCATACTATGAACTCTGTACTGATCTCGCTCAGTCTTTCTTCACCCTCTCTCTCTCTCTCTCTCTCTCTCTCTCTCTCTCTCTCTCTCTCTCTCTCTCTCTCTCTCTCTCTCTCTCTCTCTCCCTCTCTCTCTCTTTCTGCAGTGTACCTCAGGTTTTTAAGATCTCGGGACTCAGAGGGTGATTTCATCCTTCATTGGGCCATGAAAGCTCTTTATAAGTACATCTCCACCGCCAGCGCATTAATCGCCTCGGCCATATTGATTTGGTTGTTCTGTTGTGCAAGCCAGCATATGGAAGGTGTGGGGTGAAGAGGGAGGACAGTGGTGCTGGAGAAGGAGAGAGGTTGGGGAAGTAAATAGAGAGAGCATTAGGATCTGGTAATTAGACGTGCAAAATTAAGTTGTTAGAAACGCAGGGTGAGAGGAATTAATATATAATAGCATATCATAATTTAGTATATCATGCCGCAGCAAGCGATATAGTGTAGGAAGTAAAATGCCATGCAGAGTTGTGTTGTAAAGGGGAATCTGGAGACCAAATTATTAATACTTGAAGTTAGCATTTAATTCAATGCATTTTATTTATTTTCTGTGAAGTTGAACAAAGGCTAACTCTGCTCTCTGTCAGTGGTGCTGAAATAAGCGCCAAAATAGATCATATGACAGATGTTTTAAAGTTGTGCAGTATGCCTACATGCAAACATTAGGCATTGTGAATGTGAAAGAGAGCTATAACTGTGTTAAACAGTTTTCAATAGCATAGTAAGTTCTTGTCATGATGTCACATTGGCATACCTTGGCTTTTGCTGAAAAAATACTCCAGGCTTTGATGCCCCAACTCCGACCTTCTTACGATTTTGGGGCATCACATGAGGATGCAGTGAGCAAAGCTGTTTTTTTTCTGCAGCAATGTAGGTCTAACAGTTAGTCTAGTCACCCCCCCACCCAATATCATGGACGTTTACTAACATCTACTTTTCATAAAACTGAACTTGCTACCTAGTGACATGGATGTGTGTGTGTGCGCACGTGTGTCCGTGTGTGTGTGCGTGTTTGTGTCTGTGTGTGTCTCCTCGCGATATGATCTCATTAGACCTTATATCTACACTGTTTAACCAAAGTCGGGCCTATACATAGTTCGATTATGTTTTACAGACATTTGTAGTTAACTAATAACAGCTGAGCAAATGCTTATGAATATATTAAGTGCCACATTAATGCTAGCTAAAGTGCCCATTTTGGTGGACAAATAGACTGATATAAAAACACATGTAAACAACGATGAAATTCACAGACAACAGAACAGTCATGTTTCTTCCTACAATTGATTCAGCTCCACAGTAGAGAATCAGCTGCATAAATATGATGAACATCAGTCCACCAGTAAACATCAAGTCCAGTGAGTTTCGTTCACCAGAAACATGGCAACACACAAACATCTCATATTTCAGTTATTGCTTTCAGCTAATTGTAGATGTCATTAAGTTAATTTGAAACATTACTTTTTCAGCTGCATATTTCCAGTGCAACATGCAGAAATAGGGACAGCGCCATTGCAACCCACTTAGTGGTATTTTCTAGTGGTGTCCAAATTACATCCTGTCAACAGATTTCAAGCTTACTGCTGCCCCCAGTGTCTGCAGTTATCAAGTTCAGCCCACATTTAAGACCCCTGTTTACCGCTGCATGCACTGCCGTTGAGTGACATGGGGTCCGTCAAATGAACTGAGAAACATCTGTAATGAGGACATCTAAAATACACAAAGCATAAATACTGATGTTTTTTTTCCCAAATAAAAAATGTTGGCCTCTTAAAATCTGATACCTGCAGTCAGGGCTCAACACTAACTGTTTTGCTCACCAGCCACTGTGGCTAGTGGTTTTCAATAGTAACTAACCACCTTGCAGTCTCACTAGCCACAAATATAGTATATTAAGAAAAAAATACCCTATATAAAGGGCAGCTTCTTATCCATATAAAAAATAGTGCAGGGATGTTGAAGATTAATTAGAGAGATAACTCTACTGAAAAACCACTGGTAAGATGAGTACTGTCTGTTTAAATACAGCATTTAACAACGTCATTTATCTATAACAACAATAAACACAATAAAGTCTATTTCTATTCAAATACATACAATTCATAAAACAGAAAATTAAGTCTTTAAATTTTTTAATTGAAAGCCTTAGTAATTACTCCGTATACAGGATATCTAAGCAGCAATCACATACAGGTGCATCTCAAAACATTAGACCATCATGACATTTTTTTCCCGTATATTAGATGAGTTACTGAAACTTCGTGTTCTTTTACAGTTTCAAATTTGAAGTTTGTTTTACAAATCACAAACGAAATCCCTTTTGCTTTTTTCCCACCGGGAGAAAATACAATCTGCGCAGTACTTTGTTTTCCTAAAGGCATCATATATTAGCCTCTCTCTACCTGCCTTCCACTTGTCGTTGAAGACTCTTTTCTTTTTCCACCACATATCGATAGTTGCTAATCACGTCTGGATCGTCTGGGGGGGGGGTAGTTTGTAGGTGAATAGATTTATTGTTTTTTTTATATCTTTATATACATTTTGTATAATGTTATTTTAATAAGCAACTGTTTACAACGTTAACATTTGGCTGCACAATAGGGAATTCCTAATAGTACTACTGTCATTTAAAGTGTGAATTTCATTTCTCTTTCACCCTCAACTTCCAAAAATGTCACTGATGATGTTTGAGTTTTACTAGCTGCCAGCCAACTACCTCTTGCTCTGTTAAATGCATAAGTCGGTAAAAAAGCCACGAGGAGAAAGCTTTTACCCTTATTTTAGGATATTTGAACCGAATCACAGTTCATATATTGATTTTGAGACAGGAGGCTCAACAACACTGGCTCACAATCATAATGCCCTTTTCCTCTCAAAAACCTTCAATAATTCCATTATCAACCAGATCTCATAATTGAATTGATTATATTTCAGTAATTGCAGCATTTTGTAAGGACCACTTACAGGTATCAGTTATGATAATTGACCTACCAATTACAGCTTGCATGTATATTTGAAAGGCAAATAAGCAAATGGGTCGATTGAAATGATAAAACCGTTAACAGTATATGTTACACATTGAGTTTCAGCAATGTGGAATTAAGAAGAAAACGGTGAATACTTATTCACAAAGACCACAACTCTTCCTGTCAAACATTCTTGGCTTTTAAAATGCAGTACTGCCACATTGATTCAATAGCAGCTGTCTGAAAATCCATATTTCATAGAGCAGAAGGCTCAGAGAGCTGGAGTCAGAGATTTAGCTCTATTTTGCTGGGGTAGCATTAAAAAATTGCTGAACTGTTCACTTAAAAGGGGAATGAGACTGACTGGAGGTTTGGAAATATGGTTTTTCCTTTACCCTTTACATGGACATTACAGCTTAAATTACTCAACAGACTGTGTCCAGTTGCCAGAGGGAAGAGTTTGTGTCATCAACTTCCAATTGAGGAACAAGGGAACTGGAGACATAATCACGATTGACTGTAGCAGCACCAGCAATACGAGACTATTCACTTAAACACTTCATAAGAAAAAGTCAATTTCAGTTTTGAATGCCAATGCTGGGGTGTGACTTCCCTTTTATTTGTGTTACAGTGCTGCATTAAGGTGCTTCATTACAGTGTTGCATTACAGGGCCTTCTTTTTGTTGAGAGTAACAAGCTACAATACATGCTACTCAGAAATGTTGCTTCATACATTTAAGTTATTTTACATCATCAAAAGTTCCATACATGTCTGATAAATGAATGACTTCAGTTGATATGCTGTATAAAATATGGACGTAGTCTCTGTGATGTCACCTATAGGCTTCTGAAGTTCTAAAATTAAGTTCAAAGTTTGCGGCTCCTGGTGGCACCAGCCATTGCCATCTTGGCAGTATCATGAGTCCGCCAGCTCCCAGCTAATCCAAAAATTGGCAATAGGTGGATCATGGTTTAGCCGAGGCTGGGCGAATGAAGCCTGGCTTGACGCACCAAGCTGATGAAGGCTAGCAAGCTAGCAGCTGTGTCTAATCTGAGTTGGAGCAATTTGGTATCCGGAATCTGACACTGGTGCTGTGGTTTGCACTGCACAAACTTTCGAATTGGCTTCATTTCTCAGACCCGGGGGTTGCCACTTGCTTCAGTTCCCCTTCTCTCCTTCAGTCTTAACACTCTCTAGTATCTCTTTTTCAAGAATCAAATGATTTGGAAATGTCAATAATTGATGCAGTAATTTGTACAACAGCAAAACATATTTTCTCCAGCCACTGTCAATGTTTTACAACAATCCATCATATAGATGGACACAATGTGTTAATTAAAAACATGTTACAGGTTTCAGATTTAAGTTACAATCACTCAACTGTAGAGCTGTTCCATTTTTTTAATCAGCTGACGTCCAGAGGGGAACCTTTTAAATGTTTATGCATCCCAAGAGAGTTAGGTCCCACAGTTCACAGTGAATACTCTCTCAAAGATCACAACACTACCGGCAGTGAAATTCAATAATGCTAACCTGTCACATCAATTCAGGATCCGCAAATCTATACTTTCCCACAACATCAGTTATGTCTGACAGACTGGTGTGTGGCTGAGCCAGTTAATCCAAGCCTGATGGAAATAAGGACTGTTGGAGCCTTGCAGTGATGCTGCAGTGGTTATATAGTGAGGTTGAAAACATAAAAGTGCAAATGCTAAAACAGTGACAACTGAATTTTCCTCCTGTTATTTCTGGGAGCATGAATGCGAATATCAGATTTTGTGTTGTGATGTGTAAAGGCTGAGTAGATACCTTCATGAGATAAGCAAAAGTTTCACCAAACGTTGCCTAAAGCTGCAAATTTCCTCGTCAGCACAAATGTACGCGGTAATTTTCATGCCAATCTCAACATTCCTTTTACAGATATACAAACAAACACACAGATGGAACAATCACGTAACCTCTGCTCCTTGGCAGAGTGAAATAAGGAACAGTTGGAGGCTTTGGAGATACTGTTTTATGAAAATATGTGAACATGTGTAAAAATATTTGAATATAAAATCTCCCTGAGCAAGATTCAGCATCACTACTAGACTGGACTGCCTGTGAAGAAGGATACAACAAAGCAGAATTTCATAAATTTGACAATGTAATGTAACTTTAATACAACATGATTATTTACATACATACAAAAAAATGTATAGACCCAATCCCAATGTTTGTCTATAATAACTTCTATGTAGACTGAGTGGGGTGAGGATTGACTCTGCTTTAGAGCTAGCTTCATTCAAGGAACTGCAGTTTGTGGCACTTAATCGTTGGCTTTCCATTTGGTATACAGATGGCCAGAAATATGTGTTCTGAATGTATAGGTGGTCCTCATCATAGTTCTGTGCGTGTGAGTGTTTATCTTCTCTCAGACACAGGGCCAAGACAGTGATTTAACCTGGCAGTGGATGCAGGTGCTGCTTTGTCTAAGTGTTACTGTCCATGTTACTGTTGATTTTTGATTTCATCAAATCATCAAAGTAAGAGGTTTTCTGGGTTCTATCTGACTTGGTCTACCAAGTTTCTCCCATTTTCCCTTTCTTTGTGTTAATCCTGGAGGATTTTCATGCATAATGCTGTAAGGGTGGGTTACTGAAGTACCTGGAGCCATTTCCAAGTTATGTAAAATTGTTCTCTCCCTTATGCTTACTTTTTTAAATTATAACATTGATTTGTGTTAGTTTGATTGATGGTTGAATATGCTTGTCTTTCTCTTTCTATGCCAAGTCATATAAGATATAATTGTGAGTCTGCATTAAAGGAATATTTCAATATTTTGGGACATATCTGTGCACTAACTATGGCACTAGAGTTTTGATATAAGCAGTGGTGCCTGCAGACATTTTTCATAGGGGTGGCCAGGTGGGGCCACTTCAAATCTTGGGGTGGCACACCGCTACAATTAATATTTTATTATACTGGAGTATATAGGCTAGCAGAATACTATGAGAAAGACTCGAGGAAACACCTACTGATATACTGTTATTGTGTAACATTTAATATTTATAATGATCTAATGTGCACAGACTAATAATAGCACAGTTAACATTTTGAGTCCCACAACAATCCTGTTTCATTGTGCTATGTGTGATACTGTAGGTCATTCATTGTTTGTTAAAATAATTATATTATTTTTTACCTTAAAAAGACAAATGTACTGCTTCATTTAAAAAGGAGGTGCATATTTATTGTAATCAAAAAAGAAAAAGCAGGCACTTGCAGATACAGACAAAAAAAAGCATATAATCAATCAATCAATACTTTATTTGTTAGGGACAGTGCACATTAATGAACAACGATAACAACATATCACTGTAAAAGTGATTATAGCAAAGTAAAAAAGTGATTATAGCAAAGATGCTTATTTCCATCCGTAGTCCCTGCTAAAAAATACAAATACTACTAAATAAATAAATAAAATACAAATAGCAGAGACAAGACACACCAGACCCACACAGGATAAAACAATGAAATAAAACGTCATGTGCAATATGATACAGTCGAGTCAGTGGTCGCACTTTTGATTTGATTTAAGCCCCTTTTTGAGTTGACCTTTAAAAGATGAATATGTGGGGCATTCCCTTATTGTGGAGGGAAGGCTATTCCAGATGAAGGCTATTCCAGCTGTGGGTTTACTCACTAAAGCGAGCTCCTCCCCTCCCAGAAAAATACCAGAATAATCAGCATTTGGCGGCCTTTTAGCAAAATACATACAGACACTTTTTATAACATTTAAAGAAAGGCATGAATCAGTGAGCCAGCCCTGAATATGAGACATTGCTGTCGTGAGTATTTGAGCAGCCTCTGTTGTGTTTTTCGTAGGGGTGAAAATTAATGCATCATCTGCGTACAACTGTTCATTTACACCCTTACAGACATCAAATAAATCATTAATGTAAACTGAAAACAACATAGGTCCAAGTATGGAACCTTGAGGGACCCCTACTGGACAGACTAGGTACAGGGATTTGACACCGCTGACCACCACACACTGCTTTCTATCTGCAAGATATGATCTAAACCAATTAAGGGCCTGTGTAGAAAAATTAAATTTCGACAGCTTAGTTAACAGTACTCGATGGTCAACAGTGTCAAAGGCCCTTTTTAGATCTAGGAAGACAAAGTTGTTCCTATCCGGGAGACACTTGGTTTTTTCTATCAACATACTTAGGGCCGACTCTGTGGAATGGTGAGTCCGGAAGCGAAACTGCATCGGATGTAATGTTGTGTACCCGTTATTGAGGTGTTCAACTAACTGTTTAGCCACCCATTTTTCGATTATTTTGGAGATGACAGGAAGAATACTGATTGGTCTATAGTTGTTGATTTCAAATTTACTTGCGGATTTAAAGAATGGATTCAACGTGCTCACCTTCCAGTTCGTCGGGACAACAGAATGCTTGATCGACTGATTTACCAGCTGCGTGATGGGGCAAACCAGAGACTCTATGTGAAGTTTAAGAAAGTTAGTGTCAAACCCATAGTCATCCTTGGCATTAGATTTGTTAAGGGAGCAAATAATTTCCATTACCTCTCTATCAGAGATTTCAGTTATGTTAAAGACCAGTTGTTCACAGTTGACAGGATGATAAACACAGTCAGGTGCAGTGAAAAGACTTGATATGTCTTGAACAGAATTTATAAAAAAAAGAATTAAATTCTGTAGCCAAGGTGACAGGAGTGTTCACCAATTGACTCTTAATGTTTAGTTCCAGTCCTTTACTGTTCTGTTTAGTCTGACAGCCAGTTAGATTATTGATCTCTTTCCACACTTTTTTTGGATTTCCCTTTGCACTCTCAATTATGTTTAAGAAGAAGTTTGCCTTGGCTTTTCGTAAAGCTGATGTTACTTTATTCCGTGCTGATGTGAATTTTTGACGGTCAATGATTAGACCAGTTTTCAGTGAAATTTTGAGCAGTTGATCTCTAACTTTTAACAGTGCAAGACACTCATTATTGAACCGAGGAAGGGAGCTGGATTGCCTGGTCCCAGAGCTCCCTGTCCTAGAGAAAGACAGCAGAATCTCCTTAATTTTTTGAGAGAAGGAGTCAGCACTCTGGTCTATGTCGTCATAGGAAATTAGATTAGCCCATTCCAATTCACTGAGAGCTTTATGGACATTTTGCTGTGGGTTCTTAGGGATGAAGTTATGATTTGGTGATTTCTGAGGCTGACATGTTTGTGAATTTAAGACACAATTTTTATTGAGTTTCCGGGAAAAGAAAATCACATTGTGATCTGATAATCCTGTGAAAAGGTTCTGAACCTTAGTGATTTTTTCCAGCTTAGTTGAGACAGCAAGTCAATTCTAGTTTTAGAGGAGTTTGTTATCCTGGTTGGTTGGTCAATTAATTGTGTTAAGTTGAAGGAATCAGTAATTATCTTAAAATGTTTCCTGTCTTTCTTATTATCCTAATTTATATTAAAATCGACGACCAAGATTATCTAGTTTCTATGATTAATTGATTTAAGTAAAGCCTTAAGCTGATCATAAAAGTCTGTAGTAGCTGTGGGTTTACGATACATGCAAATGACAGTAAAGGATATTTTGGCAGAAAGGGAGATGTTTACCACAAGACATTCTAAGTCGATTTCTCGAGGTAGCTCTATCTGGCAACAGTTAAGAGTGTTTTTAACGTACAGCAGAACCCCCCCCCCCCCACCTCTCCCCTATCTTTCCTAAAAACATGATAATCTGATATTGTTATTGCAGCTTCAGGTGATGAGGAGGATAGCCAGGTTTCTGTGAGACCCAAGAAGTCGATGTTTGAATTGATCAGTAGATGTTCTAGTTGTTCTCGCTTAGGAACCATACTGCGGACATTTAAGTGGCCACCTAGTAAACCCTTGTTTTTACATTTCGGGTCCCATATCTATCTTGCATGGTTCAAAGTTAAAAAGAGTTTTGAGGATCGGAACCTTTTCAACATTGGATTTCTGGCATGTTGGTGGCGTTTACCAGTAGTTGGTTCTGGGAGCATGGATGGAGCAATCGTGGGTGCCAGGGTCCTGCTGCCAAGCCCGGTGAGCGGAAGAGGATCGCCAGCTGCTGGACCTCGGGCCGTAAGCACGGCCCCGCTGGTGACCTTGGCACAGGGGACCAGAGATGTTGGGGTGGTGGAGTTGCATGGTGCCCGACCATCAGCTGCTGGACTACGAGGAGCCGTTGGCAATACGGCCCCACCGATGGCCGGTGTGTTGCTGCTCCGGGCTCCGGGGACCAGAGATGTAGAGGCCATGCAGTCGTGTGATGTCATCTCTCAAATCTTCTCCTCACCTCAGAGAGAAGCACATCAATGACTGGAATAAATTAACCTGTCCGAAATGACTCCTTCTCTGTATTGACTTGTCTTTGAACTAATGAAGTTAATATGTAATGTCCTTCAAGCCTTGAGCTTGGCCTGACCTGACGGCCTGGAGGTGTCACACTTATGCTGCATTTCTCAGCAAGACTCAGAGTATTGTCCCAGATGTCATTGAAGAGAGAGTCCTCTCTGTAACTTTCCAATGTGTCAACAAGAGCATCAACCAGTGTGACAGCTGTGCCCAAATCGAGTTGCGGGGACTGTAAAATATCAGATAGATATTTCATATCAGCGAGAACACTGGTGAATGTGACCAGGAGAGCAAAAAACCTGAAATCTATCTGGGCTAATAAACCCCTTGCCTCTGTGGCTCTGTCACCATTTTGCTCTTCTGATATTTCTTCTAGTAGACGTATGATGGCTGGCAGTCTGTCTTTTACTGTCTTGCAAGCATTATGCCTACATGCCCACTGTGTGTCTACCAGCCTTTGTAGCTCTCTTGGGGACCCCTGAAACATCTCCCTCTGTATCTCAAGCCATCTTCGATGCATGTATGAACCTGCCACAAAGACATACAGTTTGTGCAAAAGTGAAAAGAAGCAATAAGCTTCAGGGATGCATTTGACACTGTCAACTAATACTAAGTTCAAGCAGTGTGCGTTGCAGTGTACATAGAAAGCTAATGGGGCCTCTGATTTAATGCGTGTTTGCACACCTGTGTTCTTTCCGCTCATGACTGAGGCTCCATCATATGCTTGACCCACAAGGTGTTTTTTGTAGTCAGGACCATGTTTCTGCAAAATGTGTACTATTTTCTGTGAAAGTGCTTCAACATCCAGGCACTGTGCTGCCTCAAAGGCAAGGAAGCTTTCACATACTGACCCATTGTAATAGTATAGACATTTGTTCTTTCTTGCTTGAGTCTTTAGTCTCATCAACCAAAATGCTAAAAGCCTCACTTTGGGCAGCTTCACTAGTTATTGAGGTGCGGACCATTTCAGCTAGACAATCAAGTTTTTAATTTTGTGTATCATGCCCAAGGTATGTTGCATTTCTTTGACCTGTCATTTTTTTACAATGGGATTGTGTTTGGCTAGCAGTTCCATAATAGAGAGAAAATTTCCTTTATTCTCACCTTCTGATTCTTTATGCGCTCTCTGTTAAATGTTCTGTGTAGCTGTGAGGAGCAGGGTTTCTCCAACTATTTTAATGTACTCTCTGTTTTCCCTCACTAACTTGTTATATTCTGCATTTAAAGAGGCAGAGAGAGAGGATGTGCTTGCAGTGGACTTTTTTCAAATTCTGCCCGTGCTAACATATGTGCTTCGGATTTGGCTTGAAGGTTGCCTTTTTCCAATTTTTGAACCCCTCTTCGGATGTAAATACTGAATCACCTGAGTTAGGGAGACTGAAATGCCGACAGAAGGCAGTCTTTACTCTGTGAGTATTCCAGCCATTTATGTGTGTTGTACCAGTCTTTAGAGAAGCACCGACTTCTGTCCCCTTTAAGGGTTCGAGGGAAGGCTTTGAGAAGTGGCTGTTTGGGCTGCTCTGCTCTTGAGTGGGAGATAACTATTAAAAAACATGAGACAAACATTATTCTGACATTACAATAATAAAAAGGATAGTAATATAATACTTATCCCCCCTCTATAGTAATTCATAACACCCTAGGCAGGGTGACTCTCCACCAATAAACATGAATCAAAAAACTCTAAGAGATTATATAATGATTTGTAATGGACACACACTTTAAACACTTAAATCATTTCTCCAGATGATATCTAGCCTGGCAATCAATTTCATTAGTAGGGCCACACGGTCATAATTTTACCTGTTGGTCCAGAAACAGGTTGAACACCGGCTTTTGCTGCCTCCTGCCTCGCCTCTGTGACCACTGTTGCTATCTGACCCTCGTCTGCTGCTGTCTCGTGTTGTTCCTCCTCACTGTGCTCTGTAACTGTTCTACTGTCTGCTCCTCCTCTTCTCCATCCTTCTCTGTCTCCTCCTCACTAAGCCTCTGCTGCTCCCCTGTCGCATTAGCAACGTAACTTATGTCCCAAAAAATTATAAAGTAAAAAAGCATACAACAGTGCTGGACGGTTACGGGCGCTGTAGCACCTTCTGGAACGTAACAAATCACACGTCACGATGCATATTACCCCTCCCTCTTTGTTTTACTAAAGAAATTATAACTCACTCACAGATAGTCCTCTTGATCGGTGCAGCTCAGTTCAGGTGGTCGGTGCGGATCAGTTTCAGTCAGTGCCGTTAATCACGCAGTGACGTGATTGCGTGATTGCGTGATTGCGTGCCAGCGTGCGTGTGTGTGTAGATTAGGGGACCGGTAATTGGAGGTCACAGAAGCAGTGATGGGATAACGGAGTTTAGGGAGCACATGGAGTTCTTTGCGCTTGTGCATGGTGATACAAGAATATAATCGGTATCAATATCTGTGACTGGGCAGTGGGATGGCCGGTGGGGTGGCCAGCAAATATATACCCCTGGCCATCCCCTGGTGGCGCCATTGGATATAAGCTTAGTCAAGTTTATCATAAAGACTGGAAGTAGAACAACTAACCGGGCTCTCTCCCTTCCAACAACTCTAAATGTATCTTGTTTGTCATACATGTATTTGTATACGAGCAGATATTTAACATTGACAAGTTTTGTCGTCAGCATGAGATTGGCATACGGTGGAGACTCAAATGTTTCCCAAAATGTTGAGCTATTCTTGACAAATAGCTATTAGAATGGAGAAGAAAATCAGAACATGCTATGAACAGCTTTCATAGCTTTCAAAACCTGGGCACATAAGATGACAGTGACAAAACATGCTTTTTTATATTTTGGGTGAAGGGCTCCTTTAAACTGTTTTTTTTTCATCTTATATCACCTAAACTGCTATGTAGCAGCCCGACTATTTCCCTCAACTTGACCCAGAGTCGTTCATTTAGAATTTAGGCATTTGTATTGCTCCTAGAGCAACCTTATTGCCAATGTTTTAGCAGTCTGTTGCCAGTCGAAATATTAACAAACTGGAGGGTATATGGCACTTCTGTTATTGTGTTATAAATGTTTCCTGGGAAAGTCCATCCGACCTGATGATATACAACGCTCCAGGGTAGCAATCTTCCATTCATGACCCACCAAAAAACATCTGCAGCCTATCTGACTTCATTTGAGTCAATTCCATGCCCAGCAAGGATTTTGACATTGAATAGATATTGGCATGACTGCCTGCAGCTACTTTTAAAGCCACTTGCTGCCAAAGTAGAGGTTGCGATTACTTTTTGTCACACTGTATGAGAGGTTGTGATAGCTTTGGGTAAAAAACAAATCTGTTTATAATGTATTATTAACCTTCATTTGAACATTTTAACGATAGTAAGACATATTTTTCAATCATTCCTTTTAATTTGCGAAACAGAACAAGAACAAGAGAGATAGGATTGACTTAGACTTAGACTTCTCTTTATTGATCCTTTGGGATGAATCCCGCAAGGAAATTGAGATTTCAGCAGCTTACAAAAGACACAAGGGAGGTATAAAAAAATACAGTATAAGATAACCAAAAACTCCTAGCTAAATAAATACAGAAAGTATAAAAAAACAATAAACAGTAAGCAATAAACTCTTAGTCATATATATATGAGGTAGATGTAAGAATACAGGTCAAATCAAATTCACAGAAAAAGAAATCAGATAAGCTAAATGTAGAGGAAATGTATAAGATTAAATATGTATGACTGTATATGACAGAAATGAGCAGCAAGATTAAATTATTGCACTTAAGTGGTGGATAAAGTTATTGCGCAGAAAAGAAGATAAGTGTCCAGGTATGTAAGAGTAGATTATTAATTGGACAGTGAGTGGCTCCCACTCCTTCCCTTCTGTCCTCTTTATTTCCTCCTCCCCCCGAGTGAGGAGCTGTAGAGGATGACGGCCTGAGGGACAAAGGAGTCTCGAGTCTGTTGGTCCTACACATGGGCAGGAGCAGCCCTCCACTGAACAGGCTCCTCTGGTTGCTGATGACGGTGTGCAGGGGGTGGCTGGCATTGTCCATAATGTCCAGCAGTTTGTCCAGTGTCCTCCTCTCTGCCACCGTCACCAGTGAGTCCAGTTTTATGCCGACCACAGAGCCGGCCCGCCTGATCAGTTTATCCAGTCTGGAGGTGTCCTTCTTGGATATGCTGCCCCCCCAGCACACCACAGACTGGTAAAACATCCACATCAGTTTGCTGCAGATGTTGTAGGACCGCAGTCTCCTCGGGAAGTCCAACCTGCTTTGTGTCTTCCAGTTCAGGTGGCTGGTGTGTGTTATCCAGTCACAGCCCGAGGTAATTGTATGAGTCCACAGTCTCCACCTCAATTCCCTGAACAGACACCGGCCGAGAGGTCACATCACACAAAAAAAAAAATCTTTGTTTCCACCTCAATGACAGTGCGGGCCACTAAGGGTACGTCTGCACAATCGAGACAACCTTTTTTTTCTCTGTCATTCTTTTTTTTTTTTCTAAAGATTTTTTTGGCAGTTTTCCAAGCCTTTATAAGATAGGGCATACAGGAAATGGGGTGAGAGAGAAAGGGGGAGACAAGAAGCAAAGGGCCACAGGTTGAAGTCAAACCCGCAGCCGCTGCCTTGAGCCTTTTTACATAGGGTGACTGCTCTAACCACTCAGCCACCTTTCTCTGTCACTTTAATTGAAAAAGTTTTCCGTCAACACTGCCTTGGCTCAAGAAACATCTGCATCCACATGAAATCAGTTGAACTGGCTAAATATGGTGTAATACATATACCAGGCCTGGATGTGGTGCTGTAACTGCCACAGAAATACAGGGAGATGCTGTGTAGGCTAAGATACAAACACCGGCGGCGAGTTTCTTGCCAAATCTGGCAACTTCCCAAATCCTCATCCATCCTAAAGAGAAATCTGTCTACTGTTTCTGGTGTTATTGGAAACTTTCGTGGTGTTTTGGACTCTGATGCCCTCTTATCGGCTCTGACTGTTTCGAAGCAAGTCTGAGGCCGGCGAGAGGCAACTGGTCAGAGATGGAAAGACAGCAGTAGCTCAGTTTAAGTAGCTTCTTTCTCACGGGGAAGAAAAGAAAGAAAGTGAGTTGGTTATAATTTTGTCTAGGAGGAAAGTTTTATTTTCTGTCTAACGTTAGACTTGTTGATATCAACACTTTTGCCAGGTAAACGTTGCTACTATTGACGTTACTAGCCAAAAAATGGCGGACTTTCCAGTAACGTAACGATCAAAAGCGATTTGACACTAAAAACAGTATTTAATGTTTATGATTGATTTATGACATGATTGTTCTATTAACTTAACCCATGTAACTTGAAAACGAGTAATGTTATACATCTCCCACATCTAAAGGAGTTAGTCTGTGTGTTTTTCACTTGTTCTTGACATTCCCATCAGTATCTTTCTATACTTTATTCATCTTAACTACTTTCATATTAGAGATCGGATGAAGGTCAGCTGGAAACTAGTGGTGACAGTGATGAGGTTTATGCAGGGAGAGCCAGCACTGCACAGTTGCAGGTAGGTGCTTTATGAAGGGTGAGGTGATTTTAGTTTGTTGATCATGATAAGAAGTGGACATGGTTTAATTTAAACAATAATATAACAAACTGGATTTTAGTATTGCAATAGCTTTCACATCAGTATTTTTTATACCTTATTCACCTAACATTAAAGGGTTAAGGTGCTCGTAGTAACTGCAGTCTTGTCACATTGTGTGTGTGGAAAATAACCAGGGTTTTCCTTCTTTCTTTGTAAGTGTTTCTATGATGTAAATCCTTGGTTCCTGTATGTTGATTAACACAACATTCAAGCTGTGAATGAGTGCTGGGGGGATTTGCGGATAGGAGTCACATGCACATTGCAAATGGTGACATTTGGTGGTCGTAAAACACTGATAACATCCACCAGGGTTATAAACATTGGGTAGTATGTTTATGTTACTTCGATGTCCTTGTGTTTGTAATGTGCTTTGATGTGAGTGTATATCTGCTGAAGTGACTTGGAGGAAGGCAGAGATTGTTTGAGACCTGTTAGGACGTCTCTTGTTAGGACGTCTCTCCTGTAATGCATGCAGTTTAGTAAAGACATGATTTGAGAAACACCGAGGACTCCAGAGAATTTCTTTCACATGTGACATTGTGACTGTTTTCCTTTTAGGGTGTTCAGGGCAGGGACAGAGAGCTGAGAGACACTGAAGCCAGGGGACAGAAGACAGAGTCATATCAGCCACACCCAAAATTAATTGACACTCAAGTTCTGTCTAACAGAACTCTCTCCTTCCAAGAGCGGTAGTACAAGGACTTTCCCTGGCTACATTATGATGCAGTTCAGAAGGGGGTTTTGTGTTTTTATTGCATGAGAATTTACCAGGACAAACTCACACCATTTGCTGTAAAACCAGAGCCCGCCTTTATCAGTTCTGGATTCAAAAATTGGAAAAAGCTATTGAAAAATGTAAAGCACATGATAGTAGTCATACACACCATCATGCTGTCTCTGTGACTGCACAAGAAAATCACCCTATAAATGCACAGTTGCCCAGTGCTTTGGCAAATCAACAAGCAGACAGCAGACACGGTCTGGGGAAAATTGTGAGTTCAATCAAATATTTGGCACGACAGGGTAAGGCCTTGAGAGGGCATGAGATTTTTACCAACTCTTGAAAGACAAGGCAGAGGATGATGTCATTTTAGCCAAATGGTTGCAGAGGTCACAGAAAGACTACATCAGTCTACAGATCCAGAATGAAATTCTGTCTACAATGAGCAACAAAATTGTTAGTAAAATAGCTGATACAGTCAGAGGCCTACAAGTTCTTCAATATGCAGTTATTATGGATGGAAAGCAAGACATTTCCGGGCAAGAAGAAGAAAGTATTTGCCTGCGTTATGTTGACAAGGACCTGAAGCCCCATGAAGAGTTCATTGGTTTTTATTCTGTGTCTGATACAACAGGAAAAAGCCTTGCTGGAGTAGTTAATCAGAATCAGAATCAGAATCAGAATACTTTATTGATCCCCGGGGGGAAATTCTTTCGTTCCAATGCTCCGTGCACAGTAGAAACAAGCCATAAAGATGAATAAAGTAGAAATAAAATACAGTAAAGATTCAAATAAAATACAATTAAAATAAATCTAAAGTAGCTAATAAATAGCCAATAAAATACAGTACAAATAAATAATAAACAATCAAGTAAACAATCTGAAGTGAGTGTGAATGTATTGTATTATGTAATAAAGATGTGCTGCTGAAATTAAATTTACCAAGGCATGGTTAACGAGGTCAAACTTATGACGGGGCAGCTAATATTGCTGGGAAGCATGCTGGTGCACAGGCATTGATAAAACAAGAGCAGCCACTAGCACTTTACATTTATTGTGGGGCCCACTGTACTAATTTAATCACACAGAAAGCTTGCTTAGCCTCTGTTCTGATCAGAGACTCATTGGATTGGGTCAACCAGCTTGGAGTCCTTTTGTCTCATTCAGGCAAGTTTAAGGCAATCCATGCAGCAATAGCACATGCCCTGTGTCCCACCACATGGACAGTACGGGGAAAAGCCCTCACAGCTGTTTTGTCACAGTATGGGTCAGTGCGGCTAGCTTGCAATAGATGGCTATTGGTGCCTCAAATACTGCATCTACTGCTAATGGCCTGCTAGGGCAGTTTAGGAAAAGCAAAACTGTTTTGGGTCTCATCCTTGCCTCACCAGTGATTTGTGAGCTTGAATGCCTGAACATCTCTTTTCAGAAGATAACTGAGACCATTGCTGGCATGAGGGCTGCTGTAAAGGTTGTTAGGACCTCACTCAAGGCCAAAAGAGATGAGGCAAGTTTAAAAACTCTGTTTGAACAGGCGACGGCTGTTGTCCAGTCTTTAGGTGTTAAACTCATTACCATTCCACAGACCAGAACAACCCAAAAACGCTTCATTGAAGAAGCTGAGGCATATCAGCCTAAAAGTGCCAAGTAGTGTATTGTAGATGCACAGCTCAGTGAACTATTTAACCAGGATGACTTGCTGACTTTGCAAAAGTTGAAAGAGACACTTCTGAGTGGAGAGATTGATGTGCAGTCATTGAGAAATACCCAGAGTTAACTTTGAGTGCAGCTTTCTATGTTTCGCCTGAACTACTCATTTAGCAACAGTGCAGAGGCTGCAGGCATCATTCGTGGATTGCCTGTAGAGGTACGTAGACTTTTTGGGCGAGTGGAAAACCTGGTCAGGTTGCTTTTGGTAGTCCCTGTTTCATCCTTTTCAAGCAGAAAGAAGTTTTAAAGTCCTTCGCAGGCTCAAAACTTGGCTCCGGTCCACAATGACTCAAAACAGACTTAGCCATGTTGTTGTTTGTCATGTCCATCAGGATAAACTTGACTTACTGGACAAGAAGTCAATTTGCGAGCAATTTGCGGCTGCCAATGACAGGAGAGAAAAACATTTTGGCTCTTTTGCTTAGGCCAGTGTTTTTCAACCTTTTGTTTGCCACGGCACATTCTTGACACTGAAAAAAATCACATGGCACGCAAATTATTGAATGAAGGACTGTACAGTGCTAACTAACTTTTATTTGTGACAGAAAACTACATAGGAAATTATATTTATCAGTCCATTACATCCAATCTAATGTCTTTTTTGTTAACCTTTAATTTCACACAACAGTTAGTTAGTGGAAATGTGAAAGGATATCACACTCGAGAGTAAAATTCTTGATGCTGTTTTTGCTTTTCACCTTAACCTTTGCATGTCTCTGTGTCTGTTTATTGAGGCATAAGATACAAAAAAAAAAAGTTGAGGCACCCACCCAGGAATTAACAGTTTACAGATTGCCTCATTAAAGTTATCAGGTTCCCTGTTAGTATTGGGTTTAAATCCAAAATATTGCTAAAAAGGGACTTTTGCTTTTAGCTTTGATACTAAATCCTGCCAACATCTTGTCAGTAAACTTTTCTAACCTCTGCAACTCTGTGCTGCGACTCTGCTGCCGCTGCATGGAGCAGATACTTTCAGTTTAACTGGGCAGGGTATGAATTAAAGTTACGGTTGATCGCCCTCAGTGTTCTAATCTGTCAAAATGATGTACAACCATCAGATATTTTCATCATTGTTGAAAAAAAAAACCTCAGTGACAGAAAATATTGGGTTAAAACAACCCCTGCTCTATGGTATCGAGGAATTGTTGTGTGGGTTTTTGACCACATGTTGCACATTACTGCCAATCAAAGGCTAGCTGGAATCTGTTTCTATGGATTGCAGGAATGGGTGCCTCCATTGCAGCAGTGAAAGGAGCAGCAAGTAGAAAGCCTCACTGTTATAATTCTATAACAGTTGAAAAGAAAGATATGGAAAGATTGCAGCAGTGGCGTGAGCCCAATGTGAGTTTATCTTGCTGGGCATGACCAAGCATGTTTTCTGGTGGAAATCACTTCTTGCTTTACATAACTGCTGTTGTAAAAGGCCAAACAGGAGCTGTGATAGTGAGGGCACTGAGTAAATGTCAGCCTGCTCTACTGCATATCAATAACCTTTAACAACTGTAGTTTGCAGTCTGGTGTGTTAATACAGAAAAGGCAAGTGATTTTCATATTCAATTTTTTATACATTGTTTTGTTCATTTATTAAAGTCTGTAGCCATACTAGTGTCTTTGTAAGGCTACAATGCTCATTGTGAAGAGAACAAAATACATAGTGAGATGAATTAAAGTTCAGGTCTACAGTAACAGTGGTGGTCAAGTAAATGTATTGATGTTGTTATATTTCCTTTATAGTTTCACAACCGTTTTACATCTCTATATATTTAAAATACAGTTGAGATCAAAATTAGAGAAAAAATTATAAATGATTTATTATGAAATACTGTAATGTTTTTTTATGGTTCAGAATTTGATAGAATATCTGCTGTGGCTAAACCACTGCTGTACTAGCATGTTTTGTTTTTTTATGACCATGGCACTTCAACAAAAACCATTATTTTGTGAAAAAGGAAGTGAACCAAATTTGAGAACAATAACCATTGTGTCAGAAGAGCAGTTTTCAACAATGTTTTTTCCTCCATAGGATTCAAAAATGAACAGGAAGTGTAGAGGCCACAGCTTTGAATGACTTCAGCACATCTGTGCTCCATCACTAGTTTCTCACACTGCTCTGGTTTGATATTGGTCCGTTCTTCTTCACTCTCTTCCACAGTTCAGTAACTGTAGTGGGTTTCTTAGACATTTCTTTGTCATCAAGGATATTCCAGAGATTCTCCATGGGGTTTAGATCTGGACTCTGGGCTGGACATTTCATTGTTTCAATATTTTTAGCTCCAAAGGAGTGCGTAACATGTTTTGCAATGTGACAGGGGACATTGTCTTGCATGAAAATTGCAGCTGTTTGGGGGACAATTGCAGTGAAGGTATTGTTGCTGAAGGAGGTTCACATAAACATTTTCATTCACCCTGCCATGTAGCTGAACAAGAGGCCCAACTTCTGCTGCAGAAAACATCCCCCAACACCTCCTTCCTGGGAGGTATCTGAAAGTATGTGAAAGTGCCCAAAAGTTTTTCACAAAATAAAGTTTTTTGTTGAAGTGCCTTGGTTATTTAAAAAACATGCTAGTACAGCAGTGGTATAGCCACAGTGGTTATTCTATCAAATTCTCAACAATAAAAACATTTACAGTATTTCAGAATAAATCAAGTATTAAATTACTCTAATTCTTTAATTTTGATCTCCAGTGTATATATCAATTACTTCTCACTACACATATATATTTACTACTTTCCTGTTTATTAGGGCCCTAGGACTTAAAGTGCGAGGAAACCTATTGTTTTTTATGAATTTATTATTATTCTTCTACTGAGCCATCACATTTTTGAGGGGCTTAGGATGCATGTAGGGTCACAGAAATTGGCACACAGGTCAAAAGTGGCAACGTTTTGTAGTAATTGGGCTTGTGTGTGGCCAGCGGGCTCCATAGTTCCTCCAAACGCACACCATGGCTGGGACAAAGTTATTTTGATGTTTACGAAATTTGGTGGGATCATTGCTCTCATCTTGAAGAACATATTGACATTTTTTCAATTTTTTTCGCCTTACAGAAAGTTGGCCATCTTGGATTATGTGCATTCATTTTCATTTTAGGACTGTGGACACATGTTCAAACCAACTATGTTCTTGATTTGATGTTATAATTTAACTTGAGTGTGCCACGTCCGGTCTATAGTGCCCCCTAATTACTTTGAGCACTTTAACGCATTTTTAGCGCACTCCAAAGCTCACAAAACTTTGCTGACACATGAAAACCAATTAACATTGGGAAATTATACAGCGATTTGGTCCATGTGTGTTTAGCTGGCTCCATAGTGCCCCCTAACGCCTGGAATGCCTTGGTTGAAACAAAGATTCTCTGATATTCACAAAGTTTGTTACCCAAATAGCTTTAATCATTTCAGACATAATTCCCATTAGCTTTCATTAGCTCCGCCCAACAGGAAGTCGGCCATCTTGAATTTTGTGTAGTTTCCATTTATTTTATGCAAATTTTTTCAATCTCCTAAATAAATTATCGGATTAATTTCATATTTTCTTGGTATAATCCTCCCACTAATGTGATGGTAAATTTTGAAGGAATAGTCAATTCCTCGAACGATGATGTCATAACTCATGTGACTAACCACCATTTTAGGCAGGTATGGTGTTTTTCATAACTTCTAGTGAATTCAACAGATCAATCTCAAATGTGGTCAGCAGAATCACGAGATCTTCATGATGCCAACTTTTAAAGCTTTTGTGTTTTACTGTGTTGTTACTTTTCTGCCAGAGTCCCCCCACACCCCCCAAAATGCAGCCACTTGTCTTCTAACTGGGCAAATAAAGCGTGATCACATCACCAGTGCTAGCCTCCCTCCACTGGTGTCCTGTCCATTTCAGAGTTGATTTTAAGATTTCTTTATTTGTTTTTTTAAGATGTCAAAGGAACTCTTGCATCTTCACCCTCCAATTAGATCACTGAGGTCAACCAATCAGATACTCTGGGATATTCCTAAATCCAGACAGAGATCCTAATCTCTGAAACAGTTTCTGTGTTCAAATAAAATCTGCAGAGACCACAGAATAATTTCAGTCACTATTGAAGACCCACCTCTACTTTTTTTCAAGTGAGTTGAGCTTGACACCTTGACCTCATCTTCTGTTGGACTTCAATTCTTTTACTATCATTATATGTATTGTTTTCTTCTTTTCTTACTGTTGTCCCGCTTTGTATTCATTTGTGTTAGTATTTTGTGCCTGTTAAGCACTTTAGTCAACTCCTGTTTTTTTACATTTGCTATACAAATAAAGTTTGACTTGACATTGAGCAATTACTTTTGCACCAAAGTTGGTTATAGACAATATTTCTGGAGTTCCTGTGTAGCCAGCAGATATCGTGATAACAGATATCTGGGCCAAGACTCTGTCTCCCTTTCACCGGGTCCGATTAGAAACTTGAGACGTCAGAATGAAGTTGAGTTGAGAGACAACATATGAATAAACAGATATCTGCATATGAATGCAGATCTATTTAAAAAAAATTGTTGTCAATAATAGCCAATGAGTTCTGTGATTACATTCTGGCCATTGTGTTCCAACTCTTTGGCTCTCTACACGGACTGTTTATTTGCATGCATCCAAGCACCAGACAAATGTGATTGGGCAATACTACTTAGATTACAAATGGTAAACAGAAACACTTCCAATTTTGTGTCTAGTTGCCATCATAATCTGCATTCATATGCAGATATCTGTTTAGAGATTACTACTTGGCAGTCTCCTTCTGTCCATGACCCTTACTAGTTTGAGGAGCAACGGATAGGAAATCTACTGTGCAAGCAGCCAAACTGTCTATTAGCTGCTCTGGGGTTTTCCTGCCTACCTGCACTGAAGCCAAATCGAAAATGTCTACACCATGGATGTAATTAAAGAAGTGGATACGGTACCGTCGCTTAGTTTTGCAGCAAAAAACTCTTCCTACGGCCCAAAAAGTATTTTCTCCATGGGCCACCATTATGAAAGTTAGGTCTGTAAAACTGTTGACAGAACACCTCGAACTGCAAACAAGGTGACTGCTTATATGCTAAAAAATTTTTTATCCATGGACTTGTTTGTAAAACTTTTCTTGAGCTGAGGAAAGCGATTTTAAAAACATGTGATGTCATCCCGATGTAAAGTCTATGGACTGAGCAAAAACTTGTGGATGTGAGAAACACAATTCTGCATATCTTTGAAGTTAACCTGGAAGCCCAGAAACTTTTTTTGTCGTATGCGCGAGTTGAGTTATTCTCATGAACTGTATAGCCAAAATTTTTGATGCGGTTCTCAAAGACCATCCATGGTCATTGGTCTCGAGTTGCCTTGGAAGATGGAATTGTATGACGGATGTCTTTCCAACAATACAACTATTCTGCAGATACTGTTTAAACACGCCAAAAATACACCATGTGGTTTATGCATACATTTAAGTGTAGTGTAGTCACAAGCATACACATACAGACCCATTATTATGCATTCCTAATAAGTTTTAGACACACCAAGATAGACAAAATGTCACTGTGTACTCTAAGAAGAGTCGTTCCCATTACTAATGAAATACACACAAGCATGCTCAATAACAACAAAAAATAAGAGCTAAAGGCCTATGCTTTTTATTCTTTGTAGGGAACAGTCACAGTTCTTAGAAATCTGTCTTTTTTTAAATTGTATTGCATATCCTATTTAAAATTAATATAAATATGGAAAATCCATGTGTTATTTTTTACAATAATTCAATAAATTATGTGACAGGGTCCAAATTATTCTAGAAAAGTCAAAAAGATGTCGGTTGGTCACCTGCCGCCATGCCTAACCACTTTTCCGGGGGAAACCCTGCATATTATAACTTTATCCTTGAAAGAAATCCACAAACTTCACTTGGAAACTTTTTACTGCGCCCCTGCATGGACATTTTATGCTTCATAGCCTTGTCAGTCATCCTTAGGCAGCATTGGTCAACGTTCTGTCATGTTTCACCGCAGGATATTTAATAACACACTTCATAAGAGGGACAAGACAGGAAAGAAAGGTTTTACTTTGTGTCTTTGCCACGTTTATACTGGACTTCTTTATGGTGTGAAGTTGAAAAGGCCACATGTTCACCACAGCAATATTCCATTTGAGGGATTATATTTAATTAGGTGTTTTTAATTACACAGTGACCTCCCTGTGCTCAATTTGGCCCCCATATAATCAAGGGCATGATCAATACTGTTGCCTTGTCAGTTTGTGAAACTAATATGTGAACTAATGTAAGCTGTTTTGTAGTTCAGTAGCCGAAGGAGAGACTACAGCTGTCAACAGGGTCGATTATGATATTGGATATCTTCAACTTTAATTGCCAGCAGTTGATCAGAGGCCTCATTATAAAATCTTTAGGATACAATCCTCTTTTGTCTTAGGATAAAAAAATTAGCTATTACAGAACCGTCTGAAGCTATGACACAGACACAGACCCTTTCCTAAAGTCAAAATAACAATGGCAATGAAGATGGGGCACACCATAAACACCAAAATATAAATATCAAAAGACTACTCAGACTACATGATGACACTTTAAATCTCCATGTTTTAATAGGTATATGGGTAGTTGACAAATTGGCAGTAATTGTTTTTTTCTGTAAAACACCATTTTGGAAGAAAAAATACACATGTTTATGTAGTGTGAAATCTGATATTTGAGAAAATATAAGTGGTCCCTTCTGAATTTTTAATGATTTTCCTGTTTTTGATTTTACACTTTCCCTAAAGAGCACTGTAAATCTCTCCTGTGGTGTAACATAAAATACATCAAGAAAAAAAGTCTTGATAAATATAAAAACATACATGAAATATTTTCATCTTCATTGTTAGACACTTATACTGTAATTTATTTGATATGACATTTTGAAAAACACCATTTTTCACATGAATTGGACATTTTTCAATCAATGCAGGTCAGATTTTGCTGTCATCCTTATACAACTGTTGAAAATTGTACCAAATTAAGATGAGTGATGTCCTCATCTCCCCTAATTAAATACTGAACTTTTGTTATTGAAGATATTTTGAGATAAACACAGATTTTTTTATTTTTTTTTATGCGTGTCATAGTACAGGACATTGTTTCACACTAAAGTTGCATTCACACCAAACGCGATGGACGCAAATTGAGCGACAACTCTACATTGAAAATCCCGACGACTGTTTTTGGCGTGACAGTTGGTGGGAAGTTGGTTTTGACTTTGTCAGTGCTCTACTGGGTCATAAATGGCCTCCTGTGACTTCAACGGCTGTCGTTATACAAAAACAGCTGAAAATATCTGAAATAACCTAATTGTTATATTTAAAAACATTGAACATGGTCAAAAAATTTTTTTAAAAGAGTTAAACAAATCGTGTTCAATTATTTAAAATGCTTCTTTAAGAGATCTTTTCCTGTTGTGTGACATCTTTGTCCTCTGGTGTCACACCGGTGGACATTTGTCTCACACCAAAGGAGGTTTCAGCCTTTTGTGTCACTTAATGACCATGCTATACCTAGCTAAGCTTCCATTAGTAGTTTGCAGGATACATTTGCTAAATTTTCCATTATTATAGTAACATATAAGTCACATACAGTTTTATATATATAATATATAATATCATTTAGGCCTGTCACACCAAGGGACTAAAAAACTTAATGCTTATCTAGTGCTTTGAAAAAAGCTAAATATTTGAACAGTTCTGAGAAAGAGAATTATCATGTGCACATCATGGGCTTCACAGAGGTCTCCAGTAACATGACCTTTAAAGGGATCCTTCAACTGAATAAAGTTGGCTGTGGAATTGCCCGATTGAATTCAAGATATGGTGTCACAAATGGTTCACGAACCTGTTTTTATTGGTCGCCAATCAACAGAGTAAAATACAACTACAGGAGTGGCAAGCTTTTAGCTAACACTAATTATCTCGGGGCAGCACGGTGAAGGCATTAAAACAGATTTTTTTAACCACTAATACTGCTCAAAATAACACCAAACCTCTGCAGTAGCATGATAAGAGTCCCTACATATAAAATAAAGCACAAACAACGTAGTTAGCGAACTCTGAGTTTATTGAAAGAATGTTTTGAAAGATTTAACAACTGGCCCCGGCACCAGCTCGTCTCCTAGTAAAGTCCATTCAAGTCGATTACCAAATGCAATTCAAAAGGAAGAAGCCCATTGGTGCTTCATTTTATGTGTAGCAACTCTTCTCATGCAGAGGTTTGGTGTTATTTTGAGCAGTATTAGTGCTTAAAAAAGCCGTTTTAATGCCTGCACCATGCTGCCCAAAGAAAATTATTGTTAGGCACGTCCGCCTGTTAGCGACTCTACTAGGTTTGTGTGTGTGTGTGTGTGTGTGTGTGTGTGTGTGTGTGTGTGTATGCGTGCGTCTAGGGGAGTATCCAAGACGTCAGGGTTGGATGAAAGCCTTGAAATAAAACAGAAAGGCGGGACTGGAAGAAATAGATTTTTAGTAAGTGATGTAAAATAGACATGGACAGGACAGGACTGTGCAGCCCTGATCAATATAGCAACATATCATTCCACAACTGTGGTGCTGAGGGGGTAAAGAGCCATGACTAGAGGCTCAGTTGACTAGCAACAGCAAAGTTCAGAAGTAAAGCCAAACTGTTTAGTTGAAACAAGATCGCCTTACAGGCAGCAGCAGACTTATAAAACGTAGGCAAGCAGCCAGTGGAGGAGGGATTGAGAGGGGTTACATGGCAACTTTTTGGGTGATTTAAGACAAGCTTGGCTGGAGCATTCTGTATGAGCTGCAAGGGTCTAAAGATCTAACAACAACACAGAGCTGGACGCACCGGTTATCTGTCCGGATGGCGAGCACGATGAGTGCGTCCTCATCGGTGGGAAGGTCCAGAGGTACGAGGGGGTCTTGAATCGGGGCTGCAAGTCCTTTCAAAAACACATCGTATAGAGCTGTGACGTTCCACCTGCTTTCCACCGCCAGAGTGCGGAAACGGATGGCATAGTCGCATACTGACCCGCTGCCTTGCTTCAAAACGCTGAGTTCCTGCGCCCTTTCTCTGTGCCTGGTAACGGGGTCAAAAGCCTTAATAAGCGCAGCCTGGAAATCAGGGAGAGAGTTACAGACAACGGAGCCCTGGCTCCATTCAGCTGCCGCCCAGGCTTTGGCTCTGCCAGACAGGTGTGATATCATAATGGGAATCTTGGACCGGTCCGTGGGGAATGGGACCAAAAGTTCAAAATGGAGAGAGCAGTCAATAAAAAAATCTTGCAGGTTCCGGGCTCTCCCAAATACTGAGCGGGAGAAGCCAACCTACAACTTGCTCCTCTGGCTGGCGAGGTGGGCACTGGGGTGGTGTTCACGACCGAAGGCGGAGCTGTGGCCACTGGTCGAGTGAGTTGCCCCAGCAGGTCCTATAACTGCGAGGAGAGTTGACCCATGTGGGCGGCCGTGGCCCTCTGGAACTCCTCTTGCTGGACGAGGTGGGCCTCCTGGGAGTGCAGCGCCACCGATAATCGTTCCTCCTCCGCTGTGTCCATACTGGCCAGAATATACTGTCAGACCCGGACAGGAATGAGGACTCAGATGCGGAGGTACGCAGATCAAACTAGTATATATATTCTTAAAATCCAAGACATGAGGCGCTGAGCCAATAAAACACTGAACAAAAAGTCGCTCCGACCAGGAGGAAAAACAGGGTGAACAAAAGGGCATTCAAAAAATCTAAGTCAAACTTGACAGGAAAGCACAGGGAATACAAAAACCTGAACGAGGATACTTGGATCTCAAGACGTGAACCAGGCTGTGGAAACGAGCTGGAAACATTCGGCATAACGGACGAAATATTCTGGCAACGAGACAGGGAAAGACACAGACTATATACACATGAAGGGAGGGGGGCCACAGGTGGAAACAATCAAGGATCAGGGAATGACGTCAGACCGGTGACACAAGAGGAAGGGCAAGTGACCCGGAACGAGAGGAGAGTTACTTTTCAAAATAAAACAGGAAATTCACAAAAACCCAAAGACAGGACAGACCTCACCGACAAAGCCAACAGAGAGAGAGAAAAGTATCCTAATGAGGCAATGCAGAGGAAGAGACATGAGACAAAGAGGTGAACTTGAGTCAAAAATTGTACTTCTTCTCAGTCACAACTCAGTAGATCTGGAATACATGATACAGTAAGCAGAAGGCTAAACCTTTAGCAACATTTTCTCTCCATCTCTGAAATGCGTCGCAGATATTGATAGGTGTTTAATTGTGTTTATTGTCAGAATCTATATTGATAAGTGCATCTTCTTTTGGGGGGTATGCTTTGCAGTGTAGGTAGTTGTTGCCAATGCTGGAATAGCAACTTTTTCTGTAGGATTTTCTATCATTGAATCAGGCTTTCGTCATCTGAAGGGACGTGCACACACATCTTAATTTGTTGAACACTAAATAGAAATTAATTAATTAATTAATTAATTTTTGGAAAAATTTTGGAATTAAGTTTTGAAAAAAGGTAAGTCAAAATAAATAACAGGGAACTTCTGGTTTAACATGTCTCACATTGAGGATACAGGAATAAGATGATGAGCCCCATGTGGAATCCAGAAACTAAAGAAAATGCATTCGAGTACAACTAGGGAAGAAAAAAAAAAAGTCAACTGAGTGCATAAGCTACCACATCTTGTGTTAGTAGAGAGGTCAGCTCTATGAGCTAAATGTGTGCACAGTCTCCGAATTAATTAAATTGCCATCTAGATGAAGTTACGGATTAACTTTCATCCCTGCTGGTGATTCTGCTGACATCCAGAGAGTGTTACAAAATATTTCAGACTAGAAAAGTCTATGCTTGTGTCAAAATGTTTCTTTGTCTGTCAGTCCAACCAATATTATCACCCGGTTTTAAACTGTGCAAGCACAGCTGAAGCAAAAATAAAGCAATTCACAAAAACATTCCCAGTGTTTCTAGGTGTAACAATGTGAGTAATTAGTTCAAGAGCAGAGGTCCAGTGCTACAGTAACTGAGGTTGGCTCAGTGGTTAAAGCAGGCGCACATGTATAGAGGCTGAAACTCATCGCCAGTGTCATGGGGCAGTGATACTGTATGTTAAACTCTAATTCACTGCAGAGGGAAACCTTGATGATTTTCAACCAGCTGACACGAGCAAGCCGGAATACTTTAGTCAGAGAGAGGCGTGCTCCAGTTGCCAGCTCCGCTCACCTGCATTAACACACAGCCGGTTGAAAATCATAAAGAAGTTCCCCTGTAACTAACTACTGTAGTAGTTGCACAGTTAGCAAAAGTGCAACTGAACGCTGTATTTCCAGTGGTCAAAATGTCCCAGTGAAGTGTGATGAAGGGAAAACACAGTGAAAAGGCCAAAATCTCGCTGTTTTAATGTCCACAGTTCTGTGGATACACATACGACTAACCCCGCCCTAAAGCATCTGCTGCTTTATGATCTATTTTTACTCTAAATGGGATCATAAGTTACTAAATAAATGGCATTCTGTATTGAAGAAGACCTGAAACTGTATGAATGAAGGCTTACAGTTTAAGGTTTTGAACATCTGTCAACTTATTTTATACTGTCTATGGCCATAACACAACATCCAATATGGAATTAAGACTCTGTGATGTGTACGTATACTATTTAGATAATTTGATGAAGTGCTGTGATTAATTCCCAAAATGTTTTCATATCGTTTCACCCACTGCCCGTCTGTACTCATCTGAGCTGCTCACATGTGCCACCTGGTGTACACTGCAGGTACTGCAGCCAGTGAAACTAACACTGGAGTAAATTATGTCTGTGTGTGTGTGTGTGTGTGTGTGTGTGTGTGTGTGTGTGTGTGTGTGTGTGTGTGTGTGTGTGTGTGTGTGTGTGTGTGCGTGCGCACGTGCGTGCGTGCGTGTGTAGTGTGTGTTTGTGGATGATGAGATTACCTATCGTTGCACACTGTCAGTGGTACGTGAGATACTGGACACACACACACACTTTCACTCTCACAAGCTGTCTCTCGTGCCAGCGAATAAAACACAGGTGGCATTTCACTGATTTCCTACAAAGGTGAATGTAAACAGGAGGGAAGGGTATAGGAACAATGGTTGGATGCACAGAATGACAATAGGGGAGTTGGGTCACGTAAAGAATGATGAGGCTCAGTGTTCAATATTATTCTCTACTCCCCATGTACTCAATGCGACAGTACACTTTTCTTTGTATCTTGTGACTATAGAGGTGGGAAGTGGAAGTAGTTTGTCCAAGTTTCTTTTTCAGATATCCTCAATCGTTCTTAACACTTAAACAAAACAGCACACCTCACTTTTAATCAGCAGAATACGGTGATTGTCAATGACTCCAAAAATGACATATAAGACCGAATGTGCTGCGTCTTATGCAAACCTAAAATCCATGAAGTGTTGGCATTCAAGAACTCTCCGCCAAACTCAGGAAACACATACAGGTATGTCATTAAGGCTAGCTAATGTGTTAACGTTACATAAGCTAGTAATGTTGCGCTAAATTGGGCTGGTTAGGCTAGGTCTAGGCTAAGTTAACTAGCTAGCTATCGTTATCAGGCTACCCTATATGACCATTTTAATATGCTAAATCACCTTGGAGCCCAGGAATTCTTTTCAACAATCAAGCAGAAGGATCAACGGGACGGTAACATCAAGCAACTAGAGTCCTTCCTGGCCAATCCAACTGATACCATGGACATCCTTAAAACGTTTCCATCTGTGTGCCACCTGTCTCTTAAGCTAAACACACCACTACCTGGCTCAAGTGCCTGTGAGAGGCTTTTCAGCACAGCAGGAATGATTTTTAGACCCAAGAGGGCTAAGCTATGTTCCAAGAGCTTTGAAAACCTTCTTCTCTTGAAGTTGAACAAACAATTTTGGTAGATTTGTTTTCCCTTCCTTCACATTAGACTCGCATAGAGGGATGGGGTGATGAAGTGTAAAGATGAAGATGGGGGTCTAGTATGTGTTAAAGTAGTAGTATTGTTGCCTGATGTGCAATTCAAAAGGTTGATTAACAGTTGGACTTACGAGTATAATTTGTAACACCACAGTTTAGAAGCCAATCCTTGCCCAAAATTTAATGTTCAGAAGTGTGATGTCTGAACCTGACGTGTACAATACAAATGCCTACAATTGACTATGGTAAAGTACATTAGGATACATCTTGTGTTTGTTCAAACAATGACATTGATGAAACGGATTCCATATAAATTCTCGTGTGGTTATTAGCTTTGCAGTGAATCGTGCAATAGAAATACTTTTTATAATACTTTTGAGTAAATTTCAGAGCCCGTACTTTTTACTTTTACTTGAATGAATATTTGGATCAGTACTTTCACTTTTACTTAAATTGTTTTTTTACACAGGTAGTTTTACTTCTACTCAAGTAAAGAATTTGGGTACTTTTGCCATCTCTGCGTTCCTTATGAGGAGTTTGGCGCTTATATAACTATGTCACCATACTTCCTCGTTAGGCACATTGCAGAATGTCAGGCTTTGTCCCTCCCCCTACACTATCTAGTGTCAATGTTCTCAATATCTCTTTCCTATGAGAAACAACAACAACAACCTTCAAGCTAGCAGTCTACGTTTAGAAATATGTGTTGAATCTGAGTTTGCAGTTGCAGGACTAAAACAACTTGTGGACACCTGAGAAAAGGCCAAACTCAAACAACACATTCATTGTCAGTCGGAATAGATTTGCCACATCTTTAACTTAGTGACATTGGCTTAACCAGTGAACCAAGCCACTCACTAAACTGGTTTAACATTTTTCTGAGGCACCATCGCTACATCCCAAGACAATTGTGATTGTTACAAGCCAGAATGTTTATCCCTTGTCCCAGAAGGTATGTGGCAGCCAGACCGCCACACCAGCACTGGAGTAGGATAACATTAATTTAAAACTGTTTTGTCAGTCTTCTACAAAGTGTTGGACTGATCTAGCCTCTCAAGACCCTCCTGATCTCTGCTTACTTTGCCTCAGCGCTCTGTTAGTCATCATACACTTCATTGATCTGATTGGTTGATTTGACCTGTCTATCACCAACATAGGTGGTGATAGACAGATGATTTATCCAATCAGCAACCAGTATTTCTGCCTCTTCCCAAAAGATTTCCAACTGGGAGTTCCCAGATGGATATGCAGAGCAAATGTGGATTATCAGGTTAGGAGCAATGAGCACACTATAACATCTGCATTTATCCATGGATGCTAATAACAACTATTTCTTATATCAGTTAGAAACAGTTCCAACGCTGCTTTAATGTGACTTTTTTTTTTAACATGCCAGAATATCAGTGTGCATTTTTTTGGCATGATGTGTACTTGGCCTCCACCTGCACATCACAATCTGAGAAATGCTTGCTCAAAGAACGTGCAGAGTGCTTTAAGATCAAATGAAAGCAAATGTCAAATATTAAACTAAACTGAAACAAAGACAGTAAGCTACCATAAGACAGTCTAAATAGAGAAAATAGAGGGTAAACATTATAGTCATATGAATGGCCATGCATTTAAAGCATGATCCTAACTCTTAAGAAGTCATTTAAATGTTATGATGACATTATTATTTTTAGATAATTAGCCTACGCCCCCAATGCAGAAAAAAAAGGAAAAAAGGTGAGAAGTGCTTATTCCTTACAGAACTTCAGAGGTACAATATGGTAACGAGAACCACCTCTTGTCCCTTATTTATGCAAACGACTTTAATCAAAAGTTGAATGTTCACTGTAACTTTGCAAGTCAAAAGGTCACATAGACTCCATACACAAGATGGATACACAAAAGAAAAGGCTGTGCTAAAAAAGACAGATGCCTCAATCATTAATACATTACTGACTCTTTGAGTTCTTCAAAGCTGCACTAATTGATGTTCCTTATAGAAACAATGGCGAAAATGGCAATGTGAAAAGGATGGCTTGTATTGACAAATGCACAGAAAATAACCATCGACTCTGCAGCTACCTGTAGCACTACGGAGCATTTTAGGCTCATTCAGCTTATTCTTTTGGTTTTCCAGAATGCTATTTTATTTTTTTGGTTCAACCCTTCATCAAACCTGTTTCCAGCAGCAGCAAGCAGCATTTTGGTGGGAAAACAACCGATAAACAAACTGTACACTATGTGCCCAACAAACAGGAAAGTTTGAGACTAGCTGGCGAGCAGATGGAGCATTCATTCCCTTAAGAACCAGATATTCCCATCAGGAGTTAGTAGAAACCAAAAACAGAATTATTGGCAGGGTGGCCAGAAACATTACTCCAAATAACATTATTCTTTGAATATTGAATTCAACTTAGTTGAACAACAATTTAACAATTTAATGTACTTTAAAATGGAATTAAAAAAAACAACACACTGATTCATGCAATGACATTTAATTAGTTTAATTCGTTCATTTAGTTAGTCACCTGAGACATTTCTTTGCATTTTCCTTTACAATGCTCTTTTTCATATGATATTGTTTTATTAATGATTAATTGTATTGTTTATTAAATCTAAGCAGTTTTAATAACTGCCAGACTGCACTGGAAAAGAAATTGCAGCAGTGGTTCATTTTTGTAAAAATAAAACTTGTAAAAATCATAAATGCTGAACCCTGTAACAGGAAACAACATGTTTACTTTCTGGGCATAATACAAACAGTTTTAACCAAGCGTTTTTTTAATGTGTAAGCTGACAAAGTTGAAAAATAATAAAGTGAGGTAATTGTATGCTAATATGAGCGAAGGTGCCTGGAGGGTAAATGAGTACACAGTAGGAGAGTCAGGAGGTGAGTTTGGGAATCAGCTCCCATCTGCTGCAGCACTTTAGAGGCTGCGGACTTTAACACTGTGGACAAGAAAGGACAGGTGCTGGAGGTTAGAGACAAAGGGCACAGAGCATCTGTATTTGTATCCAAAAAAAAGTCATTTTATTTGTGTGCTGTGTATGTGTGTGTGACAGAGGGACAGATGCTAGGCATAGCGGGTGCACTGTCCCCTGACAGGTGACAACTCTAACTGCTTTGAAAACCTTATGGCCAACAGAGCAGGGTCACATTGTTAGTTAAATACTTTCTGATTCTCCAGGGGCGCTCACTTTAACCTGCCCAACGTGCTGTGGGGACACTGTTAATTAGGTTCTTTAAAAGTGCTGGCAGCGCTTGCATTATGTCCATGATAAACAGCCAACATTTTGGCTGTGAACATGAATCTACATCTTATTCTGACCCACTGTAACATAATTCTGCCATGGAGACACAAGATCGTCTCCTTATTCATGCTCATGTGATATAATCTGTGTGACTTTCTGATCATTTCACAAGAAAGTTTAAGTGCACCCTAACTGACAATGTTCATCACAGCTTTGGATGTGAAGAAACACTGGACACAGAGATAAAGAGGAAAAGAATATTTGCATATGTGTAGTCTGAAAAGTCTGAAAACTCTTAGCCTCAACTGTACTTTGTGATTTTGTTGGACCTTTGTTTAGACTGATTTGTGTTTGTTGTCGAGGAGGATTGAGGGAGAGTGGAGGATTACAGAGAAAATAAAGTGGGGGCAAAGGGTTGGCGGCATTCACATGGTATTTAAAATACTGACAATACCGACATATTTTTAAATGTGAGTTAGATTATAAGAATGTTGTTAAATTGTGATATCAAGTTTAAATGAAATTATGTTTGTTAAACATATTTTAGGAGGCGTAGGTTCATGGCAGGTTTATCCTTCTTTGTGAGGATAACATAGGTGTCAATAGCATTTCATAATTTATTTGATTTCCATCCAACTTGTCAGTCTTCATTCCAAGTTCTTGAAACCACATGGCCTTGGGCCAAACTGAAGGGCATAGTTGACAAGGACGTGTTGATGCTTTCATCACTCCCCAAGTTTGCTCAGAATAAATGGATAAGTGCCCAAAATTTCAAAGTAAATTCCTCTTTCACCTTGGCTGATGAAAGGGTTTATCTTCTTGGAACCAGTGGGTGCCATTTTGTCTTGCACTACTGCAAGAAAATTCTTCCATAAAAGAGAGAGGTGGCTGGCACAAATCAACCTCTCACACACCAATAATGGTTTCTCATTCAGTGGGCTGCAGAGCCGAAAGGAGACCAGAGCAGCCTATACTGAATGATAAACTACTAGTTATTTGCCTATATATTGAGTCAGGCCCATTATTTGAACCCTTGTACAGGGCTAAGGGTGTACTTAACATTGCTTCAGAGTGCAGGTTATCATAAATCGCACTGCTTCCTTGACAGGACATAGACGGATAAAGAAGGCTGTAGAATCTTTAGCCTTTTTGTTATTCGGATGAAAAGATCAATGTCCCCATGTCTATCTATTAAATATGAAGTGAAAGCCAGTAGCCAGGTAACTATGGAAACACCGAACCTGGTTCTGTCCAAAGGGAGTAAAATCTGCCTACCAGCACCTCTAACGCACGCTAATTAACATTTTTGTTGTTTGTTTAATTCATACTAAATCTAAATTGTAAAAACTATTTGTTTAACCAACACATTCTCACTCCAAACTTGTCAAGATTTAGCATAACCGTTTTAATGTTCTGGGAACCACTTTTATGTGATTTTTCAATGTGCAGGGTAAGTTAGGTTTAAACAACAAAACTACTTGGTTAGGTTTAGAAAAAGATCATGGTTTTAAAATAAGCATGTTTGTTATGTAAGTGACATTAGTTACATACATATGTAAGTAAGTTCACTTAAGTATAATACTAAAAATTAGTAAGTGTTGAGGTTAGTGTTTTGGTTCCACACAGGACCTGAACAGAGGTCCCTGGGATGAAAGTCTTCAGGATGGATGGGAGGGTTAGTTATACCCTCCCATCCATCCTGCCCTCACTATGTGGCCCTTGGCGCAAAATATCCCTGTAGACATTGGCACTCTTCGCACTATGTCATTTCAAATTGCTGGGGTCAAATACAATTTTGTAGTTTAATTCTATTGCACATTCTTTGAGGTTTAACCCACCAGGAAAAGGCAACTTAAGGAGACTTAAGCAACGTTTTATGTACAGGGCACAAGTAATATTTGTTAAATAGCTAAATAATGATGTTTCCTTTATTATTTACTTCCAGTCAAGGGCAGTGGAGAATGACAAGTCAGCATCTATCTAGACTGTTTAAGGGCAGGTTTAAAGGATAGCCCCATAGAAAAAAACCAACTGTGGTTTAATTTAATCAAATTTTTTGTAGCTCTAGCCATCAGTTACATTATGTTGGTGATGATAACATCATATTTATCAAAATGACTGTTGATATCTAGTGTAGGTTGAACAGGGCAACAAGCACAAGCAGTCAGACAATCAGAGAGATTGTATACAAAGTCCAAGGTAGGTTTAACTTGTTCGCAACAGAAAAAGAAGGCAAAATGTTAAATACTCAAACTGTCAGCACAGTTTACAGACCAGCTTCCTTGTTAAAATGTCCTTGCCACAGTTGGGCAATTTCCTACGGATAACAATCTTATCATTTACTTTTCTGAGTAATAATAACTAAACTACTCGTAACTAATGATATAAATGTATATATAAAAATATATAAAAACCTGAATTGTAATAAAGCATAGTTACCCTTTAAGATCGCAAACCCAGTGTTTGTATGAGGGGAGGCAGAGTGGGTAAATGTTTAGAGGCTATAATGAGATGGATCCTAAGAAATGGTTATTTTAGTCATGCCTATAAAACTTACCTCACTGAAATGAAAACTTTAAAACTGTTAAATGACATTTCATCAAAATATTTTAATGCACATTTCTCCGAAGCAGTTCATGAATGGTCAAATTCCAGTCAAGCGCTTGTGTCCCAGTGGAGACATTTATTTTTAGAAGCTGTTTCTTAAATCCAACTTCGGACAAGTCTGAGGACAAAGAAATGCAGAAAGAAATACTATTTGAAATTGGATTATACCGATGCAGAGGGCCTTTGTCATTACCAACATGAATGACAAGAAGTCTGCTGGTGTCCAGATCAGAGAATGTGATGGTCGACCCTCCCTCCCACTCCGACTGAAAAACACAGACAGAATCACAAAATCATTGATCATAAAACTTGAATCAAGTGTAAAACACAGACGATTGTGGAATTTGCCAAAATGTGGACACAATTTATAAAAATGAGGGTTATCTTAATCATAATCGTTTTCTTCACAGAGCCTAATAAACAGAAATATATTATGCTGGTATCTTGCTGTCTTTATGGGCATGCTGCTGCTGTCCTCTGCTGTGCATGCACACACACACACACACACACACACACACACACACACACACACACACACACACACACACACACACATACAAGAAATTTGTTTTTTTGTCATTTATGATGTGAAGCTCAGATGTGAAGCCCTTTATTTTACAAATTAATGGAATGTTTTGTTAAATAACTGTATTAGAGCACTTCCTTTAAAAATAGGGCAATGTTGTGTTACATCTAATTCATTGATATCCATTAAATGTTGAACGATGATGACAAATTGTAAAACGCAGTATTCAGCAAAGTAGAAGAAGTAGTATAGCTTTTGGGGTCCCTAAGCATAAATAGTCAGAAAAAAATAAGTAATCTATAAAAACTTGCTAGAAAATGTTCTTGAATTTGCCCTCGGTGAAATGGCTGTGTAGCTGAACTTGAGGATGGTTCATCACAGCATTGTACTAAACTGGAGCCTTCAGACACGGTGGACGGTTGCTGGAATTGTTCAGGATGCTTGTGGACGGTTGCTCATCATCTGAATCTTCCTACTGAGGGCGTGTTGCTCCTTGAACATAATTTAGTATTGACCCTGTGAATATTTTTGAAAAAAAAAAAAATTTGATTAACAAAAGCTAAATAAAAATAACAAAACATTAGATTTTTCTGATGACGAAAATATCATGTCACTGCTGTTCATGGTAGCTTATGTCTACTGTTTATCTGTATCTGTATAGCACTAGCTCTATTTAAAGTAATGGATATAGCACATGCATATGCCTAAGATCAGGGGTAGGCAATTCCGGTCCTGGAGGGCCACTGTCCTGCATGTTTTAGGCAAGGCAAGGCAACTTTATTTGTATAGCACTTTTCATACACAAGGCAGACTCAAAGTGCTTTACAGCACAACATGTCATGAATTAAAATGCATTACGGAAAGACAGGGGGAGAAGTCTATGTTTTTACATAGACAATAATAAAAATAGTGTGGACGTTAAAAGTGCAAAGATTTAGCAGAAAGCTAAGGTGAACATAAAAGTTTTCGGTCTAGGTTTTAGTATTAAGTATTTATTTATTTATTTGTTCCTTTCATGAAAATGCCTGTTCATTACATTGTACACACACTGATAAATTCGATTCACAATTACATTTACATACATTTTAAACATTACATGAATGGAAAGGAGCAGATAAGAAGAATACAATTGTTATATTTGTCTGCTCTTTTCAACATAACACAAACATGTGATGACCTCCCCTGATTTCAACAGTTTATACAATACGTGAATCTAGCTAGTCCTCAAGTTTATATGATTAATATGTTTAGTTAAGTACAATCTTTTAAATTGAAAAATATTCAGATAACTTTTTAATTCATCCTCCTGGGAATTCCACAGTTTTACACCTTTAACAGATAAGCACATTTGTTTTAATGTTGTTTGTGCACAATGATGTTTAAAGTCAAACTTCCTCCTATGATTTGCATTCTCTGATGTAAAAAAAACAAACTTTTGTATGTCCTCTGGTAGAATTCTGTTTCTGGCTTTAAACATTACCAATAACGTCTGCAATTCTATGATGTTTTTGAGTTTCAACAATCATGATTTAATGAACAGTGCATTCGTATGCTCTACAAATGCAGCTTTGTGTATTACCCGGACTGCTCTTTTCTGTAATTATATTAATGGCTTTATGTTTCATAGGTGTTACCCCACACTTCAGTACAATAATTGAAATAAGGCGGTATCATTGAGCAATATAACATTCGCAATATGTGGCCAGGTAAAATATATTTGGATTTGTTCAAAATGCATAAGTTATTTGATACTTTGTTTTTCACATAAGTCATATGTGATTTCCATGTTAAATTTTCATCCAACACTATACCTAGGAATTTTATTTAATTCACTCTTTCAATGTTTGTGTTGTTAATTGATAAAGTGACTTCAGTTTTTCTTTATTGCCAAATATCATGAACTTTGTTTTTATTAAAATTCAAAGATTCAAAGATAACTTGTTGTAATCAAACCATTTTTTAAGTTTTATCATTTCTTTTTCAATATTTACAGCCAACTCTTTAAGATCATTTCCCGAACAGAAATAGTTTGTGTCGTCTGCAAACAACACCAACTGTAACAAATTTGACACCTCACATATGTCATTAATGTATAAAATAAAAAGTTTAGGGTCCAACAATTGAAACTTGAGGAATTCCACACTTTATATTCAAGCATCCGGACTTGTTACCTCCAAATACTACATATTGCTTCCTATTTTGTAAATAGCTGGATAACCAATTCAACACTACTCCTCTTATTCCATATGAATACAATTTAGAAAGTAGAATAGAATGATCTATAGTGTCAAACGCCTTTTTTGAATCAACAAACACTCCTATCATATATTTCTTTTTATCAATTGCTGTTGAGATTTCTTCTACAATTTTTGTAGAAACCTAAAACCTAAAACCATACTGTTTCTCACTGAGTAGTTTGTTATTTTCTACAAAACTATCCAATTTATCTACAAATTTTTTTTCTAATAATTTTGAAAATTGAGAAAGCAGTTATACTGGCCTATAATTATTGAAGTCATGCTTGTCTCCAGTTTTAAAGAGAGGAATTACTTTAGCCATTTCCATACTCTCTGGAAATATTCCTATTATAAATGATAAGTTTAAAAGTGGTCAGAGTGGGTGAAAGTCTTACATCTTCAAGAAGTTTATTCCAGCTGTTTGTTGCATAATGACTGAAAGATGCTTTCCCTTGATTTGAGTTTACGCTGGGAACCACTAACAGATTGGCGTCAGAGGATCTTAGGGCGCACTCACACTGTCCTTCCGCACCGAGCCCCGGGCTTTAGGGTACTTGTCCCGCCTCCCTCTCCCCCCGCGCCCCAGGCCCGTTTGTACTCACACTGCCTGGGCCTCGCGCAAATGCTTCTTGCTGTCCATACGTCATCACGCCGTAACACGTCACACGCATTGATTGACGTCATAGCAATGCGTCGCTTTGTTTACAAATCTTTCCATAGACCTCTGAGTTTTTGTGCGTCTTGTCCGACTGTTTTTGAATATTTTGATCCGACCAAATCTGCAGTAAACACTCCGCATCACACCAACGTGAACCTTTCGCCGCCATTGTTGTTGTTATTAAATGTCCGTGCATGGTCCGTCCTTCTATTTTCTATGTCCGAACAGGCGCACATAAATGACATCAGAACCGCCGTAGGCCTCGTGCTCGTGCTCGTACACGTGCGCACGCTCGTGCTCGTACATGTGCAAACGCACTCTACAAAAGCCCACCTCTCTCAGTTATGTCCGCAGTTATGCGTGGAGCGGGTGCACTCACACTGGTCAAACGCACTAGGCTTGACCCGAAAAAACGGTTTTGGCGCGCTTTGCGGAAGGACAGTGTGAGTGCGCCCATAGTGATCTAGAAGGCTTATGTAGTGGGAGCATATCAGTGATATACCTCGGCCCTAGACCATGTAGTGATTTATATGTGAGCAGGAGGATTTTGAAATCAATTATCTGACGTACAGAAAGCCAGTGTAATGATTTAAGAATTGGTGTAATGTGCTCATATTTTTTGGTCTTTGTTAGAACTCTAGCAGCAGCGTTCTGAACAAGCTGTAGCTGCCTGACAGTTTTTTTGGGAAGACCTGCAAGGAGACCATTACAGTAGTCTAGCCTACTGGTATAAAGGCATGGACAAGTTTTTCTAAGTCTTGAGCTGACATGAGCCCTCTAAGTCTTGTTAAATGTTTGAGGTGATTGTAGGCCGATTTTGTTGCTGATTTGATGTGACTGTCGAAAGGTAAATCAGAATCCATAATAACCCCAAGATTTCTGGCTTTATTTGAGGTTTTCTTTCTTAGCACCAAAAACAATTATCTCAGTTTTATCCTCATTTAGTTGAAGGAAATGTTGGCATATCCAGTGTTTGATATGCTCAGTGCACTGGCACAGACGATCTTTTTTGATTTGATGATTTGGGTGTCATCGGCATAGCAATGGTGGTCAATGTTATTTTTTTGCATGATTTGTCCTAGTGGGAGCATATAGATGTTAAATAAAGTCGGCCCCAAGATTGAACCTTGGGGGACTCCACACATTACCTTGGTTTGTTGTGATACAAAGTCGCCAATGGAAACAAAATAGGTCCTATCTTGTAGATATGACTTGAACCAGTTTAGGTTTCTCTCTGCTCTAACACACTTGATTCTAATGATTTGCACGTTATCAAGCAGCTGATGCCCGTCACAGTTTGATTATTGTTAGACTCAGGTGTGTAATGCTAAGGAGAATCCTAAAACATCCAGGACAGTGGCCCTCCAGGACCGGAATTGCCCACCCCTGCCGAAGATAAAAGGTCTGAAATAATTCTCACTATTCTTATTTCTTGGTGAATTCATCTGCCCCTCTAATCTCTTGTCACTAATCATAAACAAGTGTGGTCTTTACCTACTCAATATGCAAAGTGTCTTGAGATCATTTTTGTTATGATTTGCCACTATGAATAAAATTGAATTGAAATCATGTTGTGTCACAGTATGCAGAAAAGCTTTGGATTGAAGCAGTGCACTGTGCATAGACTGCTAACTAGAATTTTGTTAACTTCATATAAGGCGCCAACTGTCAACTTTGCAAATGTGCCACATGCATTGTGAAATCTAGATTGTTTTAATTTTTGGCTTAAAGCAAAATCAAATCCAGCTGCTAGGTAACTACGAGCAAGCTACAAGCTAGGTTAGCAAAACAATTAAACATGGACTTACCAGCAAGGGATGCACGGCCGTCATCTTTCTCTCTCTTTTGTCTTCTTCCGTTTTTTAGCACCAGATTCATGTTGTCACTTGTTTATGTATGCCTCAACATTCACAGATTAATAAAGCAGGCTAAGAGAAGCTGTGTGTGTGTGTGTGTATTTACTTGTACTGTTCCACATTCAATTCACAAACTTTGCAATACAGAAAGGGAATATGATGTCCATTGAAAGGTCATTCATTGGATGTTTGTGTGGGAGTTTGTATGAATATTAGCCTATTTGTGTGTGTGCGTGTGTGTGTGTGTGTGTGTGTGTGTGTGTGTGTGCGTGCGTGCGTGCGTGTGCCTGTGTGGTCATGACAGCTAATCTGTGAGCAGGTGTGGTTTTTGAACACATATACACGATAAATCAGTTAGATCTTGCTGTCTGTGGATGATGCATGATGCCACTAGAGACACATCACTCACACTGTCATGACATGGATTTGAGCCAAACACATTCGCAGAGATTTCTCCTTTAAACTTTTTCCCTACAAATGACGTCAGAACTCTGAACTTGCTGAGTGATTTTGTCAGATTCAATGATTTTTGGGAAACCAAACATTAATGCAAAATCAAATGCCCAAATCAATTGTTATACAGCAGCCACAAAAACATACACCTATCCAACACAGCCTTTGCAAAGAAGAAGCCTTTTTAGGTTGCCAGGCTCACTTTACTCACACTTTGTGTGTTCTGCCTTCGATGATATAGCTACACTGCTCACTGTAAAAAAAAAAAAGTAAAAAAAAGAAAAAAAAGAAAAGTATTTCGACTCAACAAAACAGAACACTTCCTCACATGAAGCACACATTCTGGCTCTGGGCTGGTTTCTCAGTCCGGTGTGTTCTGTGTCTCCTCCCCCTTGACATCCCAGTGTAAGGCAGTGGAGCTGTCAGTGTTAGACATGGTCTGCGGGTTATCAGTGCTGGAAGCTGCTATCCAGTGCAGGACAGGACATTTAAGCAGACGGCCTGACAGGCTGACAGGTGTCAACTCTGCAGGATTCAGCCTGATCCAGACCTCTCACTCGCCACAGTGCTTCAAGAACAGGTGGCTCACGCTGATATAGCACGCACAGTGCCATTTTGAGTTTGAAACACACACACACACAAACATGACATTAGAAAAACATGGAGGCATGAGTGCATATCCAAGCCAACGTAAGCACACAGGAGACAAGCATCATCAAGCATGCATGCATGCGTAATCATGTAATTTGTCATGAAAATTATTTCTCAAGAATAATGTGTTCCAGGGAGGGTAAATTATTCTTTTTTTCACTGTACACATAACACATAGATTCCTGTCAGTATATTTTATTACGGAGGAAAATATTTAGTGTGTAAAAACTGCTTCTTCTGCTCAAAATTGCTTTGTGTGTCGGATGATTTTAAAGTTGGGTTCAGACTGAGTTCTATTAGGTATGTTGTACAATCAAAGTTGTGCGAAGGTTCACATGATGCTGTCAAAATATACTGTATCATAATATATTGTATATAAAGGTACAAGAACAAGGGCAAAATGATCATCTTTTGGAAATGTATCCACTGACTGAGACCCAAACTGTCTCTGTCTTTCACCCCTCTTCTAACCATGATGACCCACAAGCTAATGGTCAAGTGTGAATTTAAGTGATAGGCAGCGTTAGCTAGTGGCCTTTTTCGGCAAATTCGGTCATGAAATAAGTCATCGAGACATTCTCTTTCGTGTATGAATAATTAACGGAGAAATCCGGTAGTTAACAGCCAGATGTGGCTGACACTAATTAGCTCGGGGCAGTACGGTGAAGGCATTAAAACGTCTTTTTTAACCACTCTCAAAATAACACCAAACCTCTACAGCAGCATGAGAAGAGTCCCTACACAGAAAACAAAGCACCAATGGGCTCCTTCCTTGTGGGTTGACTTTGGTAATCCACTTGGATGGACTTTACTACGAGAGGAACTGGTACCAGGGCCAGTTGGTAAGTCTTTAAAACACTCTTTTAATAAACTCTGGGTTCACTAACTACGTTGTTGGTGCTTCGTTTTATGTGTAGGGACTCTTCTCATGCTACTGCAGAGGTTTGGTGTTATTTGGAGCAGTATTAGTGGTTAAAAAAGCTGCTTTAATGCCTTCCCTGTGGTGCCCAGAGCTAATTATTGTTAGCTGGCAGCCAGCCACTGCTGGTGTTTTAGCTACTCTTCAGGATTATTTTAAAAAAAATGTTGTCTTAGCATTATTTCCCTGTGTCTTTAACATGTTTAAAATATCAACTTTGAACCAATAAGGCCATATATTGATCAGTGATAGTCAAGGCTCTTATTAATAGGAGTGTGGCAGCAGCAACAATGGTACATTGGTTTGACTTCATATACAGTAACACAGGCTTAGAGTATTTTCCTTCAGTGCTTTTCTAAATAAAATACCCTGACAAGCCATTTTATTGTTGCATCCCCACCTCAAAGGTGTCTTTGCATGCAGTCACACTCAGTGCCTCACTGAATGAGTGCGCACACACACACACACACACACACACACACACACACACACACACACACCATGAATACATTCTAACCAAATTCAACTGAATGACAAGCCACATCAAAACCTCCCTCAAAGATCACCACCATTGTAATAAAATGCTGTTTTCAATCACACTCGCTGACTTCACACAACCTCTTCTTGTGATGTTCAGTGTCGGTTAAGAGGAAGAAGAAAGCAAACAGTTTTCTGAAAGACTCATCAGATTAAAATAGAACAGTAATTGGACACAATCAAGTGGGAAGTGATGGGAGATAAATATAGGAGAGGCAGAATGAAAGTCATGATGCAGGGGTGAGAAAGTCATGTAACAATGTGCAGTGGAAAGAGAAATACAGACGTGCTCCCACTGAAAATGGTCACTAATCAGTGGGAGTCCATTTAGCTTCTGTAGAATTACCTTGTTTTACACAGCTGTGTTTTGTTATCTATTCTGCAACAGGGGACTGTATTAAGGATGCAGAAAGACTTTGTTCACACTCTAAAGCTGCTGGGTTATTTGTCCCAGAAGCATATCTCTACATTGCCAACTTAAACCAGTAGAATAAAACCGTCTGTATTTTGTATATGTAGTATGGAGGTTTGCATTTGCATCTGTTTTGTAAAAGAAAATCATGTTTTTTTAAACCGTAATCTTACAATAGTGGGCATTCCGACTCTGGGTAATTCTGACTTTGCACTTGCTTCCTCCATATTAGAGATTTCTGCAAACTTTAATTTATGCAATATTAACCTTTACACCCTGGTTTCATCATATGTTGACCATTGCAATTCTGTCCTCAAACAAATTCTCCCTCACTCTTTTACAAGCCAGAGAGAGAAAGAGAGAGAGAGAGCGAGAGAGAGAGAGAGAGTTTTTGTCCGAAAAACAAAGTAAAACATACCATTTTATCCTATAAACATATTACACATTTTAAATACATTAGCACATTGAGGATAACATTGACATGTAGAGGAAATAAAGTATATTGATCAAATGATAATGATGTTTGTAAAATCAACTTACCAAATGCTAAGCCATGCCCTGGAAAGTTACTCTGCTACGATTGTCAAGCTTGATGCTCTCGCACAAACCTACAGTTTACAATTACAATTATGATAGATTGACCACGGCATTGTTGTATACATTGTTCAAAAAATGCTGTGGTCCTAAGCACTTTCTCATTTCTAACCAGCAACTGCTAGCTAGCTAATTAAGATAAGCTTAGCTCCACGAGTCTGTTGAAAATTATGTCAGCCGCTAACTAAAATGTTTCAAGATGACTGGCTTTAAAACGTGAATCCTATAAACATGTCTTAACTATGCACTTAATATAATGCTAAAAATAAAAACTGAGGATATTGCTAGTCCTAGTATTATAATTATGCTAAATTAAGATCAGAGTCATATTCCATTACAACAAAACACTGTTTGGCTGCTGAGCAAAGCCTCATTTGAAATGGGAACTGCGTATCGCTCCAATGATCATTCCGTGTTTATCCAATGAACGAATGGGGATGAATGAGCGTCTGTCAGACAGAGAGAATAGAGAAAGGTTGAAGTAGAGGATTTTCTTACAGTGGAAAAGGAATTGGATTTGCTTGTTTTAATTTGCTCAGTTACACCTGATGGAGGGCAAAAAGAGAAAGGAGAAAGGAGGGGCTGAAAAGGCCAGAATGAAGAAGAAGCAGATGCTGGAGGAAAGTGCATCAAAATGGTCAAAAATCACGGATTTATTCCGAAACAACCAGGCATCAACTTGTGCTGCAGGTGAGTTGACAGGAAAGCGGTTAGCTCAAGCTTTGACATTGTTTGCGAATTAGCAAAACATTTGAGCTGAGTTTCCCCTCAGTAGGGCGGTGTCGTCACATCACGGTCTGCACGGTGTTTTACACACACACACGCGCACGCACGCACGCCCACACACCCACACATACACACACACACACACACACACACACACACACACACACACACACACACACAAACACACACACAAACAAAGACACCCCCCTGTCCTGGTGGAGGGGATGGGTTGGGCCCGTTGCAGTCATAACTGTCCCGGTGGATTTTTGTGTCCCACTCCGCCCCTGTTTTGATATATTATATTAGTTAGCCGTACAGATGTGACATTCACAAACTAAACGGTTCTTTTGAATGGCTCTTTGGTACAGTACAAACAAAGGGAACTGAGTCATACTTTAGAGTCATTCTCCACATTACTTATTTTACTAATTACTTATATTGTCCAAATTTCAATGCTTACACTATCCTGGTGCGCCAGTGCCAAACGCCAAGGGCTGTGACAAAATGGGGGTAATTGACACCCTGGGAATCAGAACATTCTGGCGTCATCCACCACCACCGTCCACTCTTGTCTCAGCTCACAGCAATGACACAGCACCAGGCTGCGTGATTCTTTTTTTCTTTTTTCCTGATGGGACTTTTGTCTTACTGATGCATGGATGAGAGAGATGTTTATACTTTTTTATTTAAATGGACTGCAATTTTGAACAGACATTCATGGTTACCAGACAATGTCCCCCTTTGACCCGAAGATTAAGATCTGCGAGCAGCAAACCTGCTTTAAAAATTACGAAACATATACGATTCATATCACTAAAATAAAATGGCATTGAACATGTCACAAACCCTTGTGTTAATCACATAAATTGGGGTTATTAAAATCAGCTCAATCTACATCGTAAGAAATGGCAGTAAAAAAAATGTCATGTTTGTTTTTTTATGTTTGCAGACATCAGCTGATCATTTGGTACCCTGTAGAGTCTGTATTTGTTCTGAGTTTGAATCTTTTAGACTTTTAGATCATTTTACGCATCATAATCCCCCACCCCGTTGCTTTCCCTTTCTACTTTTCCTGGTTTCATTTGAAAGGTGCATGCTTCAGAGGTTTGAGTAATACTCCCAACTGGCTGTCAGAGTTTATATGGAGGCAGCTTTTTCCCCTCCGAGCATCCGACCATTGGCCTTTGTAAATGGAAAGAGTGGCACCTCAAAGAGATGCAGTGTAAAAGGAAATCAATTTTGGACAGCAAAGACAGTCAAGACAAAACAGTGATGATAAATACAGTGTTAGATTGAGCTGTCAAGAAATAGCGTGGCTGTCGACTGTTTCTAACATCGTCCTACTTCGAGTCCTGCTGATCAGGAAGTTTAACTCACAGACAGCAAGTTAAACTTCACTCATGCGTATTTCATGTCACTGGAGTCACATTAAACCCTAATACAGTATCACCAAAGTTTTCTTGAGGAAAAATTCTTGATTTGCTTTCCTTCATAGACACCAACATATAGCAGATTTTAGACATTATCTACTGAGTATCATCAAACACTTAACTGATGCCGAAAGGCAGGGTTAACTGTCACAAGAGGCTCCAAAAATATACTGTACATTTCAAAAACTTAAAAGTAGTATGTCGTATTTTTAGATTGGTATTCAAAAAGTCTTTAATTATTCAGAGCTGTCTTGAAAAGGTTATCCAGGTGTTATGTTTACACAGTCAGCAAAATAGATTAAAATAGATAATGTTTGTTCAGTTCAAGATAAAAATACAACAAAGTTGTTGGCTCACAAATTTGGATGAAAAGGGTGAAAAGCAAAAGCTAACTACAATCAGTTTACTGTTGCTTTCCAATGTTGATTTGAAAGTTGTATGAAAACCCCATTGCTGCCATGTCCCAACCACAGCAGTTACTCTACAATATAAGGCTAACAGTTAGAAAATATAAGCTAGCAGAGAGCATGAGGAGGCAGCATAGAGCATGGTGCATGACGTAGTCTTGCACCATGCATTGCCCGACCATACGTTGGCGCATTATTTTAGGTAATGATTTAAGTGCCTGTGTGTATCAGGTGGCCCTTATCAGCAAATCATTAAGTGCTACATTCTGAATTTCTACGGTGAATGAAAGATACTCAAAGATAATACTGATTTTCACAACATTAATTTATTCAGATATCTGTAGCGTCTTAGCTCACATCTCATTTTTCACAGGCAGTGGCTAAAAGAAAAAGAAAGACAGGGGCAGAAAAGGAGTTAACTATGAAAATGGTGATAAATTTAGTATGGAAATGACATTACAAAGTAAAAAAATTAGGTACCACGTTTTGAACCTTGTAGAAAAATCTAGTCTAAATTCCATTCTGAAAAGAAAACCTTATGCATGCACTTAATATTATAAACAATTTTAACTATATGCATCAGAAATAAGATGTCAACTTACTTAAAAAAGGCTTTGCTTGATTTAATTTCTTGTTTTTACTAATGAGCCAATGAGCCAGTAGTTCTGTGAGCAAAAATTTGGTACTCGATCCTTTGAACAGTCTTGCCTTTCATCTTGAACAAGGTAATTGTTAGCGTCACAGTTGGCTGCAGTATTGAAAGCATTAGCAACTTTTACTACCAAGCAAGAAAGCATTCGACAAATCTCTGTCATCATTCGACTCAGTTCTTCTGCTTTTGCTTGTTTATCCAACATTGCTGTTGGAGTCAGTGTTAATGGGATGTTTTACTTCTGTGACAACAAACTAGTGGACGTCTTATAATAGCCATAGACTGTATAAAAGATGGAAGGAGCTTCCAGATCTGAAAAATGAAACTAACGTGAAAGTGCCATAAGCCTGTATTCTAGTGAGTGGCCAGCAGGTAGCGACACGTGTGGTTGCAGACTTCCGGTTGTGTGCAAGTCAACAGTAAAAACACCTACTTCTCATTTGATTCATCGCTACATTATACTAGTTGAAAAGGTTTTTATTGTCTCTATCGTTAGTTTGATACCTTTTACAATACCCAAGGATAATTTTTTCGTATTTGGTCGCAATCAAATAGACGATAAAGCAGGGGATGCATTTGGGCGTGGCTTACTTGTGATTGACAGGTCTCAAAGAAAACAAGCTGTTGAACAAACAGCACTAGGTAATAATCATGATGTATTTTAAAATATATAATAATATATGTTCAAAGTTGCCCTATGTGTGAATATATGTGTGGATTTATGAATTTTGCATTGGCAATTGAGCATTTTTCCATCACATGTTAGTGAGCGAATAGATTGTAGTAAAAAACTATTAACTGTAGATGTATCCATCTATTTTACAGTGTGTTGAGAAGCCAGAACCTTACTTCTTGTAATATTCTTATTACAGATATATATATATATATACATATATATATATTTGTAATTTGTTTGTTGTTGTTTTCATGGACAAGATTGTGAATGGTCAGTTCTTCACCTACACCTTCTAACAGAGGACAGGAATACATGTATCTAGCTACAGCACACCAGTAAAACATACACCATATCCCTAACAGAAGTCCCAGAATAGGACTGAAGGACTTCCTTTAATTATCTGGCCTAAAAATTACAGCTTGAAAAAATACATACATATAAAATATTAATAAATTATGTGGTTAAAAAATATATTTAAAAGTAAGATTTACATAACATTTAACAATGCAATACAATACAATATCTACCAAAATAACTATAATCACTATTTTTTACATAAACAAGAAACTTTGTTGATTTGCCATCCTGTAGTAATACAAAGCAGGTTGAAAAACTGAAAAATGTCCCCTTAACAATGTATACAAATGTATAAAATATTCACAAGAATTCCTTTAAGCAATGACAGGTTTTCATGATGCAACATCTCCATTGGCACATTTAATGGCAATGCTAATAATATTTCGCTTTTCTCTCCAGCTCTTGCTACAACCACTGTTACATAAAAAACAACTGATCTGCTGTTGCTGTTTCCAACACTGTGCAGCTCTGTCATGTGCCTAAAGAAACAGAAAAACATTAGCACGAAATGTATGTATTGAAAGTATATTTGTCAGCAGGGTTGTATACTGAATGTGTTGTACGTTATTGTTTAAAGTTTGCAATGGTTATTATTTAAAATAATCCATTTGTATGTGGCATGGCCCATAAGCCACTTAAGATGCACTCACAATTGGCCCAGTGGATCCGAGCCATGCGTTAGGGTGATTGTCCCCCCTCCCTCTTATACCACACGTCGAACCCTCAGTGGCATCTTTTTAAATGTCTGTCGCAGGGAACAGTCATATATAAACAGACAGGATCAGGATCGCCGTCAATGCTCGTGCACGTGCTTGTACACGTGCGCACGCTCGCGCTCATACATGGGCATCTGTGCTTTACAAAAGCCCACCTCTGTCAACCGGGCTGCGCGCAGCAAAAGTGCCTTGCCTGGGTGCGGAACAGTTGTACTCACATTCGTCAAAAAAAATTAGAATAACAAACAAACAAAAGAATTTAGCCGTGAAGCGTGCTTGGGTACAAATGAATAGCGTCAGTGCGGCCATAAATAATGCCAATCTCATTAACAGAAAAAAATAGTTTTGTCAGATTTTGCTCTTGTAACCTGGTTACTGTAAAGCAACGTATACATGCAGCAGATCAATCGGGTGTCCCTATATGATGTCTTTACTATCTAATGTCTTTGAATATGAGGATGTATTGCTACATGTTATGACTCTCTTTTCATTGTTATCTTTCTCATGCACATACTCTGATGTAAAAATCAGATTGTAATGTATGTATATATTGTCAGGTTTCTGAGATCCCCCTTTAACACCAGTTACATAATCTACTGCATATTATTTTTAAGAAATCCACATGTATGCATATCTTTTTCAACATTAATTCAAATATTCCATTAAAGGAAACCAAACTCAAATAATGATCAATATCCGTGTGTGTGTGTGTGTGTGTGTGTGTGTGTGTGTGTGTGTGTGTGTGTATGTGTGTGTGTGTGTGTGTGTCAGTGCGTGTGTGTGTTTAAGAGGGTAACATATAGGGGATGGACTGGAAGTAGAGAGGTGAATGTATTTCAATAAAATTAACAAAAGAGCAAAAAACCTGTCAACACACATAGTGATCGTGAACATGACAAGATGGAGGCTCTGTAAGAACAGGCTCGCCTGCAGTTACATCTTACTGCCAAACAACGTATCTCAATTCTTACGGAGTACAACTTTAAAATAAATGTGACAAAGGATTATTATATATGTTTTAGGTCATATCAGCAAGACATTGTTACATTTACTACAGGTACAAAAAAAAGGAAGCAGAGACAGGCTGAGAGCCTGCATAACCAGCCAGTAGTCAGTAATTTGTACTAAAAAGGTCAAAGCAGCTTATGGCTCCATCCATCTAAAATGACAGCTGACCTGTGCGAGTGGGTTTGGGGTCTGGGTGGATTAGAAAGCGAGAAATACACAACAGCCTCACAACAACGACTGTCTTCTGCTGTAGCTCCAGTGCAGACTTTTGGTATAGCTATTGTTGTATTTCCAGTTATCCTGAATGTGTGCAATATCTTACAGGTGTGTCCATCTCCATTTTCTGTTTACATTTCATTAAGTCGATGATGCATCCTAATACCTCTCCATCTCATCTACAGTGAGAAATCACAACAGGCTGTCTGATGGCCCAATCCATCTAACATGGCAGCTGACCCCTGTGAGTGTAGACCGTAACTGAGAGGTGGAGCAGAAACAAGGGAACACAGATGCAGACCAAGAAAAAAGGTGGTTTTACTCTGTGGTTTTACAGTAGAAAAAGTAGAGTCAAATTATCCCCATGGAAGCTTTATTTTGGACTGAGATGTTGATATGGAGTTTTTGTTTGAATCTCTTTTACGTCATGTACCTCCATTATTTCTAACACCCCTCTCTACCACAGGCTTTCTGCTGATGGCTCCATCCATCTAACATGACAACCAGCCTCTGAGAAATGCTTTGGGGTCATGATGGGTCAAAGCTGGAGACAGAAAGATAAAAATACAAAGAAAGAGAAGGACCAGTGATTGAGTTCATTGCTCTTTGATACATTAATGATAATAAACAATCTAATCAAGGATCAGTATTGACATGACGTGTGAAATCTGGCTAGAGTTCAGGAAATTCTAACATTTTAAATAAGCCCTACTGTCTGCAATTTTGTAAATCATATGTGAAACTGGAGTGCTGAAGCATTTATTTAATGTTTAATGCCAACAATAGCCTTCCCCTAAACTTCAGTGCTAAACTCTCATGAGACATGCTCATTATGTTTGTCCCTGACATCATGCTAATACATACCCCGCCATTCCAATCCAATCATAGTCACTTAAGGTCATGGGATAAATTATTCATGAACAGACTGAAGAGTCCATATCATACAAGTCATAATATTTCATAGCAATTACAGTCAGGTTTTAGACTGTTCCTATCCACAAAAACCTTCATGCTGTTTCCAACCAGTCACATGAAGAAAGGAGGTTTATTTTTGCAAGCTGTGGTGGGGTCTTGCTGGGTTGTGACACATCATATTTTGTAATCAAGTCATTTTGCTGTAAAAATTATGAACCAGTGGGTCCTGCATCAAACTGAATTTAATCCTATTTAACAGGTTGATTTTAAGATTTCCAGTTCTTGATCTGGGGCCATATTCTTTTGATTATTTATGAATAATGATTTTAAATCTGCCTGCTCATGTGATCTTTTTCTTCATGTAGTTGAGGTTGTGTAGAGAACGTCACTATAAAGATAAAGTGGAGATAGCAATTACAATTGTCAAATTGTCAAATAGTGGCCTTTATAAAGAGAACCAGGTCTTTATTTGGAACATGCTAAGAATAGAGACAAGCTTTTACTCCTACTTTATCCTACTTACTTGTCAAAACTTTGGAAGTGCATTTCCACTAGCCTGGAAACCAGACAAATCTGCAAGCTTATGTTTTATTTTCTTCTAGCAGGTGTATCTGGTGCCTCTCTTGTTCAGATAGATTTGCAGTTGTCCAGGCCAATTCATTTTACAATTAACACTTGAAATAATGACGGCACTTGACAAATGATAAGGTAGTACACAATGTAAAGCATACCGACAACCTTTTATCTCATATGGGACGGTTTTCAGATGCTTGAAAGAAATTCTCTGGAGTCCTCAGTGTTTCTCAAATCATGTCTTTACTAAATACTGTATGCATACAGGAGAGACGCTACAAAACGCTAAAAAACGGTGTCATCTAGTGTGGATGTTTTCATCTTTTAACTTCTAATTTGTGATTTTCAAATGCTCTGACCTTCCTCCGCTGTCTGTATGGCCTGTTTACTGGAAACATGAAACCCCAGTCAGAAACCTGCAACCAGGACTTCTCTGGATCTTGTCCCAGTCTCCTTCTTTCTCTCCTTCTGATGTTGTCTTGATGAGGCCATCTTTGTCCAGGATTCTGTGCCTCATTCTGCTGGTATAGTGAACCAAATGGCCGGTCGAATGTTGCCCATCAGAGTTCACACCTCTCCAGCTCCCACCTCCTTGAAATCTTTTAGTTCCTCTGGCTGCCATGTCCTGAACACAAGCTCTTCAGTGTTCAATTCAACTGAACATCTGGTGCGGTGGACATCCGTTTCCTTTTCTTCAGGCCAGTAGTCAAAAAGAAGTTGCTGTTTGGAGAGAGAACTTTCTGGAGAAGCAATGCTAGCTTTTTCCTTGTTTCAGTCTGTTTTCCTCAGTCACTGGTTTTGTGACCACTGACACATCAGATGCAGGTTCAGTCTCCCCTCCCCCTCATTGTCAGTCCTTCTGGGAATATGCATATGAGCTTGATGGAGGGGCTGCATGGCCTGGAGACATTAGGAGGAGGCCCTGTCTTTTAACCCTAATAACTGCTAATCATCATTCATTCACTTCTTCTCTTCAAGATTCAAGATTCAAGAAGCTTTATTTATCCCGAGGGAAATTATTGTGCAACAGTTTCAATACAAAGGTGGGAAAGGATCAGAGTAACAATAAGCATAAAAACATAAATAAA